>NC_051179.1:141804485-142494484 GCF_013339695.2 Rhipicephalus sanguineus | reverse complement strand
GACAGCGTGTATAAAATTTTCTGGCCTTGATCCATCGAGTACGCAACGCTTAAGCCACTTTCGCCGCAGTACACCTGTGTCAAGCAAAAAAAAAGCGCAGTAAGATTGGCGAGAACCTACTAGTTGTCACTGGACACAGCACACTTTGTCACTTAATTAGATACACTTGCATGCGCCGTATAATTACGAGTACTTGTATGATCGTCAACGTCTGAAAACTTTACAGAAACAGCTAAAATAGCCCCTTGCCAATCTCAGTGCACTTTTTTTGCACGACATTAGTGCACTGCGGTGAAAGTGACTAAAGTGTGTCCTGACGCGAGAGATCAGGGCCAGACTATTTTAGTAGTGTCGCCCTCTGTCGTTATGATTCCCTTCTCGCGGTGGCGTTGACGCTGTTCTTAAGGAGATCTGTGGCTGTGTTCGCACAATCGGGGGGATCGCTCAAAATTTGAGACTCCCGTGCAGATCTTAGTGCACATTTTCTTTTTGCATGACACAGATGTACTGTGGTGAAAGTGACTTAAGTGTGCCGCTCTCGATAGATCAGGTCCAGAAATTTTTAGAACCGCTGTCATTTGTTATTATACGCCTTCTTTTTGCTGCTTCAATTCACGACAAGTTTACCTGCTTTGGCATGTCAGACCAGCAAGCATGCCAAAGGTGGGCTTCGCCTTCGTATTTCGAACCTTTCACGCATAAGCGTCTTCCATCTCGCGTACTATGCCCGGAAATGGCCTCCTTGGTCCGGACTTATTCACAAAGCTGTTCGTCAAGAGAGGAGGGCGCAGTGCTTATTCTGTGAATTAGACCACAGAATAAACCCTACCAATTTGTGAGAGAAACCCGTCATCAAGAGAGGTGGGCTGTTTGGGCTACAGCGATGTCTGGTGCGCACGGTCCACAGCACAAGTCTAGGGTGGCTCTAACAAGTCTCTTTGGTGTGGTCCACAAAATAAAGCTGCACTTTATTTTGTGTTTACCCTGTGGTCTGGTCCACAGAATAGATTGGGACTCTATTCTGTGGTCTGGTGCGCAGAAACCGTCGTCAAGAGAGGTGGGCTGCTTGGGCTACAGAACATTTCAGCACAGCCCACAGCGCGCAAGTTTATTGTGTGGTCCACAGAATAAAGCTGCACTCTATTCTGTGGTCTGGACCACAGAATAGTTGACTGGCCCATGCTCACACAGGGTGCAAATTCACAAAGGTAGAGTTCGAAGGCAAACGGCACACAAACACAACACACCAGGCAGAAGGCCTGGCCCGTTTAACTCATTTGCTCCGTCGCGCGGTAGAAAACACCGCAGGACAGCGAACGCAAAAACTTACTTTGGCGTGGGTTGACACCGGCGTGAAGCGCGCATGGCTTATGGCTGCCGATCAAGCTAGGGACAAGTGGAGCTAGGGGCGTTCTTCTCCTCAGTACCTAGGCCAGTGGCCGTCTTCAGGGAGAAAAAGTGCCTAAAACAGGCGTTTCAGGCTCTACCGAATGGCGGCGCTGCGGTCGCTCCCTGTAGCGGCCACGAAAACAAATGTCGCCTCCGGCGCCGATACGGCTCTAAACAAAACGTATTTTACACGGACGTCGCCGGCCCTTACCACGGGGGTTGGTATACGGCAGCCGTAGTCCACCAAGACAGGCATGTGGATGGTCTCTCCTTACGCGCACCCAATGCTACTCATGCTGAAGAGGTGGCCATAGCCCTAGCCATCTCACGTGACACTTCTAAAACCATAATATCAGACTCCAGAGAAGCCTGCCGAAATTTTTAACTGGGATGGATCTCACCTCTAGCTGCCAAAATTCTTAAATCCTGTCCGCGGGTAGGTTACCCCTCTCCCCGCTCAATCATCTGGACTCCTGGACATCAGGGCCTCGTAGGCAATGAGGCAGCGCACGTTGCCGCCCGCGCACTCATTCCCCGGGCCACTGCCTCGCCCAGCGATGACCACTCTGATCCAGAAGAGTACTCTCCTCTTCTAACTTTTAAAGCTATAACTACTCATTATCGGGACTCCCACTGCCGCTTTCCTGCGCTTTGTAAAGGGCTCAGGAAGGCGGACGAGAGAATTCTTCTCCTACTATTCACGAATACGTTACTGTGCCCGGCAGTGCTTAAACATTTTGATTCTTCTTTTTCCTGCCTCTGCCTGTACTGTGCGGAGGTGGCTGACACCTACCACATAGTATGGGTATGCTAGCTCAATCCTTCTTTACCCCCGAACCCCCAACCCAACCCGAGAGGACTGGGAGGCGGCCCTGTTCGGCTGCCAGGACCTTCCGGCCCAAAAAGCCATGGCCCGGCATGTCAGGACAGCGGTCACGACCAATGGGGTCCCTGACTAGGGACTCCACCTGATATTGTAAGGGAGCTCACCCCCTACGGGCTGGTTTCCCGAGCAACCTCTCTGTATATAACAGCTTAATAAATGTTTACTACTACTACTCCTCCTCGAGTTCGAGGCTCATTTCCCATGATGCTCCTGTTTCATTTGCTTTTTCAATGGGCTCATGAACAAAAACAAAAATTGACGAGCGCGCGCGTCTAGCGTTCACAAGCCAACCTCCCCGGACGCCGCTCCCCACCTCTCATCGCTTGCCTATCACGTGAGGGTGCTCATTTCCCAGCATGCCCCTGTTTTATTTGTTTTGGCTGGGCTTCAAAAAAGTCACGTGACGCTCCCACCTGGTTTTTTTTCCTCCATGGTAGAAACATCTTTTTTTCCTCCATGGATGCTATGGGCGAGGCCGAGACATGGGCCGAGGCCGACACCTGGCGGTGTGTTCAGGCGTTGACAAAACTGCAATTCTATTGAAAAACGCGCCGAATAGGACACGCGCGTAGCAACGACGCGTCGTAGGAGCTAATAGTGCATTACTTAACTTTACCGCTGCCAGACGGTAACACCACCCCGCCGACCAAGAGCACTATGAGAAGAAAGTGTCAGATATCAAAGGCGCGTTTGTAAAGCCTCCAGAGAGTGTGACCATGGCACAGTGGATAGCGTTCCCGGCGTCTGTTATCGCGAACAGAGCTTCCGTGGGTTCGACTCCCATTGATGCAGATTTGATGCAACTTTGGCGTGTGTTCGACTACCGTTTATGCGACTCCCGTTGATGCAACAGAAATACGTCACTGAAGTCTTGGTGGATCCCGGCATAAAACACTTTCGTGTTAAAAGGATTAATTAACTAAACCTCATTAACGAAAAAAGTGAATAATATTAATAATATCTGGGGTTTAACGTCCCAAAACCACGATATGATTATGAAAGACGCCGTAGTGGAGGGCTCCGGAAATTTCGACCACCAGGTGGAAAAAAAATCACAGCATATCCACGGAGTGAATGATGATGAGTGGGCGAAGCTGCGGAGGTTCATCGATAAACCGTGAATCTTCCGTGAATTCTGCCCAGTACATCATCACCGACGTGATATCGGGCGCGTTTATACTAAAGGTTCGATGAGAGTTATGACGACTTGCAGCTCACTTTAATTTTACATGTACGCTGTGAATTTTCATTGTTTAGAAAACCATTGCTTTAGAAAACATCTGGTGTCTTTCGTTAAGCAGCTGGCGTCTTTAGAAACACCTGGTGTCTTTTCGTTTTGCTTTTAGAAAACATCTGGCGTCTTTCGTTGGTTTATTTCGTCAATCAACGGCGTTTTGAACAAATTTTTTATTGTTTAATCACGCACAGGAGAAATCTCACCAGGCACTACCTTGGAGGTAAACAATGGCTGCTAATGGGAATGAGAGACAGAAGAAGTCGGCTTTTACCTAACACTTACACTTCTACTTCTACTAACGTTTCCTACTGGAACATGCCAATAGCTGCAATGAGGAATGATAGACATAAGAATTCAGCTTTTAGTTAACGCGCACGCTGCGAATTTTTTTATTGTTCAACAACGCACAGGAGAAATATCCCACCGGCACCACCTTGGAGGTCAAGATCTGGTACTAGCGTTACGACTGGTTACGCACTACGAGGGACGAACGGGTGCCGCTTTAAGGAGCTTCGCCCCTAAAAAACCACCTGGAGAAGAACCCCAGGTGGATCCACCTGGGGTTCTTTAACGCGCACCTAAATCTAAGTACACGGGCCTCAAACATTCTCGCCTCTATTGAAAATGCAGCCGCCGCGGCCGGGATTCGATCCCGTTACCTTTGGGTCAGCAGTCTAGCGCCATAACCACTAGACCACCGTGGCGGGGCGAAAGAAGTGAATAGTAGCTACTACAGTATACTGGGAAGAATATGCACTAGGCAGGGTGTCGGAACGAAATTTTTTTTTCGTTTTGGTTTTAGTTTCGTTCCATCGCACAAATGTCCGTTCTGTTTATGTTACGGAACGAAAAAAAAAAATGTTCCGTAACGGTTTGTAACGGTATTTTTTGTATGCAAAAACTTGATGTTAGGGTAATAATAAAGAACATTGGATATGTGATATATTTACTTGCCCTGCTCTTAAGAAAATGGGACAAGGGTAAAACACGTTTTTCAGAGAAGCGGTAGTAACTGTACAACGAATTCCTACCAACTTGCACAAACCAGTATGAGTTTCAAAGGCATAGTATTTATTTTCTCAAAAGCAAAATACGAATTTTTTAGTGGGCTCAATAGTTTGTGTCAAGGAAGTGAGCACGATCTCGGAAGCAGTGCGTCATGGTATGTACTCTCTGATGTGAGAGACCGCTGTTCTGATAAATAGATCGCCAGGCCTGCACGGAACACGCAGCACAGTCAAAACGAAAGCTGGAAGAGCGGACTTTGTAGAGCCCGTTGGAGAGTCTCTTGGGGCACCAAATACAAGTGCACATGCAAGTTACCTACTACGCCATTAATCATCTCAATTTTACTGAAGTAGAGAACTCCCACTCAAGCAGGTTAAAAAAAAAAGCTTCTGGAGTGGAGGCGGCGCGCCGCCGCTAAAGCCGACGACCGCCATACTGCTCCAGGCAGAAAACGTGTAGCCGCTTGGGCCTGCGCGGAAGTTCCACAGAAGGCGAATTTCTCCACTCCTATGGTGACAAGCGAGTGTCTCGATGTCTCATTTGTTGGACTGCGATCCACTCGACAAACACATTTACAATTTGTCGAAGAAGATTGCCAAGCTGTATATAAAAAATGCCGGGCCTGCGCGGAGCGCGCAGTATAGTCAGAGCGAAAGCTGGAAAAGCGGCCTTTGTGGATACCGTTATAGAGTCTCTTGGGGCAACAAATACAAGTACACATGCAAGTTACCCACTACGCCATTAATCATCCCAATTTTTCTGAAGTAGAGAAGTCCCACTATGCCATTTTTCGTCATTTTTCGGAGTCTCGTGGTACACACTACACATCTGTAAGGCATTATGTGCAGTTTGTGCTTTGACTGAAGATGATAAAGAATTATGGCTGAGCACTTTGCAGTGGGTGGGGAGCAGTGTTGCGGAATGGGCGCCTCCATACCATTTCAATTCCACTGCGGGAAGTTAGAACTTGCCGCGATTCCATTCCTTTCAATTCCTCGGAACGAAAAGCTCAGCCCATTCGTACTCTGGGAATCGCCGGGCAGTTCAATTCCATTCCTGTAATTCCTAAACCTAGAAAAGGCACCTTGATAGTTTTACAGAGTTAAGAATGAAAGCCCCATAAAGCTGATGTCACCACATGCATTAAAAACTGCAAAAGTACGCAAGACACGTTACCAAGGTCGAGGGTTAGTAGCTTGGTGACATATCTCGTGCAGTACAGCCACCTTTATAATTCCCATAGGGCCAGTTCTCCCGCTACCTATATTATTTGCATGGTCAGCATGTTTGAACGAGTGGTGGTGTTTTAATATTGTTTATGCTTAAATGCGTTAATCCTAAAATGACGATATCGCGCATTTTTATGTTGACAGAAGTAGTGTTCAAGAAGACTAAGCAGTTTTGACACGCGTCTGGAGTGTTCGTGAGTATGGAGAAAACTAAAATTTGGTTAATGGGGAATAAAACCCTCTAGATCTGCTGGTACTAGTTGGAACACTGCACCGCTCGGCCACCTTGTGCCTTTGTATCGAATACGGAACAACGGGCCTCACTGCTCGTCAGCACTCACGCTTGTCAAGCGCGCCTCGCAAGCATGGATGGGGTGAGGAGAACTTTCTGTGTTCCCCTGTGCGCAGGTATGCAATGTATTCCTTGTCGCAAAGGTTATTTACGTGTATCATGCACTAAACTGCTCGTGAGATCAAGGTGAGGCTGTGCATAGAGTATTCGCTACTTTCGTGTGGGGATATCAATGGGATCCAACGCGCAGAAATGACTTGTTTTCTCTCTTCAGTATCGGCTCGAATAATGCGTTTGTTTTTATACTAACTTATGCCTCGGTTTCTGGTAGGCGTGTTGTTTATAAATGTACCGTGCTTGTAATTAGCCAAGCCATTTTAAAAATACTGCTTTATTGTTAATTTCGACGCTCTGACTTACTAATGCCTGAAGTTTAAAAAACAGCAGGTAGACGAAAACGTGCTCTGTTTTCGGAAAAAGACGTAATTCTATTCTCATTTCATTCCCTGCAAAAGGCGCTTAATTATATTCTCATTCCATTCCTCCTAGCTTTGTCCCCATTCTATTCCGGGGTCACGAAAATGTGGAGTGATTCCGGAGTCATTCCAGTTCTGGTGGGGCAACTCCGCAACACTGGTGGGAAGCTTTAAAAAACACACTATTTGCGCTATTAGCATTGTGTGATGACTGGTTGTCATTTTCCTCTTCTGCCACGCTATATCACATATATTAACACGATACCTTGCACCCCACATGACGCCTGTGTAGAGTATTTTTGCGAAGGAGTTACACGCAACAGCGTTCCACTGTGGTGAAACACCCGACTGCCACGCAGAGGGCGCGGGTTGAAATTCCATCCGATTGTACAAATTTGTTTCTCATTTAATTTTTTCTTATATCACGCGATAGCGGTCACGGACACCGGCGGCGGCGGACAACTATGGCACCAAAATCAGCTGTTGTGATCTCATAACAGCTTTCGCTGTAACAAACTTCGGCGCCGACAATGCCCTCTCGTCGCTGGCCTGCGTGGCAGGCGCGCAAAAGTCCACCTGCGTCAATGTAAACATATCTGGTTGCCACTGCTTTCGTTTTTCGCACAATTTCAACATATCTTTGCTTTGGAATTCCTGCCTGAGATATGCGCTAATACTGTACCCTGAGATGTGCTCACATTGCATGAGCTCAGTTCCTCCGGATTGCGAAGTTTTCTCGTGAAAGAAAATACGATTGAAAAAATTTCGGTTTCACTCTGGAACAAAATAATAAAGTTTTTGTAACCTTTTCGTCCCGGTCGAAAATATCGTTTTTTTTTGTTTTTCGTTTTCGGTTTTCGTTCCGTTCCGACACCCTGGGACTAGGTGTGTTTCACATAACGATGTCACTCTTATTTAAAATCGTGCTGCGTGATAGCTGGGACACCCCGTATATAGGAGGGGTTAGTACGACACTTCAATAAGCATCAATAAACTTCAGTGGGGATGGCTGTTAGAGAATAAATTTGCTTCACATTCTGCGAGTTTCGCTGAAGACTCGCAAACGATGGCTACAATTTATTCATAAACGAATAACGCGTTGCAAATGCACTAATTGTTTCCCGGTAGCAGTATGACTTCAAACTGTTAATTCGTCCGGTTTGAGAAGTATCGTATATGGCTGATGATATATGACCTAATAAAGAGCGCTGCCACGAAGTGTTGTATATCAGTGCTCCACATACACGTCTGAATTTATCCCGAATGGGCACAGTCGCCGAGATGGACCACACGGCCACAACGCCCGCCGCAGAATTAGAAGCTTTGAAACTCTGTTGCTTATTCACTCTTGGGGTATGTTACAAACGCATTGCCTGTTGTCCGTGCTGAGCAATTCGCACGGATCTCCCATCATTAGCCTCTCCTAAAAACATGGTATTCTGTAATGAGACTGATGGTAACCCTTGTACCCTAGAAATGCGCAAGCATACAGCGTTCGGTGCTCGTCATGTGCTTCATTTCAAACACGCCTCCCAATGCGAGCGTGAGACATCACAGCGCTGGGAATGCTGTTAAAGGGACACTAAAGAGAAACAATGAATTAGTTTAGATCGATAAATTGTGCTCTGAGTACTCTAACGTCGTTAACCTCGCCATGATATATTTAATAATAGAGGAGTAAATCGAGTTCGAAGTTTCATTTTTAAATTTCGCGCCGAAATGTCCCCGCGTAACGTTACGGATTTCAAAGTGTATTTATCATATTTTGGCCCCATTGGCTCAACAAATTTACCCCAAACTCGGTATATCAAGTCTACGGCCCCCTAAGAGGGCAATGTACTTCATTTTTACCGATTAGGAACTACGTAGTCCCTAGTAGGCACCGCAAAAACGTGTGACGTCACGGCGAATGGCACGGAAATGTCAAGGTGGCGTCGCCGCCCACATTTTGTTTTTGCGCGTTTTCTCGCTTACTAGGCGTCTTCTCGCAGCCAACGTGGTGTTTATGGTATCGTGAAAGAGTACTTTACTAATATGAGAAAAATCATTTTGTTCTTTAGTCTCCCTTTGAGAGAAACAGTAGAGAGTGGGAAAGAGAAACAGTTGGAGGGCGGAGCCGGCATTCCGCGTTGTCGGGTTTTACCGCTTCGAGGTATGTACAGCACCATAGACGCTGAGGCTGCACTTTCGTTCGTTGTCAGCCGTCGTCGGGTCAACGGAAGTGAATTCGTTCCCTTTACACCAGGGATATTCATAATGCTTGGTGCTCCCGGAAAATTGGGCGCTTTCGTCATTTTTGGTTGGGTGCCGTCGTGGAATTGTCCGCCAGCGGCTCCATAAGAAAAGGCCACGGTGAGGTTGAGCAGCAGTAGTTAACGGAGCTTTCGGGCAAGAAAATTCGGCCGTTTTCTTCGACACCCAGAGCCGAATGGTCAGAGGATCTCAGTGTGTGAGACGCTCTGACCTCAGAGGATCTCAACAAATCGACGAGAACATGATATCGGAGTTCTGCGCGCTTAAAAACTCATCCTGACGGCAGCTGCAAGAGCCGCCCCGCTTCGCAAAGCCGAACTGCTGCTCTCTAGTTGCGTGCGCTTCCGATCTGAGGTAACTATTTAAGAAAAGTGTTCGTTGCAGAAGAGATGTGACTGTCTAAATTCTAAGGTAACCTTGCACTGCAATACATCTTCATCGTATTGCTTGCCGTGATTACATACACGCGTCACAAACAGTCGTCAGATATCGAAACCACGTCGTTTCTCCACAACCTGTTCAGCGCTCTGCTGCATTCCTCGGCTCATTTCTTTAGCCGCATGTACCTCTACACCATTCGCAATAGCGTCTGTCAGTTTGTTGTTTTTGTTTTTCAAGATAAACGCGGCATGCACACGTGCATGAGTGGTGCGCCGCAAGCCAAGGAAAAAAAAGTCACAGTTTCGCCACAGCGGCGAAGAAATGAATGCGATAGCAATAAATTGGAATGTAACGCGAAGGACGGAAAGCAGCTCGAAATCGCCAGCGCGTCGCTCGAGCCCAAAGGACGCACGAAAAGAGGGCACACAGGACGAGCGCGAACTAATGCGTCACAGCTCGACACTTGAAACGCACTGCTCAAACATAAAGCAGGACGCACGAAACGAACGAACAGGTACACACAAGACGAGCGCGACCTAATTGTCACAGTTGTTACTTATTTCTGTTTGAACAGCGCGCTGTTCAAACAGAAATAAGAAACAAAACAGAAACAAACTGACAGACGCATATTGCGTCTGTCAGTTTGTTGGTTTTTTTGTTTCAAGATAAACGCGGTATGCACATGTGCATGAGTGGCGCGCCGCAAGCCAAACAAAAATACTGATCGCACGGTTCAACTGTCTACAAAGAGTGCGGCCCGAGTATGGCTCTTTTACTGTACACAGATTGTTCATAATGCCTTCAAATCGCAATCTATTGCGCGGGTTTAGTATTGTCGTTCTGGTTTTTTTAACGCTATATTTGTGCGGCCATTGACATATCTGTTTAAAATATTGCGCTCTTTGCTTTCGCATTCCACAGCGCCGTTGCATTACCGCGCGACGGCCCGCAAAACAACATACGAAGGCTCGCGTTCAGCGGAAAGATGAGTGCGATGATCTATCGAACAAATAGCTCCATGCACTGTACGGCTCCGTAACTCTTAAGGCCTGAACACACGTACGCGTTACAGCCATACGCATATCTACCGGGGGGCAAAGGTGGGCGCTAGCCCCCCCATCGAGAAATGTTAGGGGGGCGGAGCCCCCCCCCCCCCACTTTCGACACGTGGTTATTGTCGGCTGCAGACTGGGAAACTGAAAAGTCAGGCAAAGTTTTACTTGAACGCGGAAATAACATAATTATGTAATAAAATTTGTCCCACGATTCTGCTGTGACGACTGTCCTCCGTGTGTCATGACCACGCACTGTAGGCTACCTGCGGTGCGGGCTGCCTATTCCACGCTTGCGCGCCTTGCGCTGGAGCATTGCAAAGGAGGCTATCGCTCAGCACGGGCTCTGTAACATTACAGCAATCTGTCATGATTTTATTTTGTTCAGCCTGGCCTGAAATTGAAGTAATCGTCGACGCAAATATGGGCGGGAACCAGATCAAACGCTCTCCTTTATAAGGAAATTCAGTTTCTTTCTTTGAAAACGAATAGCATCGCCACTGCTCCATATCCAAACTGCTGTGAGTTGATGAGTGTGCAGAAGTGTCCAGTATTTTAGTTGTGCCTAGCCAGGACAGCTAAAATATATCTCCTCTTTAGTCTCCGATTATCCTGCTTCACCTTGCTTATCATATGGTAGCCTGCAGAGATCGCGGCGACTTGTAACGAGGCAGTGGACTCGAGCACATTGAGAAGCCGAGCTTTCAAGTTTGCCCCGTTATTTGATCTACCTCACCAGGGAGATGATCAGCGTCCACGGTTTTCTGGACTAAGAAGGCTGCCCGCCTGCAAAGGATTGTGTCTGTTCCTAATAATGTTTATTTCTCTCTCTACCTCTTTGTCAGCAACGATGAGTTCACAGAGAGATGTACACGCGCAAAAACAGCTCAACATCGGTACACCACAACTGAAAGTATCTATTATACACATATGAAACCATCTCACCCGCCGCTATAAGCAGCCGCTGCCAATGTGATTGGCAGGCAGACTTCTTAAATTACGTTCAGAAAGAGACACTGTCTGGCGATTCTAAAAAAAAATTGAGTCATTGTTCAGCACAGTAATGTGCTGCTTATTGTGCACAGTTCAAATTAACGCTGCGAGTTTTCGCAGACTTGTGACGACGCGTAGAGGCGATTTTATGGCACATTGAAAATTTCTGATGAGTAGCGAAGACCCAATGACAAACAATACGCCGTACTGAAAATATTCACTATTATTATTTTTTTACGCAGTCATGCGTAAGTGGTAATTACAAGGTCGATCACTTTCGCGTCATTTGTTGCGTCGTTTTACGAGCAGGTGCTGTGAGTGTGACCCAGAAAATTTCGACCAATCAATTAACAGCTGACAACCTATACGGAAGGAAACAATGCGGGGTAGTTTAACGTTATAATTGCGCACATTCCTTCTCGGAAAATTTGAGCTTACACAGTTTACGTACGTTTGCTATTTACTTGGAGGAAACGGAGGGTCACTTCACCGCTTTTTCGTCCACCCCCTACCCAAACTGTGAAAGGTAGAAGGGCAAGGAACGACACCTAGTATATAAATTCGTAGTCATTTATAATCTTATAACTATACGCAACCAGCTCAATGTGATTTCCTTAAATGGATACTGGCACAAAAATTTTGGCCCCGCGTTTTTTTGCTGCAATGTGTTGCTGGGGGCCTGATAGTCATAGCACGGCACACCGTTTGCTGCAGAGCGCGACAGATAATTATTTACAAGCTCCTCATTACCGACCAGTGTCTGTTTAGGTTTCAAAAGCGACAAGCGCCGGGTGCAGCTATCACCACCTAGCGGGCGCAGCGCTCGATCACGTCAACACACAGAACTGTGACGCACTTCCGCGCGGTTGGCGAGCAGCCGCCGAAGGCTGCTGAAGCGGAGCGAACGAGGCAAAAAGAAATGGCGGCTATGACGTCATCATAACTTGTTGCAGCGTGGTCACGTGAGGGAAGAAGGGGGGGTCACCGAGAGTCACCTTTGAAGGTGTCATTTGCGCGAGGGTGCCGGTCGCTCACGCAAACTTCAAAATTCATTTAAAATACTTTCCAAGCTATATTCTCTGTTGATATTTTGCAGATGATATATGCATGTTCACGGGAATCGACCCCGCAGGCTATCTCGGGAGAGTATTTAGGCAGCGCGTTGCATAAGTCACGTGGTACACAGAGGTTCTCCACGGGCGGCGGTCGCGGTTGCCTAGGCGACGAAGACGCGGCCGCGGCGGCACTCCGACCGTCGTTGGGTTGTGTGGGTGCAGCATTGTTTCTGCGGCAGTGCCCTGTTTCCTTTTGTTATTGCAACACTGTATTCGTATGAACCTGCGATATTTTAGTGGTGAAGGTGGGCACCCTAGCCCTTCTCAGATTCTGTATTCGTATTCAGTGGGCATTGCGGTGACGCAGTAACTGCAGGAGCTGCACGTCACAGCGCACAAATGCAACATTCAAAAGTAAAATTTAACACAGCTTTACTGACTTGGGGTCGCGAAGACTGATGAAACAGTGGAGCTGGTGGCTTTTCATTAGCTTTAGATGGGGTGCCTTTTTTACTAAGTACTGCTTTAGCTGTTCATACAGCGAAGATAATATGACGCCACTAAACGGTCCGTGAGCTCTTGCTTTGGCCACTCGCAAACAAGGATCGGATTCTCTTCGTTACTGAGCGGCCGACGTCTCTCTTCCCATAAGCTTTGTCGTACAGTTGCCGCGACACCCCCTCCCTCACTCGAAACTCGGGGTCGGCACGTCGTTGTTGGGCCCATGCTCTAGCAAATTCCCGTCATTTTTCCTGCCACGCCGCTTCTTCTCCCGAAGACAGAACCTTGTACGTACTCGCCATACTCGTCGCCGAACGTCGTAATGCTGTGCGCCGACAGTGCGCACTTTTTACTGCTTTGTTCACGCAGAATTTATTCTTGCAGTAACAACAAAATGAAGCATGAGTTAGGGCTGCTAAATCAATGCAGTAACGTTTTCACTTGGGGCAGTTGGTGCAAACTTGTAACTTCATCCGTGGCTGCGCTAAAAACACGGACAACAGGACAGGCACCCGTAGTGTGTATGTCTCTTCTGTTGTCCGCGTTTTTAGCGTAGCCATGAATGAAGTTACAAGTCTGCTAACTCAAGCTGTGCGGCCTAGAGATAGGGGGCACTCTTGTAAGCTCAGTGCGAGCAGTCCGGCCGCATTAGAACACCACAATTAAATCACGATATGCAACACGAAGTGACGGTCGAATGTCAACAACAAGCATGCACTCTGGCAATAAAGAAAGATAATGAAGATGTGCGTCTATCCTAGCCTCTCCTAACTCCATCGCACTGTATGTGTTAGTAGTCAGGGAACACCAAGCTCAGCTTTTTACTCTGCCGAAATAGCATAACATTACTGCAGAAGGGTAGTCCATGCTATCGATACGATGGCCGGAGCCAACGCGTCTACACGCCTTGGCGGTCTCCCTCGTCTTGGCAACGGCCTGCACGCCTGCATCGCCGCCAACCCCTTTAAGTATTATCCCACTGAACTTGGTCTTCTTCTTAAGAAAGACTTTATATTATAGAAAGCTCTAACAGTAAAGAAATTGGCACTCGGCTTATCCTGAAGACTTCTGCGAAGTACCTTGGTTTGTCAGCCACATGTTTTGTTTTATTAATTGAGAATTTAAGGTTCTATAGAGCCATAGCAGGTTCCTCATACGCATCGTATCTACAACGCCAAACTCAGACTGGGAAGTCTGCTGATGCAATGCTCAGATTATCAGGTTAACTAACTTTGGGTGTACTTTTTAAACTTCACGGTAATATTTCCAAAATGTCATTAAACACTGCTCTGTGGTCGCGGTATAGGGCGGCCCAGCCTGCAATATATATATATATATATATATATATATATATATACACACACACACACACACACACACACACACACACACACACACAAACACACGGCGGACAGAGTGAGGTACACGAGCCCCCCAACTCAAGGTATCTGTAAACTGGTAGCGTAACTTCCGTAGAAGCCCACGTGTCAAGCCGGTGGCTTGTTGTTGCAACAGTCGCCATCTATCTGAGGAGGGGACAAACAGAATTAAAACAAAGAAAAAAGATGCCGTCACGACCGGAAGCGGTAATGACGTCACGTTTTAACGCGATGGGCGCGAAATTATGAAATTTTTTGACAGGGCGCCGCTTCTTACTTTTTTTATAGCTGCATGTTCTTTTTCTTATCACTATGACGGCTCCATAATGGAAGCCTGCAAGATAACGGGAAGACGAAAAAGACAGATCTGATAAATAAGGTGCATTTTATTGGCGAAATATTGCAGTTGAACAGGATATTACCCCAAAATATATAACACAGAAATCAGAAGTAGCATGACAATTCAACGTGCACACTGATGGTGTAATGTGGGCCTAGGATCCGAAATAATTCAACCGGCAGTCAGGTGATTCTGTACACACAACACAGACTTTAACACAGCCGATAACTCTGACGATTCACACACAACACACTACAGCATTCCTTATTTACATCCTAAACGTCCTACGCGCCTCGCACACAAACTGTCCTACTCGCCGTTATGAACTGTTGCGGCTGCGGCGAGGTCGGTCGTCACCGGTACTCCTTGGGCAGTCAACAGTCACGCTGCCTTGACCGTGGCGAGGTGGTAGTGGTGGTGATGATGGCACTGCAGGCCGGTAGATCACCAGGCCACTGCAGCGCAGGTTAGCTGCCCGTCGCCAACATGAGCCGCGGGCACCTCGTGACACCACCCGGGCCCCAGGACTTCAGGCCAGGAACAGACTAGGCTGCCGGTCTCCGTGTCAGCAAACGGGCACAGAGCGGGAATCAGGCTCACCAGTCCACATGGCTGCCGGACGCCTGGTTAAGCGATGTCGCGACCCGAACCGCCAACCAGCGGCTGCCGTTCCAACCGTGTCGCGCTCCAACTCCTCAAGCCGCACGCCCCGCTCGCGCTTCCTTTTCGTCGTCTTCCCCTCCAAGGCGTACAGCAGAGCAGAACTGTCGTTCCCCCTTCGCCCCGTCACGGGCCACACAATCCACATCATCACACACACAAACCTTGCACACGTGTTGCTCTTGCATCCGTAGACAGCGCAGCATTTCTTCGCGTAGCGGGGCGGACTCATCGTCCCGAAGGGCGACAGCACGCCGGCTGTGCGCTGGCAAAACACAGACACTGAAACGGTTCCCGATGGCTGCGATGGGCTATATTACCTTCTGCCAGTACCACGACTAGAAAACAACGGTTATGCGAGGAAATATCTACGGACGACAGGCACAAACCTACTGCGCAAAAACGAGCGACGCCATTTGCATCTCAAAATGCGCAAAACCGTTGGCCCATGTTACCAGACTGCCTGCATGTGCCCGCTGTTTCTGAAAATAAACGAAAAAAATTGGCCACTCAACCACATACCCAAGACTAAAGTTTGATTAAAGTAATCTACTAATTTAATTCGTGACAAATAAATTTAAAACGAATGAAAATAAGCGCTTAATTATTTTTTTGTTTTCATTATTTGTCCCCCCCCCCTCACCTAGTAGCGCTTTAATCATCACGCGGGTGTTGATGTTTGTCGCAATAGGTTTCCGACCACTTTTCGTTCCGACTTTCGCGACCTATTTAGATTGTCCTTGCCCAACTCGCGAACGAGTTGGTACGCCACTGGTTACAGCATGTCAGCGGGTGACCTTTTGACGCGGCGCTGCGCCCTCTCCCTACGGGGAGAGAAATCTTGCGGCTACGCAAAGCTGCCCGCCCCCTCTCTCCATAGGGAGAGAGCGAGGCGCCGCGTCAAAAAGTCACGGGCTGACACGCTGCGACGCGTACGTGTGTTCAGGCCTTCAGCTCGTGTTTGCAGCGCACGCCAAACGAAGAAAGCAGAACAGAAATATAAGGAGAGGGATGAGGGGTTGTAAAGCGAAGGGCAGACGCGGCACGCGGACTATGTACTTCGGCGCACACTGTCTCGCGAATCTTGCAAAGATATGCCTGTTGGTACCTTTGCACCTATCGAGTCTCGTGTGGCCGCACTGATTTTCCGCGGACGCGCACAGCAGCGTCTGAGGCACTGCTTACACGCGTTTATATACGTAAATCATTGCTTTCGTCGATCTGCAGCACCGACAAGATAATGTTCATCAATCATGCTCCCTCGCGCGTGTGCGACGTTGGCCGTCTCTTTTAAAATGCATATATCGTAATATTGTTCTGCAAGTCTAGTTTTTATTGAGGCGCACAACTAAAGTGCACAGAGAAATAAGGGCTGACGTTGAGGAACGCAATTGCTCAGTCCGATTCCGAGCCAAAGTACAGTACCCATCTTGCTAACGAAACATGTTCGTTTGGTACTTTCTTTTTCTTCGTTCAGGTAACTGATAAATTCGATTAAAATTAGTGTTACATCGTTCCCGGCATTGTCAGAGCTCCCTCATTGCTAGCACCTGAAAGGCTGCGATTTGCGACCGGTTTCGTTTTCGCGTCCAACAAAACATGGGGGATCAGGCTTATGGGCTTTTCGACAGATGGCGCTGTACATTTTGAATCTCGAAGATAGGGAAACGACGGAGCGTGTTCTGAATAAATGTGGAGATATAGCAGAGAGCTGAGCTAGTTGGTACGTATTCATTTTAAAAAGAGACAGGGCGTGCAAACACGGACACAATAAAGAGATCAGGACACCACAAACGCCGTTTGTGGTGTCCTGATCTCTTTCTTGTGTCCGTGTTTGCACCCCCTGTCTCTGTTTAGAATGGAGATATACACCCAGCTGTGCGCTTGGGCACGAGCCTACATGAAGCCTTGGGTGTTAGGGACAACAATGGAAAGCTGAAAAATCCCGCGATAGAAACAAGTAAGCGACGGCTAGAGTATTGGTGGCAGAAAGGACAAAAATAAATAGTGGGAGAAGTAAGGACATTCTGTCGTAAGGGGCAAAGAACTCGGCTGTGAATTTGGTTTTCTCTGTAGTAAGATTGATTTAATCGTAGTAGACAAGGCGTTACGCCAAACTAAAAAAAATAAGAACTTTTACTTTTTTTGTCGAGCCTCGTGGCACACATGTCACCACCCCGTTATAAACGGGACGCTCATAGCATCCATTCACCTATCCATCGTCTATAGCTCGAGGAGACGCAGGCGCGGTATGTTTACCGCGCCGCTCTCTTCGTGCGCACGATTTCCTTCATATGCACTGGTGCTATGACTTCGTGAATACACACGCGTGTCGTGGACTGTAAACACCTCCAATATTCAGATGCCTTCATTCGACTTGCCCACTTGTACTTCGTTTTGGGATGTAGCCACGCAAAACAAGCGAAGCTTTTAATAATAATATCTGGGGTTCCACGTGCCAAAAGCATGATATAATTATGAGGCACGCCGTAGTGGAGGGCTCCGGAGATTTAGAATATCTGGTGTTTTTTAACATCTACTGGCATTGCACATTACACGAGCCTCTAGCATTTTACCTCCAGCGAAATGCGACTGGCGCCGCCGGGATCGAACCGGCAACCTTTGCGTGAGGAGCCGAGCACCGCTACCGCTACAACACCACGGCGAACAGGGTAGGTTTTCAGTAAACAATTTTTTTCTCTGCTTTCAAGCAAGCGTACTAAAAATCATGCACCAGTAGGTGTTCAGTTTTTAGATAGGGCGCTGACAAGCTAGAAAGGCGCAGCAACTAGAATCACTGCACGTGCTGTGTCAACACGTGTTTCACATTTCCGGAAGTCGTCGCGGCGAAAACGCAGTGCGATACCGCGGTTTGTGAAGCAACCCTTCGAACCAGGAGAGCCAGTTTATCCTCTCGGCTTCAAGTTTCAGCCTCTAAATGCGCAGCTTACAATCTAAGAAAAAAAAAGAGCCAATGGAGGGTCACGGCACCATGACTCTCTTCGGGTATCAATTTGACCCCTTTTGGAACGTAGATGCATAAAAAAGGGAGTTAGCATTTCTGAAGGAGTCACTGGACTCTCGTGAAGCGCGTTTCTCTTAGATTCTGTGATGAAAGCGCCGTATGGCTGGTTGACCGGACTGGGCTGGCGCGGCGCTTCCGCCTCCCCTCTCAGTCTCCTCGGTCTTTTGGAATCCGTTGCGGTGGTTGCGTGGGTTGCGCCAGTTGCCTGTCTTGTAGTTTTGTGTTCGAGCGAACATGCGCATCTTCGGCTGCGGTGACGCCAGGCTCCGCGCCAGTAGTGACGCTTGCAGGGCGGAATATTTGTGGAGCTGCGGACATGGACCACGTGGGACTGTCAACGAGGAGTGTACTGCTTTCGTAGGTACTAATTATACTGATTTTGTTGGGAGTGTGGAGCAGCTCTCCGACAGTAGGCTGCTAGCCATTTCCAACAGCAGCCTGCGTCCGCGGGGCTGTTGCGGATGCCCAATTAAAACTGTCAGTTAACGAGTTGACAGCGTTGTGCGCGTTGCTGTACCAGCTCCCACAAAGTGAGCGAGGTAAACAAATTGTCAGGGGTCATTGTTTGCTGATTTCACATTGCGTCTGCACTGCTGAAAGTGTAAGATATCGTTTTCAGATGCGGTTTAGTCTACTTCATAATGACATTTCCATCGACATTGAGTGTGCAGCATGCTTCCGCGCGTAGGAACGTGAAAAAAAAAAAAAAAAAAAAACATCTGTGTACAAAACACTTATACGCGCTATATATGACTTTTGTAAGCTTAAAGACGGTAGTTTAAGACGCTGATAGAGTACCATGTTTCCTGCGCGTACGCGGAAGTCACTTAAGTTGGACACGCCTCACTGGTGAGGTAAAAAGCTCGAGACTTTCGACGGCGTGCGTTGTTGCGGCCGCCGCCGTGCACTCTTTTCCGTCGTTTCTCTACATCCGTGGTTTGCCTACATCTTCGATAACGCTTGACGTTATAACAGAATCGAGTGACTGTACGTGACTGTGGGAGCTACGTGTGGCAATTCCAGCATATGACAATATGACATGTCTGATCTCGACGTAGACGGTGTCCGCGCGCGCTGGGTGTCGTGTGCGCGCTCGTACACTCATGTGTTTATCTGCGTATTTAGGGATGGGATACGTTTCTAAAAGAGGCGGTCAGTAACCCCTCAAGGCGTGCCCCTGACTGCCGGAGGATGCGCTTGGGTGTTGGAGTATGCCGGTGCAAGGCCGGGCTTATTCCGAAAGTAAATATTGAAGCGATTTCTCACAAGAGAAGTTCTGTCATTCGTTCATAGCCAGTGCATATTGTGAAACGAAGTTCTCGCCTCTTTTGAGTGGCAATTTGCTTTCGTTGCGTATTTATTTAAAACGAAACACACGTGTCAGATGTGTGAACAGGAACGGCGTGTTGAACAAAAGGTGGTTTTAAATACAGATAATCAGTGTGTGTGTGTTGGTTATTCCCAGAATCCCGGATCGCTTCTCCAGCCTCTTCACTCTAGTTGACAGCAACACTCGAGGAAACGAAGGTGTCGCTATAAGCTTCCCAAGCAACGCTTAGCGGCGCTGCTCTTGACAGAAAGCGCCATCTCTGGCAGAAAAATAGAAACTGGAGTGTAAGCAGCACGCGTTTTCCCTTCTCTCCACCGTGTTGCCGCTCGATTCTGTTCACGTGCAGAGCTCTCGCGGTGAACTTGCGGCGCCTCACAATGTACCCCTTGCAGTGCGGCTTCAAAATGATCTTCAAGCTTGACTGGCACTTCAGAAAAGCGAACTTGATAAAATGAGAAAGGCTCGTCAATCACGTTAACGGTGAAGAGCAGACGATCGATCGACAACGACGCCCGATTCAAAGCGAAATGCATTTCCCAAGTCGCGATTACACCGTGTAGGACGTATACCTCGAGGTAAGTCTCATTTTGTCACGTTAAAGATGAATAATGGTCCACATGCACTTCAAAATGAAGCCGTACACGCTGTCGATGTTCTGCGGTGTGGACTACGAATCATATGATTGTTGTTTTGACGTGGCATGCTTACAGTAGCAGCCGTGTACTTTCGTGAACGAACGTTTGCGGCGTGCGAAAAAAAATTATACGGCCATGGCACCGTTTCCTGAGAAGGTTAGAGTCAAGTCCTCCGTGCCGCTGGAGAATCACCCGCCGATTAAGACGCGAGGCAGCTAGCTGAGCTTTAACCACTGTGAAGCAAGACGAACTGCCCACCTCGTTTTTTTTTTTTTTTTTTTTTTTTTGGCTCTCGCGTCATGCTTGCAGTCTCTTTTTATGATATCGACTTGATAGGCGTACAAAACCTGCTGCGCGAACGCGGCTAGAAAATCGCACGAAGTCAGGAGGTGGTTACTTCAAGGTTGCAATTACAAAGCATGTATTAAGTGCCATTTATATTTAGCGGCTTAAATATATATCACCATAATAAAGTGACAAAAACAAAGCAATCCTGCAGAACGATGTCAAAGCTTGCTGAAATTGCACAGACGTCTGTTCCGGCGTGATAAAGCAGCCTTCCCGACGCGTGAATTGCAGCCACCGAACTTCTGACAATGTGCCGAGTTCAGTTGAATTCAACCAACCGCGGAACGCTTACGGTATAACGCGAGTGTGAACGTTCGACAACGATGGGTAGGTCTCAGGAACACGGGGAATCCAAACACGAAGTTGATTCACCTACAACTGTAACTGGACTTTCAAAATGCGAGAAGACAGCGAGTAATCATTACTGTAGTCGCTGCGGGCATGCGCCGCGTTACTTACCGATTCAGGTAATCGAAGCGAACGAAAGCGATGAACTCAGACAGCCAAAATTGAAGACGAGACAGCGCTGTCAGCTATCCACGCTTGCCGCCTTTATTTCTCGTGCGAAATGCCCGGGAACTGATACAGTTTCACACGTGAATCGTGTGTCTTTGTGTTGTCTACACTGTTGTGGCAGGCCACTAAACCGCAATACTTCGGACCTCGCTTGCGCTTCCGCGGGGTCACTTCTGCCATCGCGGAAATGCGCAGCTTCGCACAGCAAGCCTCTCGGTTCAACGTGCCGAGCTGACGGCCCCCCAGATACCCGCACCGACAGAAGAACGCGTGCGCACGTGCGCTAGCGCTACCGTGAAAGGGGCTGAGTCGGCCGCGCATGCACTACAGAGCTTTCCGACAGAGCCGCAGTGAGGCCAGCGCGGCGCTGTCGTCGCGCCGCCAACTTGAGCTTGGGTTCCCTATAGTCTGACGCCTCCCCATTCGTGATGGGAAAATCAACAGCGGTGTTCGCGCTGTCAACGAGGCAGTAGGTTCTTCATTTCCTTCGGTTCGACAACACTTCGTAGGAAAAGAGGTGAGTGGCGCCCACGCAAGCCAATTTCGTTTTTTGTTGAAAACAGGCTCACGTCAACTTGTGCTACAAGTTTCTCGCCAAGCGACGTGTTACAAAAGCTACTATTTGCAAGTTTTGTCTCACAGGATAACAGCAAAAAACTTCGTTCCTTAACATGTCTGTTTGAATTTGTTGCTTTTTTTTTGTGAGCCTTCTCTCATCATCATCCTCTCTACGCCCACTGAGGGCAAAGGCCTCTCCCATGGTCCGCCAATCAACCCGGTCATGTGCTTTCTGCTGCCACGTTATACCTACAAACGTCTTAATCTCATCTACCCACCTAATTTTCTGTCTCCCCCTCACGCGTTTGCCATGTCTTGGAATCCAGTCAGGTACCCTTAATGACGACCGGTTATCCTGCCGACGTGCTACGTGCCCGGCCCATATCCATTTCTTCTTCTTGATTTCAACTATGATATCCTTAACCCCCGTTTGTTCCCTGACTCACTCTGCTCTCTTCCTGTCTCTTAAGTTTCTCTACGTCTTCTCTATGTCTGTGTAAATCACTTATTGTGTAGGTTTTCGAAACTTACTGCAATTCTGTTTTCGCGTCATACTATCACGTTCTGCTTTTCAGATGCAATTTTTCATGGCTGCTCACGCTGAACAGGAGCGACAACATAACAAGTCACAAGTCTGATGCCTCCAACCACCACCACTTTATGATTTATTAGTAATCATAAGGAATAATTATGGGAACAGGATGCCGATTTCCGTACTTAATTTTGCACCATATGACACGATGCACATCACTGTAACACATTTTAGTCGGCTATACTCATACAAGCATATAAATAAGGAGCACCTCAACGGCTTAATTGGAAATCACGGACCATCTCTTCGCGCTTTCTAGATTACTCTGCTGGAAAAAGGTGTGTTGTTTTGACGAGTTTGATTAAAATAATGCCAAAATTGAACTATTCTTTTTTTGCAGTCGCTGTGCACAAGAGCATATATTATTGGACTTGCTTAAAATGAATACTTCACTATTCTGAACAGTAGTGGCGTAAAAGTAGAGAATTGGTCAATTGAGTAACTTAAAATAGTTTTAGAGTCGCTTGGCGCTTCGGTGTGCGGATCATTTGACCCCCGTAGGAGTGTTACCGGCAAGAGTCGTCTGACTCCCTCATAAGCTGTAATGCAATCCTTCGGATAGGAGTCCTTCCACTCTTCCTGATGGTCAGGGTACTCTCCTAGAGTGCGCTTACCCTCACACACCAAGAGAGCCGTTTACGTGGCAAATCAGAACTCCCCGAAAAGAGTCACCTATACTCTTTTTTTTTTCTTAGAGGGTAGTGTATTAGAGAGCTTACGCGGCCGCCAGCGAAAACGCTGGAATTTGCTGTTGCTGTTGTGCCCAGCGACTTCCAGCGAAAACGCTGGAAGTCACTGGGCACAACGGCAAATAATATTTGGACTTGGAGAGTCCATCGTCCCGCGACTCTCCTAAAGCGAGTCAACTTCATTCTCTGAAGAGAGGTATACACAGGAGAGTCACATGTGCAGCAAAGAAGAATCAAAGGACACCTTTTTCCCTAGAGTGCACTATTCCCAACAGTAGTCGCGCAAAATTAGGGAATGGGCCAACTGAGTAGCTTAAATTAATTGTGGAGTCGCTTGACGGTTCGGTGTGTGTCATTTGACCCCCGTAGGAGTGTTACCGGCAAGAGTCGTCTGACACCTTCGTAAGCGGTAATGTGATCCTTTTTCACTCTCCCTAGAGGGTCAGGAAACTCTACCAGAGCGCGCCGACTCTGACCCACGAAGAAAGTCACCGTGACTCTTTAAAGTTTGTCGTATACGACGCAACTCAGAACTCTCTGAAAACAGTCACCTATACTCCTTTTTTTTTCTTAGAGTGCAGGTGAGAACGGTTATTATCGCGGCCTACACTATTGCTCATTTGACATGAAATAAGCAAACGCCCTTTGCTAGCTAATGCTCTCTGAGCAGTGGTCACTATTGCTTTCCTTTACCGACAGAAACGACGTTCCCATCGCCATACTGCGCTGCAAAATGTTCACATAATAGCATAACACTGTCTTTCAAATGCAGAATGAGGAAAGAATTACGGCAACATACAGATGCATGCATTAGCTGTTAGACTCTGAACCTTCAACTGTGAGTGTTACGTATACTTTAATTCATTTTCTCCTCCTCTTCCCACCAGACATCTCTCGTTAGCGGGTATCGCGAAAGTTATTCATTTCTTTTTTTCTTTGCGGAAGCCGTCGGCGTGTTTTGCATCTCGAGTGCTATTTACACCCGACTGCGGCCGATCTAATCTACTCCTTTATTGTCGCACACCTATTTTTCGCTGCGGCGTGTACACATATACTAGTTATCTACGTACCACACTCGATTTTCGTGTGTCAAAGAGCGCGCCCTTCGGTAACCCTGTACAGAGTCCACTGCGCGCAACAGCGTCTGGCTGGCGCTCAGCAAACTGCGGCAACCCATGTGATTCCTACACTGGCCTGCTCCTTCTACGACGGTCTTGTACTCTCTCCTTGAGGAAAGGGCTGAAATGACCGGCTGCGTACCCGCCACGACAACACTTCGGCGGGAAGTAGTTGGAGAGGGAACCGCTGCGAAGCCACTCCGACGCCTCCTTCCCCAAGGACGGCATCCGGAGCCACACCTACTCCTCTGAGAGCAAGGCGGGAACGGAGCAGACACTGCCGCTTTCACGTAACGCGTAGATTCATTTTCGACTACGTGTACCCCTGTGTATAGACCAGTCGACACCGGTGCAGACATGGGTTACACTTTGTACAACTTCAACGGCAGCCCTCCGTGCGCCACCGTACGCATGCTGGCCAAGCACATCGGCGTCGATTTAGAGTTAAAGACCGTGGATACTTTCAAGAAGGAGCAATTTGCACCGGAATACCTCAAGGTGGGTGAGGTGGGGCCAGACAGGTCGCACCGGTGAAAATTGAGCGCTGATGATGCGCACCGCGCCACGAAAGTCGCGCCGACGACATTTTGCAGCGGTTCGTGCTACTTACAAACTAGTGCGGGTATCGATCAGTACGCGCGATGTGCGTAGAGGGAAATTTTAATCAAAATAGCTTGATTATACTTATATAATACAATTGTTGTGTTTGTAATCACTGTACGTAAGGTGTCCTGCGGCGCCAGCATAGAAAATTCTGCGCACATACTATAAAAAACAGTGGTCGCGACTTCCAGCAAATGCCGACGTTATACATTTTGGAGTCTAATTTTGTATGAGAACATGAAACAACACATTAGCTGCATTGTCCAGTAAATATACGTCACACGGAGGCTTTTCACGCACGATCATATTTTGTTTATTTTGTCCTTACAAGTGGTAGTTCGCTCATTAGAAGAATATATTCAGTGGTACACCATGAGCGCTTGGATACACGCTTGTCATTCTGCCCTGCAACCCTTCGTGAGATTTCAAGGTGAGCGCCTATAATCGCCGAGGTACGTGGTAGTTACGGATGGCAATATCGATCAGCAGCTAATCGATGATAAGTATCCAACACGAATAAAAATCCTTAGCTTTGGCTTAATTGATTTAGTCGGCTAAACCTTTTGGATTACATATTTTGATTTTCTGTGTTCTGTCTTGTCTCTCTGCGCATGCGTGTCTTGTCAGGTTTTGCGGTAGGGCAGCGCAGTACCAGCTCACCATACGATTAACAGCTCCCCAGGCCGCAGTAGGGGCAATGCAATTATATTGAATTCATAGAGGAATGTTGAGCACGTTAACTGTGAGCTTCGGGATATAACGGGGTGGGCAAAGGAGAACTACTACAGAGTGTCGAGTGTATTGTCGAGTCCAGAGCCAACGGAGAAATGCGTTTCCCCTCTCTTCCTCCGCAAAAGGCATAGATTACGTAATGAAGCCGGAATTGGCAAGGGGATTTCAAGGCTGGTTTCGCGCTTTGAAGCCACTTCCTAGCTATTTTCCTTGGCCCAACACGTATTAGCCAAGAATGTTTTCCTTCTGTTTGTACCTATTCGGTGCGCAATTGTGTGCATAGGCGTGCGCACAAGGGGGGGGGGGGGCAGGGGGGCGGCCGCCCCACCTAATCATCTAAGAGGGGGGGGGGGCGCAAAATCTGCCCCGTACATTGACCCTTCTAGTAACCTAAGAGGGGGAGGGAGGCGCAAAATCTGCCCCATACATGGACTTGGGCGGGGGGGGGGGGGGCGCTGCGATGAACCTTCGGCCCCCCCTAATGGGAAACCCTGCGCACGCCTATGATTGTGCGGATGTGCTGTTGTAACTGCCCGCTGCTGAGAGTGGGAAGCCCACAAAACCTGCCGCGCGCGCTCTGACCCCTAGATAACGCGACATGCCGACAATTTTATAGCTAGAGCCGTGCTGCGGAACACTTTCTCTACGTAGCCGTCGTTGCGCTGGCACAGTGGCCGAAAACTGGTAAGCCGTAGATGCGATCGGGATTCATGGTGCACAGGGCTGGGCAGATACTCAGAAAAATGTTCCAGAATATAGACATACATAAGAATAATTGCTGGGGTTTAACGTCCCAAAACCACGATGCGACTATTAGGTACGCCGTAGTGGAGGGCTCCGGAAATTTTGACCATCTCGTGTTCTTTAACGTGCGCCAAAATCTATGTACACGGGCATCAAGCACTTTCGGCTCCATCGAAAATGCGGCCGCCGCGGCCCGGATTCAATCCCGCGACCTTCGGGTCAGCAGTCGAGCACCATAACTACTAGACCACCACGGTAGGTCCGAATACAGATACCGAAATACATGCGTTGCAAACCTATTATACAGATATACCGCAGTTGCAGTTGTCTTTCACGCAACGAAATTTTTCGGAGATAGATTTGAAAAAAAAAAGA
Organism: Rhipicephalus sanguineus; assembly: GCF_013339695.2. Classification (NCBI taxonomy): domain Eukaryota; kingdom Metazoa; phylum Arthropoda; class Arachnida; order Ixodida; family Ixodidae; genus Rhipicephalus; species Rhipicephalus sanguineus. The sequence continues at coordinate 142,468,088 of NC_051179.1, read as the reverse complement.
AAGCCAAGAACACAGATGCAGGCATATAAATAGAATAATACAGATGCCGGAATACTTTTTTTCGAGGATGTTGATGCTCCGCAAAGACAATAAGTGCCACATAGTCTTCTGAATAATTTTGCGACGCATTGAAACTTGCAATTCAGGCATGTCGCTCGATTGACTAACGAGCGCCATTTATTACGAAAAGGAGCGCATTTATTTTACGCACAAGGTCTGTTCTGCTGATTAGGTTGTTGCGTTAATTGCACTTTAGCAACAGCAGCTCCTCAAATAGGCTGTCTTCTAGACAGCATCAGTTCGGCCTGAACAGAAGGCTCGCGAACTAGCGAAGCAGCTAGCCGCCAGAAAATAAAAAATCCGGGATGCTGCACCAGCCTTGAGAGGCAGTCACTTTCGTAGGCAGAAACCGACAATACTGCCTCCGTGATCCGAACTTGAGCAGTTCAGGCGCTTTACTATCGCCGACCGGCGGCGCACGTTTGCTTGGCTTAGCACAAAACAGTCTTCCTGTCCTTTTCGAAAGACGTCAGCCAATTTCCGACGAAAACAAACAAAAAAAAAAGGGATACCCGGCTGCTGCACACTATCGCGATATAATCGATACATCATAAGGGTTTTTTACTACTGCGATACACATCACGGTTGGACGAGACGACCAAATAGTTTCCTGTCCCCAAGGCTTCCTTGAAGAGACAGGTGTGTCAGCGCGGATGAAAACCAGTCCCGCTAATTGAGCGGTGAGCTACGTCGGAGCGGCGGACCTTTGATGCGCCCGGTTATCCGAGGTGTGACACATCGCCCTACGGTCTTCACATGGCAAGGAAGGACCCTCTTGGTACCACAGGTGCAGAGTGCACTGGCCACGCCCTATTCAAGGACGTTGACCTGGGTGGGTGTGGGCGGCACCCTCATTAAGGCTGTGTGCGACGTAATTGGACCGTCCCAATTTTGAGCAATTCCCCCACCTAGGGATATGGGGAAAAGAGACCCCTTAAAGCGAGCCCCCGCGGGCTCATACGGCCGATATCTTCGTCATGTAACAAGATGTTCTTCATGTAAGACGCAATGGTGGTAATGTAACGAAATGCTCGCCATGTAAATAAACCACGCTAAATTTCCTTTCAATCCCTCATCCTGCCGCTACATCTTCCTCCCGATTCTCCGGTGCCTGCAAAGGCCGGTCGCAAAACGTCCCGAGTTCAGTTAATATGACTTCTTAGCCACTAGCACGAACAAATTCAAGGGTGAAATTATCGAGCCCGACAAGATTGCAGTGTTTAAAAATAGATGAGCAAGCGCTTCATCTGTTTTATTATCTGACTAGGAAATGGCGTACTTTTCTGCTGGCAAATCATGCTAACCACTCTCGCCATGGGTTCGCAGCTTCCTGCATCGCCGCCTATATATCTTTCAGTCTTTGTTTTTCTTGTCTTGTTGCTATTCACGAGGGCTGATACGTAGATATGCATTTATTTACGTTTTTCGCCGCAATAAACTTCCGTTTCCTGTCAGCGCTACACTCTAAGCACGGTAATGCTTACTAAAGGTGCACATTTTCACAAATTTCTGTACTTATCAAATAGAAGTTATCTAGTAACCTCTAGTACCCGTTCACAGTATCGAGCATTCTCACGTAAAAATAGAGGTTACGTTGTACAGTACACGGTATACTGTTTACACAAAACGGCTTGCAGGAGATTTTATACGGCCACATCACGTAAAAATAGAGGTTACGTTGTACAGTAAACGGTATAGTGTTTACACAAAACGGCTTGCAGGAGGTTTTATACGGCCACCGCTCTGCGCCTCTTCTTTCCTTCGCTCTTCTTTCTTCGACGCATTCCAGGAGGTTACGCTCATCGCATGGATCAGCCAGTTGTGCCACAGCAACGGAAGCACAGCCTTCCACTTTTTCGCACTTCGTGCTGCGCATGCCTCGTGTTTTTTCCGCGCTTCCTTGTGGGGTTTTAATACACCGTCCATATACGTACGCTAAGAAATGCGAACCTTTGCGGAAGGTGTCACATGGAAGGTGCTTCTCGGAACACACGCGATGGCGCATTGTAATAAATCAAATGCATGACTGCTTATAGAACGTGACAATTGCGGTGACCGAGGCCAAACGCGTCGCCTTCGCTCATTAGAAGAGGCAGCTAACAAAACATTCGCATATTCGAGGTGACATGGAGTTAGCATGCACTACAGCAATGATGAAGCGCGATTATTATTAAAGTGTGGTCGACCCGTCAATATCAGTGAAGACCGGAGATTCTATAACAGTATCATGGTATACGTGTCAGGCCATCCTCTCTTGGTCCAACTTCTATGCAGTTTAAGCATAGGCTGGCGTGATTATAACACTTCAATTATTTTTCTGCTGCACGTGCACTTTCATTGACTGTGTGATTCGTGCTTATCAAACTGTGTCTTATCCGATAATAAATACCAGCCGTCTATTTGTTATAGGGCTATTTGCCATTTTGTTCACCTTCAAATATGGGATCAGCATTGGAAACGTGGATACTGACAAAATGGGAAGTTGACAAAGCAGGGAAGCTGCTGAAGGCGGTAAAGAAGTGCGCGGAGAATTAACACTGCTCCTCACGGCGTAGAGTATATTCAAAATTGATATACAGACCACTCGCCATACGCCACGTTAAGTCAGTTTTACGTACTTCTCGCAAAACCCAAAGAAATGTCTGAAATCATCGCGTAATAGTAGCTGGCTGGTACGTTTGTGCATATTATATACGAATGCTGAATGATATTATCAGAAAAACACGCAGTAAATGCAAATGTATGCATACGCAAAACATACAATAATACCAAGAGCGCATATCAAGAGCGGGAACGCGGTTTTCACGAGAGATGCAAATTGTAACGCTTAAGCATCTACGTAATTAGATCAAGAGAGGATACTTGTCTGATACACATGGCACAACTCATGATTAAGAATATCTGTCAATCACCTGCTCTTCTTAATTATCGTTTTAGTGGCAGACCACATTTGAACAACACCATGCGTGTGGGCGAAGGTGTGACGTTATGATGCATGCAAGCTCTAAGCCAACTCCAAAGGAAATTGTTTTGTGCTATTCCTTGCGATGAGGGAAGCGTACATCTCTTGCCACGGACACCGCAACTGTTGTGCTCTAAGCAGACATGTACCAGAATTATTCCAAAGCTCCAGCGTGTGTATTCAGGACAGGGCAGGCCATATGACACCGCCGTGAAAGTTCTCATTACTCTGCGTACATATTTGTACGCTGCATAATAAAGCCGCAGAAAGAAGTACAAAAGATTAGGCGTGCACAGAAAGAAGCCCTAAAGGAAGAGCCACGCTTCTCTTGCTAGACGACACTTGGCTGGGCCGATCATGCGTGTAGCGAGTGGTCCGAAATGTGTCGCAGAAAGAAGATCGAAAGAAAAAAAGAGGCACATACCCTTTGTTAGGCGACATCTGGGTGGGTGGGCCACGGGTAGAGCTGTTATACTGAGTGGAGCCCCCTGCAAATAATACGTGATCAGCGTCGTGCTTCTCCTTAAGTACACTAGTGTGTGCGGCATACCATAAATGCTTGTACTGCAGGACAGCTGAAACCCAGAGGGCAGCCAAAAAGAGGGTGATTGTCAGTCCTTTACTATTGTTGCTCGGGTTGTGCGTGCTCACAAGAAATTTTCTCAAGAAAAAAAAAACATGCACCATTCGAAAAGAATTCATATTTCATTGCTTTATACCTCCAAAGCAGAATACATCAAAGTTTATTGATTTATAGCTTCAGGGACTTGTCTATCTGATAGAAGACCGCAGGTATTCAAAGCGTTTCTTCTTGTTTTCGCCTGTGGTTGGTACAAATTTACAGGAGCAGGTGGTCAGGATCTGCAGTCAAACCCTCTCTTGCTGCACCCACCATCATGTTTCATCAGTCAATATGTCAGTTGCTGATTCCACAATCTCCTCGCTGGACAGTCGATCTTAAAAGGAGAGGACCGTTATTTTGCACTATTCCAACGGTTACTGCACACAACTGCCGATAGCACGTAATGTGAGACACATACTCCACCGCCCCCCCCCCCCCCAAAAAAAAAGGGTGTTACTTGACCAATACATAAGCGTTCCTCAAATCTACTATCCTGTGCAATACGTTTATCGGAAAACAAAAATCTTATTTGAAAACGCACGTTAATGCCAAATGCAATTTACTTCTGTTTAGCACAAGAGTCAGCAATACAATAATGTAAGTAACAGTTTAGTAGCAGAAACACGACAGCAGGTGATTAGAAACAGAAACATTGCAATTTACATTTTTCAGTGACCATACTTGGCATTTCACGTGAGCTTGAATATGCTCGTACCTAATTGTTTTTCTCAAGGGGCATCTTCCACTTGACAGTTCATAACCTCGGCTGCACCGAACGTAAGGCATATCGGCGTCTGGAAGTTTCCAAGCTGCCTGATAGGAGATCATCCCAGCATGCCTTGGGCGGGATGTATGCTGTAAACATTTCCAACGCAACACATTTAATATGGCGGGAAGAAATCATTTGTGTTGTCTACGTACCTTTAAACATTCCGGCTTTGACAGTTAAATCACATGTATACTGATTCATTTTTTCTAACCACAATGACACGTTGCTTGCACCCTAGAACAGAACTAGAACACAAAAAAAGTTATCTCAGTGCCAGAGAACAAATTTTTATCGCCAAGAAACTAAGGACATCGAAAGACATACCAACCACACTGACCATGTCCCCCTTTGAACTCCTACGTCGCACGATTGCTGGCATTCGTGCTATCTGAAAAATCGTTAAGCCACAGCGTATCGCTTATCGCGTAACATATTCTCAGCTGCCCCGTTTTGATAGCGAAGCAGACGTAATCGAGCGACGCAGAGCAAATACTGCCGGCAACAATGCGTAAAGGCATGACAATTTATTTTTCTGACTCGACCCAACTCTTACAGCAGCGTATGAGCATGAAGTACCTGAATTTTGAATGCCGTACATTGTGATCTGTATGAGTGCAACTATGGAATGAAGATGACTTCGTATATTTGTGGTAAGGTTTCAAGTTAGGTCAAGACGCAGAAGTTTGAAGTCTGACGGAAGCCCGTCTGGTTGGGTTGATACGTGGTGACGTTGAAAACCCGAGGCACTGAGCCGACTAAAGCAAAAAGCACACACGCACACCCACGCGCGCACACACACGCGCGCAAACATACACGCACGCGCGCGCGCGCACGAGCACACACGCGAGCAAACACACGCGCGCGCGCACACACACACACACACGCACACACGCGCGAGCACACACGCGAGTACACACGCACACGCGCACGAGCACACACACACGCGCGCGCGCGAGCACACACGCTAGCAAACACACGCGCAAGAGCACACACGCACGCGCGAGCGCAAACGCACACACGCGAGCACACACAAACACACGCGCGCGCGCGAGCACACACACACACACCGCTCGCGTGAGCACACACACACACGCACGCGCGAGCGCATAGACACACGCGCGCACGAGCACACACGCACGCGCGAGCACACACACACGCGCGCGCGAGCACACACACGTACGCACTCACACACACACGTACGCACTCACACACACGGAGTAGTCGGTATCAAGAGCGACTCGAGATAAAGACGTCGTGACAGTCATTTTTCTCTAGCGCGAGCACGTGCCTTCCCCCAGTCGATTGCGTGTCCCCTGAAACGTGCTCAGCCAAAGCACCGGATTTAGCAACTTATTTTTTCACGTCATAAACGTCCTTTTGTGTGTGTGTGTATTAAATGTTTACTTCGGTCGGCTCAGTGTCTCGGGTTTGCTACATTCAGCTACACACGGAAGGATGCTGTGATTTCCTTTAAGACACTTAAAACTACACTTAAAACGCACTCTTAACGCCATTTCATTGTCTTTCGTGTACTTAAAGCTTTATTCATTTCGGTAGCGCAAAACAATTTATAAAGACAAGAGAGGACACGTAGACAGGACGGGCGCTAGATATCAACTGACTTTACTGCAAGGAAACACAAAAAAAACCCGTTGCACAGGCGCGACGCGCTACATCACTCTACGAGGGCTTTTTTTTTTTTAATGTGTCTAATTTTCTTTGCGCTACCGAAATGAACACCAGTGATCACAACCAACTAGCCCGCATTACCGCCTTAAACCCTCACTCGTCCACCTAAAACTACCGCAGCCGACTTTGAAGCATGGCGAAAGGTTGCGTATAGACGCCACGAAATATCATGTACCGGTGACAAGGACATGACAAACAGCCCAGACTGCCATTGACAGGAGCGAGTTACTGCGCACGCAGAGCTCGTCTGGGCAAAGCTGATCTGGGGCACTTTGTTTATGCCGCTTACAGTATTTCACACCGTGATTGCAGACTTCATCGAGCGTGTTGAAGGTAGCAAGACGGCGACAGCAAGGAAGGTTAAACTTCTGTCCTTCATCTCTTCTCACATAAACGTGTATGATAACGAATGATCTTAGTCGGATGTTTGATAATATACGCCCAAACACTCATCTTGTAATGTCAAACACAGAGCAAATACTGCCAATAACAATGCATTACATAAAAGTATGACACGGTTTATTTAAAACATAAAAGTATGACACGACCCATCTCGTACAGTAGCGTAAGCATGAGCATGAATTCAGGTAAAACACGCGACATAAGTACATATACACAAGCAAATAACGTACTGAAGAGAGAATATTGCTTACCTGCAAATCACATTTACTACTGTCTTCGGGCAACGTAACAACGGATGCAACCCGCTCGACAATTGCCAGTCTCAAGCGAAAAATCAGCAATGCAGGTCGTCGCAACGGCCGCGCAGCCCACTGAACGTGCCCGTTGCAATGCCTCGTGGCTGATTTGCGGCGGATCGCGCATGTTAAATGATATGACTGTCCGTGCGTGCTGTATCACTAGTTACACGCCACTCACGTACACAACACGATTAGACCACGCACGTCAACAAAGCGCGGAGTGTAAAACCTGGATAAATCGATGAAACAAAGAGCAGCACTGCACAAACGCGACTTCAACAACCGCACCAACCGCCTCGCATTCGAATGCTTTTCCCGGCATACACCTCAAGCTGTGCAAAGCCTAGGAGAGATGACGCCGTCCCTGGTTCGATAAAGTTGAAGCGGCGCCTCGAGGACGCCACATTTGTTACTCACCGCGAGCTCATACATCTCTCTACGCGGCCTCTCTACTGGAGCGGCCGTCCCACGCTGTTTTGTGAACTCAGCGGCATCTTTTTCTCCCGTGTTGGCGAATTGATGACGGTTAAGCGTGTTTGGTGCTATGTTGTCCCGTGACGTTTGCTGCACTTTACGATCCGTTAATTATAACGCGAAAAAAAAAAAGAAACAAACTAGACAACACGACAGGGAAATTCGAATAAATTGTATTGCGAGTCTCGGAAAAATATTTTTCTCGCGCCACGGGATGGTTCTTCGATCGCATCGTCAGTTAATTGGTCGGTTGTCGTGTGCTCACAGTACTTTATCTTGTCGCCATATGCGAAGCTTCCCGGAGGCAAATTAATTACTTCTGCTGCTTAAAAGCAAAATAGATATAAGAGCTACCTAATAAGTTGTTTAGCACAAACATTTGACCAACATACGATAGTTTTTCGTTCTTGTGCTTCTGCCGATGTCTGTGCAGGTTATGTCACTTCATAAATTACGGGTTTTGGAAGCGGGCTCACCTTATTGAACTCCAGTTTTAGTTCATACCCCACCATCTCTTGCCTCAGTATGCCGCAATGTAAAATCGCTGCTTCTGTGATTTGCTTTTCTGCTGTCAAGACCCGTTCTGTGTGTACATCATCCGCTGTTCAATTGATAAAGCCAGCCTTGAACAAGACAGATCGCGATGTGACACATTGATCAATAAACTTCCACTCCATAGTGTAGGTCCCCTGACGGATGAGTCATCGCGCTTATATAAGTTACAATCTAAAGGTTACAATGCTCATCGCGGTGCTTTAGCTTTTAACTTGGCACGCTTCTGTCGACGTAACCTTTGTGAGAGAGGGAAATGAAGAAAACACAAAGATAAAATTGCTGTAACAGCCATGTAACTTATAAATTATAGGTTACATGTCTTTTTATGCTGTCCTAAACGTTACCGTGATTAGAGTGTACGTGTGGCCGTATGTGTGCCTTTTCTGTCCTTATCTTTCGTGCTACTCTCTTGCGGTATGCTCGCCGAACATATCGTAATAAATACGGACATCCGTTACGATATAGACGCCGAACAGGCTGCATGTTTCGAACGCGAGCGAATGCTTGCGTGGGCACGCGAGCGTTGATGAAGGACAGGCTAAGAGTTACGTCGCACATCCTGGTGCTTTCACGTTTAGTGTAACGGCGTACCTTTATTCGTGAGAATTTTACTGACGTCACTTGCGTGGCGGAAGTGACGTTATTGAATCTTGGTCGACTCCGGCATAAAAGACTTGCTTGTTAAAAAGTGACTTAATATTTATCAACTAGTTCGTATGCAAATCGTAGCATTGGTGTTGAGTATATTTCATACAGTTTATAGCAGTAACTTAAGTGAAATTGTTCGCGCATTTATTCCTATGCCGCTGTCTTTCTACCGCAGCTAAATCCTTTCCACAAGATTCCTACCTTGTCTGACGATGGCTTCATTGTGTACGAAAGGTAGGTTGTCCGCGCAAATTGTATCGGTTTGTCGTCATGCCTGCTGAATGCTTTGGTATCCAGCAAACATGATTTTTTCAAACCAGTCATATTAACGTTTCAGTGAAGCAGTTCCTAATTCAAAAAAAAAAAAAAGGCGAGAGAATGCCTCTTGGAAACCAGCTAAAAACGTAATGCTAGGAATGGCCATTTAATACTCACCTGCTGTTTGCGTTTTTTGCTCTATTCGTTAAATCATGCGCTTTCCCGGCAGCCATTTCATTACGTTTGAATTTCTCAGTGTGGCGTCAGTGCGGCGGCAACATTTTATTTCTCCGTAGAAACGACAGACATTGGAAAGTGTGGTCGACTGATTGCGTGTAGGTGTTCAACTTCCCGAAATAAGATATAGGTTACGAGAGGTCTTGCACTGAAAGATTGCAGCAACTTCAAGCACGCGGTGCTGCCCCATCTCGCCTTAACGCAAGGGCACAAGAATATTCCCATATCGTCCCAACGCTACTTTATTAGCTGGTACTGGCACACACGGCTTCAATTCCCGCTTTAGAGTGTACGTGGCACTGGACTGCTGTAACTGGGCAAAGCCTTTCGACTTTCATGGCGATTCTGCTGTTTTGATGAGCAAACTTTTGAGGTACTATAAACACCATATAAAACTCGTACTATTCCAAACTTGTTCTTACGCGTTCACCTGAACATCTCAGCAGGATTAGTAAGGCTCGATAAAGAATAATAAGGCTCGAGAATGATTGCTCGTCAAACTTTCACGCAATGACGAATAACGGGCGGCCCAGTTTCAATTTATTCAATTCGCTAAAAGGTGTCCGTATATACATAAGTGTTCAAATAGTGAGGACAATACAAGTGAGGACACAAGAATCAGCGCATGAGATGTAGACGGTTTTTATAGCGGTAATTATAAAGAGATCGAAACACTCTTAATGTAGATGAAAAGGCGTATCGAAATTCTCTATGAAGGTTTCTCTATGAAAAAGATTGGTTGCAAATTTTTGGTGGATGGAGACAAAAAAAAAGGAAGGAGCCGGAGTATGATAACAAATTGGGGTTTTACGTGTAGTATTGCATGTAAAGATAAACGTATTTATCTAGTGACTTTAACTTTGTGACTTAACAGTTGTTCATTAATCTTAGGATCATGCCATTTTCACTAAAAAAACAAAGATCTGTTTGCTGTATGTAAATGGAGCTTCTTTGCGAAAACGCCCATGTGAACGAGCGGCAGCAAAGGGAAACACGTGCAGTTTTGTCGCGATCACTAGGCGCGAAAACAAAGAAGCATATCCGATAGGCTAAAGGCTGCTACATTTCCCCTCCCCCGCTTGACAGTTCTTCCGGAAGCCAATATCAAGCACCAAAAGCAGGCGTACTTTCTTTAACTGGTCGTTGCTGGAGCGCAAGGCAGCTGCATTGCCGGACTCGTCAGTGTGGGACCCGTGCCCGCACTCACGAGTTTTATTTTTTTTTAGCGTACAGTCTACAAATTCCTTTGCGAATAAGAGAGAGATGAAAAAAGAAAGGCCGGGAGGTTAGCCAGATATTAGCACCTGGTTTGCTACCCAGCACTGGGTGGGGACATATGGACAAGAAAGGGGTTTTGAAGGAGATAGAAAGAGAAAATATTTGCAGTAGCTTAGCTCGGCTATGCCAGGATGTACGTAGCGTTAGCAAAGGTTCAGCTGATTATTCTTAGCTTTCGAGATTGTCTAGGATTATTAGCCTTCTTCTGTTCATTCTTCGTACGCTGAACCGCTCATTGCCAGGCAACTACTTCGGGATCCGATGATATAAGCTTCTCGGCTCTTCTGCGCCGTCGAGCAGCATTTGCGCTCTCCTTCTCCATGGCGTTACCCACCTACAAACGCCAGTCAGAAGTGCTATCAAGCGGCCCCAGCGCGGTGTCAGACGGCGACTACACAGCGAAGGCGAATAGCTGCGCGCGCGCCGGCGCCACTGTTTCTATGGCTACGACGTCACTCTACTCGAACTCGGCGCAGGGCAGCAGCGGCGAGCCGCGCGCGGTGGTGTCGGAGAGCGCGTGAGATGCCAGCTCCGGTGACCCAGCTGTGTGACATCACTGATCCTCGCGCATGCGCAGCACGGCTCATGACCCTCCACGCGAAATTGGCACCGGCTAGGCAAGTGTAGATAACGCTACAAAAAAGATACGCGCATACACACACGCAGGATAAAAAGCAACACACACAGGAAGGGCGTTCTGGTTACAGTCGTTCAGAAAGGCCGGTCGATCGCAAGAAGCGCAGTAGCGCATGGTCGGCATTCTTCAAATAGATCACCTTTCAGGGTAGGGGTGGTATGTTTAATGTTGTGCACTTAATCCGGCAGCACGTACTCTTGCAAACTTAACAGGGAACGCAGGAATCACTAAGAGGAATATCTTCGATTACATGGATAGGTAATAATAATAATAATATCTGGGGTTTAGCGTCCCAAATCCACGATATGATTATGAGAGACGCCGTAGTGGAGGACTCCGGAAATTTCGACCACCTGGGGTTCTTTAACGTGCACCTAAACCTATGCACACGGGCCTCAAACATTTTCGCCTCCATCGAAAATGCAGCCGTCGCGGCCGGGATTCGATCCCGCGACCTCCGGGTCCGCTGTCGAGCGCCATAACCGCTAGACCACCGTCGCGGGGCGGTTCCGCAGTGACTAGTGCTCTCCGAGAACAATAGCTGTAATAGGTGCACATATCGGCTTAGTTTGAGTGAGGGTTGATCGCGCGTTGCCGGTCATGAAACGATCTGGCTGGCAGGGGAGAAGTTAATTCTGATGCGGAATTTATTATTTCGGACTGGAAACGCCCGACAACACCACTTCGAGAAGGCAAAGAACCGCAGATCGGGTATTAGCTCGATGCGGCTACTGCCGAATCTGAAGTTACCTGGGTCGTTATTAGACAGTGTCTTATAGGGATGATCAACGAAGAATAATTTTATCAGCGGAGCTGTTCTCGGTTAATCCTTCGACATCCGGCTTCACGCAGTGGCAGAACCAGGTCACACACCAGGAGAGGAGGGGAAATAGTATCACGCCGGAGCAGAGCCAGGTTATTCGACCAGTATTTTCCTCTTCTCAACCTCTCATTCTTCTATCGAAATGCCGGCACCAAAGTTTTGAATCGAACCACGATGCGTATGCTGTCGAGATTTTCCTGTAAATGATAATTAAATATTACTGAACTTTTGTGATCATATGGGTGGCATGCACGAATAAAAAAAAACGGAACCATGAACAAAGGTGGAGCTGAAACAAAGGGGCGAATACAAAGAGCTTTTCGTTCACAAGCGCTTGGCCTCGTTGGGCTAACAGATTCGATGATAAAAAATTAGCTAAGCACGAGAACTTGCTGAAGATCTCTCACGCGAGATATTCAGTTGCAAGACGTTTCTGGGCATACGCACTCTACACTGTTTTACCTGTGTTTGAATGGGTTTTCTTTTTATGGATGAATACGTGATGCTTCTTTCCGCAGTTCGGCTATATGCTACTACCTGCTAAGAAAGCACGCACCCGAAAGCGAGCTCTACCCAGACTGCCCCAGGGTCCGCGCACATATCGACCAAGCTCTCGCCACGATTAGCAGCACCATCCAGCCTCACTACTTCGAGTTCTTTGTGAGTAAGCGTACACGCAGAACGCTTACAACGGGACTATCCCTGTTCTTGTCTTCAGCGACTAATCATTTTCTTTGCATCTCCTCTGTGTTGCGATTGTCTAGCCACGCCGATCCCCGGCAGCATATGTCACGTTTCTTTCCGATCTTATCACGATGGAAATGTTTTACGAAGTGTACTTCATTGTGCCTTAGTCCTAACGTCACATGGTGCTCTTTTCTTTCGGTACTCTTTGTCAAGATCTGCCTTACGTTGACGCGCATAATCGATCCCCATAGGCAGCATTGTCAACGTTGATTGTCAGTACCGCTTCGTGTTGTCTCTTTCCTCGTCCTGCGTATTTTCTTGTGGCCACTTTTCCTAAACACGCATTGAAACCCATCTATTGCGTGAACAGTATCCAAAGCGCGGAAGCTGCAATATAACATCAAGTCAAATACATTATTCACTGGTCTAATGCCAACATTCTTGTTGTTTATCGCATAAACGCTCGTAGGTTGGGGTTCTCGCAGATTACGCATTGAGTTTTGTGTTTTGTGCGTCTCTAATCTTGCTCCTCGTATATAAATAGAGAGATTTGGGACATGGTTTATATCTGGCACAAATTTGTCGCTCTCGCACGCCAAACATTTCCCACCTACACTACTACTACGAGAAAGATGTTAGAGAACTGAGCCGCATTTCAGTACAGCTCCCTCTGCACGCGCGTTAGTAGGGAAGGGCTCTCTATTAACACAACGCTACCACCCAGGATAATACCAGCGCCTTCAATTACCGTGAAAGGGTAATCAGACTACACCACTAGTGTAGACAGACAGACACACAACGAACTTTACTGGATCCTGAGGAGTTACTGACAGGACCCCCTAACGGGAGGCCGTTGCCAGATATTTTTTTCAGGGAAAGGGTAGGGGTTCAACCTCGCTTAATGCATGTTCGTCTGTGCGTTTGTATGGTGTGTGCGTATGTATATACGCACGCAAAATTTGAAACTTTTCGGTGGTGCTTTGCGGGAGGACTAGTTTTCGTAAGAAATGTTTGCTTGAATGAACTGTAGACGAAGGGCCGCATTCGCAGGGGGTAATAATGTTCAAGTGCAATTCAGTGCTCTTGGCTTATTCCACACAACTTTGCATTTGGAGCTCTTGTTCATCTCGTTCCTTGCTCGCATGTTCCCGTTATCAATGGGACTGTTTCTAGAGAACTGAGAGACAGCACAAACTGTAGTCTATGCAACCGAGTTTCCTTTCAGTGAACAGTGGCCCTGAATTTGCTGCTGAAAAGCCCATATGTTCTCTCAGAAACCCCGTTTCTACGAGTTGACGAAGCCTACCGCAGAGGACATGGAGCAGTTTGAGGAGAACGTGATCAAGGGTTTCGAACACGTGCTAGGAGACGGAAACTACGTGCTTGGTGACAAGCTCAGCCTCGCTGACCTCAGCTTGGTGGCTCACCTCACAATTGTCCTCGAGGTAAGCATTGAGCCAAATAGCTTTTTGAGCCCCGTGTAATCAATCCACATAAAAACGGCTGGCTCAATCAAAACAGATGTAGCATGCCTGATATCAAGCGCTTTATTTTTCTTCATATATGAAAATATACATGGTGGAATAACGCGATCACATGAATATAATGCGATATTAAACGGGTCGATCAGTTGAAAAGCGTTTACCATCTCTGCTTTGGTTCAGCCAAACCAGTTCACCTAGCCAAGTTTGAAAACTGTGAACTCTTACGGTCTTGGCAGAATTTTGTACCGATACCCACTTATTGTTTTACCTAATTAGAAGTTGGAAAAGAGCAGATTAGTGACGAAGGTATCATGAGGCACAACACTTCACGGACTAAATACATGTTCAGTGCCTATAACTTTCACTGGTGCCATTAAAGCAACGTGTATATTTAGCCATGTTTGAGTATAAATGTTATTTAAACAGCTAAAGTACAAAGCGAGACGCTTTCTCGGGCCTTGGCTGTGTCTGTTGCTGGCACGGCGTCATTAATTCTACCATGTCTTGTATCCATGACGAAAGGCAAAAGGCAAGGGCGAAGGAATGTCGAAGTAGTCAATATGGACCTCATATCTGCAGCTGAAGAAACAGGATGTGAAGGGGCGGCTCTTACGAAAACCGCGCTTACAGCGTCACTGAAAAGTGCTAGACTTCGTAAACCTACGCTTACGCTGGGCGAATAATATACATTCAAGAACCGAGCACAGTGGTGGGTGAAAGAGAAAGTAGCGCGGCTGTTTTCTTCTGTGCTCTCGGGGTATATTGCCTACAATGGCGCTGAAGTGTCGTAGTGAGTTTTCATTGCTGCCTGACTTTATAGCGTCTGGTTATTTTCGCTGATTTGTCCTTTCATTTGTAGGTTCCTTTCCTGAATGCTGAGAAGTATCCTAAACTGAAAGCCTACTACAATCGGCTAAAGGCACAACTGCCGTACTTCGAAGAGGTTAACCGGCAAGGAATCTCCGACTTAAATGCTTTGAGCGCCAGCCTGTAATAGAAGCCTGCGACGCAAATGTCGGCATGTCTTTCTTAATAAACACATTCTATCTCCTTTCAAGGGGTCTTTTTAATCACCTAGCTAATCACAGCAAGAAATAAATGACGAAATGAGCCACCGCTTCGTGCCATCTCACGCTGAGGACAAAGCATCAAGTACATTTTGTCGTTATTTGCGAGATCTGCTGGTTGTTTAGCCACGCCTACTTAGCCTAACGCGCCGAGTATTTGTTAATGGTTCTTGGAATTAGGGTTATATAGTCACGAATACATTACTGTCGAAGTGTCAGCACATTAACTAAATCAAATACAAGCATCAATTTGGAACTTACAGGTCACGCAGCGCAAGATGACGACTTGATAAATTCGAGGTGGAACGCACCAGTTGCGATGGCTGCAGCTTTTTTTTTTTCGGGAATGCCGTCTGTTCGCTTTACTCCCCCTATACGTATGCACGCAGACGTCAGGGAGACGCTGAGCAGACGACGCCACGCGAATGAATACATGTGGCGGGGCTAATCACTCTTCCGATTGGCTAAGGGGCCCTGTAGCCTTCAAAGTGCTGAAGGGAACTTCTGAGATGGAGTATAGATGCAGCCACGAGTTTGACCGACCAGCGTTCCATGACTGCCTAAATAAAGTGTCATGCTTGCTGCTCTGAGGCTGTTAAACGTGGCACAGTGATTATGGTAATTGTCTGCTCATGTAGTTATAGCGTGCACTAAGAGCGCCGTAAAGTTTCGTACCCCACTGGCGTTGTGATCTGATAGCAGCTTTCGCTGAAAAAAAAAAATAAAGTAATTATAGCTGGCCTACTGCAGCGGATAAAAAAAAGCACAGCAGGGCAACCTGAGTCGATATCAAAGCGGCGTCACCGGCTGACAACATGTGCAGGCCTTTCGCGACGAAAGTTAACCCCCCCCTACCAAGACTCTCCCTTGAACACTTGTAACGTTCGCCGTACGTTGCTCCATCTCATTTTTGACCAGGTGGCATGGTACACACTCTAATTCGGGCATAACAACCTGATTTGTCGATTACACCACCCCTCTAATGTTGTTTTTCTGGTACTCTTCGCAAGTAGAGAAAACAGACAGCATCCGGTAGTGAATAAAAATAGTAGGGGACAACGACAATAAAACTGTACGCTGCTGTCACCAGAGAGCCTTGTATCCGGATGCGGGTGCTGGACTCGAACTGAAGGCTCTTAACTACGACAAGGATGGACGCCTGTCTGCGGAGTATGCTGAGTCACAACGTCTCCTACATGCAGCTTTATTTATCGAAAAGTGTAGAGGACCGAAAAGTACCCTGTATTCAGTCTCGTTCAGAGGTGACTTGAGACGACAGTTACTTATTGGAAACGCGTACGTATAAAACATGACGTAGTAGAGTCACTAATAACGGTATATGAACGTTCGGAGCTGCTGAAATCATGGGACTTTGACGCAAGCGACTGTAGATGCTGCAGCATAATCAGAGAATTAGCGACCACCTTTCTAAGAATACGTTTCAGTCATGCCTATCGAAATCTGGCAACGCGGTATGTACAACTTAAGGAGAGTGACACCGGAAGCCGTCTCCCTTGCTGTCAGGGTTACTACGCTTAACCCTGTTGCAGGACGAAGGCATACCAGGCAATGCGTCCTTTGGGCGGTTTATTTAAGATTGTGCTATAGTCGAATACAGCTTTTAAAGTCCACGACATTTCCCCCTCAAAGGCAGATGCACACATGCCTACACCAATGGGCGCGCACGTAACGAGCAGGACGACCGGTGGCCCTGCCTTCAGAGAACATTGCCAAGTGCATGAGCGGGACTATTTTTTCAGTCGTGGACGTGATTGGCTGCCGCGCGTCGGTCTTTAGGGCGGGGCCTCTCCGGACTTAAGTTGTGCGCGACTATAGACGTGCATTAGTAGCTGTTTTATGAATTGAAGTAAAGTGGTCTACTGGGCGAGCTGGCATAGGTTCATGGAGAGACTTAGCGCTCGGAAAACAGGACACTGAGAACAAGACATGGGACGATTACACATGTCCACTAACGTGTCATAAAGACATGTAAAAATTGGGGGACGCTTAAGCGTCGCCTTTAAGAGTTGAACGCGATAGCAATATCCTGCCCCTAGTGCGCACTTCGAACACTACGAGTGTTGAACAGAATGCGCGCAATAATATGTGTGCCTTATGTAATGGGTAGCATGCTTAAACCAGGAGCAATTATGCGCGAGAACCTTTTTCGAAGCTGCGATGCACCCACTACGTGATCTTAGGGAATACGCGCAGTAATGTGTGTGCCTTTTGTAATGGGCGGCTGTCTTTAAACCACCAAGTCGTTATGATATTGACGTGGTGTGACGCCCGATGGCAATGTACGCTTGTACCACGTAATATTACTGCGATATTACATCTCGTACTGTGACACCTGTATGCAGGACGCGTATTTTTGGGAAGCATCAAAGTTACTTTCAGTGTAGCTCCAAGCAGAGGCGTGGCTGTGTATAGCTCTACCCTTTTTTGTGAGTATGTAAATAGTCTTGGTATGCAAGGCAATAAAGAAAAAAAAAAAGAGGCGTGGCTGTGTGGTAGAACACTTGCTTGCCACGCAGACGGCCTGGGTTCGATTCTCACTCGGCCCCAACATTTTTATTATTTATTTTATTTGCAGCTTTTTCGATTTTTCGGTCACGGACAAGATGCTGATTTTTCGCTCACAACCAACGGTGCCGGCGCCGACGCTGACGGCGGAATTTCTGCGATACGAGCTCTTTAACGCTATCGCGGTAAAACGTGTATTTATGTATCATCTAAACATGTGAGGCCACTGCGGTGGCTCGCAGAGGCGTTGGAACCTTCACGCTATGTCATCCGTTTATAATATTGCCTTCAAAACAATCGTTCAAGAGAAATCTAAGGTACGGTTTTCTTACAGTTTGGAGTTTGAAGCGCGAACAGGTCTGTGAGCTGGAGCTCTGAAACTTATTGTGTGTGTTATAGTCTTATCGCGGCTGTCTTCTTTGTTCGCGAATAACCGCATTGTTTTATAGGGGAGAAAGTACCACATCTGGAACATTATTTCAGTGTGCACGGTAATGCAAAAAAAGAGTAATCCATGAGAAACCTTGTGTCGGTGACTTAGGGGAATCGATTGGAAGACCCGTGTTTAAGCTCACCGAATGAGCCACTGAGAACATTACTTTCGCATTGACTTCTGCTTTAAATTGGCTATCACTGGGAAGGCTATAGCAAGAAAGACAGATTATAGACTTCAACTAATAGGCCTCGTTCGCTGGAGTTTTGTTGGGTGTGTGGAGCCACTTGCCGGCGCCAGGAAGACATACAGTTCAGGAGTGTGGAGTTCAACTTCCGAAATTTGGCGACTGTGCAGTTAGTGGGTGCACACCAGTTACTGAACTTGATCCTCGCGCGTTTTGTGCGTGTTCTGTGCAATCAAAACTCCGAAATCAAGGAACTACTAACTTCTCTCCGCTTATGTTACATGTTACATCGGACCACCGTAAAAAACGGCCCATTCGCTACTCTCGTAGAGTGACGACACATTCCAATTTGTTGCTGTCGCATTCATTGCTTCACCGTTGCGGTGAAACCGTGATTTTTTTTTTTACCGTCCGGTATCCAGCGCTGTTTGTTCCCGTCCAATATTACACATATATGGCTATACAGTATTTCACGTCATTAGCGTGCTTTGCAAATCATGGAGTAGCACAGCCTTAAGTGAAGGACTTGTACCAGGGCAAGCATTTTTGTTTGCAGAAGCTCACTTTCTACAACACACTCTGCACTGGGGCTCAAGCGGTGACGCTAGCAGTCAATTCTTTTAGCATCACCGCATTGGCCCCCTATAGGAGGCGACTCCAGTTAAATTATTTTCTGCGTAGGTGAAGAGGCGACAAAGCTATCTTTATTTTTGACCGAACGTTATGGAATTATGTGCTTGCTTTAGAAGTAAAGTTTACAGGTGCACATTTTCTTTTATATTTCGTTTTCTTTGACAGCCAATGAGACGCGGAGGAGAGCGTTTATAAATTGAACGGCACAAATTAACTTAAACTCCTCCGCGAAGGCGCTTCTGTTGAAGGGAAGCTGAAGCACTTTTTAGAAAAAAATGGATACGGAGTGGGCCATCGTACTTTGTTCCCAGCTAAATTCCGAACCGATGGGAGAGTTCTTAAAAGAGAACGCAAATTACATTTTTTTTACAAAGAACAAAAAAGTGGTTGCTCACGCAGGGCTTCTTGAGATGCTGAGAGAACGCGGTGACGTCCTCTTCTGTATGGCGCGTCAGCTGCAACAGCAGCACCGTCAAAGTGGCATCCGTGATAGGCCCCGGGAATGGCGATGACGGACCCAGTCACGGAGGCCCTGGTTGTACATACGAGACGCTTTTTCACATTGCGCTGGGCTGTTCCGTCATTAAGGAAGATTTTATAATCCAGCTACAGAACTTTCAACGTCTCTATACTTACTTGAGCCGCGGGTACACACACACATATATATAGTGCTCCCGCAGTTAGGATCAGTGAGCGGCTGGAACCTTCCGTTGAAGTACTGCGCGGCTCCGCCAAAGGTACTGAAGATGACGCAGTTCGTTTCCACGCCCACACTTTCAGCGCGCTCGCGTGGGCGGCGCAAGACAAGCTTCTCCTTCCCGTATTTTAGTGTTCCTGCTGCAATTACCGGGAAAAAATTACACCGTTGAAACATCAGTCCTCGTTAACCAACGAAGTTTTACAGAATTCAAAAACCACTTCAGCTTTCCTTTAACATTTGAGAAAAATATATGTATACTGTCTTCACGTGGATAGGCAGGCTTCCGTGATATATTTTCTTTTGTACATATTAGGCCATTACTCGAGGTTCCGTCAGTGATGGATGATGATTCCCTTTTGTACGAATGGCAAGGTAACTCTTCAATCGTTGACTAAGTGCTGCAAGTTTGAAAATGAATCGCCCCAGAAAAGGGAGACTTCATGATGAACATGGACTCCTGTTCGGCTAAGGTGGAGAATAGAGCTTGCAAGCGGCCGAAATTCTATATCACCTAGTGTGCAGCACCAATGAGCTTGTTTTGGGAAGTGTGTTCGTAGCACCCTCTCTCGCCGGTAGCAACGGCGACCTACCGTAACTGAATCGGAAATAGACAAATAATCATATCAAGGAGCGCGCCAATGCATGTTATTGTACCATTTAATAAAGCATGTTACAGAAAGAGCAACAGCTAACGTAACCGAAATTACCTTCTCTGTGACACTAACTGACGCTTTTGTACCGCTGTCGCCGTGATCGCGTGTGTGCCTGCGTTTCGGAAGGCCAACGCATAAAAACAAGTATATCAGATCAATAATTGATGCCGCGCAGGAACAGCCTAATTCTCGACAATTTCAGTACCTTTCACGTCTTGTTTTCGGTACTGCCGTGCCGTCTCCTATAACCTGCTGAACAAGTATGCGCCGGTGTCGGCGCTGTATATCCGAAGGACGTCGAGAAGCGCTCTCGCGTAGACCAGCTCTTGTGCACAGTGTGAAGCTCTGTGCAACCTCTTGCATCATTCCACATCGTATGTGGAGTGGGGAAGTAAAAAGAGCGTCAGGCTGCTTTAAGCATGAGCGTGAAGCGTAGGGCGGTCCGTGAGTTTCCAAGTTTTTGTGGTCTGCACTTTTTGAGGGAAGAAAAAAGTCAAGAGAAGTGGGAAACTTTTATTTTTTTATTTAGGTGAAATGAAATAAATATTGAAGGAACAAGGATCGTGTCC
This sequence comes from Rhipicephalus sanguineus, assembly GCF_013339695.2. Lineage (NCBI taxonomy): Eukaryota > Metazoa > Arthropoda > Arachnida > Ixodida > Ixodidae > Rhipicephalus > Rhipicephalus sanguineus. Next base: position 142,447,436 of record NC_051179.1, on the reverse strand, counting down.
ATAACACGATTTTGACTTTTTCAACGCAATTAAAGTAATAGCTTTCTGTAACGTCCTCCTTTCATGTGAATAGATATAAAAGAAATAGAGTCCAAGTATAGGAAACCATAAGTAAGGTGTTGCAAGTCGAAGCCCAACCCACATTTTTGCACTTGGGCTTACAGCGACCACACATTAGTGGCCAGGAAAGGCTCTCCTCTAATGTATTTGGTTTTTAGGGGCGTAGCTCCTCTTAGTCTAACCTTGTCACGTCTCCGTTGTCCGGCGTAAACGGATCTCCCGTATGATGCAATAGATGGCGCTGTCTCATAGAAGTACATACAAACTGCAGTTCAGGGACGACATTCTAGATGGCGCTGTACACAATCTGTGTCGTCATCACCATTTCTCGTCTCATTTGCTAGATGGCGTTGGTCGAATAGAATTGTGTGCAATATGGCGCTTGTGTGAATCGACACTAGATGGCGCTGGAAGTGCCGCTTCTCTCCGATTGGCTGCTGCGCGGGGATGCGCGGGGAGCGAGCGCCTCTCCCATCCTCCTGGATCGTCGCCGTACGTGTCGGATCTTGGCGGAGCATGGACGATGCGCAGCGGCGGGCGCTCGCTTGGCGGCAGTGTTTCGCAGCGCTCGCTTGACGGTGCGCGCCAAGGACGCCGCTGCGAAACGGGCTCAACGAGAAGCGAACCGAGACCATGATTGCTTCAGGAGCTACGCCCAAGCTCTTCATCATTGACCCGTGGATATGCTGTAATTTTTTTTTGTGTGCACGAGATTTAACTTCTGAGTATGGACCAGCACCGATAACAGCCCCTTTCAAGCATCCTTGTAACCTGCGCGTGAGTTTAGGCTTATGTGCAGATAACTGGTTCTATGACCATGCATTTGCGTGATAACGCACCGCAAGTGCGTTATCACTCAAATTATCATGAAGCTGTATGTTTTAATCAGTACGACGAATGTTTTCTTCTAGATGAATTTGCCAACGGTGATGTATTTCTGAATTGCAATTAAACACAACGTTGTTTTAAGATATGTTCCTGACATACTTATTTTAACCACTCATAAGAGGTTTTGGTTCTTTAGCTGCTAAAGATAATTATACAGTACCAAGATAAGAACGAGCGTTCAAATCAATAATGGCGGTACCCATTGGTGTGACTCGGGGCCCAAATAAAGCAATGTGGGCACCATAATGCATATTGAAGTCATAGCGACGACTACCGTATTGGTGTACTACACTCTTATTGGGGTACAGGGCAAAGTGCTAGCTATAACCGGGTAAGAGGTAAAAAAGCTCAAGTGCCCTGTCTGTATACGGCTTATCACGTAGGACATGTTTAAGAGTGTACTTTGTTCAATGGGGGTTGGTTCCACGTGGGGGAAGCCTAATGTGTGAAAGGCTATGCAGTTCCCGCCATCGTCGCGAACACTTCGGAAGTGTTTAGAAAGAGATATAGTCGTGAACTGAAGAAAATAACTTTGTGTTGAAAGTGAAGTTATAAAATGCGGCAACAATGTTACCAATTCAAGAGATTTGAAGTTTATGCTACGCAAGGGGAAAGTATTCAGCTGCCATAAACTATTATTAAAAAACAATAAATGAGCAATCGTCCAAAGTGAGTATTAACAACTGCGACGACAAGAACGCAACACATGAATGAGTGAGTTGCCGATGTTACTCTCAAGAAAAGTTTATTTCGAAAACGCGAGCACAAAGAGAACAGTGTTTTCTGTCCTTATATTTAGTGTTTTAGCGCAGTATTTGTTAAGTCCTGTAGTTGGTATTCTCTAGAATCCACATCTGTTTCAGTTATATAATGCAACAATATAATCGTGCCCAAATATTTGTCCTGGCACGCTTTCAGTCAAGTTAGTCTATACAGCTCTCTGAATTATGTGTTTGAGCATACGTATGATATTAATTTCGCAATACTGTACACCGAACATGTTTTCGCTCACAGTCTATTCACAAAAGCATTACCTACTGGAAATTTGTTGCGAATGCCAGGAAACCGATAGTTTTTGTCCTAATCATTCAAATGGCTTCGATCTGTTTTTTTGCCTGCACTTCATAGTGAGGCAGCATTGTCAAGCGGAAAAAGCTGACAAGAGATGCACTACGAACGTTCGAGGAGACTGTACTCTATCCGCTGGAACAGCTGGTCGGTGATGAAACGTTCGCTGTCGGCGACGGACTGACTGTGGCTGACATGCGGTTTGTCTCCTGCATGAGGTGCTTGATACCTGCGAGTACATGACCTAACGCAGCTGCCATGCGGCGCCGATTTTAGAGCCCACGGCAGTGTGCACTGAATATTTGGCAAAAACTTTGTTCCTTGCAATACGAGCTCCACTATATCAAAGGTCTCAAACACGCGGCCCGAGCATGAATGTCTTCGTCACACATTTTTTTTTTATTTTTTTACGAAGCACACAGATAATACTGGTTTAAGGCATTGTTTTCACGAGGCACCCCATGTGACCAGCATGTGTTGGAACACAACCGTGGCATGATGTTGGAATCCTGGCACCAAATCTCCTTCAGAAATGGCCCATATATGACATGTGGGAAACCTTTTCCTTCGAGTGGCTGTAAAGAACAGAGACCGACGGCCTGGCTGCCTTCTTGTTCCCCCTTTAATCCACCACTAATCCTAATGATGATTGCCAGCGCGCGGTGCGCAACCGTCATCGTCTTCCATTTTTTAACATCTTCCCGCCTGCGACAAAGAAGTGAAAAGGAAAGGATGGCACACAAGCGAAAAGAAAAGGATGGCACAATACAACAAAACACTGCCGAGCCACCGCACTAGCTGTGCGGTAGTTCGAAGTCACGTCACATGTAACATGTTGCGCCATATTTTCGTTCGCTGGCTGCAGGTAGGTCGATGCGCGATTCACTCAACGTGCCTCGCGCACAAACCCCCACTTCACGTTCGCAGATTCGTCTCGCACGCACTTTGACGATGCTTTAGTTCGGCGAAGTCAATCAAGCGCAGTTCACAATCGTCCTAGTCCAGTCCGTGGTCGCGCAGTCAAGTCGGAGCTATCTGGATGTTAACGAGAACCTTTCTTTTCCATCGATGTTTGAAGCGGTTGCAGTGATATCGAATTACAGTCGCTCTTCCTGCATGAAGTAGCTGCTTGCATGTGGTTAGGTCAGTCGGTGCCTCGCGCGTTCTTGGTATGAAGTGGCCTCTCTGGAAGCCTTTGCGTGCTCTTACTCTCTTTGGTTTCAGGCATTCTTTGGCGCTCACGTGTAAAAACCGTCTTTTCTTTCTTCTCCTTAGTTCCTTTCCTTTCGATGCCGTTATTTTGTCGTTCCGAGCCGCCAGGTGGTTTCGCTTGGTTCTTGTGTCCTGTACGCCTTGAACATGATGGTTGCGTCTCTTCAGCCGCATACCATGGAAGTGCACACTCTCTTTCAGGTTTGCCGTCTTGATAGCCGAGATCGTCATTCCCATAGCTGACGTCGATTTCTATTTCTTATCTTTACCACCAGTATTTCCATGTTTATTCTCATGCGAAATTCGATTTCTCCTTGTTTTGGTCCTTCGGTCTTCGTGACACACGTTTGACGCTTTTGTCGCCGTGAAGTCGAATCTGTCGTAAATGGAAATGTCTTCAGAACTCCCAATACCGACAGACGACAGTGCGCTAGATCCCACAACTGTACTTCCGGCAGAATTTCTGGGAAGTGTTTCAATCATTTTGTGCTCAGACGCAGCTGGCGTCATTGCTTCATCATTGGAACCCGTCGCTATTACAGTTTCGTAGCTTAGGCCGTTTTGCGTACCGGTACCAGGATTTCTTACACTGACAGTCTCTTCTGCAGTGGCGTTGACGGTCATTGTCTCGTCCTGCGAGTAAGTCAAGCTCGGCTTAGACCTTGTCACTGAACTTTGCGTTGGTTGTGCGAGTGCGCACAACGGTCTATTCTCAAATTCCGCTAATAGCAGTTGAAGGTCTGATGCCAGCCTTAAGATGTCGCAGTCAATATTTTCACAACTTTCGACGTCGTTTTGTAGATCTTCAAGAGCTATAGTGTCATGAATCTGGCGGTCTATTTTCTTCAAGTCCTGTCTCAATAATTCGAGGTTTAAGTGCAATTCTTTGAGCTCACAAGTTCTCGATGATCTAGACGAAAGTACCACGTCACTCTTTTTCATTACTTCTTCAATGGCTGTTCGCAATGATTTCCGAATATCTTGGAGTCGCTTCATCTTCCCGTCAATCGTTGTGTCTGTCTCCTTGGCGCTCATGATTCCACAGTTCTTACGCGTCAATATCAACGATGATGGCGTGGCGCTAGCCGCTCCAAGGGCAGGGCCTTCGCATCTACTCTCACTAAAAGGCGTCAGCATTCCGACTTCGGAACCCTTGAAATGACTATCGTCACATGAACACTGTGGATGGACTACGGAACATTCGGTAGCTTCGAGGGCTAGGCCTGCAGAACGGGCGTTATTACAGCGAAAGTTCATCGTCCTGGCCTCGCGAGCCTCGTAGTTGTCGCCGAAGCAAAAATGTAGTGGATGGGCAGACATACCGTTAGCTGCTCCGAGGGCTGGGCTGACAGGATGTAACTCTTATTTCTTCAAGGACATCCTAGCCTTGCGAACCTCGGGCCGTCATCTTGAAGGGCAAGGGCAGACCAGAGCCGAAGTAAACGTGAAGGGCTCCCGCCTCGCGAACCTCCAATCGACGGACGCTGTCTCATCGATCCATGAGTCGCCGATTCGGTCTCAGTTCAGGCCGGAATCGTAGTCCCGGGTTTCACGGCACCAGAATAATAAGAACAGAGACCGACGGCCTGGCTGCCTTCTTCTTCCCCCTTTAATCCACCACTAATCCTAATGATGATTGCCAGCGCGCGGTGCGCGACCGTCATCGTCTTCCATTTTTTAACAGTGGCAACGTTTGCTGACAATTTGAGTACCCCCCCCCCCCATTTTACCTTTTTCACTGCCCCGGCATTTGCGGGACTAAATTGCGTGACTGCAGCCCGCTGGCAAAGGTGAGTTTGAGGCCCCTGCACTATATCATGTCTGATCTACAAGATCAGTACATCGTTTTCGCGTTGTTGGTACTATCTTCCGGATACTAATGCAGTTGCCTTAAGACAGTGTCCAGTGCTTCTGATAAGCCAAGCATTCCTTGAATACGAGGACTCTACTTTACGTCTCAATATGCTATAGTGCCTTTTGTATCGTTTTTTTTTCCTTAGAGTTGAAGTCCGAAGGATCATGTACGACAGATTTTTCTTTTTGTTTGTAAGATAAGATAACGAAACGACGATGGAACGTATGGCTTCGGTGCGTTTTCCGATACTTGCCGTCTTGAGTGAAGTATGTCCTCACAGAAAGATATTACACTCGCGAAAATAAAACAATATATGGCGATTTCGCCCTGTTCACATAGACGCTTAGTAACTGTAATAATGTAGTACTGCAGCAGTCAAGCCACCACAAAATCGCGTACAAATTAAAGATAAACGAGTACACCAGCGATGAGCAAGACATTAAAATAAACACGATAAGTTCGTAAGTAATACCGGTGACTTCAGGTACACTTTCGCAGAATACTCCGTGTAGCTTAAGCGCACTTGTACCTCTTTGTAGCAAGTCTTCTAGCAAGTTAACATAGTGTTTCAAGAAAAATGAAATGTTCAAAACATCTACGCATTTAGCCCAGTTGCGAATCACTGCGCTAATAACAGCAGTGCCACACGCTATAAAGCTGGAAATATTTCCGGCATCGTCAGAGTGAAAAGGGCTGTGTTCTATGGCAGCGCCAATGCACTGCACTACGCTATTTACCCCCGTACGTCTGGCACTTCTCAGCTAACATGATCCTCGCACACTGAGCACTATAACGGGCGTTTGAATGTGGCCGCATACCAAATTAATTTACGTGAAGAACCTGTAACCAGACAGAAATATCTGCGAATGCATTTGGCCCATTTTATTGTGTTAACTGAACATAGCTGTTCCTTTAGTGACATCCGTTTAAGCATGCGGGAACACATTGCGTGTTCAGGTACTCGATCTATTACACACGAATGGAAAGTTTATTGTTTTTAATCGTAGTCTACAATAGAATTCGCTCGCAAAAGCAACATTTTATAAGGGTATTCAATGAAAGCACAATAAAAAGAAAAACCGACTGTGCCACTAAGGAATGCCTCGTCCGACATCGTGGTTTATGAAGTTAAACAGCTGCATACAAATGTTGTCACTATAACCACGAACGGTTGGTAAAATATAAATAAAGTTTATTGCCTACCACCGCTGCCCTTCTTGTGAGACACCTCTATGGGTTACTCCTGCATGACTGAACGACTGCGAATATCGCTTTACTCTGAGATTTGTTTTTTTTTTCTTTCCAAATGGACATGCGAATTGTTCAACTAATAAATGCCGTCTTACTAGACTTCAGCGTTCCGTTGTCGACAAGACTAAAGGCTCGTTCACACCGGCGACTAGCAACGGTCGCGCGACTAAGTTAGTCGCAAACGGTCGCAAATGGCCGTTTTGATCGCAAAGCGACTGCTTTGGCTCGGTCGCTCGCTGCTCGATTTTTCAGTCGCGCGACTGCAGTCGCAAACCTCAGAACCAATCAGATGCGCAGGAAGAGGACGCCAGCCTATTTTACGGGGCAACGGCAATGCGAGATGCATACGAGCAGACGTGAATTCTATGTGGCGACGCATATAGGTCCCACGAAGGTGTGAACATCGGTCGCTTTGAGTCGCTTTATGACAGCCAGTCGCAAATGGTCGCGCGACCGGTGCTAGTCGCAGGTGTGAATGAGCTTGAAGTTCAGCAATATGTTTTCTTACTACAGGTGAATCAGGGCATTGATTCCAAGTTTTCACGAAACATGCGGCTGGACGCTTGAAGAACGGATGCTTCAAGCATACTATTGAGCTGTTACTTAGGATGTAAGTCAAATAATTTTCCCATTACATGTTCGCTGAAAGCATGACACCCAGACATTTGAAATTCTCAGCAATTGCAATACTTCGGGAACCTAACATAATGCCTTGATGTGGAGGTATGCGCTTCTTCGGTTTGAATATGACTGTCTTTGTAGTCTTGGCATTTATTTTCATTAAATTTATTGTCGACGATTCCTCTACGTTATTCACTGCATTGTTATATTATTCTATTAGAGCATGAATATCATTACCAGTGAAAAAAATACTCGTGTCGTTCGCGTAAACGATGAAATTTGCCCGATGGTTAATATTGGTGATATCGTTGAGATGAATGTTAAAAAGTAGACTCCCCAAGATAATTCCCGGTGGTACTACTCCCCAGTGGGCGGACCTGTCCTTAGAAGTAAAAGTGTAAATTTTCAGAATCTGTGTTCTGTTGGATAAGTAGGATTTCATGAGAGATAACGTGTGTCCTCGTATTCCAGAAGAGCTTAATTTTTCCACTGAACTGTTATGATCAACTAAGTCAAAAGCTTTAGAAATGTCTACGAAAACACCAATCGCTATTGCTTTGTTTCCACACCCTTTCAATATGTGGAGTTTTTTTTGTTCTCTTTTCTAAAAGGGCCAAATTCAGAACCTAGAACTAGGCTAAATATCACGGAAACGTGAAGCACGCCGGAGTATCTCTCACTTTTAGAACACTTGTAATCAGAATGAGGCAACTCCTGATTGTAACGCCAACTTAAAACAGCAGATCATAAATGAGCCATATCTTGCACCTTTTCGAATCCAACCGAGTCAGATACATCAAACCAGCTGTGCATCAACAATGGCGACCAAAACAATCAACCTGGCCGCATCCAATCCGTTTCATTTGTGTCTCAGTTGCTTTCCTATCGTGCTTTCGTTGCTTATTTAGTTTTTTGGGGGGCGAGCTGGTACTTACTAAAGGACATGATGTCGTAGGGCAAAACTCGAATATAAAGAGCAAGAGGCCGATTATCCTACTCCTTCCTGCCTCTTAGTGTTTGTTTTCGAGTTTAGCGCTGCAGTATCACTTCAGTAACCTTCAGTAACTGCAGTAACCTTTCGCTCCAAGACGGTATATTTGAAAAAGAAGACAACTAAAATGAAGATATTGTGCACCGATCTATTCCTTGAAGAAGTGATCCGAAGCGGCGTGGCATAAAATGAGCTAAGAACAAGAGGAAGAGCTCAAGCATTTTTAAGGCTGTCAGTAGATGCGAGGAACAAGAAAACGCTGCCGACTGTCCAGAATGGCGCGCTTTTTGCCAGGAAGATTCACTCGCTCTACAAGTCTAGTCATCGCCATTACACCCATGCAACAATGGAAAGGACGGCACTGACAAAAGCACGAGTATGGTGTCAATTTTTTCGCCAAATAATCCTATAACGTTCATACACTGCGATTTAGACTACTTTTACGAACTAATTGAAGCCCAGATGAAGTGTTCCAATCTATAGGAGCCAAATCCAAATTTTACTCCTGAATATCGAGAATAGTGGGCTTTACTCGCATTAGTCGCTATCGCTTTAGACGATACTGAAATTTCAGTCGCATTATAGATTTGAGGTATTTGGCTGACATAAGCAAAGCAGAAAAAATTGTTGGGCCAGGCCCGGCCATAATGTCAGTCGCAAAAAACTGCGTTTTTCTCAGTTTCACCTAAAGTGCACTTGGCTCTTTTGGGGGAAAAAAGCCACATATATGTTTATTATGTCTGCTTTGCTGGTGCTAACACAACTGATTTGTTCTTACGGAAACAATATTGGTGTCGTGTTAACAGCTTATGTTTTTCAATAAATGTTGCTATTCTGGAGTGCAAAACTTTCTTTAATACCTGTGAACACATTAGTACAGTTAATACCGGCCCGTAATTTCCCATATAATTTCCATCTTACTTTTCGTATGGAGCGGTAACTTTCGCTGATTGCATTTTCCTAGAAAAATTGCCGATTGCAGACGCACGGTAAAAATATGAGCGAGTATTGGAGGAATAAGTTGAAGCGCATGTTTATTTGGGGACACCTGAAAAGCATCAATGTAACAACTACTGCTATTCTTTAATCTTTTTTATGACTGAGACAACATTGCTTGGCATGGCTGGCTCAAGGCATATTGTATTCTCGCTATTAGTGCAAATACATTCACTAGCCTGAGAAGGCCTAGTTTGTGTGAGGAGAGATGAATAGTACGTTGTGCGTGCGTGCCGTAACGTTTTAGTTTGTTTCGGTACTTTGTAAATGTGGTGAGATCTGCTGATCGCGTGTAGAGAAAGTGTTGATATAATTTATCCCTCAGTTTCATTTCCACACGTAGTTCAGATGTAATTCACGGTTTCCGGATTTTTCTACTTTTCCTATGTGTATCCTTGAAGGGAACCTCTGGTGATATATGACGGAGAATATATTAATGAACATATCATAAGCGTCACTGGCACCCGTGGCTTTAGTTACCACATCTCATTCAACGGTCAGCAAGGAGTCACAAAAGATTTTAAAGTTTTCTCTGCGATTAGTTGATAAGACAGTGGTGGAAAATGTTTCCCTCTAAATTCGCATATTTCAGCCCACAGAAATACTGGCAAATGGTCGCTGACAGAACAAGTTGAGACAGCCGATTTATTAGTGGACTGTGAGGAATTAGTAGACTAATTAGTTGAAATAAATTAGTTAAAATATACAGTTGTCTGATCTTCACGTGTGGCCCTAGTAGGCGTGGTAATTAGGTTGGTAAAACGATTCGATAATATAGCCGTATTGAAAGAATTCGAATGACTGGCTATTAGGTCTCATGTAAACATTGAAGTCTCTACCAGCTATGAACGTTTCTAATTATGCTGTTGAAGCACATATGCAAGAAATTGGTCATACAACTGTATGAACGCCGGTATATCACCAGTCGGTGGTCGATGGCACACAGAAAATATATGCTTAGCAGTGCACAATGACAATATTTCATAGTCTGGTGTGAAATCATAGTGTAAGAATCAAGGATCTGACAGTCAACGTCATCCGCAATCAGCAATCCTATTCCGCCACCTCGAGAGTTCGATCTGTTTAAATAATAGGTATTGTAACTGGGCAACCTATTATATCACTTTCTGAAGTACTTCCTGTTTTGCCTAGCATGATCACCGAGAAGTGAAAAGAAAATTCGAAAGAGAGTTTCTTCAAGCACATCTTATTTCTCACAGATCGCGTATTTAGGTGATTGCTTTTGATGCACGATGTGAGACATGCCGCTGCAATTTCGTTTGCATCGTCAGGTGAGTAAAATTCCATTTCATCATGCACTATTCAGGCATTGTAATGAACTGTACCACTTACAGTTCTTCAATGTCATCATCATCATTAATTGTGAACTACCTGAGTTCCTCGGATTTTCTGACCAGAATCTTGCCGTTTTCGTACCAAACAAACCTATAGCCTTTTCGCTTTGCTATTGCTTTCGTAGCCCTTTTAAGCTCCCTGCTGAGTCATGTTTCTCGAAGAAAATTCGGGGGCTGCACCCTGCGAGTGATTTCTTTTTATTGAGCCACGCGTCTCTGGTCTATTCCTTTGTGAAGCGGATAATTCCTGGTATTTTGCCTTGCCGATGCATAGATGCAATATCGGCCTTTGTAAGTTGTGGTATTTCAAGCTTGTCAGCGACGCCATTTAGAAAGGTCATCAAGGTGTCACGCTCCATAACAGGTATTCCATGAACTTCCAGGTTCAGTCGCCTACTTCAGCACTCAAGATAATTCACCGGCCGTTGAAAATCGCACTCTGCAGATACATGGGCATTTTCTCTTTCCTCTACTTCTGCCACTCTTTTACAGCGAAAGCTGTTATGAGATCATTTCACCGGCCGTTTTTGGTGCCGTAGTTGTCCGCCGCCGCCGCCGCCACCGCCGCCGCCGGTGTCCGTAACCAGTATCGCTCGAAATAAGAAAAAAATCTAAATAAGAAAAAAATTCCAGGGTGGAACGAGGTTCGAACCTGGGCCCTCTGCGTGGGAGCACAGTATTCAACCTCTGAGCCATGCCGGTGCTTGAAATTGCTTTGCAAAAAGGTCCTATACAGGCTTCATGTCGGGAAGGAACCACATTAGCATATGTAATATAGCGTGGTAAAAGAGTAGAATAAGCACCAAGCGTCGCACAACGCGAATTCTGTAACCAGGCGTCACACAATGCGAATTGCGCAACGAGTAGGTTGTTGAATGCTTCCAACCCATTACAAAGAGCTCTTCCATAATTCTTCATCGTCATCACGCACAGCATCAACAAAGTGCGCATAATGCCTTACATGCGTTTAGCAGGTACCACGGCTGTCTGTAGAATGACGAAAAATGGCACAGTGCCTACCGCCCTACTTCTCAAAAATTACAATGATTTATAGCGTAGTGGGTTCCTCGCAAGTGCACTTCTGTTGGTTGCCAAGGAAGCCCATAAGGCTCCCATGATCCATTTCCTCAGGGTCTCAATAAAGTAAATTCTCTCTCTCTCTCTCTCGCTCTAGGTTTCTCTGGTTAAAGTGTGTTATAAAGCGTGGTGGGACAGTTAAATAACGACCGGGCGTCACGCATTACGTAACTAGTGGGTCGTTTAAAGCTTCCAGCCCATTACAAAGGGCGCAACCATAATTATTCATCGTCATCAACCGCCGCATCAACAAACTGCACATAATCGCTTACGTATGGTACCTCGCTTCTCCGCAGAACAACGAATAATGTCGTGCTGGGTGCTTCCCAACTTCCCAAAAATTACGCTTTGTTGCGTAGTGGGTACGTTGCTAATGTACCTGTATTAGTAGCCACAGGAGAGTTTATAACGGGCTCTAGAAATGCCGCTCTTCCAGCTTTCGCTGTGACTGTGCTGCGCTTTCCGCGCAGGCCTGGCGTTTTTTCTTGGCTCCTTAATTTCAGTGTCTTAATTCGTGACCTTTTCTTGAAATTCGTCAAATTTCTGGGATATGACCTGAAGCGACTGTTCCATGGCATCTTTTTCTATTAGAGCCGGCAAGCCCTCGTGTATCTGTTTGATCGATGCTCCAACTAAATGAACACGAGCGTCATTAACACTGCCGTTATTCCGCGGTCCCACACTTTTACACGTCGCGCACATCCACGATTACTTTGCCGCTTCTGAATTATATTTACATGACTTTTCTTGCAAGCCTGCAGACTTCCAAAAATGGTACACCTATGAACGCTCCTTATATTTCCTCCTCTTCCTTGCTCCTTGTTCCTCTTCAGGAACAGGAAACTAGCACGATAAGCAAGTGTCGGACATAATGCAGATAAGGCGAAAAATGGATGAAGAGCAATGCAAAACAAATACCGGTTAAGCATGTTCAATCACTGAAGAGCAACAATCGCAGCAGTGGCAGTATAAATATCAAAAAATGATGTAGCGTATGGAGAGCTAAACTGTGAAACCGGTAACTTGGCAGCTCAAATCGATGACGAAAGTAACCATTTTAGAATGTCGTCCTGAGCGGTCATCTTGCATGAAAGCGACGAAGTTGACTAAATTCTTAGTCAAGAGACTCGAACCGGCGGCTGTAGACTAATGGCGATGTTGCGCCTGTCAGCAGGCTGACTGTGTGGTTGTGTGTTCTCCTCTCCTCCTCCTCTCTGTCTCTAACAGTGAAACTTCCCTATCCCTCTCCCCAGTCTAAGGTAGCATACCGGTTTTTCTAGACTGGTTAACATTCCTGCCTCGCCTTTATCTACTGTTCCTTCCTTCAATGGAAGCTTTTATGCTGGGCCGGTGCCTCAACTGCTTTTTGCGGCAGTGTAAGTGTATCTCATTCATCCGTGACATTTGTGATGCGATGTAACCGTGACGTGAAATTTCCTGGAAACTTGGAAGCCGAGAAAGAAACCATGAAGGAGACAATTTTTTCCCAGTATGATGAAAGTACTGAAAAAGCTCCCTAACTTCTCTTGCTGTACGAAAGTGAGAACAACGGCACACAAGGGCGAACGGCAAGAGGTTTTTGAAAAGATTTCTGCAGGCTGCCAGTTCCCTCAAAGTGGTATCATATTCTATTAGTGAATGAAGCGAAGAGGGTTACTGTTGCACCGCCATGGAAGCTTAGTTTTCTGGATTGCGTAATGCGCCCTCGTAAATGCATGCTGTGGGCATTTTCCCGAAGCATGCAGAGTGGTGAGAAAGCAGCAGCGATAAGTAGATTGTCTTCTGTGCGTCACTTGAGAAGAGTTAATAAGAAGAAAATATTTTTTTAAAACTGCAGCCTTATTTTTTTCTATCAGAAAACGTAGTTACATGCTAAGTAATGAAAGAATGACCAGCCATTTTTTGTTTTGAACTTTACGTTCACGCACGCCATCTCTCATGAATTCATTGCTTGCTTGTTGATTATATGAGCTGTTCGGGCACAAGTTCTGCCTTCAAAAGTGTGCATGTTGACACTTCAGAATGCATTGCATGTTGAGTGTAGTCCTTTTATTAACCAAAAACAGTTAACAATCTATTTATGAAAATGCAATAAATATAATGGTGTTTTAGAGAGCTAGTTCGAAATTTAGGTTCAGCTAAGATTCATTATTTGCATTGTTAAGCTGTTTATTGGACAGCACTCGGCGACAATGAGCTATGGCGACAGTCAAGGCAAAGGCACGGGCTCCGAGCGCGAGCGGCGTTTAGAAGAGGACGACCCACTAGGAGCCGCTGGAGAGCGCAACCGTTAAGCAGTACAAATTGCTTCGCCACAATTACCCCGGGTACGAAAAGGGAGCCGTCCGGCGACCTAACAGCTCGTCACTATGAGTGGGTCATAGTAGGCCTTGAGGCGCTCCACGTTGAATATGTCGCGCCCTCGACGGCGAATGTCCGAAGCTGGTTCGATGGGTTCGATCAGGTAGTTGACCGGGGATGTTCGCTCGACGACCCGGTAGGAGCCTTCGTATTTCGGCAGCAGTTTTGACGAGAGACCACTTGCAGTGGTAGGGACCGAGAGCCATACGAGCGCTCCGGGGAGAACATAGACTCAGAAGTGGTGGTGCCACCGCGAAGGCTATTCTGCCGCTCTTGTTCGTGCGTTGTAAATGAATTTGCAAGCTCGCGACACTCTTCAGCAAGCCTGGCTGTGTCAGAAATAGGCGCACAATCAGATGGATCCGGCTTGTAGGGTAGTATCGTGTCAATTGTGTGCGACGGGTGCCTTCCGTACAACAGGAATAAGGGTGAAAAACCAGTAGTGCTTTGACGGGCGGTATTATAGGCGTAGGCGACGAAGGGCAGAACGGCATCCCAATTTGTGTGATCGGCGGCGACGTACATTGAGAGCATGTCGCCGAGCGTGCGGTGAAAGCGTTCGGTTAGGCCATTCGTCTGCGGATGGTAAGCAGTAGTTTTGCGGTGAACAGCATGACACTCTTTGAGAATGGCTTCGACGACCTCCGACAAGAAGACACGGCCTCGATCGCCGAGGAGCTCCTGGGGTGGACCGTGACTCAGCATGAATCGGTGTAGCAGGAAGGAGGCAACATCGCGCGCTGTAGCCGCTGGGAGGGCAGCGGTTTCGGCGTATCGCGTTAGATGGTCGACGGCGACGATGGTCCAACGGTTACCAGCCGACGTCAGAGGAACAATGGTGCCTTCACTGCACCGGTGCCGATGGCACCGACGTGGAGGACTGGCTCGCAATTTACGAGCGCGTGAGCGTTCCCAACAAATGGGACGAATCAGGCAAGTTGAGCAACTTGGTCTTCTACCTCGCGGGAGTAGGCAAGCTTGTGGTACAACAACCACGCGTCCGATTTTGCGACTTGGTCGGATTTCAAGACCGCCGTCATCAACGTTTTTGGCCGCCCTGCAGTTCGTAAGCTGCAAGCAGAATAGCGCTTACGCGAACGAGCTCAGCAGGCCGGTGAATCTTTCACCAGTTATATCGAAGACGTCCTGGACTTGTGTAAGAAAGCCAACGGCACCATGTGCGAGTCTGACAAGATCCGGAACATTATTAAGGGCATTGACGACGATGCCTTCACCATGTTGCTTGCCAAAAACCCTTCCACCGTCACCGAGGTCATAGCACTGTGCCAGAGCTACGAGGAGCTCCGCCGGCAACGTTCGATGACCCGTCGCTCTCCATCACGCGACGACGAGCTTGCTGGCTTGGCGGCCATACCTGACCAGGCCACGCTGCTGGCAGAAGTGAAGGCATTCGTGCGCGAGGAAATCGCACGCCAGTTCTCTCTCCTGGCCTTCGCCCAACAACGCACGTTCAACAGTCGTCGACGACCCTTCTTCATCCACTCCGACGAGCAATTGAGCAGGAAATTGCCGAGGTGATGCCTGAGTACCACCAGCAACCTCCGACTCCTGCGCCACAGAGTTACGCTCAAGTTGTCGCTAGGACGCACCAGGCAATCCCTGCGGCTGCTCCATTGAGCTACGCCGAAGCCGCCGCTAGACCTCCGTCCTTCGAAGCGGGCGTGCCGGCTCCGTATGCTGCCGTCATCCCTAGGCCCCGACTGCAACCCACCATGCAGTCGTTTCAGCAGCCGCCCCGTCAATCGCATCCTGCGACATGGGCGGGACCTGCCCCGGCGAACCGATGGCGCACACCCGACAATCGGCCCATCTGCTTTGCATGCGGTTATGCCGGTCGCGTGGCACGTTACTGCCATCGCGTGCAGCCGCCTCGAGTCGCGTCACCCACCACCAGCCAGTCCAGCCGTGCATTCTACGACCCGCCTATGTCACCGAGGTCACGCCCAGCTTCATCCACTCGCCGCTCTCCGTCTCCACGACGTCGCTCACTGTCACCAATGCGGCCACGTTCTGTCGCACGAGAGCAGGAAAACTAGTCGTCGCAGTCCACGAGGCAAGGGCTGCGACGCTATCGAACTGTAAAAGCCCTCAGCGAAGTCCATCGAATGTCATAGACGTGTTTGTGGACGGTGTTCGCGCATCTGCCCTTATCGACACTGGAGCCGCCGTATCTGTTATGGACGCAAAACTTAGCCGCTTACTCCGAAAAGTGACGACGCCACTTTCTGGGATGTCCCTCCGTACCGCTAGCTCCCAGAGTATTAGGCCTACAGCCGTATGCACTTCTCGCGTCGTCATCCAGGACGTTCTGTACGACGTCGAGTTCATCATAATTGCTGCATGCTCCCACGACGTCATCCTGGGATGGGATTTTCTCTCCCGCCACGACGCCATAATTCACTGCGCACCAGCCGCCCTCGAGCTCTCACCGTTCTCACATTTGACGCCGGCATACAGTCCATCAGCATGCACCAAGATCCTCGTCAAAGACGATACCAAAGTTCCCCCAAGCTCGTCGACGGCCGTGCCAGTTTACTGCGCCGGTCTCTGCGACACCATTGCACTCCTTTCGTCATCTGACCGCGTTTGCACTAGGAAAGGATTGCTGGTACCTTTCGCGACCGTGCAAGTCACTCAGGGTAGCACCGCCATTTTTGTTACCAACCCATCCCCGCACATTGTTACGTTGGTGCGAGGGGAATGTCTCGGCAGAGTGGAGCCCCTCGGAGACGCACAAGTTCTGGACGCACCCGATGACTCGCACTGCACCAGTTTCCGTACCATCAGTGCCGTTTCCACGTCTGATTCATCACCCGCGGATGTATTTGGTCCCGCTATTGCTGACAACCTTACGTCCGTCCAGCGTTCCCAGCTTCTGTGCCTGTTGGAAGAATTTCGTTCTTCTTTCGATGTCGGGCAAACTTCTCTCGGCCGCACGTCCGCTGTTACGCATCGCATCGACACTGGCGCCCAACCACCACTGCGACAACGTCCATATCGCGTGTCTCCCACAGAACGTCGGGTAATTAATGAGCAAGTCGACGATATGCTTCGACGCGACGTTATTCGACCCTCGGACAGCCCATGGGCGTCTCCTGTTGTTCTCGTTGCCAAGAAGGACGGTTCTGTGCGGTTCTGTGTGGACTACCGAAGGCTCAACAAGATCACTCGGAAGGATGTTTATCCGCTGCCGCGCATCGACGACGCGATTGACAGCCTCCAAGGAGCAGAATACTTTTCATCTCTCGATTTGCGCTCGGGGTACTGGCAAGTACCCATGGCTGATGATGCTCAACCGTTAAACAGTACCAATTGCTTCGCCACAGTATTTTCTTCTCGTCTCGGGCCTTGTAGCATAAATTAGTTGCTTTGTTATTTGTGAAACGTTATTTACTTACATTGCTTTTTATTGTGTGTTGAGGAGCAAGGGAATTTACCAGATGTTGCATTTATTGAATAACCTTCACTTAGCGAAAAAACAAATGCCTTCAAATTCTCAGTCTAGGAGTATTTGGATTTGATTTGTGCAGGCAGAGAGCCTACCAATGTTATATGGCGGTATGAGAAGGCTTTGGCCAGCCAATAGTCAGTGAAAATAAGTGCAATTGAAGAAAATTTTTTTGTTAGAACGACAGAAAGCGAAGTCGTTGAAGTTGTTTACAACTTTAAGACTCTTGGTGTTTTATTTAATGAACATCTGTAATGGGACAGCATGTACGTGAACAAAGCGGCTCGTTCATTGGGGCTTATGTACCGACATCTGTACCCGTTACCAAACAATGTTTGATTCATAACTCCATGTTCTACATCAGATCCTGTGTTCTCATTTGGGGAACCACCATCTCTACAAACATTTTGAAACTTCAACTTCTCTCCAAAATAAAATAATATGGGCAACACCCAACAATATGCTAACACCGCTCGCGATCATCCTGCTCAGCCGTTACTTACGAAATATGGCGTAATAGAGTGTTTGAGAATTGGGGAACCAAGACGCTAGGTCCCCAAACTGCGTTGGGTAGGCTGCTCTTGCATTCGGAGGACCAGTAGAGTTTGAGAATTGGCTCAAACGCAGGCTGCGTTGGGTCAAACGCATGCGGCGTCACGCGATGCGAAGGTGAAATAAGCGGGCTGCTCTGCGTCGTCTCGCTGGCGACCCAAGACGCCTTGGGGCCCCACGCTAGTTGTCGATCTTTGGGTCTTCGGTTAACGCGAACGCAAGGGCACGGAGTGTTTTGGGTTCTGTGCATGCGCCCTGACGACTGGCAAATTTCTTGGGTCCCCAAGCTCCATTCTCAAACTCTAATTACTCTAATATCAAACTAAGTTAGGCGCAGCGAAATCAAGCGAACAATGTCACTTATCATCTACGCACTCTGACCAACCTAAGCGTAAACGCGCGTAGCTATAACACTTGATACTTCGAATATTAAGATATCCGTCTCATCAGAACAAACTATTGGGAAGGCAGGCTGTGTTGCGTATGGCCATAATATTAAATCACTTTTCTGAGCAAGATATATATATATATATATATATATATATATATATATATATATATATATATATATATATATATATATATATTACTTTAAGGTACGAACACACTGGCGGCGCTTTCTCTTTCACCCGTAGAGCGTCAAAACATATCTCCCGTAAAATAGCCATTTTTGCCGCTGCCGCCGGCTGCCGCGCAAGCAAACCACCAATCAGCGGCTACTTTTTCTCCTCTTCCTCCTCACATGGGCGTCGGCATAGTAACCGGACATCGTTCTCCTCAACAGCGTCACCTCTGTCCGTCTGTAGGGGAGAAGCCGCGAGCGGGCAGCGAGCCGGCGGGTGCGCGCGCCTCCACATGTGAACTCTGGTCTCAAGATTCTCGCGCCAGCAATGTGAACAGCGTGCCGCTGCTTGCCGAGCAGAGGCGCCGATGGTGGGGACGCCGCCGCGACATGCTTTCACTTCTACCTACCTTTACACTCGACCAACTTAAGCAGCATTATGCATAACGTGGATTCTATACTGTATTCCATTTTTCATCCGCTTTCAGTGAACTTTTGATTTTTACTGCGAAGTAAATTGAAAGTTGTGTTCTTTGGTTGCCATCTTAGTATGCATGCATTGTGTGCCGTATATCACTGCATCTTTTCTTTTGTACTTCATTTTAGGTTGATCACAGCAAGTTGTATTTTTAATCATATTATTTATAGAAATTGTATGTATTGCATGACCCACACTGCCCCTTTGTCATGCCTCTTGCCCCTTTGTCATGCCCCCCTCCCCTTCCCCCCTGCTTAGCTTTCAGCCCGCGCCTTGGACCAAAGAAAACAGAAAGCGTCTGAAGCACGATGGAAGAACAAACTGGCTTGAAGCGTGCGACAAATGCCTCTAACGCCACACGTGCATGATAGACTAAATTTTCTGCGCCAATCTATTCGTGGGGCAACAAATTGTAATAGTGAGTTAATTCAATGACTGTTGTTAAAAATGTCGCCGCGTCAGTTTAAAACCATTTAGTTACCGTTGTACCTTGATGACTGGTTTTGAACAACAGGAATTTTCCCGATGTCGCTCAAGTTATCCGTATTAAATAGAGGAATGTATTGGAAATATTAAGGGCTCGTTTTTTTCTTTGTTTATACACAATATTAATGAGGACTAACAGACAACAATGTCAAGGAAAGTATAGGGGATGTTATTAGTAGTAAATATAAGGTAAATGTGAAGAAAGAAAAGTGGACGAAAAGATAGCTTGCCGCGGGCAGGGACCGAACCTGCTATCTTCGCGGCGCTGACTGACGCTCCCACGTTTAAATATACATACATACCCCATAAAGTGGACGTGTGGATGGCCGCCACGGTGGCTCAGTTGGTAGAGCATCGGACGAGTTATTCGAAGGTCGCAGGTTCGATTCCTGCCTGCGGCAAGCTATCTTTTCGTCCACTGTTGTTTCTTCACATTTACATTATATTTACTACTAAAAACATCCCCTATACTTTCCTTGGCATTATTGTCTGTTAGTTATCATTAATATTGTGTATAAACAAAGAAAAAACGAGCCCTTAAAATTTCCACCTTCTTTCCTTCATTCATAGCGAGGGTCTCTTCTGGCAGACTTGATGCTTTCAGGTAGTATGCGAGGGATTATTGGTCAGCTGCCAGCTCGTAACAAGTTCACGTGCTACGTGACGCCAACAGGCAGAAAAAGAGTGTTCCACACTCGCCGTCATGGCTACTGGCGGCGCTGACTGAGGCTCCCACGTTTAAATACACATATATACCCCACAAAGTGGACGGGTGGATGGCCGCCGCGGTAGCTCAGTTGGTAGAGCATCGGATGCTTTGTTCGAAGGTCGCAGGTTCGGTCCCTGCCCGCGGCACGCTATCTTTTCGTCCACTTTTCTTTCTTCACATTTACATTACATTTACTACTAATACCATCCCCTATACTTTCCTTGGCATTATTGTCTGTTAGTTCTCATTAATATTCCGTATTATATAGGTAATTTCAAACAGAATATGCGCTCTGAGTGTTTTATTTCGCACAGCGGCAACGTCTAGAATAAAGAAGTAATTTCACAAACAAAATATAAAGCGCTCAGGGCATCCAAATGAGAATATCTCACCCAAATCCATCGCAGGCACGTTCAAACTACACCAGACCGAATTTTTGCTTATTTTGCACCATATTTTTTTTTTGTACGCGCGTATGCTTTGGCCGCAAGAAGAGCCGCTATTTCAGATCTATGTCACCGTAGCGACATGCAATTCTGATAAATGAGCAACGAGATGGTTCAGATATGCGTGGTGTCACACCGGAAGCGATATATCCTGCATAGCACTTGCCGGAGGGACGATCACATACATTATTTTTCTCCCTCGGTGTACTGTTGCTGTGCAGGAACGTAAGGCCTTTTTCGTGGAATTATATGGCATAAATATTCTATAGAAAATTGAGGCGTCGGTGCTTACTTATGCTGCTATGGAGAGCCGCAGCTAAATCTGCATCAAAATAATGAAAGTAAGGGGATTAGCATGCCAAAACGACGGCACGATTGTGAGACAAGCGTATTTCGGGACTTCAAAATAATTTTAACCACTCGGGGTGTTTCAACCTGCACCTATTCTTAGCACATTCTAGTGCTAGGATTTCGCCCCCATCGAAACTTGGCCGCTTTGTATGGTAACTGAACCCGCGTCCTCGACCTTAGTAGCATAGCAGCTTATTCGCTAAGCTACCAGGGCAGGTTAAGGTAGTATGAAAATCGTAGACAATGCATGAACTTTTTTATATTTTTGTGACCTGACACTAGACTGCCTAGATGAAGCAATAAACTCCATTTAAATTTCTCCTGGCCAAGAGCTTACGGTCGTGATTCTATTAGCCTTTCGCACTGTCTGATATTAAGAAAAGCACAATCAGAACGACAAAAATAGCGATCCATGGTGAGTACTGTCCAAGCATCAGTAATGCGGCAGTTTGGTCTACATGTTGCACACGTTGCCCTAAAAAGTTTAGGGTATCAGGCATAATGGTTTCGTTGAGTGATTACGCGGTGTTGTGGACAAGCATACGATGCATCCTAAATTCTCTCGCTAAGCCTAAGCACCACAGGTGAACGAGTACCGGCTGCTGATTTTTTAGAGGTGGCATTATTACGTGGGTCGCCATATTGCATATGCACTGGCGCTATCCATGGCTTACCTGTTTTGTCGCCATGCTGGCTTGCGTTGTGAGTTGCGTAAGCCACGTACGTATACACAGTGCAGCAGTTTCTAGCGGTCGTTTTTCGCACTCGCAACAATCTTCTTGGTATAAATGACATTACATCTTCTGCATATGCGTTGAAATGGTTCTTTGGAACATGCTGTAGTGGTATAAGTTCGCGTGATTGGAGCTTCTGTGGGCTACATATTTCTCAGCCTGCGTGTATGCTCGTATATGAGCCGACGATGAACCTTATATATTAGTGTTTAGTTATGAGAATAAGGTAAGTAGCTAACTCTCTCAGCATCCGTCCTGCCGTAACTCAAGGAAACGTCGGCGTAAAGAAAAGCAGAGCGACCTTCATCGCAAACTGAGCAGTGAGAACGCATCATCTAAGGAATCAGTTGATGGGATGAGTCCTCTGCTGATCGCTCTTAACATAAATCGCGCGCGACCACACCTGGCCGTCCAAAGTACAGTGCGCCGGAACCACGCATTTAACACACCCCTTCCTCCAGCACACCTCATGGGCATTCCGAGCGACGTAAGACGGCCTACGGGTTTCCTATCAGCTTGAGTTCAAAATTTCGGCTGTCCTGGAACGTTTTCACTCGTGCAGAGAGCGCACGGTGTGCGGGGCGGGTTTATCGGCCTTGAAATTTATGCGCAGAAGAACATGTTGGTGCTCAAGTTATTGTTTCCTAACAGACATATTTGAGGGCTGAAGCACGATCACAAAAAACGCTTGTCCTATCGTCTTGTGTTTCTTCTTTGAACACGAAAGTGTTTTATGCCGGGGTCCACCAAGACTTCACTAACGTGCTTCCATCGCGGATATGACGTTGGTAAAATGTAAACTAACAGATGACAAAGTAAGAACTAGAAGAAAAAAATGACAGCATATCCACGGGTGAATGATGAGGAGTTTTGGGTGAAGCTCCTGAAGCAATTATGGTTACACCGTGAAACGTTCAGTGGTTTCGCCCAGCAGTAATCAAAGCGATACGCTGCTTTGATTACTGCACGCCATCTAGCGTGCAGGATGCCGCTGCTTTTTTTCATTTTTTTCTTCTTTTTTTCCTGTTTCTTCTTTCATTTCTTTTTTTTTTCTTTTGCACACATATTGCACACATCTCTATGGGACAGCGCCATCCAGTATATCATCACCCAACTGGAGTTTGCATGCATCTCCATGGGTCAGCGCCATCTATTGAATGATACGGGAGACGCGACGGCGGGGACACGCCGCATGGAGCAGCGACCGACCAGGTGATGCTATAAGGAGCTTCGCCCCTAAAAGTCCCGTAGCCGGGAACCGCGCCCACGACCTCTTGGTCCGCGACGACAGCTGCCTGGTGCTCTACCCACTATGCTGCTAACGCACGTGCACGAGGCGCCACAAACGCGCCTTTCATCTCTCACACATTCTCTCTCGCACGGGGCTCTTGGTTGACGGGGCTAGGCAGGGCAGTACTGCGTCATGACATTAACAAGCGTCGAGAAAGAGCGATTCGGCGACGACGCAGTTAAAGCCCCTGAATTTAGGGGCTTTAGACTTAGGGCGTCTTGATACCATATAGGAACGCGTGCCGCGCCAACATCGAATAGTCGCCCTAGACACTGTTACGCCCTTTGCCTTTCGCTTCGTGTTAGCGTGTGACGGATCGTTGTCGGAGTAGTGCAGCTTCCACATAAACGAATGGTGTTTCTCCACGGCCTACGATTCAATGTTGCCATTGAGAAAACGGAGAAGTGAAAGGCACAGTCAACCACAAAAGTTTGCGGACCACGCGAGCGCGTGCCAAACTGCCTATCCGCGCCACCTAGCGGCGACAGGGGTGCTCTCCCGGATATGAGCCTCCTTGGTACTCGCCTGCATGTCAATTTTTTATTCCCGTGCACGACATTGTTAGTTCGTTGTCCTGGCGGTCTTACCGTCTGCGGTAAGACCGCCACATATCTGCCTTGATAGCAGTATCGGAGCAATCATTGCAACCTTTGTCGACTCGTGTGCCAGTATGTAGATAAGTTTCACAAAGCGCTGCGACGATTTTTTACGCGACGTTTACTGGCACATTTTGGCTTGGCAGCATGTTGATCCAATGAGTATTGTTGCTTCTGCGTCTTGAAAGAAATGGTAGGGGAGGTGTTTCACTGTCATCATAAATAAAGAAAAAGCGGATGCATAGAAAGTTTTCGTGCACGCATAGGCGCATCTTCGTATCAGTTGCTGAAAACGTAGTAGACTTTCTTCAGGCCACGTGCTGATTGCCTATTTGTAAAGATGCCGCTCCGTGTTCCACTAGATGAAAGAAGATACATTGTGCGTTTAGTTATAGAGGGAGTACCTCAGCGCGAAAATTTGCCGCAGAACCAACAGGAGCCGGACTGCCGTGGATAGGATTATTCAGGCTTTCCGCGACGGCGGCAGATTCACTGATATGGAGCGCAGTGGGCGCCTAAGGACTGAGGAAGCGGACCGCCTGATTACGGCCGCCATCGTGCCTGATCCTTTTCAAAGTGCAGAGGACATCCGCGAAGCGCTCTCGCTCACGGTATCGTCTGAGACTGTAAGAAGAAGGCTGAGTGAGCATAGCCTGCAGTCTTTCGTAGCTCAGAAGCCCTGCCTCTCAGACAGCCAGCTACAAGAACGACTCATGTTCGCTGTAGCAATGAAAGACTGGACAACAAAGAATTGCTGCGATGTCATCTTTAGCGACGAGTCAACTTTTTCCACGTACTGCGAACGACGGAATTAGGTTTGGCGTCCACTAAACTGCAGGTGTATTTAAAGTGTATTCGCAATTAATTCACGAAAATAAGTCTGCAAAGGGAGGCTTTGAAAACTGAGATTTTTCTGCAGTGGTAAGTGTTGAAACACTAATTTACCGATTGTTTCATAGTACTACTTCCTCTCAACCTAATTAAAAGCTGGCAGTGGTTCTTTCGGTACTGTCTAATGATGTTCGGACTTTTTCTATTGAAAACTCTATATTAGCAGCATACATTTCATACACAAGAGGAATCTCAACATTTTTAGACGCGACGCTGTAACCTAATTGTACGCTATTTCTTGCAGATATCTGCCTAATTTCACACAGAGTATTCTATCCAGTGGACGATGTTCAGTGAGCGTGCGGGGAGCAATCAGCAAAGATGGCCTTGGCACCCTTGTGCATCTAGAAGGGCCCTTCACTGCGTCACGGTACTGCGACGTCATCACCAGACACCTCGTTCGGTGTCCGCTGGATGGCCCCTTCAGCGACGGCTGCTACTTTTTTCAACACGACCGCAGCACGGTACATAAAGCACGTGTCTACCCAGTCATTGCTAGAAGAACATGCTGTTTGCCAGCTTGAGTGGCCTCCATGTGGCGCCGACTTGAATCCCATAGAAAATGTCTGGGGCATGTCGAAGAAACGGCCATCCAAACGATTCAACCGCGGCGGCACGGCCGATACGCCGTGGCAAGCGATCGCACAAGAATGGGAAAACCTGCGCGGTCGACCGGACATTATTAAATCTTTGTACGAGTCGATGCCCACACGCATCAATAAGGTGCTAGAAAACGGCGGACATTTCACTTCCTAATAGATCTTTGGGAGATCTATGTTTCACGACACTTCTGAAAATGTCTTTTGAATAAATTTAGAGAAATAGTCATCGCACCCGATTATTTCTTATTTTTCTAAATGTAACCACTATAGCAGCACGGTGATGCGGGCTTTGCGCAGCAAAACCTGGGCGCAGGCGATCAAATCCCGGCAGCCACTGTCACTTAGCTATGGGGGAGGAACGGAAAAATCCTGCCTACTGCCTAAGCATCTGTGTCCTATGGCTGCCTCACCGCTCACTCACGCACTCACGAAAAAAAATACAGCCTGGCTACGCAAAAATATAACTGATAACACCCGATGAATACGCTGTCTGATGACTGGTACTGATATACTGCTCTCAAAATATGAGCAAGTGGCCCTGGCTACCAAAGAGCGCGTCACATTGAAAGAGATAGGTATACAATATTTGCGTGAAGTGCGAAAATGCACAGACCGTAGACTTAAGGAGGGATGCGTCTTCAACGTAGCGCTTCTGCCGATCGCTGGTGACGTAGCGGAAGTGTCGCAAAGAGGCTCTTGGCCACGCGCTCGCGTGGTCGGCAAACTTTTGTGGTTGACTGTACATCAAGGTATCAAGTAATTTGAGTCTAATAATCATGTACGAAGTGTACCGGTACATCCTCCCGGCCTTGGGACCCTTTTCTGTATCTCCTTGACGCTGTAATTGTACTATGCAAAATAAATGCTTGATTTGAAATAAGGCAGTGTGAGCACAGTTCAAGCAATCGGACGGCGACAACACCACAACAAGGCAAACGTTGTGTTTATGGTAACGGTGTGTTTCGTATTGACTAACCTGAAAGAACATCAACAACCAGCATGACATCGTAACTGTAGTACCACGGCCCCATGCATCGAAGAAATGGGCGAGCTTATGAGCAGCTTGGTCACCTGACACTACTTCACGTTGCTGGTCTGAGAACACTGTACAGTGTAGAATTGGCGGTGGGGGAAACGGTCAAAATGATGCTGCTTCATGATGACGATGTGGTCACACAATTCCCTGTGACATCACTGCACCAAGACGCTTGTGGCAAAACCAGTCATAGTGGCGCCGGCGTGATGTGACAGCTTGCCCAAGAACAATAGGTGCAACATGTGGAAAAACATCAACGTTGAGCGCGACATCGTAACTTCGCTGTCGTGGCTCCATGGCATGAATAATGTGACATGCCTGTTCAATACGTCATGAATATACTTCCCTCAGTCGGGTGCGCTGCATAACTGCACACAACGGCCCATGGAATGTCGGTATCTGTCCCACGTGATTAACGGCCTATGTTAACCCTGAACGGCAAGAATGCACTTTGGAAATCTTAACGCGATAGCATTAAGGAGACATTGTCCCAGAAAACCTGTTGACGGTGTCAGCGGCTTCTCGGCGAGGAAAAATTTCAATGAACTGATATAATAATCATCAGTGGCCGGCCTAGATTCGAACCCCGGAATTCCACATGGTGGTCATGTACTCTACCGCTCTGCCGCACCAGTGTTTGTAAGTGCTTCGGAAAAGACCACTCAGGCGTCATGTCGGGGCAATGTCAAGTGTGCTTGCAGTGTTGGCTATTCCCTTTTATAACAATGTAATAAGCAATAAATAAGCATGTACTATTATGACTCGGCAAACTACAGTGAAGCGCTGTTTGTCCAGGAACTTGCCAACCACTACTTATATGCATATCATCGCACCGTGGCGTGAACCTCATTTTGATAAACCTGACGTCTGTGCTTTTGACGTGAGTACTGGCACACTGTCGTATCATAGGCTACTCCTTACACATCATTGCAGTCGACATGCCTGGTAAGCACCCGATATGCCGGTAACTACACAGTTTACACAAGATGTCAATCAACCTAGTAACGCTTGGCTCAAGGAGTAATAAATGCAGCATGGGCAGCTCAGACTGACTGCTTCGCATGAGATCGATATATACAGAATGTAGGATTCTCTGTGCTGTATTTGAAGTTAATCCTTGTGAATGATTAAAAATCTCCCCTTTTCAAATTTATTTAGTGCCTTCTACAGTGATGTGAATAATAATTATATCCCATGTAAAACACCAAAAGCACTTTTAAAAATCCAGTATGTTTAGAACAAGTGTGTTAGGTGTGTGTGTTAGGAGCAGAATAATGAAAGCAAGGAAATATGGGCTTTAGAAACACTTCGACGCTAGCCAACGTGAGCAGATTACTCGCCCTGTCAGATTCATAATGACTTCACCCTAAAGAGAATAAGGGCTGTCTCTTTTATTGCATAAAATGTGATCTCTATTGCAACACATGTAAACCATGTTACATTTAGAAACTATTTATGACCTTTAGATGTCGGCATAAAAGCGTGCAAGAAATACAGCTAATGTATGAAAGTAAAAGCTTCTGCTGAAATAAACTGTCACGTTAAAAAAATCACAGCATATTCACGGAGTGAATGATGATGAGTGGGCGAAGCTGCGGAGGTTCATCGGTAAACCGTGAATCTTCCGTGAATTCTGCCCAGTACATCATCACCGACGTGAGATCGGGCGCGTTTATACTAAAGGTTCGACGAGAGTTATGACGACTTGCAGCTCACTTTAATTTTACATGTACGCTGTGAATTTTCATTGTTTAATCACGCACAGGAGAAATCGCACACACGCACTACTTTGGAGGCCAAAATCCAGTGCCTATATATACGGGGCGGTCAGTGGACGGTTGTGCAGCGCGAGCGCTCGGTTTTTTCAATCAAGACGCTGCCGCGACGCTGCCTGCGTCGGCGCCGCTGCGCCGCGAGGCAAGATAGGGGATAGGGGGGGGGGGGGACCGTAGGAGAGGAGAAACGTCTGGCGTCTTTCGTTAAGCAGCTAGCGTCTTTTCGTTTTGCTTTAGAAACATCTGGCGTCTTTTCGTTTTGCCTTTAGAAAACATCTGGCGTCTTTCATTGGTTTATTTCATAAATCAACGGCGTTTTGAACAAAATTTTTATTGTTTAATCACGCACTGGCGAAATCTCACCAGGCACTCCCTTGGAGGTAAACAGTGGCTACTGATGGGAATGAGAGACAGAAGAAGTCGGCTTTTAGCTAACACTTACACTTCTACTAACGTTTCCTACTGGAACATGCCAATGGCTGCTAATGGGGAATGAGAGACAGAAGAATTCGGCTTTTAGTTAACGGGCACGCTGCGAATTTTTTATTGTTCAACAACGCACAGGAGAAATCTCCCACCGGCACCACCTTGGAGGTCAAGATCTGGTACTAGCGTTAAGGCTGGTTACGCACTACGACGGGGACGAACGGGTGCCGCTTTAAGGAGCTTCGCCCCTTAGATATGCCAAGTTTGCTAAACTCAAGACAAAACGGGCGCTTGCATTGCTCTCAACATCAATGCATGCAATAACTTTTATAATAGGCATTATGTCACATTAGGATATTAAGACCATGACAAGGACAGGCTTTCTTGACGAAGCACAACTCTAACAGCTCGTTCACACCGGCGACTAGCAACGGTCGCGCGACCGTTTGCGACTGGCGGTCAAAAAGCGACTCAGAGCGGCCGATGCTCACACCTGCGTGCGACCTATATACGTCGCCTTATAGAATTCACGTCTTCTCGTATACAGCTTGTATTGCCGTTGCCCCGTAAAATAGGCTCATGTCCTGTTCCTGCGCATCTGATTGGTTCAGAGGTTTGCCACTGCAGTCGCGCGACTGAAAAATCGAACAGCGAGCGACTGAGCCACAGCAGTCGCTTTGCGACTAACTTAGTCGCGCGACCGTTGCTAGTCGCCGGTGTGAGCGAGCCTTAAGGTGGCGGTCCCACTCCGGCGAACCCTCCTCCGCATTTTACGCATTGTTTGCGGATGCACTGTGCTCGCTGCGCTTGACAAATAAATATTAATTGTAATAATTCAGAAAGCTTATGATATCCGCTTTCTAATGACACCTGGTGTTAATGCCTGTTCGGAAGCGTTACCTAATAGCAATGAAAATAGTGTGAGCAACAAAAGGCATTTTCGTTGTACAAGCCTCCGTTGTACTGCCAGTACGGCGAAACTGTTCAACATAACAAGACCAAATTTACCGTGCCTTTAGAAGAAGTGCTATTTAAGGTTTCTATGAAGAGATATTAGCCATAAAATAATTAGTAATTTATTTACGCTCCAATGAAAATGGGCAAAATATTAAAAGTTTTTGTGAGAATATCTTTTTTACTTTTCAAAGCAGAACGATAATATTTAGTGGCTACGTAGACTACATTACACTTATTTTCCATGCGAAGTTGCTTTGTGTTCTGACGAAAACTTGATGAATTATTATTGTGTCAATGCGGCAGTTTATGGCTGTACTTGGTCACGCATTACCGATGAAGCGACAAAACTATACAAGCTGATACTGTGAACTTCTACATAATGAAGAAGCAAGGCCCTTTCTATGATTCTATGAAGAGAAAATTCCTTTATCTTTATTAGGGAACCTGCAAGACAGCAGTGAATTTACGTAATTTTCCTGCTGACCAGTCCCGTAGAAACTCGCTTTTTTTTTCTTTTAGACGCTAATTGCCAACGAGTATTGCACATTAGTAGATGCATATTGTGTCTTTTATCTACTTGTGCTCACTAACTTGACCACTCAGTGCTTCAAACAAAATATTTTCAATGAATCATAAGTCTCACAGGCGTTTTTTGGTGGTAGCTCCATCTATGAAATGAAACATCAAGTTGCTTTATGCGAGTTCAAGCGTTCGCCAAAAGTGGCGCAATTAAACATAATAAAACGGGTAGAACAGGCATGAATTATATCTCCAGGCCTCATAGTTTGCTTCACTAGCTAAGTCTAGTCGCCGCGCGTAACAAACACCAACCGTAAAAGGAGGAGGGCTTAGTGATAAACCCTTTCCACTCGCCCCACGTCAGCAGGTGGGGCGGTCTCATCAAGCGGCAAATGGTTTCGGTATGCAGGAAGATTGCGCGTTCGTCACGCGTTCTTAGAACCAGTGTTCCCCGGCACGTCTTTAGTAATGTGCATCTCTTTGTGGTTCAGCTGCTCGTGTTTTGCGCGTTCCTTTGAGTGTTTTCGTGCCTGTGAGGTTCGAAATTGTGAAAGGAAGGACGCTGACATGCCGTGTGAATGATACGTATGTAGCGCCGCTTCAAAGGGGACACGATGGTGAACGTATGAAAGCTTGTCATTGCCGGAATTTTCAAAGTATGCCTGTCGAGCACTGTGCCGACAACTTCCACTGACCAGTAGTGGTAAGTTGTACCCAATCAGGTAATTACATCCTAGTTGCAACGATGCGACAGAAGCGAGACTTTGTTGAAGATGCAGAACGTTCTAGTCAACGTGGCAGAATATTCAATGTACGGGACCCTGGAAAAGTTATATTGTGCTTTGTGAAAAGACGCACTCACTTCGGATAAGACGATCACTGTCTTTGCCACTAATGAGCGCTACGGTGTCAGGAAACAGTTCGACTGAGGAGGACTACTCTACCTAGTGGATAACGCTGTTGCGCACTGCTACTTTGTCGTAAAGCGGCTTGCTGCGTAGCCAGAACTACTACTAATGATCGGATAACAACTAGTTCGTAGCAAAGTACAAGGCGGACAGTGCAATGTCTGGTCAACGAAGAATAACCTGACTTAGACGCACGTGAGAGTGGCCACATGAACAAAATAGTGCCGATACATATGCTACTGACGAACATTTTGTTGAAAAACTTTTGCGGCAACCTAAATGGAAAACTTGTCGATGGTGCCTGTAAGTCAAAATAAAGGAAAACCACAGCTTTCCACAACAAATAAGTGTATTCATGCTTTTATAGAACAAGCATAAATAAAAACTGGATTCTGTAAAAGCCTACATGACCGGTCATGTAAGCCCCCAAGGCGACCCTGTCCAGCTCTGACCCAGTGCAGCAACAAGCCCTGGTCGACCGTCGTGCCCGGGCGGCGGCAAGAGCCAATGGTCTTCCGGACTAGGAGGCCCACCCCCAATAGCGACTTATTTCTACCAATAAATGTTGTATTCTCTCCCTCCCAAGGGGGGGGGGGGGCGCCCAGCCCCCTCGTGTGCACGCCTACGCTGGCCGATGTACCTATACTCAGTTTCATACAATATATGCAACGCTGTGGAAGCTATACAAGAAGTTCAGTCAGCAGTATGTGTGACTACGCGCGTCTTGCGCCTGGCTTTCATCGTTGTAAACGCTCGTGCGAGACGACCACGAACGCGCCTGCACAGCGTCGCGAAAGGTTACAAATGAGAACAAAGAGACGAAAATAACGGGGTGTCTTGCCCTCCAACGCACAAACCATCTTGGTTTATTACTGTTCCCAAGAGAAAAAAAATCATGCCTCACATGGAAAAATCATTGTCTTCTTCCTCACGCAAACGCATTCATTGTCAGACGTCTCGCTGGCAGAAGCATGTGTTCTAGGAGGTTCTAACTCCGGTAATTAGTGGTAGTCATGTGTTCAACTGATCATCAAGATGTACTTTATTTTGGTAACCGTTTATTGCAGTTTGAGAGGATGAAATTTCGCAGATAACTCTCGAATTATAATTTGCTGAAATCTGTCTGTCCATTTTTTCCTCCTCCAATTGTAATAAGCAAAAGCACGCCCCCCCCCCCCCCCCCCCCCACACACACACACAAAAGACATGCGCTCGCGCGATGCTATAAAAGTCACTGGCACGGTCGCTAAAATGAACCAAAATGATTGTTTTAGTAGCGGCCGTGCAATTCCACTGAAACGCTGCGAAGCGTTTGATTGATGTTTTGTTCAATACTATTTCACTGAGGCACATTATATTATGTGAGTGAGTGCGTTAGTGAGAGCGTAGCGCGTGCGTGTGGGTGAGAGCGTGTGTGTGCGTGTGTGAGTGCACGCTGTTGTACGCACCAGTGTGCGTGTGTGTGCGTGTTTTTTTTTTCTTTTGTTCTCAAGCGATTGTATTTAGACGCTGCGCTGTCCTTTCTCAAGGGCTGCAATAGGAAGCGAGCGTTTGTCCTTACAAACTGGGGCACTTATCGTCATGTCGTTGAAACGACGCCAACAGTTGGCCCCGATTGTAGGTGAAAGACGCCGTCCGCGTTTGTGCTCCTTGCTTTTTGTCGGCCGATTTCCGTCACCTAGCGCGACATATAACATATAAAACACGCGCGAGGCGACGCTGACCATACTTGCGCGCGCAATTTTCTCGCTTTCTGCAAACGTGGATGAGTGGCGTCGTCTGTTGTCGTTTTTCGAACTATTGGCAAGATGGTGGTAGTGGAACCGCCACTTTAAGGTCAGTGCACAGGTTTACCAACCTATTAAATATACATACTTATCAAACAGCATGACACGAACAGGCATTCTAGGCATCACAAGCAAGCTCATCTTCTAGGAACTATCCTGCAGGCACTCTGCTTGTTAGTCCCAAGTGTCACACAATCCATACGTAATACTAAACCATGCTGATTTAACTGACTCAATGTGTCAAAATTCTTGTGTATCTTAAACAAGCGGAAGAAGAAGGTCCAGTTCATCAGTAGTCATGAATAGAACTCATGACTGCTACAGGAGAAAAGAAAGCTTTTTTCAAACCTAAAACTTCGAAGTTCACGAATGTGAATTTATCCTGCGCCTCCTGCAATGCTGGCTTCGTTTAGTGCTTCAACAAAGAATGTCGCTCAGCAAAGGTGTGCTCTTGAGCGCATCATTTGTCTAAAATCATTGACATTGTTTAAAATCATCAGTCAAATCCCCTTCATACAGCCGCGGGCTAGACATCAGGACAGCCCAGATGGTCAGTTTAATCCACAAATGCAGTGGCGATGGGTATAGCTTGTAAGATTTAGTGTATCGAAGCGGCTGAAGCTATGAGATAAGCCGTAGTGGAAGGGTTCAGATAATTTCGACGAGCTGGGCTCCTTTAGCGTCCACTGACATCCCACAGTTCACGAACCTCTAGCATTTCACCTCCGTCAAATTGCGACCAGAACGACTGCAACCGTACCCGCATCTTTCAGGTCAGCAGAAAAGCGCCAAAACCAATTGGCCACCGAGCCGGCTGGTGGTGATGGGGCATGATTCCCAGACTACGACTAAATTTCTTCAGCTGTTAAGCTGCATGCAATCCCGAAAAGCAAACTTCAAGTATTCACTGAACTGTAGTATGGTCACATGAGTAAGACGAACAAAATGCATTATTATGCATAACTGGCGGGGGTGAAAATTTTTGCATGAGATCCCAAACCGTAATACCGAAGCACTTACAGCCCCCAATTAGACCGATACCATAAAAAAATCACTGCAATAATGACTGCCTTCTTTGCTTGGAGGGGTAAAAATGGAAAGAAGACGAATGACCACAAAATAAACAGCCCACATAGCTCTTGTGTGGGCATATGCATTTCCTTGTCCTGCACTTATTTGCAGTGGACTTTTCCATGTGAGAAACTGCACGTTAAAAGCAATTTTGGCGTACCTTGCACAGCAGGATCAGCTGGTGGCAAATCTTTTGCAACAATAACGGCCCTGTAGACCATGGGCACCTGAGCTACAACCTCTTGAAATACTTCGAGTTTCATTTAATCTAGAAGAAACACCAGACGCAAAACAACAGCACCATAAGGTCAAACAATGACTATAAAACTTGATTTCCTTTGTTTTGAAATGGCCGTGTTAATCAAACAAGCATTTCATCTTGTCACGGTAACAAAATAAGTTACTTGGGAGAGTAAGTGGAAACTCGAAGCTGGCGCACACCTTCAGACGTCAATAGATACTTGCTGCCAAAGCCCCATAGTACAGCAGCCTGTGTGGCAGTGCTCATTAAATCATCAGTGGCGCCCATTTTCCTTCAAAACTCGGAGCATAGTTACAGCTTTTACTAAAAACATTACATCCTTACACCTGAATGCATGAACAAGGAACTTTAACCATCTCATTTGCTGC
Organism: Rhipicephalus sanguineus; assembly: GCF_013339695.2. Lineage (NCBI taxonomy): Eukaryota > Metazoa > Arthropoda > Arachnida > Ixodida > Ixodidae > Rhipicephalus > Rhipicephalus sanguineus. Next base: position 142,413,425 of record NC_051179.1, on the reverse strand, counting down.
TGTTTTACATATTGAAGCAACAATATTAGGTTATTCCTTTGCAAGTACAGTTAATCTATGCCAGCAAAACATTATATATTGCTATTTGCACCCACATGCCCACACAGGCTTCCCCTTTTATGATTACCGTATCCTCTTTCCCACCACATTTATGCCATAGTGACTACTTCTAATAGTTAACGTCCCATTATTCTGCTATATTGTGTTTTTTGTCGAAGAAGGGCAAAAACACATATGGGAAGCTACAAATAAATATTAGACAAGCAGGTCAAAGCTAATCAATGTACACTTACTCAAGGTATAAGAATAGAAGCTTGAGCGAGTTGGTATGCTTTCACCTTGGTTGATACAGCGCACACGAAACGACGACGAAGTATAAGAAAACACAGGACAGGCGCTGTCCTGTGTTTTCTTATACTTCGTCGTCGTTCCGCGTGCGCTGTATCAACCGAGATTATTCAAGGTAGCCAAGCACCATATGGCGTATGCTTTGAAGATGGAATTATGTGCAAAAAAGTTGGTACGCAAGATATTCTCAAGCGGTTTGACTTGAGAATATCGGTGCGTTACAAAACACATCATCATCTTAGAGCTGCTGCAGTGGTGGAACAGGCATGTCACCTATCACTACAGATACTGGTGTATTCAAAAACCTGATCTGCCACAACAAGAAGCACTTTAGAGGCATTTTGAGATGTAAACCTACGATATGATTTCAATATGAAAATAGTCAACATGTATGACAAGTCAGGCTATATTTGTACCAACATTGCATCCAAAATAAAATGATCAGGCCTGACTGAAGACAGGCCTGACTGCTTTTTTTTGTATTTATGAAAGGAACTTTGTCGTTCAGCACCCAAAATAGTTTTACGCTCATAAACCAAATAAAGTGCTGGTACATGCAGTTTGGCTAGTTGTTTTATCAGTTTAGAGGCAAATGTGAGCTCCAAAGAGATACACCACAGTTCTAAACACCAAAAAACTGTAGGATTTTCAACGGTGCTTAGAAATTATGATACTGAAGTGCAACGGAACCCTTTCCAAGCAAATTCACTTCCTGAAATCGGATGATTTCACGAAGTGAGTTAGCAAAGCATGGTGCGCTCAAATTCATCACTGATATGTCTCTAACTGAAAAAAATTGGTTCATTTCGTTCCCGATTGTGAGCGATCAACTCTGTTCCTTTCGAAGGGGGAGTGACTGCGAAGATGGTAATTCGCACCTTTTTCAACTACAAATGAAACTCAAAAGAAAGGACGCAACTTCATAAAATTTCACTTCTTTTATTTCCGCGTTTGACTAAATGGTCAGAGAGCGCTGACAGTAGAATCATGGCCTCACTGTCTACGTCTGCGTAAAGAATGCATATAAACGGTAGGCAGGTTCCTTTTGAGCGGTTCGAACTGTTCTAGGAGTTTTTAATTTACCAAGATTTGAAGAGTAGTTGATTTTGTTGGTAGGTTTCGGTCGCTAATTTTTCTCAGTGACCAATTTTGTGGTTTGCCTCTTCTAAATGTTCGGCTACGGCGTCGCGTTGTCAAGTGTAGGTTCTGACATTTTTGTGACGATTCTCCTGCTTGCTTTCTTTTTTTTCATTTTCGCCACTGTACGCTGCTTGACAGTCGGAAAACCTTGAGTTTGATATGTTGTAGCACGGATTTATGGGGTCAATAGAACGCTGATATTTAAGTCTTCTTTCTTTAAAATTCTGATGATGACTGCACTGGTTCCTACGCGTAGGGGGAGATACATAAATACAAGATCCTTGTTTCAGGGCGTTGTTCTAGGACATCATTTCTTTCTGCCAGGTTTTCTTATGAAGGAAATGATTTGGGGAAACTGTTTTTTTTTTTTGGAGTTCGGGGAAAATCGTGCTTTCCGTGCTTCTGTCAGATCCCAACTTATAATGCTTTTCATTTCTTCTGAATGAAGTATCCACAACTCATGCTTTTGGCTTACCGGGTGGCTAGAGCTGAAATGCGCGTGTCGGCATGTATGTGTTGGTTTGTGGCAGATCGAGGACTTTCGTCTCCTGTTTCGGCTACTCACACATGAAAGAACGAGAGTGATTTACCATTTTTGCATTGACCAGCGAACTGAGCATGCACAAAGATTATGTGGATGACTAAGTTTTTTTAATAGGGATGTCACTGTAATTCAAGTACAGTTGGCCACGAAATAACATGGACCACGCGAGCGCGTGCCAGAATAGCCACCTGCGCTCTTTAGTGATGAGCCGCCTGCTGTCGAGGGTGCTGTTCTGGAAAATGCGTGGCGAAATCGATGCTTTCAACAGCCAATGGCTCATCACTAGACGGTGCAGACAGCAATTTCGGCACACTTGCGTGGTTCGTATTGTTTTGTGGTCGACTGTACCTGAGCAAGACTTTTGATTTTGGATTAAACGTGCTGAGGGCTATGATTTCATGCTGATGCTCCAATAAGGGCCTCAGCCTCAGTGAACGTGACCAATATAATCGTAAAAATGAGGATGCTTCTGCAGATTTCAATCGAAACGAAAAGCCAAGTCTTCCACAAGTATAGTAATGAGAATGAACAGATAGCAAGCCAATTAATGTATAGGGGACCTTATTGAAGTAATTATGATATAAATCTGATGAAATTAAGGCGGACGAAAAGACAACCGATATATCGATACACCCGATGAAATGGACAGCAGGAGGACCGGCACCGTAGCTCAATCGGATGAGCACCGGATGCGTTATTTGAAGGTTGCAGGTTCCGTTCCTGCCGGTGGCAAGTTGTCCTTTCGTCCGCTGTAACTTCTTCACATTTATGTCATAATTGCTACAGATAATGTACTATACGCTTTCCTTGTCCTAATTGCCTGTTGGTTGTCACTAAGGTTGCGTCTAACAAAGGGCAACAAGCCCTTAATTTAACCGCCTTGTTCCGTTCGTTCCTCAAGTATATGACATAGAGCGACCTCACAAGCCAAACTTACTCAGCCACCTAAACTTCGTAGAACTACATATTAAGTCCACATGTGAATGCGAAAAGATGTAGTAGAGAAAATGATACATAGTGAATTTGCCGCCTTTATGTGTGTCATCCCAGCCAACTGTCCCAACACTGGTGCTCGACCGTCTGCGACTTGCAAGAAAAAAATAAGAAAAATTGAGAGCAATTTAAAGCGAGAAGTCCTCTCTCCTAATTTTTTTGCAAAAAAAAATTGTCCTCTACCGAAAGCGGCATGTGAATTTCTTCGGAAAGCTAGAAGCCATCGCTCCTCAAGCGCGTTGTCAGAAAATCTGTTTCCTAAATTAAGTTAGGACAGAATTTTGCCTGTAAAAAGTTTGCAGGATTATTATTTAAATGATTTTTGCACACTTTTACGCTTTCGTCGGTTTTTCTATACTGCCTTTAAGTAAGAAGAATATGGTCCTTATTGGAGATTTCTATAGAAAGATAACAATTATAGAAACGTAATCTTTTGTACTACCTGAATGTCAGGCAGTTTTGCTGCGGGAGAAAAATAATTTCAGACGTATATAGCGCGAGTGTGTACAGTTGGCAACAATGTTGCAAAAAAAGTATTTTGCACATGTTTGATCATCAATTTAACATTGAAGTGATCATAGCAAGATTATGCTAAAGAGTGCATTTCTTTATTGGCTACTGGCTGAGAAACTTTTGGGAAGTTACTTTTTGTTTTGAGCGAGAAAAATATTTTTTATAGATGTGTTCTGCTGGTCTCTCGTAGCAATGCTTCCCAGCGGGATGTGCAAGCTTCCCGGACGCGAGGAATATTTAGACAACATAACCAGCTTTGTTCGTGCTTATTTAAATCATTTAATATTGAGTGTTAGCCTGAACCAACAAATGCGAACCTCACTACAGTGCATTTAGCCACATGGAAGTGATAAAGTAAGTGGAAGAGACATAATTGTAACAGGAGACTTTAATTTACCAAACTTTAACTGGAACTCTTTCGCTTACGGTGTTTCACCCTCTTGCGATTCAATATTAGACCGTATGTTCACTCATAACTTAGAACAGCAAGTAAAAAGCCCAACTCGGGATAGTACAATGTTAGACTTGTTGTTTACTTCTGAAAGATTTAATGAAGCAACTGTGACAGTGGAATCCGGTATATCAGATCATCGATTACTATCGTTCTCGTGGTCTGTTTCCCGTTGCCATAAAAGTGGTCCTCCCAAGAACGCCCTCGTAAGGGACTTTGAGAAGGCAAATGATGTTGCTATCATTGATTACCTGGACAGGCACCTTGACATTAACATAGAAAATGTTGAGACATCATGGCAGCGGTTCTCTGCGGTAATCAAATACTGTATTGAAAGTTATATCCCTCTTCATAAAATTCGCAGGGAGCGTGCAAACCCGTGGATTAATCGTGAGATAATACATTTGAAGCGTAGGATTAAAAGACTTAGGAAAAAGCATAAAACCCATTTACCTGAGTTTGTTGAACTGAAAGATAAGCTTTCAACGAATTTGAATGCAGCCAGGCAAAACTTTTTTAATAATCGGCTCGCTGAATTCGTTAAATCTGAACCTAAAAAATTCTGGCGTCATTTAAGTGGAAGAAATGAAGAAATTGACAAAATAAAAGTGAATAATGGCCTTATAACAGAACCCAGGGCTATCTGTGATACCTTTAATATTTATTTTCAGTCAGTTTTCTCTAAGTCCGATAGGGAATGGCCTACAGGACGCTTTACTGACTCGGGGTGTGATTTAGTAATAACGTGTGAGAGTGTAATGAATATGCTGCTTAATTTGAGCAATAAAAAATCTATAGGGCCTGATGGAATTCAGAATGTTTTTCTTAGACGTTACGCTGAGCAGTTATCACAACCATTAGCTAACCTCTTCAGCCAGTCTATTACTACTGGTAAGGTTCCGACTGATTGGCTTAAAGCAAGGGTTGCACCTATACACAAAAAAGGTGACCGGTTACTGGTTTCGAACTACAGGCCAGTTTCTATTACCTGTTCTTGCTGTAAACTGCTTGAACATGTAGTAGCTAAATATATAAACAATTTTTTAGCAAACAAAAAAATCCTCACATGCCATCAACATGGTTTCCGTAAAGGACTATCCACGATTACTCAGCTTATCACAACTGTTCATGATTTTTCATGCGTTTTGGATCTTGCAGGACAAGTAGATTTACTGTTCTTAGATTTCAGCAAGGCATTTGATAAAGTGCCTCATGGGAAGTTGTTGTACAAACTGCAGCAAATAGGGCTACCAAGGTTTATTATCCAGTGGATAGCTGCTTACCTTTCTAATCGTGTGCAGTTTGTTGCAATAATAAACTCTGAGTCAGCAGTGCTCCATGTCAGTTCTGGTGTTCCCCAAGGAAGTGTCCTGGGTCCACTATTATTTCTAATCTATGTGAATGACTTGGTCGATGTTGTGCCCCAGGATGTAGGCATTAGATTATTTGCAGAAGACTGTATTTTGTTCAAAAATATATCCTCTACGGCTGATCAAAACATTTTACAGACAGCGCTAATGGCAATTGATGATTGGTGTAGTAGGTGGGATATGGTGCTGAATTCCGAGAAAACTGTTCTGCTACGCATTACGAGGAAGAAACAGCCCGTCATCTTCCCCTATATTTTTCATGACTATCCAGTGTTACAAGTAGATAAATATAAATATTTAGGCATTACTCTCAGCTGCAACCTTACTTGGACACCACACATAACAGACATTTGCACAAAAGCGATCCGTAAATTATGGTTTTTAAAAAGAAAATTAAAACATGCTCCCTCAAGCGTAAAGCTTTTGGCATATAAAACGTTCATTTTATCTAAGCTCGAATATGCTGCAGTCATATGGGATCCTTTTACAAAAAAGGACATTATGCTTCTTGAAAAAGTGCAACGTAAGGCGATCAGATTTATTTTTAACAAGTATAGAAGACTCGACTCACCTAGTTCACTAATGCAGTTACACAAGATTCCTTTGTTAGAAAAAAGAAGAAAGTTGAGCCGTTTAACGTTTTTACATAAAATTATGTCAGAAAAAATTACAATAAATGTACCATGTGTCCAACCAGCTACTGCTAGGACAACCCGTCGTAAACATGACCGATCATTGGCGCCCATATTTGCACGAACTAATGCCTACAAACACAGTTACTTTCCTAGAACAGTCACAGATTGGAATGCACTGCCTCAGGAGATTTTTACCACTGAAAATTGTGTTACGTCACTGGAAAATTATCTTTTTGGTGTCTAGCGTCCCAAAATGTCATAACGTTGTTGTTTCACAGACGTGATGTCTCTTTTAGCGTTCTCATGTTTGTCTTTTTTTTTGCTACGTCACTGGAAAATTATCTTGTTGGTGTCTAGCGTTCCCATATGTTGTAATCTTGTTGTTTCACAGACGTGATGCCTCTTTTATCGTAAGAATGATAGCGTTCTTTTGTTTGCAACAAAGTCATGTATTCTTGTTTTTGCTGTAACAATTAACTTGATGTTTTCTTTTGCCACTCCTGCTTGGACCAGAATGTTGGTCCGCAGTATGTTTAAATAAATAAATAAATAAAATACCAGGAAGAGATACCATGAAGTGATACCGCACCAGCACCAGGTAGTGATACCGATGTGTGCAACACTCCGTTACCTACACCAGAGTCTTTCAATGCATCATATGGTCACGAAACTGTCGCCTTAATTTCATCTGGAGCCAACGCCCACCGCTAGAGGCGCAGCTGTGAATGACAGGGCTAAGAACGATGTATCGCTGTAGTTGAGTGTGGGACAGCCTCGGTGTTCCAGCTTTCTAAACTTCTGCCTAGGTCGCTTAACTTTTACGTAGCTACTCTTAACACACAACATGAATAAATGAGTCCTGAGTGCGTCGTAAGTCCTGAAAGGAGCATCCAGGCGAAAAGAGTGGCCGCTGAAAACGTGCAGCTTGCGGCGGTTTCACCCTAAAAGACAAACATTCTGGATTTGAAGCGCCATAATCATCATATGAATATGAGGCACAGCCGCCTGGGCGACAACAGATCTTTATTAGATCACCTAAGGCTTTAAGCAAATGAAACTACGCGGTCAATTCGTTTTCTCCTGTACTTTTTCACCCCCAGCGAAATACGGCCGCCATGGCCTGGTGAGCGCCGTTAGACTCGGCACTTTAATACGTTCCATTTTTAGTACATGCCTAAACTAAATGCTGTGCACTCGAACCAGTCGTACCACTTGAAAAAAGAGGAAACATCTAGGCTGTTGTACCTACACTCACCCATAAGAAATCGCGATTTATTGACTGCGCAGGGAGCCATTTGTACGCCCAGAACGCCTGTTCAATTCTCTCTTAAACTGTCATAAATATTTTTAACCGCAGATCAATAAATTATTGCACCAATGGCTCCTTTTGTAGAATGACTTCCTCTAATGACCGAAAAATGAAACTGAGGTGCTTCGCCAGCTATACAATTTTCGCCAACGCGATGCCACTTCAGAAGATTATCAGGGCCGTTGAAACTGGAATCGCGGACAGCGATGATGTCCGAGCCATCAGAGCGATTCGTGCACATACGCGTGCTCATCGATTCAAGATTAGAATCACCCCTGTATAGCAGCGATGGGGCCCGCTTTCATATCTCGCGCTGCTCCCTGTTACTCGGTAAACCAAACGCGCCTTCGGTTGTACTCTTGTAAACAGAACCACCTGCCGGCGCGCAAAACGTGTTCGGCGTCGTCGTCCCACACCCACACTTAAGCTGTCTCAAAAACTAACGCAGCAGATGCACAGAAAGCTTCCCACCCAATACCTCGTGTCGCACCGAACAAGCGTTTCGGGACGCGAAAGATGTCTTCTGTGGCGCAGTGACACCGAGTTACGGATCCTTTGGGCAGCGTATGAAGCTGCCCCGTAGCGTGACGACGAAGATTCGTCAGCATAAGAAGCATTGAAAGAGTCTGCCTATATCTTAAATATTTGCAAAACATGGAAATGCGTTAGCCTGACGAAGGCAACGCCACCAGCTTCACCGTTTCACAGTGTCCGCGAAGCAAGAGCGAGTTGTCCTTATTTATTTCGATAAATTCTTTTCGTGTTACTGTTCACTACTGTTACTCTTAATATACTGTTAATGTTACTATTTACTTGTTTCTAGAGAGTCTGTTTCTACCGATTCGTTACTGCAGAAAAATATTCAGACGTGTAATGTAAGAAGCACTAACCTGTCTTTTTATTTACCTGCAATATTCGAGAGAAGCGAAACGAGCTGCACGATACTACTGCGTCTGTGCCCTTGTTGCCTTCGAGAGTAGATATTTCTATGCTGCAGGTGGAACGAAAGAACTTGCTCAAAAGAAGAGAAACGCCCACGAAAACGCCTGTGGAAGGCGCGATGTTCAGTTGGCAAAACGATACCGCGACTATCACGCTGACGTCGCTGCACTGTTGAAATGTTGACTGAATGGAGGCGCTGAAGCGTTCGCCCACGGCGCTCCTTTGAAAACCGCCACAAATGTCGCACATGCGTTTGTTACGCCATGATCGTTCTTTTATCCGTTTTTATCAACGCTGCTATCGCGCGCTCCGTGCTGTCTTCCTATCATGACTGGCGCAGTGCGAGCTCGGAGCAAACTCGTGTTCCCGAGAAGCTCGGACCATTTTGCATAGAACCCCAGGACTGCCCGCTAAGACACAAGGTTCTCCTTCGCAAGCAACCCGAGAGATGGCGCTACCAACTTCGACCTGATAGGCTGCCTTGACGACCGCGAGCATCGAGGCACTCTACGACCCGTTCATGCGGACGCAACCTCACCGTGTGCAAGGCGGCCGGAGCCTGCGCCTACTGTTGCAGCCCTTCCAGTTAACCAGTGTGCATGTAGCGAATATGGCGAATGCAACGGTGCCTAAGTATTTAGTACAAGAAATGGCGCCCTCTTATAACGTTCAGTCAACTGATACGGTCGCTGGGGCGAAGCCATGGTGCAAGAAATTCTTTCTTCGTTGGCTGGTGGCGTGAAAAGCGAGTACTTCTCTTCACAAGGTTTGTAGCCACAGTTGCCAAAGGGCACAAAGCACTTGCCCAAAATGCTGCAGTGCAGAAACACTTGTGCACTATGACATTTGCAAAAACGAGCTCAAAAAGCAACGGCAGCAACAAGAAAAAGCGCGTGCACTGCGTTGCTAACGTATAGCACGTGGACTGTGAAGGCCAAGCCCCATATGCGCGAAAGTGCACTGCACAGCTACGAGCGACGATATGAGCGACGAAACGGGCCGTTCGCGCGACGTGTCGCGTGGTCGATATCGCGCAATGATAACTCGGTTTCTCAGATTTGGAAACTGTTGACCACGTGCAGGAGGTGCTTTGCGGAATTTCCGAGCAGCCCGCTACGGTCCTCAGTCCGGCGCGTCATCTCACGGCAAGCGGAAAACGAGAACGTAATCCGCCTCTCCCCAACACGCGCTCCCCCCGCGTCGTTCGCTGACCTGAAGTGTTTCTTGCACCGTGCCGTAGCGCGCCAAGATTTCGCGGTAGATCGTCTCGTATTTCGGCGCAGCGGCATAGCGGCAGCGTAAACAGAGGCTCACTTATAGGCGCAAACACATAGGGGGACGCACACATGGAGCGCCTATGCTCCGGCACTGACAAGCCAGAACACCGCTGGCAATTGCAGTATTCTGGCCCTTAATTCCCTGCGCATGAGCGACAATAGCCTACAGGGGCGTAGCCAGAAATTTTTTTCGGGGGGGGGGGGGAGGGTTCAACCATACTTTATGTTTGTGCGTGCGTTTGTATGTGCGCGTGTATATATACGGAAGCAAAATAAAAAATTTCGGGGGGGTTTGAACCTCCCCACCCCCCCCCCCCTGGCTACGCCCCTGACAGCCTAAACAAACAACTGTGGACAAGCAATGAGCACGAAATGAAAATCTCAAGCTCGGGATGTATTCGACGATTTCCGCAAATGCTGTATTTTGTGCTCCCACTTTGCTCTCCGCCTAAAAAAATGCACAATAAAACCAGCAGGAATAAGAATTATTGTAATTATATCTGCGAAGCGCAGGAATCAAAGCGCAACACAAAATGTCGACGCAACCAGAACATTGCCCCGCCTTTACTCGAAGCGGCCTCATCTCGGATATGGCTCAGCGTGAGCATAAGGCAACAGGTCGATTTTCGTGGCACGAGCTATAACCGCAAAGGCAAATACATGGGAAGTCAGCCACTCACCTCGAAGACGTAGAGCGTGTGGAAAACGCAGCTGCAATCCGGTCCTGCTTCGTACATACATCGTTAGGGTTAGCCGTTAAGAGGGCAGCGGCCGTAGACAGATGAGTGACGATCGCGGTGCGCCCTCTGTGGTTGATAGGTCGAATGGGTTCCTTTTTTTTCGTGGTGCCCTCCTAAACTGCCGTTTGGGGTCAAACGCAGTTTCGCTCAACAAAATTGGCGCAAAACTCATTGTCGCAGTGATGATATGCGACGAACATATTTATATCAATTTCTGTGAGGTAATCTGCCCCGCTCATGATTATTTGCTTCCGTATTTAAGCCGGAGACGCTTGTATTTCGCCCTCTTCCACAAACAATCATTGTTTTATGTGTTCTGTATCCATGATATTCGCGATGGACTGGAGTCTATGTGTTTTCTGGATGCTGTGACCGCTTTTTTGTCGGCAAAATAAGGCAATTTTGCCAGTGCGCGACAGCATAGGCAATGTCTAACGATAATCCCCCTCGCCGTATCACACTAGTTTGCCTTCAGCGCTGATTTTTCGAAGTTCTGGCGCAATCTAATTTTGGCATCTGCTGTCATTATTATCCTCTTGTGTTATGTATTGTCCTATTTTTCAAGCCCTGTGATCTGCACCCTTTCTCAAGGTACAGCGCCGTCCACTCTTATGATGAAAACGGCTCAGTGTAAGGTCAAGTCACATCAGTCGCGAAACTTGGCCCGAAAAGTGGTCGAAAACCTATTGCCACAAACATCAAAGCGCTCAGTACGATTGAAGCGCGACTGGTGAGGTGGGGACGAATAACGAAAAACAAAAACTCCGATGTAATTTTTTCTAATATTTTCACTTTTAAACGTGCCAATGCAAGCTAGCAATTTACGGATAACACGGCCCGCGGCTAAATAGCTCACTGCCTTATCTTTTTTTGATCCAGCGCCAGAAACGGGGGGCGTGTGCAGGCAGTCCAAGGTATATGTAAACTGGTAGCGAAACTTCCATAGTAGCCCATGTCTCATGCACTTGGCGGCTCGCCGCTGCCGTCGCCATCTGCGTATCGTGGGGACAACTAAGAGAAAGCAACAAATAAAAAACAAAAGTATGACGTCACAACAGGAAGCGACGTGGCGCATTTGCGATACATGGCGCGAAATTGTCATTTTTTTTTAATTGCTGCTCTTTTCCATGTTTTTGATTAATACGCTATTTCATTACGCCTTTGCGGCTCGCTAATAGTCCATTCGAGAGGAAAGGAAAATGCACTGGAAGGATTTAAGAAAGAAATTTGCTTTATTAGCCGAATTGTGCACTACTTGCAATGTACACCAACATAGTTTACAGATAAATATTTATGACACAGAGGTTTAGGAGCACAACAGCACAATCGTCCTAAAACTGGCGTTGCCCTATTGACGGAAACCACTGGAGCGAGATTTTGGCAGCCCCACACAGTGCAGCGTTTCTTCGCTTAGCGCGCCGCAATCACCGTCGCGAAAGGCCAGGGTACGCTGGCCGTGTGCCATCGAAAGCAGTATGTAGTCACAGTTACGGTTATATGCATATGCACATTCTGTGAGGTAGTTTAGCTTACATGAAGTGTCACGCAGTAAACAACACATAAGCAAAGAAATAACCTACGGAAGATACGCGCGAAACCACTGCGCAAACGTGAGCGATGCCTCGTCGTCCCGACAACGCGGAGGACTAAACACAGGCCCAAATGAACAGACTGCCTTCACAGCACCCACTCCCCCCCCCCCCCGTTTCTGGCGCTCGACCAAAAAAATTAAGCTTTGAGCTATTTTGCCAAGTGCCACATAATCCGTAAATTACTAGCATTCTTTTGGACATCTACAATTAAGAATATTCGAAAAAAAATGCGAAGCCTGCAGAAAGCAGCGCAATGCTTCAAACAACGAAACGTCGATTCTGAGGACTAATCTGGTTGCTTCAAGGCTTTTCCCAAGCTTTAGCTAGGTGATGCACGTTGTTTCTAGGCTGCATCTAGGTTCTTGCTTGGCTTTAGCTAGGTGATGCTAGGTTGTTTCTACGTTGATTCTCAGCGCAGGGAGGCTCGAGTTAAACGACAGACATTCACAGACACGACACGGACGTCCAAGCTCCACATACAGAAACTCGTCGTAAAACCAAGCGTTGGCACCTCTTACTGATCTAGGGCCACGTCGTCGTTGGCGTAAGCCTTCCATTGCTTCGGGGTCTTCTTGCAGCCGCCGTTGCCTTTCCCGTTAGCTAATAGTGAATGCCCCGAGTATGTTGTACGTACTCGGGGTTTTCGGCTCCCCGCCGACGCGTCGCAGACATTTGTGTTGGGGTTATGTGCTGCCTTCTTCTTCTTTAGTGGACCAGTGGTGAGTTGTGGGATTTACCCCATTTCTATGGCACATACTTGTATATGATGATGATAGTCTTTTGGTTCGTCGGACAAGGAACGATTTGCTGAACAGCTTCGCTGTTAAAATATTTCAATTGATATTTTGGTTTTTGTAAATTGTCCCCACCCCACATAGTCGCGCTTCAATTGTATACTGAGCGCAATAGGTTTTCCACCACATTTCGTCCCATGTTTCCCGACCGATATGCATTGGCCTAGGGCAGTCAGCTAATGTGGGCCTGTGTTTAGTTCGGCGCTTTATGGGGTCGAAGAGGCATCGCGCGCTTTTGCGCAGTGGTTTCGCACCTATCTTCCGTAGGTCATTCCTTTGCATACGTGTTGTATACTGCATGACACTTCAGATAAGCTAAACTACCCCACAGAATCTGTACATAGCCTTTCCTATGACTGCAGACTGCTTTCCCTGGCGCACGGCCAGCCTGCCCGCGCCTTTCGTAACGGTGAATGCGGCACGCTAAACGAAGAAACGCTGCGCTGTATAAGGCTTCTGTGTTCTTCTTTGATTGGAAAACGTGAATCTTAGAACTATTGCGCTGTTGTTTTCGTGAGCCCTTGTATCATATTTTTTTTAAAATCTACTTGTTATTTTGGTGTACGTTGCAATTAGACTATTCGACAAATAAAACAAGCTTGGTTGCAAACTCTTTCGTGTTGATCTTCCTTTCTTCTCGCAAACGCCATTAGTGAGCCGCAAAGACTGAATAAAATCGTCTAATTATCAAAACATGTAAAACAGCGGCAATTTAGAAGAATGATAATTTCGCGCTATGTAACGCGAATGCGCGACATCCCTACAGGTTCCGGTTGTGACGTCATATTTTTTTGTTTTCCTTTTTTTTCCTTGCTTTTAGTTGTCCCCACAATACGTAGATGGCGACGGTGACAGCGAGCCGAGCCGCCAACTGCATGGTCACATGGGCTTAACGGAAGTTTCGCTGGTTTCGCTACCAGTTTGGATATAACTTTGTCAATGCTTGTCCGACATCGTTCAGCGTCCGGCTCATTGTGCGTCTGGAATCATTACAAAACCGGCTCCGCCCGTCTGACTTTGTTCAACGACTGTCAGAGTGTCGTGAAATGGCTGCCCGCGGAGATGTGAGGTTCGAACTATTCGAGGCGGAAGATGAAAGGGAGACCTTGGACTTTGATATACTGGACAAGATCATCAAGCAGCTGGAGTACTACTTCGGCGACAAGAACTTGTCTCGCGATAAGTTTCTTCAAAGGAAGCTCGAGTCAGGAAACGGTTGGGTAGAAATTGACGTGCTGCTGACATTCAACAAGCTCAGGAGCCTCACTTATAAGAAATGGACGGTTTCCGCGGCTTTCTATTGGAAGGGCAGCCAGCTTTTGGAAATAAGCAGAGACGAAACAAAGGTGCGTCGCAAGCCCGCCCATCCGTGGCCAAGAAGGAGCAGGACAGAGCTGGACGAGCTGACCGTCTTCGTCAAGGGCTTCCCGCTGAACACATGCACGGACGAGCTGGACAAATTTTTCGGACAGTTCGGTCAGTCCGTCGACGTCTTCATGATGTGCCATAACAAGACTCGTAAGTTCAAAGGCTCTGTGTTCGCAACCTTCGCGACGAAAGATGAAGTTAATGCGTTTCTCAGCAGGGAGAGCGTAAAATTTAACGAGCTGGAGCTGACGCGGGCCATCAAGCAAACGCGGCACGCCATTCGGGTCAAGAAAGATGCCGAGTACGAAGCACTAGCTGAACCCGCCGAGGAGCTCAAGGTCGTGCCCGGCTGTTTGCTGCGCGTCACAGGACTTGATAAGGTCACCACGTGGAAAAGCCTGAAGGAAGCGCTCGAGCCGTACGCCAAGGTAGCTTTCGTCGATTACTGCGAGAGCAAAGGCGAAGCCGTGCTTCGTTTCATCGAAGAAGGCGCTGCTCATGCCGTACTGACCAAGCTTGAGCAGCACGGCAAAGGCTTGCATATCGACGGCAACCGCGTAATCGTCGAGGCCCTTGAAGCAGGCGAGGAGGTTGAGTACTGGAAGAAGCTAGCCGCCATAAAGCGAAAGCTGAGAAACCGTCGGGGCCGGCACAACAGTAGGAGCGTCCAGCGCGGCAAGAAACGCAGAAGCGAAGAAAGAAGCATCTCGCCGGATAACATGATGGAGTGACTGGTAATAAAGAGTACTTGTTCCAAACCTCGTCCATTCGTATTTCTGATAATTTTGCCACGCTATCTTTTTGCTAAAGAGGCTGACAATAGCAGCCATTGCAACGTCATAGCAGCCATAGCAGCCACTGCAACTCGGATGTCGAGCACTATCCCGCTTATCTTACTTAAGGCGTCGGAAGGGTACACCCTCGCAATTGTTTAACGCGATAGCGTTAGAGCTCGTTTCGCACACATTCCGGCGTCGGCTTCGTTGGTTGTGATCGAGAAGGCGGCGCTGTATCAACAAAGCGCCCAGCTACGCCAGTTTCCTTACAGACGTGTAGCGTGTACTTCGCCAATTTGCAAAATAAATATATGTATGGCGGTGGGCACTTCACAACTGTACTTGCATTAGACATTCTAGGATAGTTTGAAACGACAAATGTCACAATGTTAAACGGCCAGACGTTTATCTGCTTGCGGCAAGGTTGAAGTATTCACCGAGAAACGAATCCAGGCGAACGATTAAGATGATGTGAACGGGGTCCGATCGCGTTCCATTCCTTAAGGTGGAGCTCGAGCGTCCTCGAAACTGTTTAATAGTACTATCGCGTGAGCGTCGACCCCACGATACGGTAGCGCCTAATATCGGCGAGAAGCAACGAGATCAGCGGTGCGACGATCAGCGTTACTCCGGCTTTCTCAACTCATGGTCGCACAGATAAGGCCGATCTTGTGTGTGCAACAGCGTAGCAAACAGCGTAAGTAAATAGTGCAGCAGTTAGCCCTTGCACACGAGTGTGCTCTCTGCGCCTGTGCATCAGGTAGGAAATCTTGTTAATTATCCGATATATTACGCGCTACCATGTCCAGGCATCCACGCTCGCGCAATCTAATTGAAAATAGAATGTTGCAGTGGCTTAGCTCGGCTATGCCAGCATAACGTAGCTTTCCTGGTTGTCTAGGCTGATTATCATGCTTACTGCTGCTCCAATGACACACACACGGTATACATATTATGTGGCACATGTATATTTATTTTGCCAGGCAACTACTTCGGGATCTGATGAGTTAAGCTTCTGCCGCTCTTCTGCGCCGTTGAGCAGCATTTGCGCTCTCCTTCTCCATGGCTATACCATACTGGCAAACGCCAGTCAGAGGCTCTGTCAAGCGGCTCCAGCGCAGTGTCAGACGGCGAATGCACAGCGAAGGCGAATAGCTGCGCGCGCGCCGGCGCCAATACGTCTGCCACGGCTACGACGTCACTCCTTTGGAAAGCGCAGACCGGCGGCGGTGAGTCGTGCGCGGCAGCGGCGGAGTGCGCGGCAGGTGCCGGCTAAGGTGCGTGACATCACTGATCCTCGCGCATGCGCAGCACACCTCTTCAGGAGCCACGCGAAACTGACTCGGCTAGGCCTGTGTAGCTAACGCTACAAAATTCCGAGGGTGTACTCTGGAAACTGTTCCACGCCCAAATGGGTGAATTAACAATGATTACTCCCTTCACACGCCATTATGTGTGGCATGTTTTTCTAAGAGGTATTTTATCGCGTTTTGCACGCTCTCCACACCCATATTTACGTAAAGTGTGGGAAAACGCCATATGTTCCGAAATTACATTTGGAAAAACTTCTTAGTAAGGGTGTTTCTGCAACACTACCTAGACTTCTTCAGGCCTCCGCACTACCCGCGTGACGTCACGGACCTGGCCCGACACAGCTAGCTTCGGTCGGCGCAGATCAGCGTTGTTTTTCGCATGTTTCGGCATTAGTGATGCAGAACTATCGATGGTACTATCGATACTATCGATAGCTGAGTCATTATCGAACTATCGATGGTGAAAAATACTTATTATCGATAGCGCTATCGATAGTAAAAAATTTGATGGTACTACTGATAGTATAAAATCAACAGCGTGGGCTCACTGCAGAGTAAACTTGGTTCCCCGCTCTCGTGGTACATATAGGGAGCCGGAGGAACAGGCTGAAGGGCAAAAAAGTGGCCATGATTGAGTCCTTCACCAGAGTGCTTTGCTGACGCATGATTATAAAGTCAAACTGTTCAGCTGTAGCGGAAAGGAAGCCTTTACATGTGGTGGGACTGCGCGGCTTCAAATTGATATTGCATTTTATGATTTCGAAATAAAAAAATATCAAGAAGTTAATTGTAAGGTGTAAGTGGTTGCTTTTGGATACGAATTTATTGATGAATATATTGCGCCATTTTCACTGCAGAAATAAATAATTTCGCTGCCAAAAATTGCTCATAAATTAAGCGAAGCTGGTAGTAGGCTATCGAAAATATCTTCGCAATATGGCCGGCCAGCAACCGCATCGTTATTCACACCACTATGGATAGCATCGTGACGTGATCGCGATGGTGAAGAATGCTGCAGCAAGACTGGCAAATACGGAGCTCTTTATTTGGGCGAACTTGTGCCCAGAAAATCAAAGCTCAAGATACAAGCGATACGTGCTGCGCACTGATAGCGACGGGAGCAGTCGTCAGCCGTTGAGTAATTTCATCATCGGTGAAACGCGTCGTCCTTTATACATCAGTCATCAAACCTTCCAGCGTTATCGCTGGCGCTCGCGTAAGCTCTCGAATAAATTTGATTACTCGCGTCCGGCGCGTAATCTTAACAGAATGATCTCAAACAATTGTGAAGCTTCTCAAACATTACGGCGCGGTCTTCGTCAAACGTTGCTAACAGTCTTTGTGGGTGAAACACGAATAAGTCAAAACAAAGCAATAAACACGCATGGCAGTAATATCGCTAGTAATATTACTGATTGTAACTACCGATTGGACTATCGATAGTTTGTCGATAGTAGCACTATCGATAGTTTCAAAAAAACTACCGATGCTATCGATAGTCAATTTACCGATAGTTCTGCATCACTATTCGACATACGCATGCTGTGACCAGGTGTTACACTGAAAAAAGATTAAAAAACGAGTTGGCTGGCAACAAAAATAAAATATTTATTTTTAAATACAGAACCTATGCATTTGTTCATTGCACGTATAGCATACACTCACAACTTCATCTGCACGCACAAAAGTTCTGCTAAAGCATATGACAGGTTTGGTTTGCACGTCACTTTTCGGTCAAACATAGCGTGGACGCTTCTGGCAAAACGAATGCACATAAAAAGATATGCTAACATACATGAGGCGTGGTTCTGTTTACATGCTACAATCGGCTATAGGGAACCCAAGCTCAAGTTTGCGGCTCTGTCGGAAAGCTCTGAACCGTAGCGCGGCCGACTCAGCCCCTTTCACGGTAGCGGTAGCGCACGCGTTCTTCTCTCGGTGCGGGTAATTGGGGGACCGTCAGAGGCTTGCTGTGCGAAGCTGCGCATTTCCGCGATGGCAGAAGTGACTCCGCGGAAGCGCAAGCGTGGTCCGAAGTATTGCGGTTTAGTGGCCAGCCACAACAGTGCAGACAAGGCACACGATTCACGTGTTAAACTGTATCTGTTCCCGGGCGTGTCGCACGAGAAATAAAGGCGGCAAGCGTGGATAGCTGACAGCGCTGTCTCGCCTTCTATTTTGGCTGTCTGAGTTCATCGCTTTCGTTCGTTCCGACTACCTGAATCGGTAAGTAACGCGGCGCATGCACGCAGCGACTACAATAATGATTACTCGCTGTCTTCTCGCATTGTTAAAGTCCAGTTACGGTTGTAGGTGTAGCAACTTTGTGTTTTGATTCCCCGTGCTAGTGAGACCTACCCGTCGTTGTTGAACGTTCACATTCGCGTTATACAGTTAGCGTTGTGCGGTTGGTTGAATTCAACTGAACTCGGCACTTGTCAGAAGTTCGGCGCCTGCATTTCACGCGTCGGGAAGGCTGCTTTATCACGCCGGAACGGACGTCTGTGCATTTTCAGCAAGCTTTGACATCGTTCTGCACGTTTGCTTTGTTTTTGTCACTTTATTAGGGTGATATATATTTAAGCCGCTAAATATAACTGGTACTTAATACATGCTTTGCAATTGCAACCTTGAAATAAACACCTTCTGATTTTGTGCTATTTTCTAGCCGCGTTCGCGCGACAGGTTTTATACGCCTGTCAAGCTCAGCTAGCTTCCTCGCGTCTTAATCGGCGGGTGATTCTCCAGCGGCACGGAGGACTTGACTCTAACCTTCTCAGGAAGCAGTTCCATGGCCGTATAATCTTTTTTTCGCACGCCGCAAGCGTTTGTTCACGAAAGCACACGGCTGCTACTGTAAGCATGCCATATCAAAACAACAATCATATGATTCGTAGTCCACGCCGCAGAACATCGATAGCGTGTACGGCTTCATTTCGGAGTGCATGTGGACCATTATTCATCTTTAACATGACAGAATGAGACTTACCTCGAGGTATACGTCCTACACGGTGTAATCGCGACTTGGGAAATGCATTTCGCTTTGAGTCGGGCGTCGTTGTCGTCGATCGTCTGCACTTCACCGTTAACGTGATTGACGAGCCTTTCTTATTTTATCAAGTTCGCTTTTCAGAAGTGCCAGTCAAGCTTGAAAATCCTTTTGAAGCCGCACAGCAAGCGGTACATTGTGAGGCGCCACAAGTGCACCGCGAGAGCTCTGCACGTGCACAGAAACGAGCAGCAACGCGGTGGAGAGAAGGGAAAACGCGCGCTGCTTACAACCCCAGTTTCTCTTTTTTTGCCAGAGATGGCGCTGCCTGTCAAGAGCAGCAGCGCCGCTAAGCGTTGCTTGGGAAGCCTATTAGCACTGATGTCTCACTGTGAAAGAAAATTAACAGCGACACACACACAGAAATATTTGTACACCTACAATTCACTTGAATGTAAGGATCTTCCTCTTATTACTAGAACCCTTCTGCTTAGATATGCTGTCGTTTCTGGAAGCAACATAATTTTTCAGAAGAGTGTTGACAGTAGGCCTCAGGATGTTTTTCAGCACTAGATCAGGGTGGTGGCCACTCATGCAACTGCCCAATTCCTCACTGTCACTGACTAAGTACAGCATAATGCTTTGCAAGATGGAACGTTGATTTACTTCTGCGTGAAACTGACGTTCGTGCGTCTTGCTTGTAAGGTGCTCCAGAACTACTTTTGTCGAAAGAACTACATGCACCACAAATTGTGTTGGAAACTGTAAGCCTCCCCTGCTCATGCTGTCAATTAACAAGTGATCGCTCACCTCCAGCTCTCTGCCTACAATGGTGAGTTGTGTGCGACAGTCTTCGCACAGCTGGCGCTTCAGTGCTGCATATGCACAATAGCCAGCAATGTACGTAATTGCATGCATGTCATCAAAAGACTTATTGATGCTTACTTCTGTAAGCGTGATGTTGTATTTACTTATTAGTGTTTCAGCGCTCAATGTATTTTCCTCCTGCTTAGATGAAGGCAAGTTATCTAGAATAAGAGTGTTCTGTAGACGAATCTTTGTTTCTGCTTCAAAGACTTGTGTAATAGAAACATTGTATTGGGACCCGCAGAGCTGCCTGTACTTGCCGAACCTAGCCTCTAGACAATCTCTTTGAAACTTTCCCAAAAGGACGTACTTAAAACCAAGCTCATGCAGACAATACCTTGCTAGCTCGATTAAGGCATAGGTGCTCAGTCGTAGAGCAAAACGCGTCTCTTTGGTCAGACCATTAGAGTGAGTTAGAGCACTGCACGGGCCGTGATTTTCGGCCCGGGCCCGGCCCGGGCCCGGAACTCGTTCAAATTTACCCGCCCGAGCCCGGCCCGGTGATTCAATGCGCGACCCGGGCCCGGCCCGAACCCGAGAAAAAATTTCGCCTACCCGGCCCGGCCCGGCCCGACGGCAGATCAGGCCCGACAGAGGCCCGAGCCAATAATATACGTGGTGTTGCCAGAACATAGAATCTACAGCAAAGTGTTAAGTAGGAAATATTTACGCTTTTGATGGCGAATGTTTCGCTAACAATTCTACTTTAGCCTACGGTAATTTCGTGTAAACAGGGGCTCACGGTGGAAACAGGTGAGTGGACTTACTGGGTGCACTGAATGTTTGCTAGGCAAATGTATACCATAACTTTTTTTTTTGCAAATGCAATGGGGATCATTAAGAGCGTTTTGTAGCAGATATTGCACCAAGGAAAGTGATTTGGAGCATGAGTACAGTTTCGATAGGAAGTGCAATAAAAACAGAGGAGACAGAGAACAGTTCACTCTCTTCAGTTTGTTTTTATTGCGCTCTTTACTGAAACCTAAAACGTTCTAACGACAAAGGCAATAGTGCACCCGGCTTCTGGATATGTAACACCTGTCTTCATCATTGTAGCACCTCGCCACAGCAAGATAGAGAAAGAAAGCCAAGTTTTTTACCTTTTTTGTAAATACACTAACCTAGTTAAAAATTACAACGAACCGTGTGCACCACGTGTACTTTTAGAAATACGTTTAGGCAGACGAAAGGACGAAAAAAAGTATTTGTGGTAGCATTCTTTTCATATATCACACCACTGCTACTACATACAGTGCATAAGTCTTTTGTGGCATATTTCATAGTTTATTTCTTCACGCGTTATTGTGCAAAAAATCAAATTATCTAGAGATTCCCGCTTGAAGCACGCCATCCATCGTTGCATCACATATACTGCCACGCTAAAGTTTCTCGCACTGCATGCGCTATCCGCAGGGGTGCACATCTGCCTTGCGAAATGTGAAGGCGTCGGCGGTCGTAGTTCTTAACTTCCACCACTGGAGCAAATTTAGGACGTCTTTGTGGACCTTTGCAGAATGAACGTGGCTGTGCAGCTTATCGCTTCATTTCTATCCTTCCCGAAAGTCGTGACACTATTTAGTATCACATTATAACTCCTCTTTGAGGGCTTCTTCTTGCAGAGTTCAGCAGTGTATGCTATGCGAGGCTTGTGCCGCGCTCTTTTTTTTTCCGTATCATAATCCTTTATGCCTTCCTAACGATGTTGTGCTGGTAGAAGGTGATCACCAGACTACGCGGGTAGCACTGGCAGGATGTGGACAAAGCGATATCGATCTATTTTTGGTGTTCCTTACAGTTTGGTAATAAAGGCGCAAATAAGTTTCTCGGCGCTTACTCGTTGGATGCATATGGTTTGAGGTAAAGGGACATCACCCGGCACGGAATCCGTAATTGCCTTTTTTCAAGCGTGATATTTCGTCAAGCGAATTATTTTGCCTCACGCTTTATGCTGTTTGAACCTATGCTATTCCTGCACATTACAACGGTATTGCGGCAGTATCATGTAGATCTCACACTATACCTGTATACAGACCCGTAGTTAGGGGGGGGGGGGGCTAGGGGCCCGCCCCTCCCCCCAAAATATTTGTGAAGTAGGTGTTTTTACCAAACATAAATAATAAAAATAGGTGTTTTCTCAAATAGTCAAGGTTTTCAGCAAGTGGGCCCCCTCGAAAAAAATTCCTGGCTACGGGCCTGCCTGTATAGCTCAGGGGACCTAAACACGCGGCCTGTGGGCCTCTCCCTAGAGGCCCGCGGCCCGCACATGACTGTCTTCGTCCCCTTTTTTCATTTTCTTTATAAGTATGTTTTCAAGCTGCACAGGGATGACAGGTCTAAAGCTTTGTTGTCGCGAGGCATCCCCTGCGGCCACCATGTGTTGATACCTAACCGTGAAACAAAACTCTATATTTCACAATCGGCGTCCAGATTTCAGTCGTGCTGAATATAGGTATCGATATGTTGTTGGAATTCCGCCGCGAAATACCCTTCAGAAACGACCCATGCGTGATACAGTAAAACCTCAGTGATACGATCACGGCTCGTGCGAATTTCGGGGTGATACGAATTTTTCTGTGGTCCCGGCCAAGGCCTACTGCAATGTTTTGGAGTACGGTTGTTGCGAAGCGATTTGCACCCCGCAACGTTTGATACGAACGTACGCTAGCGCACAGGTACGAAGAGGTGCTGCCCTGGCTGCCGCGGAAGACGCGGCAGTCACGCGCGGGCGCGGGCATGCGCGCTGCTCGACCATCAACAGTGCGTCGTTGCGTCCGAGCATAGAGTTTATTACAATAATACCACTATGCGTCCGAGGTAGTGCGCGCGAATCTGTGAGCCTTTTAGGCGCCTTCGCGTTTAGATTACATATCACGTTGACGTCTCGCTTTTTTTTCCGACGCATCGACACGTGCTCCTGTGCTCAAGGCAGCGGCGTCTTTGTACTGTAAAGGCCCGAACACACGTACGCGTTGCAGCGCGTCGACGAGTACGTGTGTTCGGGCTTTAACACGCGTGCCTGCCACACAGACGCAAGCCATGTCCCCGCAATCAGGCGTTCTATGGAACAAGACTAAAACTTGGGCTGCGTGTCCGTCATGAAGCCACAATAAAGGTGGACGAAGACGCCAAGAGACGAAGCGGACCGTCTTGGCGAAGGAGCTTGGCCTCTATCGTGTGCAAAGCGCTTCTTAAGTCACTCTCGCCGCAGTACTCTGGTGTCATGCAGAAAAGCGTAGTAAGATTAGGAAGCGGCTACTACCGGTCACGGGGCACAACACATCTGGTTCATTAATTACACAAGCGCGCGTGCACCGTATATTTACGAGTACAAGTATGATCGTTGACGTCTAAGAACTTTACTGGCAATCATTCAGAGCTGTTCATGACGTCGCTGCGGCCCTGAGAAACACTAAACCAAAACGTATGCCAACTTTCTTTTGTCGCATACTAATTTTCCATGCTTTCTGGTGACACGAATTTCGGATGATACGAATATTTTTGGTAACCCCGCGAGATTCGTATCACCGAGGTTTTACTTCGGAAAGCTCTTGTTTTAAATGGCAACGTTAGCTGACATTTGATACGACCTAGCCCCTCCCCTCCCCCCCCCCCCTCCCGCGCATTTTTAGCTGCGTTACTGTCCTGGCCCTTGCGGGAGTAAATTTTCGTGAATGCGGCCCGTTAGCTGTGGTGGGTTTGAGACCCCTGATATAGCGGAAAAAGGCCAAAGTTAAAACCTTAACAAATTGGGCACACAAAGCAGGGTATGCAAGTTCATCTCGCGTCACATGACCACTGGGGGCCGTGACGGAGCCACGGAAAAAGAATGTGTCTGTGTAGGAATTCTATGTAACGAGACTCCGTGCAGTCCTCTCCATTTAGTGGAGGGCTGGAAACTTCAAAAACGGTTCCCCGCTTTGCAGCTCTGTGATCGCTCTTGCCATAAGTTTATATATATATATTACATTTATTACTGCGATTACAGAATAACAATCGGGATATAAATTCACAACGAATGCAAATAAAGCGCAGAATAACGACATGTTAACTGTATAAGCCGCTGGTATATCTACTTTTAGCTCGCGCCGATTTAAATAAATCAAGTAGCCCCATATGCAAAGAGCAAAAGAAGTTCAGTACTTGTCCCTAATAAAATTTCTCCAAATAGCTTGCCCCACATATAAAAAAAGCGCTTTTTGGAGAGAAAATGTGAAACATATATTTATGCACAACGTATGCGGAACAAACTGGAAACAATTTTTCTATTATCAGTAAATTACTGTTTTGCAATTCCTAAGTCACCATGCTCGCCGGGCCAACACTCTTGGTAAGTGAGAAAACTCTCAAAAAGACAAATGCGGGTGGCGACGCCCCCTTGAAATTCGCGCAGCAGACGCCGTGACATCTTAGATTCTGACGGCGTCTAATGAAGCCTACGTAGTTCCTAATCTCTAAAAATAAAGTACATTGACCTCTGACGGGGCCATAGACTTAACATACCAAGTGTCAGGAAATTTTGTAGAGCCAATGTTCCCAATGTCGACGACAAATACAGTTTTAAATCTGTGACGTCAAGCTCGGAGTTTCAGCGCGAAATTTAGAAAATGGAATTTTTACCTTCAATTTCTCGTCTGACAATAGGCTTATGATGGCGAAATGAATGAAATTCGAGTTCTTAGCGTACACTTTATCAGTCTAAAACGATTCAGTGCTTCACTATAGTGTCCATTTAAGAACCGAACAAAGTCCAAGCCCGGCCCGACCCGAGCCCGCCACCTTAAACCCGGGCCCGGCCCTAAGCCCGGAGCTTCAGGCCCGAGCCCGGCCCGGGCCCGCCGTGAAAACTACTTTACCCGGCCCGGCCCGGCCCACGGGCCGGGCCGGGCCCGGGTTTCCGGGTAGGCCCGAGCCCGTGCAGTGCTCTAGAGTGAGTGCCTGTGCTACTCCAAGCATCAAGCCAGGTCACAAACATATCCAGAAATTCAATCTGCTGACACTGCATATCGCGCACTGGCTCTTCCCAAACATCCCGCTGCCTGTGCCCCTTTTTAGGCTTCTTGACATTCACAACCTTTCACCACTTAATGATTAGATCAATAAATGTTGCGGTTTGTTCAAGTACTGGCACCCGCAGCTTCTTTCCTTTAATTGCGAGAGCTGCCGACACAAAGCTGCTGAAAATTTTAGGCGCAAGCTTTACATTTTGCCGCTCCAAGTGGGTGAGATAGAGCACCTTATACGTGAGCCCATATGCAAATTTTGCCAGTTTGTGTTGTTCAGTCTAGTACAGGCGTCTCAGACAAAAAAAAAATGATGCTTTCTGGTCGCTTCTGTTTTCTGTAGCCACATGTTCGAATAGGGGATAATGAAAACATTTGTCATCATCTTTTTGGTTTATCCAGTTATTTCTCACACATTTTAAAAGTGTACGGTATCAACGACAAAAAATAAAGGCTTCTGAGCGTCTGCAGGATGCGGGTAGACAATTCTAGGTTCGTTGCTATTACCAAAAGGCGACATCATTTTCCTGTTGATGGCATTGTTACCGGTCACTACCGCGACAACATGAAGGCCAGCACTCTCTAGGCTTATAATCAC
Source organism: Rhipicephalus sanguineus (assembly GCF_013339695.2). NCBI lineage: Eukaryota > Metazoa > Arthropoda > Arachnida > Ixodida > Ixodidae > Rhipicephalus > Rhipicephalus sanguineus. The sequence continues at coordinate 142,387,866 of NC_051179.1, read as the reverse complement.
CCTTTTCAAAACATCGTGTAGTTCATTTGCCGTTATTCTGGTCAAAGGAAGAATGTGAACAACATCCTTATATGACAACAAAAGCGACTGCACCATGAACACATGGGCTGTTTTAGCTGGCTCGGCGCAATGAGCAGCAGAGCCTGTTAAACAGCCACCTTTGAACTCGAAAAACTGCTGCAGGTGTATTTCATCTAGCATAAGCGACAGGTTTCTTTCATGCTCTTTTAGAATGCTCGCTCTACGTTTTGTGAGCCTTAAAAAACCCTCCTCACTCTGTTCTTTAACAGGGCTGACATCACATGTTGCGCAAACTCTTTTGATTGTCTCAGGGTGTGGCAGTACGAGCTTCCCACTCTGGCGGAAGAATTTGTAAGCGTGCAGTGAATTTGTGTGCAGTATACTAGCAAGAACAAGAAGCTGCCATGAGTACCTCATACCGTTGGCCTTTCTGGTAAGGAGGTGACACTGCTCTTTAAGAAACAGTAGCGCATCAGCCCTTTCACCTTCGTCTAAATCCTCATTCGTAAGGTCATCAAGAAGGGAGATGACCAGGCTTAATGTTTCTTGCACTTTGTCCTGTATCTGGGTTGTTTTTTAGGTACTGCAGTTTTCCACAGTGTCAAGGAGGTCAACGGGCACACGAAAATAAGAAAGCTTAGAAGGAATGCACAGCTGTTCGCAAGAAGACAACTGAACATTTCTTAAAAGAACACGAGCACATAAATCTGCGGTCACCATCACAGAGACGACTAGCTCCGGTGCTTGCGATGTCATCTCCACGTGAGCGAATATCACGCATGAATCACATGTGGTTGGGGACCAAAACACTTTGTGCCGTATACGTTCCAGGCGAGACGTAATGTCAACAAGGTTCTGAACGTTGTTTTCCTGTGACTCGGTTTCGTATGTGACCTTAGACTGCTGAATGACATGCTGAAGCAATTCATGTTCAGCCCGTCTTCTCTTTACGTCAGGACCTTCGCGTATTTTCCGCTTGTCAGACACGTATGCTGGACAGTCAGGAAAAATTGTTGTCAATGCGTCTGGCGTCAGCCTCGTGAGTTTCATGGGTGCTTGGATGGTCTTCCCATCAACGTCTGTGTATGAAGACGTTGTCCTCAAATACTGTGGCTTGAAATGGCGTTCGCAACCTGCATACGACGAAAATGGTGCACGCAAATAACTGAACTATTCTGAAGCCGATACATAAGATACTCGCACGCAGCAAGCAAGCGGACCTGCAATAATGGAAGAAGAAAGAAGGAAAGCGATGGAGAGGAAATACAGGGATGTTAACCAGTTTGGCATAACCGGTATGCTACCGTGTACATGGGGAAGGGACGGGGCAGATTGAAAAAAAACAGTAAAGAAAGAGAGAAAGAGAGGGGAACACACACGCACACCCATAACTTCACAGCGCAGAGCGGCAGTCTTGTGCGGTATGCGGCATCATTAAAAAGTCTACAGCCGCTCGTGTAAGTCTGTTGTCCTTAGGAATTTCAGCAATGCCTTGGTTGCTTGAATTCTCGATGACTTATCAGGATGACATTGGAGAATTGTTTCTAGTGCCAACGTTCTCTTGTGAAGACGAGCGAGAGCGAATATCAGGGATCGTCTATGCGCAGCGTAGCGAGGACAGTCGCAGAAGATATGCTGCAAGGTCTCCTCGGTGCCGCAGGCGTCGCAAAGAGCATTGTCGGCCATCCATATTCTAAACGAATATGACTTCGTGAAAGCCACTCTTCGCCATAAGCGGCACAGCAGAGTGGCCTCTCTTCGGCGGAGTCCAGATGGTATTTGAAGTCGCCGCAACTAGTTTAGGTGGTGTTGCCGATAGTTTTGGCCTCTTGAGGTATTCAGTGTTGAGTGCGAAATATTCCTTGTGATCCTTTGAAGCATGGCAGCAGCATCAGACCTTGAAAGGGGTATAGCCTCTTCCTTGTCGCCTTGCAAAGCTGACCGAGCAGAATTATCAATGGTTGCCAAGTCACTGCGGCGTGCTTGGCAACGAACATGCATTAATGGAGGAATCGCATGAAAACCTATGGTTTCAGCTTTGTGCCCCCCATCCGTTTGTAGCTTTCTGCTACAAACGCATGAAGGGCGATTCTCCTTTTAATCGCAGCTAGTATAGTGTACAGTACTCACGGATTGGGATGAAGCACTCACCCTGTTCGCTCTTCCAGGTTGCCCTGCTTGTCAGCGCGTCTTTGGCATTCTGTGCCGATGATGCGCCTCGTGGCCGGCATTGCTTGGATGCATCCGAAGACTGGGCGCAAGCGCCGTGGCTAATCAACCATTCCTCGACACCAACTTGGCAATCAGCACCACCTACCGGAACAGATACGGCTAACGTCACTGGCTGGAGGCTACATAAGACGCTTCTCAAGCGGGACCCACCGGGGCTCGATACCCCTGTTGGGATGAAGCACTCACCCTGTTCGCTCTTCCAGGTTAGTTATTTGGATCGCTGCTTGTGTGTCAAGAGTTCGAATAGAAACCTTTTAGTGGTATCGTGCCCCATTGATTGGTGTTTGGTTTTTGACCGATCCAAATATTGTCTTATGTCATATTTATGTAGCCTACTCCTTATCCTGTCGGGCGATGTGGAAACTAACCCTGGACCTGACACTAACACTACGCTTGCAAAGGTTTTAGAAAGTGTTCAACGAATTGAAGCCGGTCAAGACAACAATATGAAGGACTTGCAGGCCCTTAAGCACTGGCAAGGTTCCGTTGACGTGGAACTCAAACAGCTTTCGTCCAGAGTTCGTGCCATAGAAATTGACGCTATTGCCTTAAAAGCTAACCCTGTTGATACATCGTTGGAATCAGCTGATACTGCGCATAACTTCTCCGACAAGTTGAAATCCATCGAGCATCGTTGTGATGACACTGAAAACAGACTTCGTCGTTCAAACTTACTGTTTTTCGGAATTCCCGATAACTCTTCAGAAACATGGTCTTCGTCCGAAGGCCATGTCATCGAATTGTGCTCGACGCACCTTAAGATCACGTTGGAGTCATCCCAAATCGACCGAGCCCACCGTCTCCGTCGATACCAAGACGAAAAGTGCAGACCTATCATTGTGAAGTTTTCGTTTTTCAAAGATAAACAGCGCGTGATAGAAAAAGGTTTTAAGCTAAAAGGCAGCAAATTCGCTGTACGGGAAGACTTTTCGCTTCAAACACGTGTCGCTAAAAAAAAAAGCTGCTGGAATTTGCGAAAGCGAAAAATGCCACATGCAAGCTTACTGTTGACAGAATGCGAATCGACAATTCGGTGTACGTGTACGACGCAGCATCGGACACAGTGAAAGCATTAACCCGATAGCTCGCACGGAGCTCTAATCAACGATCGCCCGTCCAACCCATTGTGTCACGTGCCGCAGCAGCAACAAAGCTATCCGTATCATTTACTAACATACGAAGTCTGATTCCTAAGCGCGTCGAATTATGCTCCTATTTAGATAACAGTGACTGCGACATATTATTACTAACTGAAACCTGGCTTCATAAAGATATTACAAACTCAGAAGTGTTAAATGACACTGACGGGTATGTCATATACCGGAAAAACCGCGATATAAGAAGGGGCGGTGGCGTGCTCATCGCTGTCAAAAAGCACATTTCCAGTTTCCTTGTTGACATCAGTAGTCCGTTGGAAATTCTATGGATCTGCATTGCATCCTCTATTTATAAGTCGCTCTTCGGGGTGTGCTACAGGCCGCCAGACACTACTGATTCCTTTGTCTCCGATCTTAAAACCAACCTTGCCTCTATCCGACAAAAGTTCCCTGATGCTATAATAAATTTTTTCGGTGACTTCAACTTTCCCGAAGCTGACTGGATTGACCTAACGTCATGCTCAAGTAGCACTCGCAATTTCATTGACCTGACCCTCGACTTCTTACTTACGCAACTTGTTAATCAAGCCACACGTCAGCAGAACATTCTGGATCTGATATTTACATCTGCTCCTGACAACGTAACGACTCTGTCTTATAACTCTGGGTTTAGTGTCCACATGCTTCTGTCCGCTGCGTTCGAGATACCTGTCTCCTCGCGTAACATAGTGCAGAAACACATCTTGAACTACAACAAAGCCAACTTTGAAGCTATTAACCACGGCCTTGAAAACTTTTCTAACACTTTCCTTCCGTCGTTCGCCTCTCGCTCCGTTACGGAAAATTGGTCTCTTTTTCAACATAAACTAACCGAGTTGGTTCATGCGCACATACCACGTATCTCGCTTAGAGTTACCTCATCTAAACCATGGTTTCACAGATCGTTACACACAATGAAAAACAAAAAAAGCGGCTCTTTAAGGCTGCTAAGCTCTGGGGCACACCTCAGTCTCGGGCCAAACATCAGGCTGCGGAAGAAGCCTACTGTCGCGCCCTTCGTAACGCTAAATGCAAATTTATGTCTTGTGACCTTCAATCGCTTATTAAAAATAACCCTAGAAAATTCTGGAAATCAATCTCTCCTACTAACACCGTTGACGACATTTCCCTGGTGGATGATGATGGGATTAACGTTAACCCTAACGATTGTGCTACCTTATTCAATAATTATTTTACCAGTGTTTTTACTAAGGAAGACCATTCCAGCGTTCCATGTTCGGAAGAAGTTGATTATATATGTACATGGATCCCATAGTCATTACTACTGCCGGAATTTCAGCACTCATTAAAAATCTAAAAATATCAACATGTGCAGGAGCCGACGGTATTAATACTAAATTTCTTAAACAGACCATTACATTTTCTAGTATAATACTTACCCATATCTTCAAACAATCATTATCAACAGGCGAAATACCTAATGAATGGAAAATCGCCAAAATCATACCTGTATTCAAATCTGGAATCAAATCTAACGTTAGTAATTATCGCCCCATATCTCTAACAAGTGTCCCATGTAAAATACTTGAACATGTCATTGCCTCTAACATCGCTCAACACTTAGAAGCTAACAATTTCTTTTATCAGAACCAACATGGGTTCAGAAAAGAATTTTCATGTGACACTCAACTAATAGAATTCACCAATGATTTGTTCACGGACATGGATAAGTACCTTGACATTGACTGCATATTCATACATTTCTCCAAAGCTTTTGATCGTGTTCCGCATTGTCGTCTAATATCTAAACTGTCATCATTAAATCTAGATTCCTTAACACTATCCTGGCTCAGAAACTTTCTTTCATTCCGTAAGCAGTATACCGTTACTAATTCTTTCTCATCTCCACTAACTGATGTAACCTCTGGTGTCCCTCAGGGTAGCGTTTTGGGTCCCTTGTTATTTTTAATTTACATTAATGATCTACCATCTCATATCTCCTCTAATATACGACTCTTCGCTGACGATTGCGTAATCTATCGTACGATAACTTCATCATCAGATCATCTCGCTCTCCAAGAAGACCTAGATCTCATAACTAATTGGTGCTCACGCTGGCAAATGTCACTTAATACCGATAAGTGTAAGCTAATGACCTTCACTCGCAAGAAATCGTTTTCTCTCTTTAACTATACCCTTAATAACTGTCATGTAACACGCACATCATCTTACAAATACCTTGGCGTGCATCTATCACCCACACTATCATGGATCACGCATAGAGATAAAATTTCAGCACAGGCGTCTCGCACTCTCGGCTACCTTAAACGTAACCTTAACGACCGCTCCAACATCGACCCAAATCACTCGCATATCTAGCATTCGTTCGTCCTCAACTTGAATTTGCCTCATCCATTTGGTCACCTCATCAGGCCTACCTAATCGACGTCCTTGAACGTGTACAAAACCGCGCCGCGCGCTTCATTGCTAAAAATTACAGCCGACATGCCAGCATCACTCACATTAAATCTTCGCTGTAAGTGCCTTCCTTAGATTCCCGCCGAAAGATCGCTTTGATCTGCTTATTTTATAAAATAGCATCCGGTAAACACGTAACCACCCTCCCTCTTTCCCAACCGACACGAACGTCCCGCCGTTTGCACAATAACCGTTCCTTCAAACGCATTTTCGGACGCACTAACGCATTCAACTCATCAGCATTGCCAGTAGCACTTCAATTATGGAATGGTCTTCCCGATAACGTTGCCAACGTTCATGACCCTATATTGTTTCGTCACGAAGTAACACCATTTTTTCATAACTAGTGGCTTCTTCCTTCCATTAAATCATATACATGCTCTTCACTAACTATTGTATAATTGCTTGTGGTCAAGTGATGTATCCTTACAAATGAGTATCTCTGCATTTTGTTTATTAGTTGTATGTCACGCTTGCTCTCGCTAACAATTATATAACGTTGTTTCATAGCTTTATGTAGCATAACATGTATCGTTTTAATGTTTCACTTATGTGATCTTATACACTGTATAATCCCCCCCCCCTCACACAATACTCATGCTGGAGCCTGTGGGGGTTTTTTGAATAAATAAATAAATAAAATTTTAGTATAACGACTGGTATTCGCAATTGCTTGAGATAACCACGTCATATCGCTATGAATCAGGTCTCTAAAAGATAATATTGGCTCTTATCTACGCGTTCGAGACAAAATTACGCCGATTTGATACAAAATGAAGACGGTGGAGACGAAAGTATGTGCTTTACTTAGCCCTAAATTGTCCTATTTCAATCCGTGAGCACTGTACACCCTGCACCCATGAAAACTAATAAATATGTACGATTTCGCTTACCTTGGGGTCTCACAACTGTGCGACATCCATATCATCGCGCCGCACCGCACGTTGCCATTCGGCTCTTCGCTTCGGGTCACTTGGAAAAGAAAACAACCGAACTTTTGGACCTCCGTCGTAGTTTCCTCTGCACATCGGAACACAGCACCGGCCCATGGTTCCACACACACGCGAAACACAAAAGTCACGGCATGTATACACATAAAGGCTTGCGAAGAGCACAATGACGCAAACGACGGCAAGAGCAGCGCTGTGCACAAGAGATAATCCACGTGGTGCGCCAGCATGTTGAGTCATGCAGCGCGCACCGCTTGACCGAGCACGGAGTGGCAAGCGACGACTAGCGCCATCTACAGCGCATGCATGAAGGCGTTTGGTTTGCTCGGGTCGGGCTAAGTTCGATGACGTCAGCGAGTGGGCCGACGGAGTGCGGAGGCCTGAAGAAGTCTCGGTGGTGTTGGTTTCTGTTAATGTGACACCTATTGTTTTGTTGAGAAGCATCGATACGTACCATATACCAACAGATGCAATGAGCACGAGTCCGCATGGCCACTTTTTCGGCAAAAGATCTATGTTTCGGCCTTTGTGTTCATGTTACTGATCATTCGCTGACATACATCGCGCTATGTACCAGTTTTGATATACCACACCACTATTTGCATTATTCACTAGATTCACGACACACGCAACATTTTCATTGGTTTACTTTGTGTGATTGTGATGAGAAAAGTATTCTACAGCCCTTCACATCCCTTCATGCTTCTGCTGAAAGAACGGTAAAATCGAAGGTGTTGTCGCATGCTTATACAGGGTGTTCAAAACGAAGCTGTATGGTTTTCTTAAAATTCAGCACTGGAAGGTACGTGAAAACCAATTTTGCAGATAAGTTTGTTTATCCCGGGGGACACAAAGTGAGACAATAATTACCACTGTCAGCCGCCCAAACAACTAAGAATGAATAATGAACTTTTTAATGACCGCAGCAAGCGGGCATGTTTGTATTGAAAAGTTGGAGGCAATCGAATTTCTACGCATTTGCAAGAATTCTTCTAGCATGCCTGTGCCCCGAGATATCCAGCTGCAAAGTTTAATTGCCGTTTCCATGATTACGCATGCAAGACCGTGAGCACTGGAGCAAAGCTCCTCCCCGATGTGCTGCCGCAGTGGCGTGCGGCGTTTAACCTGACAACGGGTCGAAGGCACAGGCAAAGATGATAACGGCTGCCCTTTTGTTACCGGCTGGGGATAGCAAGCAATGACAGCTCGTCACATCAGGGAGGAACATTGCGCCGATCCTCACTGTCTTACATGCGTAATCATGCAAAGCGCAATTAAACTTTGCAGCGGGATATCGCGGGGCACAGACTTCACTAGAAGAATTCTTTCAAGTGGAAATCTATAGAAACGCGACTCCCTCCAACTTTTCAATACAAACATGCCGGCTTGCGGCACTCATTAAAAATTCATTATTCAAGCTTATTTAATTGGGTGTCTGACAGCGATAATTTTTGTCTTACTTTGTGTGCCCCTGGATACACAACTTATCTGCGAAGGTGGTTTTCACGTACCTCCCAGTGCTGAATTTTAAGAAAACCATAAAGCTTAACTTTGAACACCCGGTATAAAGCTGAAGCATAACATGAAATGACTACGCACCGTTGTCAGCAGGTCGTCATGCGCGCTTGCTAAACTAGAAATGACATTTAGCTTTCTTTATTAGAGCGCACCTGTGCTATTTACAGTGTGGTGCACATATTCTTGTACATTGAAGTACTTCACACAAAATCACATGTCGCTTATTTTATCAGTGACATATTTAAAAACGTGATCATACGTCAGCTCAAAAGTGACAGTACGCAGCGTACGTATTACCAGAGTCATTCAATGCTTCCTATGGTCACGAAACTTCGTCGTCACGCTATGGCGCAGCTTCATGCGCTGCCCAAAGCTGACGCGACGCGGCGCCACTGTGCCACGGAGGGCATCGTTCGCGTGGTGCGACACGAGTTGATGGTTGGGGTGCTTTCCGTGCATCTGCCTCGTTAGGTTTTGAGACAGTTGAAAGGTTGGCGTGGGACGACGATGCCGAACACGTTTGGGGTGTTTGTGTTGTCTGTGTTGTAGTGCTGTGGAGGCTGCGGTATCCCAAGGGTTCCCCGCCACCCTCCTCTAACCAGTCTCATCCAACCAGTCTTCGCAACCAGTCTTTGCAGTGGTCCCCTCTTTCCGTGCGTAATAAAGAGTACACCACCACCATCGAACACGTTTTGTGTGCCGGCAGGTGGTTCTGTTTACAAAAGAACAACCAAAAGGGTCGTTTGGCTTACCGAGTAACAAGGAGCAGCGCGAGATATGAAAGTGGGCCCTACCGCTGCTGAACAGTGGCGATTCCAATTTTGAATCTATGAGCACGCGTATGTACAGAAAAGACATTGACGCCTTGATTCCAATGTCAACGATCTAAATGTTGTTCAGAGTGGCATCGCGTCGGCGAAAAATTTAGAGCTGGTGAAGCACCTCAGTTTCATTTTCTTGGTCATTAGACGAAATCATTCTACGGAAGCAGCCCTTGCAGTAATAATTGATTGCTGAGCCGTGCTCACCCCAGGGGTAGGCGGCACAGTGCAATAATATGTGAGTAAATAAAATAATAAACTACTCAGATGTCTGCTAAAGACAATTAGGGCAGCATAATACACTAATTGTGGCATTACACCTCCGTAGTGCATCCCTATATTAAAGACGTGATTGCCCGAGGTATCGCAAGGAAGGGGCACGAAGACGAGGATGGCAAGGCGGTGTCACGGGAGAGAGGATGGAAGGAAAGAAGGGGAGTAGTGGTAGCTAACCGCGTGTGCACTTTTGCGAAGATGCAAATTGTACCTGCAGAATATTTATGGTTTTACGAATACTGCTGTATTGCCGAAAGAGGTCGGTGTCACCATGACTTGCGGAAGGAGAGCAATGGGCCTGGGCACCACCTATGAATCCAACCGTACATAGCCGGTGCTCGCAACACCACTATATCACCGCAGCTTATTAGTGGCTTATGCAATATTCGGAAGTTGTAAACCTTACGTGACGTACCTATGATTTCCGTGCATCTACGTGCTGCCTTAATTAAAAGTGCTTGAATGTTAGCTGTCCGGATGCGCTGTACCAGGTAATTGAAGTTAAAAAGAATAGGTTGGCGCGAACACTTTCGCAAGATCAAAACGAGTGTCAGTAAAGGCTCTTCATGCAGCTGTAGCGAGAGAGGAGTACAACGAACTGGCGACGTAAGCAGCAAACTTATTAAAGCGAAAAATGCGCTCAATAATAGAACAGAACACCTGCCGAATGGTTTCTTTTTTACTGGCGGAAATACGCGCGTGTGTAGTGCCGGCACTAATGGGCGTGACACACGTGGCGAACAGTCCTCGCTTCGTATACGCGTCTAGGGGGCGGCACTGTGCCTTGCAAAGTGCTGTTCGAAGGAAAACGTTTCACTCGATTGCCTGTACTGGTCCCGTGAAGTGGACGTCGCAGGTGCGAGGTAACAGAGCATCATGCCCGTAGAACTGTATCTCTTCCAGGGTAGCGCACCCTGCACATTTGTGCAAATGGTCGCAAAACACATTGGCGTTGACCTGAGCCTTAAGGACCTCGATTTCTTGAAACGAGAACACGAAGCACCGGAGTTCACCAAGGTATGTGCACTTTTTATGAAGTTATAGCAATTGCTTAATTATTAAAGCTACAAAAATTACTCCTCTTTAAAAAGTCATCTAATAAGTATGAGCACTGACTGCAAACCAGGATTCTAGCTGGGATGCGCCAGCTTATAAAATTGTGGAGGATCCTATATATTGACCGCTTATGACGATGTTTTTCTTTTTTTTTTTTGCTGAGTCAGCTCAGTTATAGAAACAAGCCTTGTATTCTAGGGAAGCAAAATGGGAGGGGGGGGGGGGGGAGGATTGTTGTGGGTAGTTTCTATTGTGTAATATCGGATGTTTTCCCTAGATATTTATCGCTTTCCTAAACTAGGGATGCAGTATCACCCACCTAGCCTACATATTTCTCTTCAACCTTCCTCGCGATTTAAGTGAACGATGCCTTGTTTCCAGGGCAGCGCTGGCTAAGTTCCCGATCTCCATATACACTGTGCCTTGTTATGAAAACTTAGGCTAACCCCGCGTGTTTTTCGGCGTAATAATAAGTACATAATAACAAGTAATATCTATGGTAGAAGTTGCGCCCCTGCTAACATGTCTTAATATGAGCATATCAACTTGTGACTGCTTAGGGGGTGTATTGATTTGCCGAAACAGGGTCGTTAAAATAAGTACAAGTACTAAATAGAACGCAAGTGAACTTATGCTTACGGGAAGGCAGCAGCTGTACTAGCAGAAAAGTGTATGCACGACTGTTGTAGGGAAGGTTTTGAAGCATTTTGTATACGATATAAATTTCTGAATTGCACAGCAGCGCACAATACACGTTTTTTGAAGACAGACAACACAACAAAATTGGAAAAGCGAAATGTTATAGAGCCCTTAAACTCAGTCCTATTTTTTAGAAGGGAAGATAATGTATTCCATGCGCAAACAATAGTATAAAATTAGAGAGCGAGAGATAGGGATCACCTAACGATCTTGTTAAAAAGCGCGTGTCACTTATAGCCTCATCACACGTCAGGACCTTCAAACTGGCGTTTCGAAAATACAAATCGAGGCGCACGATACGCGTATCACCAATCTGTGTTGTAGTTAATGTGTATAATCGATCATCTGTCAATACTTGCCCCGCATCCATAAATTTTGAGAGATGTTAAAACTGAATAACTTTCATCTCTGCTGTAGATCAACCCGTTTCAAAAAGTTCCGACCATAAACGACTCTGGATTCATTCTCTACGAAAGGTGAGTCGGAGAAAACGCGCACGAGTTAAGAGCTGTGAAGTTATTGAAGAGGGCGTATAGGGACAAGAGTGCGAGAGAAGGCACTCAAATATACGTTACTGCAGTGCATATGCCTATGCGATAACTGTGATGCGTTTCTACCGTATTCACGAAAAGGTAACCAACGATTTTTAGAGCATGTTCTCATTTTCGAAATGAACACTCTATGCATTGACCATCGACTCGCAGGGCGCTGACTGCTGTGCAGGAGGTGCCCCTCGCGTTTTGTTCTCTTGTTTGCGTCGCTTTCTTGATTCCTTCGACACCTCACCCCCTTTTCTATCATATACAGCACATGAGAACCTCTACGGGGGGGGGGGGGGGCAAAAAATAGGTACCGTTAGCGTAAGTGTAGTTGCATCTTCGCCTCCCTCTCTATGGTTTTTAACATTTGATTATTCCTTTCTCTAGTCCGCGGCGACTCCTAAAGTGATCAAAACACTCCAGCTTCAGGTTTTTGAGGGAGCGGTTACTTGACGCTGCGACTACCATGTCACATTCGACACTTCATCGGTTTGCCATTTAGCACAGCGCAGGATAGCATTTCGATAGTACTTAATTAATGCATGTAGTAACAGGCAGCCATAAAGTGGCAAAATTGCTTATATACTGATTCTGTGTATAAGGTTATAATCGCACGAACAATCCTCGAACAAGGGATGACGCTGGGGCCAACGTATCGACCAGTCGTCTTATCTTCTTCAAGGCAGCAACTGCCTATCTTATCGCTTGTACGCGTACGCTTCGTAGACATGCACGCCGCAAGGCAGGCTGTTGCTGCATTCATGAAGATAATGCGACTTGTCGAAAGATTGGCTCCAGCCAAGTCCCTTGTTCAGGGATTTCACATTTCTTCAAGTCTTCATCTCCTGGCGTGGAATAAAGAACAAAGGGTTGATGTGGCCTACATGCCTAGAATGATCCGTAAAATGTATTTTCGCCTCGATGGAGGCGAAAATGCTTGCGGCCCGTGTGCTTAGATTGCGGTGAATGTTAAAGACCCCTAGGAGATCGAAATTTCCGGAGCCCTCCACTAGGGCGTCCTCTCATAATGATATCGTCGTTTCGGGACGTTAAATCCCAACAATTATTAATATTAATATATTATGAAATGCATGCAGTGTAGACGAATGAATTTTGCGTAGAAAGCACACTCGACCATCGGTGTTTTACCTATTGCTTTAAATGGCATTCGCCCTATAAGAATCACTGTGACCGTTCACTCATTACTTAATGAAATATTTCTTCAACTCTACGATCATCCGCAGCTCCGCCATCGCTTACTACCTGGTGAACAAATACGCACCGACGTCGGATCTCTACCCAAAGGATGTCAAAAAACGCGCACTGGTTGATCAAGTCCTTTCTGTGGTGTCGACACACATACAGCCAAAGTTTTCGGCCTTCTCGGTAGGTACTACGCTTGGTAATTTCACCTCTGGGATGCACTTGTTTTCTCAATCTTCGGATCATTCAAAAAAAAAAAAAAAACGCCAGACCTCTGCGGAAAGCGCAGCAGCGTCACAGTGAAAGCTAGAAGGGCGGCATTTTTAGAGGCCCTTAATTAAAAACTCTCTTGGGGCTACTAATACAAGTACACTAGCATGGTACCCACTACGCCATAAATCGTAATTTTTGTGAAGGTGGGAAGCACCCACTACGCCATTATTCTTAATTCTGTGGAGAAGCGAGGTACCAGATGCACATCTGTAAGGCAGAGTTGCCAGTTCCGCTTATTATAAGCGGATATGGGCTTTTTTTTTTTTTTTTTGACTGAGTCGCTTGGAAATTCTTGCAGTGGCTTGTCGTGTTTTTTTTTTTAAGCTTACTCGCGCTTTTTTCAGGAAATATTATGCTTTTAGTGCCCGGCATGTGTATTTGCGGTCAAATACATGGCTTGAGTCAAAATATATGAACCCCCTCCCCCCCCCCCCCCCGTAAGCACTCATCGAGCGCTCCGAGGCCACAACTTGTAGGTTTGGGCGAGTCGGTTCATGGTGCGAAAACTAGAAGCAGCGCGAAAAAAACGACGACAAAAATAGGAACACACACAACAACAGCGCTAGTCCTGTTTTGTGTGTTCCTATTTTTGTCGTCATTTTTTTTCGCGCTGCTTCGAGTTTTCGCTCCTAGGCCCTTCTTTTCCTCTTGGCGACATTTATAAAGGCGCTACAGCACGGAGGAAGAAAACTGAGGCGAGGCCCTGACGTCACTTTCAGTGAAGCCTCGTGGAGCGGGAAGTCGGTCATTTTGACTGGGAAGATTCCTCTCTCTCGTTTACATGTGAACAGTGAAGTAGAAAGCACATCTCTGCCTCCGGCTCGAAAACCACTTGGGATGCGCGGCGCGGCGCGCGTGTCCAATTCGAAGAACATGTATGGTTTCGCGGAACTAGATGACATGGATTTTCCAGATGTATTATAAACCAGTGACGATGACTCTGTATAGTGTGCGGTTCTAAAGTGCAAGAAACAACCTTCAGTGTTTTCAGCCATTCAAGCGCCTATTTTTATTACGTGAAATAAATAAACAATAGCGAAAAAGGTGATATAAACTTTTTCACTTTCAATATGTGCTTGTAGTATTTCTTTCACAATATAAGATAATTTTCAAGAATGAGAACATTTCTAACACGAAAGTGTTTTCTGCCGGAGTCCACGAAGACTGCAGTGACGTATTTCCGTCACGGAGATGAAGGTGAAAAAATGTACACCATCAGATGGCGAAGGAAAAAAGTTCCGTCAATGGGCATTGAACACACGACGGCTCGGTCCGCAAGAACAGATGCCGGGTACGCTATCCATTGCGCCACAGTCAGAGACTCTAGACGTTTTACAAACGCGCTTTTATATGTCACACTCTCCTCTCACAGTGCTCTCGGTCGGCGGTGTGGTGTTGCCCTATATGAGTGGTAAAGTAATGCAATTCGTGATTACCGTGGCCTCCGCGATTAGCCCCTGCAACGCTTGTTGCTAAACGTCCGTCCCATTCGGCGCGTTTTCAATAGAATTGCAATTTTTTCAATGCCTTAACACGATAAGGTGGCGATCCTAGCGTCGTAAAAGCGTCGGTCTCGCTCATAGCATCACGCTAATCCAAACCAAAAAAATACCTCTGCGACGCGCGCCTGCCTCACCTGGCTGTAGCACCGCGTTATTTGGCTGTAGCACCGCTTGTTTTGGACTTATTCACAGGACTGCCGCCGCTTTTTTGGGCTTCTTTCGTGGTGATTATTCGCTTGTTTATTCGGCGGCATCTGGCAACACTGCTGTAAGGCATTATGTGCACGTTGTTGGTGCAACGGCTGATGACGATGACGAATTATGGCTGATCCCTTTGTAATGGGTTGGAAGCTTTAAACGACCCACTAGTAACGTAATTCGCTTTGTGTGACACCCGGTCGTTATTCCACTCTCCCACCACGCTATATAACATACGTTAACGTGAGAGAGACAGAGAGAGAGAGAGGGAAAGAACGTTATTGAGACCCTGAAGAAATGGATCATGGGGGCCTTATGGGCTTCCGTGGCAACCATTAGAAGTGCACTTGCGAGGAACCTCCTCCCTATAAATCGTCATAATTTTCATGAAGTAGAGAAGCAGCCACTGTGCCATTTTTCGTCATTCTATCGAGAACCGTGGTACCCGCTAAACACCTGTAAGGCATATTATGTGCACTTTGCTGATGCTGTGCCTGACGACGATTAGGAATTATGGCAAAGTCCATCTATAGGTTGGAAGCAATCAGGAACCCACTCGTTGTGCAATTCGAACTGTGTGACGCCTGGTTACAGAATTCGCGTTGTGTCGCCGCCTGGTTGTTATTTTACTCTTCTACCACGCTATATTACATATGTTAATGTGGTTCCTTCCCAACATGAAGCCTGTATCGGGTCTTTTTGCAAAGCAGTTTTAAGCACCGTCGTGGTAGAATACTGGGCTCCCACGCAGAGGGCCCAGGTTCGAACTCCGTTCCATCCGGGATATATTTTATTTAGTTTTTTTCCTTATTTCGCGTGATAACGGTTACGGACACCGGCGGCGGAGGCGGGCAACTACGATGCCAAAAACGGCCGTTGTTTTGGTCTCATGACAGCCATCGCTGTCAAACACGAGTCCTGGTGTCAACAGCTTACCTGGAAACGAGAGTGTATATTTTCACTAAGTACTGAGAGCCGCTATCTTTTTGCTTTTGTGAAAGCACGGCTCCAGCTATTTATACTGTAAATTCCAAGGAATCCACCGAACCTTAAAGTCTTTATTATTATCATGGACAGATAGCTGACCTATGTAAATATTCCCAAGCAGGAGAACACATTTTACAATCGGTATCCTGCATTATAGAACTGGTCATTTTTTTTTTCTTTGACGCATACACCGACTTCTAGAGTTACACTTCATTATGGATCACAAACGGCAGATTTATGCTCTCTTCGCACATCATCTAACTTCAGGTACTAATGTGTCGAGCTTGTATGATTTTATTATCCAGTGCTCGATATAACACTTCTTCCAGGTATTGCGAAACAAGTAGGACATTCGCACGTTTGTGTTTCTCCAATCAAAAATGAGCAGTCATGCGCTTTACGCACCTCTAAACGCCACAACTGTGCTTTAAAATTAATCAACTGCATTTTCTTTCTACATATGTAGATACCATCCTTCCGGACCAACAAGAAACCGAGCGCTGAGAGCTTCAAGGAATTCGAGGAAGGCGTCATCAAGGCTTTCGAGCAGGTTATTGGCGATACAACAACGTTTGTGGCGTGCGACAACCTGACACTTGCGGATATTCGTCTAATATCTCTCCTGGCCTGCATTGTTCCGGTAAGCAGTCCACCCTTGCACTTAGCGAAGAGTAATTCTGCCTTAGCGCAGCAGCACAGCTAAACACAGAGCAAAACAAAAAAGTAGCTGCAGACAGGGGCGACTGGCATCAGTTATGCTAACTCATATAAAGAAGGAAAAGAACGATTATATGAGCGTTGGCTCCACAGATACTCCTGCTTCATGATTTCTCATCATTTCAAGCGGCCATCTTACCCTAAACGTTGGTAGTGTCGCTGCAGTAAATGTTAAGCTTGTGTTGATTACGATATGGCTGTGATATTTCATATATTATTCAATGCTCACTGACACTATACTGCTATATTTGATAGGGAAACTCCCTTGCCTTAGGAACCTTTCTGTGGCATTACTGTGCTAGAGCATCAGTACGGAAGAAGGAGGGCTGTTTCTATGCATTGCTGGAAACTCCAATAGAAGCCACGAAAACGCAGGTTGTCGGTTCAAACGCGCCTGTTTTCGCGTAAAATCAGCTACAGTGCAGCTGATAAAAAGAGGATGTTTATAAATGTTTCTTTATGATCCTTAAGGGTTTAGCGTATTTTAGGGACACTCATAATGGGGGCATTGTAGATGGAACAGCACCTCTTTTGTACGCTTACAACATTCCAGCTACATACACAACGAATCGATGGACATTTCTTACCCATTACAAAGTCCACTCGTCGAGTAATACACATTGTTTCAAAGTATGCTCAGCGAATTTGGATGATACCTAGTGCATTTTGTAAGCCATTCTATTCAGAAATAGAAATCACTTCTTTAATACTCTCTGTATCCGGTATTCCGTTTTGTGGCCCTTTCCGTTTTGTGGACGTTTACGTCCTTGCCCGTCAAATAATCAACACGTAGAAACTCCCACCATGCTGTCTAAGTGAATGTTGACTATGTTACCTTGGTTACATCAGCTACTTTTTCATGGAATAACGAGACGCAAAACTCCAAGGAAAGGAGAGGCAGAAACTTCCGAGTGACAGTCTTTATTTTCGCCTGTCTTTAGCTTGGTGCCTTGCGCCTTGTTATTCAATAAAGCATGCACCAACTGGCCCAAAATCAAGTTTTACGCAGCTCACTTTTAATAACGCCACCACCGGAAATAGCACAATCAACAATTTCTTCCTGCTAATTTGGCAAAAAACGAACGAGAAGACCCGGCAAGCTCAAGGAGATTAAGTGCAGAAAGAGAAAAAAACTTCATGGGAATGCGTTTATTTCAGTGAGTGTAATTATGTACTCTTAATTAAATGTCTGTGTAAATCTGCACGGCGAAAAATCTATATACCACTGACTTTTTAGTACAAACCTCCAGAACTGATGGCGCAGATACGAACGCCGATTTGTCGTATTAATTGTGCTGCACTCTCTTTGCGTGTACTAGGCAGGGCAGGATCTGCAATCGATAAAAGTATACAAGGTCAGCAATGTATGGGATGGTGCGCAGGAACGCTTCGCTTTCAAATATCTTTGCAGCGACGCCATGTTGTATCGGACCATTCGTTGTATTTTTCATCTATTGGTTGTAGATTGCGGGTATTGTGCTACTTGAATTTAATCTCCGTGCGGACAGCATTGTTCATCAGTAAGTTTTCATATATAATCAAAGCACCAACGGCTAATTAGGTGCTCGATGGAGAACTTTCTGAGGAACATACGAAAAAAAAAACGCCGAAATCACCTACTGCAGGCAGTTGTTTTTGCTCTGTTGCTCATTATTTTGACTCACGTCAAAAAGCAAATGTTTTACTGGTCGAAATAGTAAATATTAATCACATGTTCCGATGACAGGGAAATATTGTTCGCATACGACAGATTTTGCTGCCATGCTTTTTGACTCTGTTTTTTTCCTTCGCAGCTCAAGGATCTTTTCGATAGGTCAAAGTACCCGAATGTGGCGGCCTACTACGACCGAGTGGCAGCCAAAATGCCCTATTTTGAAGAGCTTTTGCGACGCCATATTGAAGATCGCGCCAGATTCTGGGCGACCCTTCAGTAATCTTGTAGAAAGAAGCGTTAGATGGAGTCGAACAACTTAAAATAAAACAAGAAAAACGGCGGTCGCTGAAAATTTTTTTCTCAAGTTACAAAAAGAAATGCCACGAAATAAAGCATTGAATACACGAGACCTATCTGCGTGGTCCATTGTGTTCTCTATTTCACAAATGTAAAACGAAACTATCACATACATCGGTCTGCAACGCATCACCATACACCAGCTTCGGCGTCAGGCCCTTCAGCAATGAGTCCAGAAGAGAGGAAGTGGCCTAAGAAAATCCAAGTTCAAGCAACTTGGAAAGTTATTCTTCGTGTTAAAAGGACTCGGCGTTCATCGTGCGTTTGCGGCGTAACGTAATGATGGCAAAGCGTTAATTAATCAATACCAGAGGGCCATGCAATCAGTGCGAACAAGGTGGTATATAATTTCGAGAGGTCATCTATCCAGGTTATCACTTTCGTGAGATCAACCGTTTCAATGGCGGAAAGCGTAAGAGTGCGTTGGCGTTCAGGGCGTAGAATATTGCTTCGCCCTTGCTTTAAGCGTCACCACTTCTATTCAGCGAACCAGCGCACAAATTTGCAGGGTGCACGACTTATGCGGAGGCTGTTATCGGCTACAAGCACAGCTGCATGCTTGCAGTTATTTTGGTAGCCATCCTTGAAACCTACGGGCAGCATTACATCGTCTTAGTATCTCAGCACAGCTAGCATGAGGCCATTTCCAAACAGGATTATAACTTGTCAGCTGCCCTATAGTTGCAATTGACCCTTAAGAATTCCTAAAACTCTGTCCGAAAAGAAAACAATCGAGCAAGAGAGTATGAAATATTCCATAATTTGAAACGTTCAATGTGCAGCGCCATAAACTGTCATACGCAAAAATTCCTACGCATATTGTGTAGCATACGTACCAGCATTCGAGAAGAGAAAATATTCAATTCGGCTTCGCTAAGGCATCAGTGATGACAGCGAGCCTAATGAAGGTTTCAAATCTTCGTAGCACGTAGAATTTCCTAGCCTGCACGAAAGCGCAAGCACTAGGGCATCGGGTCGGCATTCATGAAAGTATGTAGCCCTGTAATTACAGTTGAAAAAAATTCAGCCAACCCTGCTTCTAGACATATTGAAACGCCAACTTATTTTAGATGCGAAGTATCTCTTGCTCGGGGGTATGTAAGGTGGCGTGGTAATCCGCACGCAGCGTTGATGTCCGCACTCACACTACGCATGCACGACTCTCCTCCTTCCCTCTCTCCAACAGCTGCGCGTTACTCTCTCCACTTCTATACCAGCCCCTGCTTGCGCTTCTCCTGCGTTCTCGCTTCTGCTCTCACGGCGCATACGCTCCTCTCCTCCTGTAGTCTCCTCTCCTTCAAATAGTAGAGCGCTGCGCACGTTCAGTCCAGCGCTTGCCTCGGTTGGCTCCTCTGAAATGCGGGCTCGACATGACGAAATTCTCTCCTGCGCAGCGCCGCGATGAGGGCCAGCGCATACGCGTCCCCTCCCCCTCTCTCCTCTCCTACGCTGCCTCTCTCTCGCCTGCCTGTCGACGTTCCCCGCACGCCCTGTAAGAATTAACGGCCAGACTAGAGGGAAGACACGACGCGCGTAGCGTTCCTCTTCGCTTTCCACGATGCGAGGTCGGTAGCATGCCGAGCGAACGCCAACGGAACGCGATCGATGGATCATGCCTCATCGTCCTCTTTAGCGGGAGGTGGTGTAATTTTTTTAGGGGCGTAGCTCCTCTTAGTCTAACCTTGTCACGTCTCCGTTGTCCGGCGTATCCCCCGACAGCCGGCAGTAAACGACAGTATCTGTCCGGTGGTGGTGGTGGTGTGCGGCGTGACCACCCTTACTGCGCATGCGCATACCCTCTCCACACACCTCCTCTCCACTCCCCATCACCATTCCCCATGTCCTCTACCCCTCTCCCCTTTCCCTCTCCACTTACCCTACCCACTTCCCCTCTCCCCTTCACCTCTCCCATAACCAGTCTTAAAAACGGAGGGGGCGTGCACACATGAAGGCTCCCTAAAGACAATGCGCTGCGACAGTACGTCATATGTATCTCCCTCTCCTCTCCTACGCTTTCCCCTCTTTCTCCTCTCCTACGGTCCCCCCCTATCTTGCCTCGCGGCGCAGCGGCGCCGACGCAGGCAGCGTCGCGAGGCAGCGTCTTGATTGAAAAAACCGACCGCTCGCGCTGCACAACCGTTCACTGACCACCCCGTATATATATAGGCACTGGATTTTGACATCCAAGGTAGTGCGTGTGTGCGATTTCTGCTGTGCGTGATTAAACAATGAAAATCCACAGCGTAAATGTAAAATTAAAGTGAGCTGCAAGTCGTCATAACTCTCATCGAACCTTTAGTTTAAACACGCCCGATCTCACGTCGGTGATGATGTACTGGGCAGAATTCACGGAAGATACACGGTTTACCGATGAACCTCCGCAGCTTCGCCCACTCATCATCATTGACTCCGTGGATATGCTGTGATTTTTTTTTCATTGCGACCGGGTTCCACCGACTAAAAGCATTAACGTGCTATCGCTCAAATTTTTAGTGCTATGACTTGCAAGTTTCTTGTGCTAATAAATGTCAATAAATTGCAATTTTCTCGTGTTAATAAATGACCATTACTTTACCTTGTGCACCATGTAACACAGTTTGGCGAATCTGTGACTTGTAAATGCTTGCCCTAATGTCAATCGTACCGAAATCGGATAAGATATTGCCAAACGAATTGCCGTCAAGCTTTAAATTTTCTCAATGTTAATACATGTTGGATGTACTTGTTTTTCATTACTGTGTAAATGGAGATAATCCTTTTTTTCTAACATGTTAAGCTCCTGCTTGAAATATTTTATCCGCGTACGCCTTTAGCGCCCTGATCGTTTAAAACAAAGCACTTGCATATGTGCTGCCAACAGTTTCGTGTTCATATAAAATTTCCTCTCTTTCCGTTTGTCGTACTATCATTTTAATATCCACTTTCCTCTGCATTGCCTTCACTAACAAGACGGTAACTGTAAACAGAAAAACAATTCAAGTAGGCTAAATGAATCGACCCCATGTAGGGTCCGGTTTCATAAAATTTTGATCAGCTTGACTTTGAGGAAGGTGATTCGCTACACTATGTTGCACAATGGTTGAATTATTATAAATAGAAAGACATTCAATGGAAGGGACCGGCACAGTCCGTCAGTTCCGAAGCACTGTCAAGCAACAGACACGGCGGTGTCGGTAATATGGTGGAGGTCTGCGCCGCCGTCCAAGTGCATACGCCAAGCTTCAAACATATCTGGCGCTGTTTCGGGCCTTCTTATGAAGTGGATAATAATAATAATTTCTAGGATGTTACGTATCAAAAGAAGGATATGTTTAATAGGTACGCCGTGATGGGGGGCTTTGATCGATTTTCACCAACTGTGGCTCCTTAGCTTGCACCTAAATCTAAGTGCACGGGTGGTTTTGCATTTCTCCTCCATAGGAATGCGGGCGCCTTGTCGGGCGATCAAACTTGCACATAAAATGGCTAGCAAATTAAGCGCAGTTACCGAACTTGACACGTGTCGTAAGCTATTCACTATAGAATGGGGCATTCACAGGACATGAATTGAAAATTCCAGAAAATTTTGTAAAGTGGGATCTGTCCGTGACTAACTTGTCTTATGAGCCTTTGAAATTGCCTCAAAACAACGCTGGTGATTTCCTTGTCAGCGAAACGCCGAAGTGGACTCACATATACTCTAATATTAGAAAACGCCTACCGCGTGCCAGCATGTTCAACATGTATTTCTAGGGCGTTTCCTCAAGATATGTACTCTAATATGCGTACACAACCGAGTTTCAACAGGCGCCACAATACGAATACGCGCGCCTTGAATGTTGACGTTCGTTTGTTGGTCCTGTGTTCAGATATGAAAGGAATGGTGGGAACCACATTAGCAAGTCGCGTTATTAGCGGACGTACGTGCACTCAATACTGAGTGTTATGATGAGCCTTCATATTATTGTCTGCGGCTAAAAGTAACCGCCGAGTGATCGTAAAAATAATCGTTATTGTCGACGATGTAAGTGAATTCGTCGTCAGTGAAACTGTTCTTTTCGCCGTCGTTCCTACTCCTATAGGTGGCTGCCACGGTCACAGCCGTGTCTGTACGAGGTGTGTGCGGCTTTACCTTTCGTTATAGACAAGCTGGCATTCATATCCAAGGCAAGCAAAAAGAAACAGCAAGGTAAAAGCAAAGCATTGTGCGGGAACATCATTTTTCGTCGTGGTTGGTGAGTACTTATAGCATGGATGATGTAGCTTGAAACTCGGCCGAGGAGTCTCAAGGTGAGCGTCCTGATCGGCCACAGATGGGTGCCCTTACATCTTGCGCCAAACAAAATCGGCAAAACAGAAACATTAGGGTTCAGCAAGTTCACCATAATGAGTTCATCATCATGAGCTGTCATGACACATCGATGGCGGCAGGAACGCTTCCGTCTATATGATTGCTCCGTACTTGCTAACCAAGCCCGGACGTCCATGCTGACGCTGGTTTTCACTGCCTGTCCTTTCGTGGCACACGACACCAAGAAGCATCATCGCCACGACGAAAGCCAGGACTGCAAATGACCGGAAGAGGTTGTCGTACGAACCCAACGTGTCTCGAAAAAACCCTGCAAGGATGTGCGCGACAGCCATACATCAGAACACAAGGCTGTAAAATCAGAATATAATAAGCTAGAAATCACTTCAGGAGAACTGACTGGTGTGCTAGTTGGCCTTGCGTTGAAACATTTTATGTATGTATTACTTTTCACAGTATATAAAGATCGCTGCCTTTGTATAAATGAGCGCTGTAGCTCAGGCCTGGACACCTCGCACGTGAATTTTTCATGATTCATCCAACATGTATGCCGATGCTTTCTGCGTAAATATTTGTCTGGCCTTGCACGCCACCAAAGTTGAAGGAACTTCAGCATGACTAGGTGTCCGGCTTCCTTTCACGTAAGTTTCGGTGTGTGTAAACTAAGAGAATCTAAATGAATCAAATTGCCTTTAAGTGTAAATGTTTAGACTAAAGGTCATTTTATTCAAAAAATTATGAGAACATAAAAAGAGAAGGTCGCGCACACTTTCTTTGACCCAATGGTATACAGCGAAGAATGTCACTATTTACGATCAATTAATTTTTTATGCAGCGTCTCTACAGTTGCACCGCTATTCTAGAGGCCGCTGAAGTAAGTCACAAAGCGCGCCATTGCAAAGACAAAGTTTTGACTAAATGCTACAGTGATAAGCGTAACCAGAGAAATAGCAGCCTGCCACGCATATTTATGAGGAACATTTTATTTTTATAGTGCTACGTGTACCTCTGAAAAGTGCAATCTTACGTCATTAGCCGTCACGTCTTGAAAAGCAAGAGGGACGCACGGGCATCAAATAGAACACCACGAATTTCCTTTCTGTGTTTTCCACTTTATAACCTCTTCACGAGAAGACCGAGCGCACTTGTAAGAATGTGTCATGCTGGAAGGAGCGACTCGGTATTCTCGACTTTCCACATTCTGCAGGCGGAGGAATTTACGTAATAAAAGCTTAGAATTTGAGACTTACAACTGAGGTCAATGGATGGCGCTGGAGCCCGTATGTGCTTCTAAAACTTTTTTTCGCATTGCTTATATCAGTTAGTTAAGCTATGCAGCACGTGGCAAAATTTTACGAACGTTGTTTTACGGTAACGGCGACTGGTATGCATTTTCTACACATTTGTATCTATAGTCAAAGTCACGTAACCTCATAACCTCAATGCGTATAAATATGTTTCATACGTGCATCCTCCGAGAAGTCAGTGCCTTGCGTGCATTATTTTCCCTTTTACATTTCCTTCACCACAGCGTTCGCTCCCCTGACGCCAAATCTCGCGCTGTCACTGGGAACAACTTTAGAATAGGACGAGCAATATCGAGAAGACCGGGAAATATGTGCCCATGTAATTCAATGGGCATCTATGAAAAGATTGTAGGACCGTGTCTGCCGTCCGTGGCCTGGGTTGTCATCATGCTCTTTCAGAATTCATCGATGCACTTGGCACAACACGTCGAACGAGCAGATGAATTCAGAACTCTGTCCTCCACTAATGTGAGATCGTACGCGCAAGTTGTGTAGCCTATTGCTTCCTGTTCGCATAAGCCTGGAGTAGCTGTATGTGCTGCGTGGAGAAGCGTTTCCAGCTATTGCTGGCACGCGCATAATTTTTCATCTGAAATTGCAATTCTGTCCACGAAACCACAATTAGGGAAGGATGTCAGTATTCTGAGGCCGCAACCCACGTTGCAGGACCCATTTTGCATTCTAATTAAGCTACGTTTATACCCGATCACTAACTTTGAAAGACTCTTGTAAAAGTAGTTTACGCTTTACTGACAACGCGCTCAATATCAATGCAGTAAAAATAACTTGAGAATGGTAACTTGAACAAGAGGGTCTTCTGGAGTGCTCTGCGCTTACCTACTAAAGCAGGGTTTCCAAGCAACAGAGGCAGCATCGCCACTCCGGTGATGCCCATGGCCGCTGCGATGTTCTCGATACCAAGGTAGTCCGCCACCAGTACACCCTTCATCGTCAGAAGGCAACCAAACTGTGCTGCTGCAACGAAGCACACAGACCAGACACCCTCCACCGACTGCACATGAGGCAGGGCCATCCACGTTAGTGCTATTAACAAGTAGCAGAGCGCCACGAGTGCGCTGCGGCTCAGGTAACCCCGGTCTGCTGCGAGTGGTAGTAGTATCCTGCCAATGAGCCCCGCCAACGAGATGCATACGATCATGTTCTTCGCTTGGGCAACCGTCCATCCTTTGTCCACAGCGTAGTCCACGATGGTCGTAGACATAAGCATGTCGCCGTAGTCGCATAGCACAAACGCCGGAAGGAAAGCGTAAAATATCGGCGCCTTCAGCGGTGCGATGGCTGCACAAAGTGACGCTAAACATGGATGTTCAGTCTCGGATGGCTCGCCTTGCGATTCTCCGCTCAAACTGAGTTCGAGTCTCCCGGACAGTCGACGAACGTTTTCGACGACTTGTACCTGGAGTTGAGTTGTGATATAAACAGCAGTCAGACGTGCTGTGTCGTACGAGAAATATTGTAGGCCCTTGTAAACAATTGCAAAACGTTTAGTGCACGCCTAAACAGCTGCATTCAGCCCCCAAAATATCGACCTAT
The DNA here is from genome assembly GCF_013339695.2 of Rhipicephalus sanguineus. Classification (NCBI taxonomy): domain Eukaryota; kingdom Metazoa; phylum Arthropoda; class Arachnida; order Ixodida; family Ixodidae; genus Rhipicephalus; species Rhipicephalus sanguineus. The sequence goes on along the minus strand of NC_051179.1, from coordinate 142,362,139 downwards.
GCGTATTTTTAGAATCCTTGCTTAAAGATGAGCTGAAGTTCTTTTAGGGCCGTACACCTGGGCCATACGCCTGACCCACACACTTTAAAAGCAAACCAACTTGCACAGTTGCAAACCAATTTAAAATTCTACAGATCTTTTTTCCGTGGAATGACCAGTATTGCATAGGAACATTCACGCGATATCGGCAACACGACACGATGTAAATAACCTTTCGCAGTCCCTGAAATGACACGATCACGGCGTAACCCAATCGCAAGCATTTTCCCAAAATCTTGTTTCTAAAGATCGCCTGAAGTTTCACAAATTTAAGACCGTTACCACGAAACCACACTTCTTTCTAGTAACATGTGCATTTATTGCACTCCATACTAAACTGCCCTGATTCGCTAAAATCATGTTTTTGTCGTCACCAGGAGAATACTTTGACTATACAAGTGGACATTGTACATATATGCAACATGATTTAAAAAAGCCAATACAAAAACAATTAACAATAGTCGAATGTTTGATGGCTTAAGTGAGCCAGCGTTTAACGAAAGAAAGCCGTTTTCATAAGAGCTGCTGCAAACTCACGTCTATTCATCGAAATGTTCGCTTCTGCTTATAGGCTCCGTGCAGACATAACTCCGCTGCCCGAGCGAAGGCGTCCCTAGCGGCAAGAAGCGCAGATTTGGCGGGATGCTCTCACGCGCTCGCAATGGGGTGAAATCGAGGAAGAATGCCTTTTACGATGACTAGACTTGTCGTGCTTTTCGCGCTTGGCCAGTGACCAGAGTGACGGTCAGTCCGCGTTATCAACGCGATCAGTAATCCACAGGTGGTGGACAATAAGAATAATATAGCATAAAACATCGCTTCGCGATTGCACCCCTGCTCGCTCCACGCTCCCGCTGTGACAGCGCGAGGTATTTTCGCGGGCAGTTCGTTTTGTGTCGGTTGCGCTGTTCATAGGAATGCCGAACTCCAGGAATAATTGCTGCGTTGTTGGGTGCAATACCATCTGCAGGAATTATCCGGGCACGGGCTTTTAGAGGTTTCCATTTAGAGAATATGAACGGTGGATCGCACTCGTTCGACGACAAAAGTCAGTTTTGTGAATAGATGGGGTGTTTTTTTTGTGTGTGGGCGGGTGCATTTGCCCGTGATCGTTGATCTGCCAAGCAACACCTCTTCCACGACGCCGTGAACATGCCCCGCTTCGTGGAGGTCCCTGCCCTTCTTTAGGTTAGTTGCTCGGAAGAAACTATCTATCTATATTTATTTATTTATTGATTTAGTTATTTATTTATTTGTTTATTTATTTATTTATTTATTTATTTATTTATTTATTTATTTATTTATTTATTTATTTATTTATTTATTCAAAGTGCCTTACAGGCCCGTTGAAGGGCATTGACTAAGGGGGACATCAGTATTTACAAAACAATATCGTAGCTCTCTGAATCCAAACGTAATAATAACTGGCACGCTATGCACTGCCATGGCAACAAAACACGAGCCGCGACGACAAACTCGGCTCCACTGGTTAAGTCGGCGCAGCGAATGCAGTGTCATGGCCGTTCGATGGAAAGCGTTTTTTTTTTTTTTTTCATTCAGCGGCCATGACAGTGCAGTTGCTGGTATCGCCAGTTTCAAGCTGCCGCTGAGGTCGCTGCCGCGTTAGCCCGAGGGTGATAAGCGGTGATTGTTTAGTGAGCGAGACGGCCCGCGTTACACGCGCGCAGTTTCGCTCAACGCGCTCGTCACCTCTGTTGTCTTCCCCCAGCTCATGCATTTTATGTTGCCGCGTTCGCCTGAGGATACATGAGGTCTGACGAAAAGAAGCACATGCACTAACGCTACGTTCTCTGACAGCTGCTAACAATTTGACGTCTTTTGGAAGCAAACAGGAAAGAAAACGCCTCAAGCGAAGTACCAAAACACGGCGCAGCGGCTTGCCACCGCCTGCGTCGTCTGCTCCCTTATCCCGCCAAATCTGCTGCCGTGGCCGCTTTGGCGCTGCAGGCAGCGCACGACTGTGGCGGCTCCTAACGTATGCACGGTGCCCATAGGGTGCCCTGGATATATGGGATCTTTTACAGAACTACAAGTCACTAAATCAAATCGGCAAGGTTTGTGAGGAGGCGGAAGAAATCGGCCCGTAAACAAATTCAAAATAGTGATTCATGTTTTATTTGCACAAAAATTTGTTAAATTTAGTGATAGTAGCTACAGCAGATACATTCATAAAAATGGTCATCTTATGAGCACTTTCTGGCACCGCAAGTGTGTGCGGCCCTTCAACGGTTGCAACCATGAGCTATTTCCTTCCTGCGTTTCTCACTGCTACTTATTATACTGAGAACGGGTAACAGAGTACAAATTTACCAGAAAAATCGAAGAGCAATATCCTAGAGCTGGGTCGACCGGGATTGTTTGATAAAAGCAAGGCTAGAATAATGGTTAAAATGAAGTAAATGGAAAGTTTAACAGGCTGTGCTTCGCAGTACGTCATACATGCAGTACATATTGTGAAACGCACTATTCTTCGAGTAAAACGCTACAGCGTGGTGCACCATTTTTAAGGAATACCGGCATGTTTTAATTCCTGACGTGAAATGTTGCGATATGTAAATAAATGCATTTAATCAATTGGCTGCACAGAGGCTAGACATGTTTACTCAAATAAATAATAATGTCTGGGGTTTAACGTCCTAAAACCACGGCATGATTATGAGAGACGCCGTGGTGGAGGGCTCCGGAAATTTCGACCACCTGGAATTCTTCAACGTGCACCTAAAGCTAAGTACATGGGTCTCAAACATTTTCTCCTCCATCGAAAATGCAGCCGCCGCGGCCGGGATTCGATCCCGCGACTTTCGGATCAGCAGTCGAGCGCCATAACCACTTGACCACCGTGGCGGGGGATATGTTTACTCAACGGCGGCAATCCTGTCGTCTGCGTAATCTCAGAGATACCCCGGAACCACTTATACGAATTTGCATTTGAGTCAATCTCTTTATGTTGATTGCAACAACTGTTGTCTTGTACTCTTTGAACAGCTTGGTTCCGTAACAAACTTATATACCTATCCTGTGCGGCTTCTCGACAGCTCTGAGCTCACTTCCGGCGAAAATTCCGGTTCATGTACGGATTTCGATTTGCGTTCGGTTCGACACCCTGCTTTTGTAATCGGAATTACACTGGTAGTTGAGTAAGTACGCACTTACCAAAGAAACTCTCCGTTGGCTGCTTTTTGTTCTTCTGGCAGTGGTGCAGCAGTTAAGTGGCCTCGGATTCTTTAGCAGCATAATGAAGACCATGACATTCATGACTATTCCACCGAGCAGCAGCATTCCCCCTCGAAAGCCGTAAGTTTGAAAGAGGTCGGTCAATATGGGAGGAAAGGCTAAGCCCGAAAGGGACCAGCCTACAAACTTGAAACCCGTGGCAACACCTCTGTATTTCATGAAGTACGTAGCGTTGTAGACAGACAGCATTATCACCATGGTTCCAGACCCGATAGCTGAAATGAAAGACAAAAACTTCAATGTAAAATAGCTCTAAGAAGATATGCAGTTATCATATGCCAACGTTTCTGATCAAGTACATGTAGTGTACGAACAATCTGAGACATATTTTCTTATGGTTCCAAGGCATGACTTACCGTAAACGACTCCCATAGTAATAGACATTGTTGCAATGTTAGGAGCCAACGCAGACAATACGAAGCCCATCCAAGAAAATGTGCCCCCTATTAGTGTAAGATTGTGGACGGATACAGTTTCTTGAAGAGCGGCGAGAATGAGACCTAGAAGTCAGCAGAAAAAAAGTCAGCTGTGGAAAACATATGAGAAGCAAAATAAAAAAGCAAAGACTTTCATGTTAGGGTGCTGCCCGCACGCATACACTATTTTTTCAGTTGGAATGTTCAACACAGCTTACCTATCACGTGGGAGACAATGCAGTGAATACTGCTGGGCCACGACGCTTCTTCTCGAGTGACACCGTAGTGGTTCATGTAGACGACGTAGAACAAGCCGTAGTTGGACACGCCGACTGTACTCAGGAAGGCCGCGGTACCTGTGAGAAGAGGTACGCTCCACAGGTTGTCTAGGTTGTGCGGCTGGGCAACTCTCGGCCCCACAGATGGTGGTGGTGACTTGTGGTTCATGATTTTTCTCTACTGCTGAATTTCTCCTAGAGAAAGCCTGCACCAAATATATCAAATATGAGCCTTCCTTCCGCACTGCTTTTCCTTACACACTGTGCGACTCTTCGCCTTGATGTGCTGTACCCCTTAAACAGCCCCTCACCACACGATTACTAGTGTTTTGCGACTTGCGACCACAACTTGCAAATGTGCCTATACGCCCCATGGGAAGTTTCTAATCGGTGGGCAGGATTCTGCGACTCAAAAGCGGATCTACAGTGTCTTTCTTCGGTACTTCGTCGCGGATCCTACGAACAACTTGTGTGGAAGATACGAGAAATGCTGTACCATGCGATTGAAAAAAGACAGAACTTTCTATTTCAGTGGTTACCAAGTCCTTGCGGTGTCTCCGGCAACGACGTCGCCAATGAAGCTGCCAGAAAAGCACACGCAGAAACAAACATTGTTTATATACCTTTAGCAAGCATTGACGGTGCTCGATACTTAAGTAAGCTGGCGCAGAACATGACACTGCAGAAGCGGCAAAGAATCACAGGCCACACTCCATCGATTGTATTATCTCGACCCATCTCTAGGACTGCAGTTACTAGCTGGTCTTTCCCGGGAGGAAGCTGCAATGTTGGGCCGTCTGCGTCTGGATGTAGCATTCACCAAGGCCTACTCATTTAAGATTGAGATTGCCGACAACGCCGAGTGCAACGACTGTGCCGTGGATGAAACTATTGAGAACCTTTTGTGTTACTTACTGCCCGACTTACGCAAACTAGAGTCTTCACATCCACACTGCTCTAAATCACCTAGACGGAAGCGCTTTCACTGTCGAGAGGATATTGGGACCATGCGGCTGCCCATCGCAGTTCCGAAACGCAACGAAAGCGCTGTTGCGTTTTCCCAAGGATACCGGACTGATTTGCGGTTTGGGATATCAAATGCGAAATTGTTACATCGGCTGAAACAGTGACATTTCTCTCTTCATCTATAGCTTTTCTTCCCCCTTCCCTCTTTCCCAGTGCAGGGTAGCCTACCAGGCTCAGCTCTGGTTAACCTCCCAGCCTTTATTTTGTTCTTACTATCTCTCTCTCTCTCTGGTTGCAAGCTGAAAAGCTCGTGACATGGATGGGAGGTACGCGTTTTTCGCGTCACTGAGCATGATACAGAAATACGTCAGCGGCTTTGCATATAGGCTACATACACGCTTGTTGATCTGTCCTTACATTTCATAAAAATAGAAATGTTTGGTTTCTTGCCATTAACAAAATGCACTTACTGCTGGAGAAATAGTCCCATCGACGTTTTGCTACATAACGATGATGACATCCTACCTCACCCCTAAACTGAGTCGATATGCAGGGATTTTATGGCTAATATTGGTGCGCTGCAGTGATTTTCTACTGCGTTGCATAGTTAGCTTATGGCTACACGCTCTAATTGGAATAAAACAGATATTGCATGCGTGGGCGACTACTTTGCCTCTGCTTAGGTCCATTAAATCGATAGACCATTACAATAGTGCCGCTTAGTTGAATTCGCCGCATTTTTTACAGTATTTCCAACATTCTAATGCCTGCGCTTCAATTCTATTCTGTTCATATGTTTACAGGAACTTGGTCTACATATCGGCAGACGCTTTGTAACATTCTCAGAACTTTTCAAAGGTTCCTATAACGACCACATTGAGTCCCGGCCTCCTTTATCCCAAGTGCGATGGGAGACGCCAAAACCCGCTTCGATATATTTGCTGGCGCGTGTATTGAATGCTTCACTTACCGATGCTCGACGAGAAAGCACTAGAGGGGTGGCGGTGAAAATGCTTTGCGACTCCAGCACCTATTAGATTTTCTGTGGCAGGAGTTTAACCGAAGAACTTATTGTGGAGTTAGATTTCGTATGACAAAGCAAGCCTTTTTTTAACACGAAAGTGTTTTATGACGGGGTCCACCAAGACTTCAGTGACGTATTTCCATCACGGAAATGACGTCAAAGAATATACATGATCAGATGGCAAAAAAAAGAGTTCTGTCAACGGGCATCGAACCCACGACCGCTCGGTCCGCAACAGGAGGTGCCCGGCACGCTATCCACTGTGCCACTGTCACAGACTGCAGAGGCGTTACAAACGAGCCTTTTATATCTACCACTCTCCCAGTAGGCGGGGTGGTGTTGCCGTCTGGGAGCGGTAAAGTAATTCGTCATTACTGTGGCCTCCGCGATAACACCTGCAACGCGTTACACGTCCGTCCCATTCGGCGCGTTTTAAATAGTTCAATTTTGTCAATGAATTAACACACCGCGAGGTGTCGACTTTACCCCTAGCGTCGTAAAAGTGCCTGCCTCGCTCATATCATCACGCTAATCCAAACCAAAAATTAGCTCTGCGACGCGCGCCTGCCTCACCTGGCTGTAACACCACGTTCCTCGGTCACGCGTTCGCCGCGAGAAAAAAAATCACAGCATATCCACGGAGTCAATGATGATGAGTGGGCGAAGCTGCGGAGGTTCATCGGTACACCGTGAATCTTCCGTGAATTCTGCCCAGTACATCATCACCGACGTGAGATCGGGCGCGTTTATACTAAAGGTTCGATGAGTTATGACGACTTGCAGCTCACTTTAATTTTACATGTACGCTGTGAATTTTCATTGTTTAGAAAACCATTGCTTTAGAAAACATCTGGCGTCTTTCGTTAAGCAGCTGGCGTCTTTTCGTTTTCCTTTAGAAACATCTGGCGTTCTTTCGTTTTGCTTTTACAAAACATCTGGCGTCTTTCGTTGGTTTATTTCAACAATCAACGGCGTTTTGAACAAAATTTTTATTGTTTAATCACGCACAGGAAAAATCTCACCAGGCACTACCTTGGAGGTAAACAATGGCTGCTAATGGGAATGAGAGACGGAAGAAGTCGGCTTTTAGCTAACACTTACACTTCTACTTCTACTAACGTTTCCTACTGGAACATGCCAATGGCTGCTAATGGGGAATGAGAGACAGAAGCATTCGGCTTTTAGTTAACGCGCACGCTGCGAATTTTTTATTGTTCAACAACGAACAGGCAAAAATCACAGCATATCCACGGAGTGAATGATGATGAGTGGGCGAAGCTGCGGAGGTTCATCGGTACACCGTGAATCTTCCGTGAATTCTGCCCAATACATCATCACCGACGTGAGATCGGGCGCGTTTATACTAAAGGTTCGATGAGTTATGCCGACTTGCAGCTCACTTTAATTTTACATGTACGCTGTGAATTTTCATTGTTTAGAAAACCATTGCTTTAGAAAACATCTGGCGTCTTTCGTTAAGCAGCTGGCGTCTTTTCGTTTTGCTTTAGAAACATCTGGCGTTCTTTCGTTTTGCTTTTACAAAGCATCTGGCGTCTTTCGTTGGTTTATTTCATCAATCAACGGCGTTTTGAACAAAATTTTTATTGTTTAATCACGAACAGGAGAAATCTCACCAGGCACTACCTTGGAGGTAAACAATGGCTGCTAATGGGAATGAGAGACAGAAGAAGTCGGCTTTTAGCTAACACTTACACTTCTACTTCTACTAACGTTTCCTACTGGAACATGCCAATGGCTGCTAATGGGGAATGAGAGACAGAAGAATTCGGCTTTTAGTTAACGCGCACGCTGCGAATTTTTTATTGTTCAACAACGGACAGGAAAAATCTCCCACCGGCACCACCTTGGAGGTCAAAGCGTAAGACTGGTTACGCACTACGACTACTACGACTACGACTAAGAGGGACGAACGGGTGCCGCCTTTAGGCGCTTCGCCCCTAAAATCTCCCACCGGCAAAACCTTGGAGGTCAAAGCGTAAGACTGGTTACGCACTACGACTACTACGACTACGACTACGAGGGACGAACGGGTGCCGCCTTAAGGAGCTTCGCCCCTAAAATCGCGGCCGGGCTACCAGGGCGGCACGACGCACTTTGCGTTTCCCTCTAGTCCGGCCGTGGTGTTCAATCATATTTAACATGCCGCGGGATGGCGACCAAGTTCTGCGTCCAATATTCGACGCTGTTCTGGCTATCGCACCTCGTTCTCTGATTACGCTTTCACCGTTAATAGCTACAGCTACCACAACGGATTGTTTAATCATTTACATGGACGTTAGTCGTCGGGATGGAGATGAACCACCAATCATCAAAGTGTGTACATCCACGTTAAATGATGCTATAGCTGCCAGACATCAATATACACTGTGCGAACTCTCCTATATCAATGCACAGTAAACATTATGTTACTTCTGTAAGGGCACGCGGTACGTTCGTGTTATTCCGATTCCTATGACGGAGAGTTAAACCATATTTTTATTATTAATTACAGCGCTGCCGTTCATACTTCGCACTGCAGATGTTTGGTTAGCGAATTTATTAAAGCTGTCATGGAAAGTGAAACCAAACAACTATGTTGTTCGTATTGCGCGCGGCTTTTATTCCGCTGGAAAATGTAAAGCTTTCATGTACTGCTTAATAAACTGATGCTTCAGCTATAGCGTGTCTACCACCCAAACTGCAATTGTCTTTCTCTAGATATTGACGGTGATTTAGGGCTTCTCTGCTAATATATACGAGCTACAGAGAAGAACGGTGACGTCCAAAGAACACCTAACTCATTTGGATGTTCCGAGATTTTCCGCATACCGAACATTCAAAGCCAACGCCATGCCGACGACAAGCATATCACATCACGTTGGGCGATCGAGTATAAAAGAGACACTTAGAAGCTCTTTCATGTGAACCTGCAAACTTTTTTACCCAAACTACACCCTTACTGAGCATTTCATTAGAATTTCCAATGGAATTAAGCTTCCTCGCTAGTCGTCCATCATGGATGAGGTAATTTTAGTGTTTGCAATTATGAAATCCAACAGTAGCTTAATTGCAGATTTTCTCCTATATTTAATAAGGTCATCACAACCTTGTGTTGTAGCCTACTATTGTTAAACGCACCTTTGGGACTTCTGGCACAATTTCGAGGATGACGTCAACTTTGTTCGATGACGCGGGAACAGTGAAGGTTTGAGCAGCATACCCGGTGCGCACAGTCGGAATGAAGAAGGGACCCTACTGACTTGGAATCGATCACGTGCTGCGCAGGATGCATCCCGCACAAACAACACATGTTGATCCAGCTCCTGCTTCTAAAGCAAGCCCTTACCGGTATAGAGCTGTTCCATTTGGCGCTCTTACAGCTGTTTCTTCGTCATTCTTTCAAAAACCCACCGTTTGGGGTATTTTTTCTTTTCCGAAAGAATACGTTTCGACATTGGTGGCACGTTACCTCTCCCGGGACATGAAATCTTCTGGCTATGGCTGTTGATCATGGCAAAACATCGACGTGATTCAGCAATACTTATCGTAGGCCATTCATTATTTCGAGATAATAAAAAAGAACTAAGGAAGTCCTCCAGCTGTTCTTGTGCCGTCATATTGATTCATACCGGGGGCGGCCACTAAAGGTTTCGCATCGAGCTTCAGTGACCTTTACAGCATGGAAAGGCAAGGATAAGGATGGAATGACAAGCCCAGCCGCAACGGAACAAGGGAAGCTTGAAGCAAACAGTAAACTTTTTGTCTCTTTTTGTACCAGTCTTTTTTTAGCGGACTTGAATGCAGCTCAAGCGCTTCTGCATGCGTTCTTGACTTCTTTCCTGGGAGCAACCTTTAAACACTTTTGACGGCTTTTAAAAAAATTATTGACAGCGTTGACCATGATAGTCAGCCTTTTTGGTACCTACGAAGCAGAATTGCGGCGAAAAGGCTGTCAAAACTGTACACCTTGCCTAACGTGATAACTGCTAGTTTTCTAAAAATTCATTTAGAGCAACGCCTCTGCCATATTGACTTCTAGCAAAATCAGCTTCGCTTTTCTCAACTTACTTCGATAAAGGACAATTTGACGCTAATTTAACTGAATATTTGGAGATCCCGCAGAAATTGTCTCAGGTCTCCTGCAGTTTTGTTGGGTCACATTTGTGCTATCAGGTGCTGTAGCAACAGCCGCATATACAATTAACAAGAGTTCAATTTTGGCCATTCCTCACTGCGAAAAATCCTTTGGAAAACCTTTAAATAAGGGTTCGCATAATCTGGCCAGGTTTTGCGTAATCTCGCTACTCCTCGCCTGATTTTCGTTATACCGCAATAGACAGAATAAATGAAGCGCTTAAACCCGTGTGTGTGTATCACTATCAAAGCCACCTCCGGAGGCGCTGGGGACAGACTCTGTTATCCTTGAAATTACCTGCGAGAAAGCGTCACACCCTTTCTGAGTATGCCATGCCAACCAATATGCGTAATAAAAGACCAAACATACTTTGTAAAGCGAATCCATGCGGAGGTGCTTTCTTGGAGCTTGTACGTATTCTGGCGGCTGTGCTTCCTCAGTCTCTTGCGAATAAAGTGCGGTTCAGTATTGAACAATATCTCAGGTTGACCCGTCAAAGAGCCAATACGCCGCCCTATAAACGTTTGTCTCCATGCTCTACGACACCCTGGCTGACGGCAAAAAGGGAACGCCTTATTTTTTACTCCGTCTACTTGCTGAACGCTCCAATCATGGAGGCATGCGTCGCTCCAGCTATGAGCACGCATCGCTGTCTACTGCTACGAAAATTCGCATCAAAACAATGCCTCCAAATATCAGCCGCATTGTTCTGTTTTTTTTTTTAACAGCGAAGCCGTTTAAGCCGGCCGCGAAAACTTTGTGTACAAATGTGTACAAAAAGATATCATCATCATGAACGGGTATGTGCCACAGAAATTGAGCAGATCCCGCTTCTCAGCGCTGGTCCACTAAAAATAAAGGCAAGAGACGGGTGGCAAATACTAATTAAGATTTCAAACAGACGTAACCAGTAATTGAGAAAAGCTTTAATAAACCGTCGGGATTAACCCAGTGATAAACACCGTGGCCGTATGCTTCAGCTTCACTGAAGCATCTGTACGGAGTGCTTCAGCGGTACGTGCAATGAGACAATACTATTAGGGAACGGCTAAGGCAACGGCGGCGGCGAAAAGACACCGAAGCGATGCAATTCCTACCGATGGAACTACGACGTGCCCGTAGATCTATGGGAGGTACGACCGTTCGGTTTAAGCGCGAGTTTCTGTCTCTGGAGATTGGACACCCGTGTCATGTCTGCGACTGCCTGTGGTTTAACTCGAACCTCTCTTCGCTGAAAAGCAACCTAGAAACAAACTAGCATCACCTAGATAAAGCCTAGCAACAGCACCTAGAAGCAACAAGATGAGACTTCAGAATTCTCCAGCTTCGCGGTTTTAATCCCAGTGCGACTCAGTGGAAGCTTCGCCTTTTGTTTTTCCTGGAACGAGGCGTTGGAGGGGATTCAAGCCGTGAACCTTTTAATCTACTTTTTTATACTCCAGTTTATTCTATTAATTGTTTTTTTTTTCGGCAGGAAACGTTTACTTAAGTGTACCCGAAACGATGTTGATTGATATTACTGTAAAATTGTCGACAACGAATACTTCATGTTTCGCTAGCTTCACTTGGGCCAGTCAGAAGTCACCTTTGTTAATTCATTGTGCACCGTGTTTCTTAATTTTAGTGGATAACATATTGCCACCTGCATGTAATGGGTCGAGGGCGAGAGCGGCTCTCGCCCTAGAAGAGAAAGAAGACCGCACGCTTCTTCTCCGCTCGACAACCAGCCCCAACGGACGAGCTTTTCATGAGCCAGCTACTCGGTGGTTTATTAAAGGACCCCAGTACTTCTAAAGCTTCATGACAATATTTGAATTTTTGGGAATGTAACGACATCTAACGCCACTCAGGCTGCTGTTGCTGAAGTTGCTAGACGGCTAGTGTCCACGACGTGGTGCCCCTCATGGGCACAAAAACACTGAATATTTCTATCGTAATTATTATTATTATTTCGTTTGAATACGTAGAAAGCACAAAGACACAGAGGAAATAGGGAGGGAACAGGCTGACAACTGCCACCTAAAGAGGCACAACGCCTGCCTGCTCATTTGGGAAAGGGGAAGAGAGATAGGGGAGATAATTGAAAGGAAGGTGGGAAAGGAAGATAGGGGGTAAAGAAAGAGGAAACAAAATATGGAAGAAAAAAAAAACAAATAACGCATACATAAACGCAAATAAGTGGTCACATAGAAAATGTCTAAGCGCGCGATGCCAAATCGGTATTTCTTAAGAAAGTAAGTAGGGCTCGATGGGCCTGGTCACGCCGAGCAGCACAACCCACCGGGAACAGGCAGCCATCAAGGTTCGTACACTTTAGATCAATAAGTCCATATTCCTTGATAAGCAGTACTCCCTGCATAACGAATGCGGTACACTAAAAAATATGTGTTCTAGTGTCTCACAGGAGCCACACGACGTACTTGACGGACTGTCTACACGACCTTGTCGGTATAATCGCTCACGCACCAATACAGAGCCAACTCTTGGCTTATATAAGAGCGCTCTGTCACGACGAGGCAATCCACGACCACGAATACGGGGAGGGAACAATCCGCTTGCTACAGATTGTTCAGGGTGCTGCTTTAAAAGATGTCGGCGGATCAACAGACGAGCGTTGTCTAACAGACATGAAATTTCTTGGCATTCACACTCGTTGTGGATACAACTTGAAGCTAGCTGATCAGCTTCTTCATTCCCAGCAATACCCACATGCGAAGGTATCCATTGGCAAATCAGCATACAGAATTGACACAAGGAAAGCAGATGAGGTATAATGAGAAATGTAATGATTTCGCAGATACACAACTACTCCTATACCCTGATTATTTCAACTGGTCCCGGTAAAATATCCAAAAGCTATTCCATAGTGTTTCATTGCAAGATGTTTTTTTTCCTGGACTCGCCCTGAGCCTTATAAAGAACAATAAAGTTATGTTCTTCAGACACTCAGAAATAAATAAACCTGTAATTCTAAGTCCAATAAAAACTCTCGCTAGTGAGCACAACTCGTCCTTATGCGTGTTTTCTTATGAATAAATTAATTGTCCCATGAATGAAGATTTGAAAGATGGATTTGATGCACTACAAATATAGCCTAGGTTGTTTTCCTCTATAGGTGTTCTTGAAACTGATATTGCTATTATTCCTCGAACTGCAGAACTATAATCTTCTGTATTCGTCTTCCCGTGCTTCCATACGTTCATCACTATTCGCAATAAATCTCTTTAAACTGTGTAATTCACCAATGCCCCTACGCATGCTTCAGTACAGAATCTGTTATTAGCAGCGTAGGTGGTGGGTTGTGGCATACGCCAGTCAGAACACGTTTCCCGGGACTCCACGGTGAGTACAGCTGGCTTCGGGACGGTTGAATCTCCCAGCGGTGCAGGCGTAACATCTGCCGCAATATCCGCAGCTGTTCGAACACAGGAACCACGTCAACGGTCATTTCCTTCGTGCAGGCCACGTGCTCGTTTCACAACCGCTCCCTTCTGCCTAGTGATCGACTGCCACGAGATCAAAACATTGCAGCACTCTTTTCATACGAGCCGTACGCTAGACTGACGCATCCTGACCTTGGGTACATCACTTCAGGAGAAACGCGTGCAGACGTTTAGTGCATAAGAATGACGCATGAGATTGTCTGTGCGTGTCTCCTGTACTTGCTTTTCGGTAACAGGCTTGCACCTAAGCAAGTGTGCCAGCTAGACCGTTTCATGGGGAGTTTTTAATACTTCAATAAGCTTTGGGGCGCACATACGTCATACGTGTAAATCTTGTGTTCCTATATATTGAATGGCAGCACTTCGTCCGACCCGGTGTAACCAGAAACAGGGCTGGCCAAGGCGACTGCATCAGAAGCAGCGGGACAAATTCGCCTCATCCTGTACCCAGAGTTACCACTGCAAGGTCGGCTAACGGACCTCTCTCAAAAAGCGTCACGAGTAATTAATAAACCATCAACTTATTTGGTTAATAATTGAAGCGGTCTGTGTCTGCAGCGTCAACTGAGATAGATCATGGTGAAGAAGAAGATGGTCTGGCTAGAAGAGCAAGCTTCTTTTCGCGGCGACGTGCGCATCTAGGCAGAACCTAGTGCCGAGTAAAAGTTCATTCTTCGCTCTTAAACTTTCACGTCAAACGTGAAAACGGTAACCTTTCTCGACACTAAATTGCCCCTGATTGCTCGCGAATGTAAGCAAACTCATCGCAAGTGAAGAATTCCGAATCCGAGCATAGTGGTGTTATTACAACGAATTTTATGGCTCAAAACTGGCTGCAACGGCTGTTCCCGTGTTCGCATTGGGTTCTCACTTTTTGGGGTTGAAGTGAAAAGCTGCGAATTGTTTTGTAAATGCGATGACCAAGTAACATGTGAGGGAAATTCTCCGTTCGCCACAGTAGGCCTGCAACGGCCGGGGTTCGATCCCGCGATCTGCGGGTCAGCAGTCGAGCACCATGACCACTAGAACACCGTGGCGGGTCCCTTCTAGTAAAGACTAATCAGACCAAATGTGCAGGCTCATGCTTAAAACCATGTTTTCTTCTGGATGCTAGCACTGGTCTTGAGTGCCACGTTAGACGAAGCCTACGTGGCAGAGCGTGCTACGGCTGCATTATATAGTGATTATTTTTCTCCAGCGGCATTGCGAACACAGACAAGATAAGCCGAATGATTTCCAAGTGCAAGTTTCTGGACTGTCCTCGCATGGCTAGACCACTATCGCAGAGACTTCCATTACCCCGACTGCCCTGACAAGTCCTGCTGTCAAACCGAAGCTTGAAGTCCAGCTTTGATTCACCAACAGGACAGTTCGGAAAACTCACAACCACTGTCTGCAGGAGTCAGGAAGCCGGGCAAATAAGACACAAAAACTCTTTTAGTACAAATTTATTATTTCTCTCTTTGGAGAGGGTTGAGTTCGCTGTAGAAGTCGCAGTGACGTCATCAGTGGACCGATACTTTAATTAGATGTCGTAGTTGCTACCAGAAGTTTCGGGTCTGTGATTTCGATAACGTGAATGGATGCGATAACATCCTGTTTAGTTCACGCTATCAATTTTCGTTTGCAACCTGCTACCTGATGACGAGAGCGCTCGTTGATTATATTGCGGTAGCAATTATATGGACAGTCTCGGATGATTTTTGCCGTCGCCGGCCGCCGTAATTCACCGTATATGTATATGTGTATATACATTTTCAAAAGCCACAAAGAAAAATAATTCAGAAAATCTTTCCGACGCGCGGAAGCGAGCGGGCGACCTCTCGCTTTCCAGCGAGCTGCGTTAGACGGTTACGCCATCAACAGTACCGTCTTCCAGCCTGCTAACGGCGAGCTATTTATATACACCATTTCCTTCAGCATGCTTTCTTATTCGCCACATAGATGGCGCGACGTGCGCGCGTTGCGCGCTTTCAAGATCACCGCCTCGCTCCTGCGAACGCCGTTGGTCTTCGCCCTACACGGCGTGGCCGCCTTCGTGCGCTTATCTCGAGGAAAGAAGGGGGCGGCCGGGGGGGGGGGGGGAAGTGGAGCGGGCGGTTGTGTGTCTTGTGCTCTCCCCGCGAGGTCCGCGCTGAAGCCACAGAGCGTACGAAGGTCACTTCGCAGCGGCCGCGTTTGCGAAAGGAGCGCGCTGTTCAAACAGAAATAAATAACAACTGTGACAGTTCGCGCTCGTCCTGTGTGTACCTGTTCGTTCGTTTCGTGCGCCCTGCTTTATGTTTGAGCAGTGCGCTTCAAGTGTCGAGCTGTGACGCATGATAGTTCGCGCTCGTCCTGTGTGCGTTCTTTTCGTACGTCCTTTGGGCTCGAGCGACGTGCTGGCAATTTCGAGCTGCTTTCCGTTCTTCGCGTTACATTCCAATTTATTGCTATCGCATTCATTGCTTCGCCGTTGCGGCGAAACTATGACTTTTTGGACAATGTAATCCTTTTGATATTTATCACGTATCACCGAACCACGATAACAACGGTGTTAATGAGAACGTATCGATGAGAATGACGGCGAAACTCAAGAATGACTGCCGCCGCATTACGACTATACGATGTAATAATAATAATATCTGGGGTTTAACGTCCCAAAACCACCATATGATTATGAGAGACGCCGTAGTGGAGGGCTCCGGAAATTTCGACCACCTGGGGTTCTTTAACGTGCACCTAAATCTAAGTACACGGGCCTCAAACATTTTTGCCTCCATCGAAAATGCAGCCGCCGGACTATACGATGTGGGATGATGACAATGAGCCCTACAACGAGGGCTATGACGTCGATTGCACTAAGGCTCACACAGCAGTTAACGCGCAGGTAACAATGAGAGCAGTGACGATGGAAGAATGCTTGGTGGTTACACGAGCGGTTGAGGAAAGCAGCATGCGCGGTGGCGACGAGATAATCGCGCGACTACGGCTGCGTTGGCTACTAAAAGAACAGTGTGTACACATTATTTTCAAAGGCGAGGAATATTGAAGCACACAGGAACGTACCGGCACTGTAAATTATCACTCACGGTTCTAACCGCAGTAGCTGCGAAATGAAGAAGAAAGTCGCTGCAAATTATAGTTACTCAGAACGACAGTTCATGTCCATCTGAACAAACATGCCTAACAATATGGCAAAACTGCATTAAAAAATTTTAAAGACCACTAAGTGATAGAAACGTGTACAAACAGAGAGGTTTCGAAGCAGGTTTTCAAGTAGACGAAAACTCAGTACGACGAATACAAGATTTAAAGAGTAGGCTATAATATTAATTGCTGGGGTTTGACATCCAAAATCACGATATGATTATGAGGGGCGCCGCAGGGGAGGGCTGTGGAAGTTTCGACCACCTAGCGTTCACTAACGCGCACCTAAATCTAAGTACACGGGCCTCAGGCGTTTTCGCCTCCATCGAAAAATGCGGCCGCCGCGGCCGGGATTCGATCTCGCGACCTTCGGGTCAGCAGTCGAGCACCTTAACCACTAGACCACCGGGGCGGGCTACAGCGAGTAGGCTGCGCTACGAGTATTGCAGTTGGAGAGATGCAATTTTCACAGCTCTCAAACGTAGTGTTTAGTACCTCACATATGTCGTTCGCTTTGTAGGTATGACTGCCAGAGAAACCGGCGTCCACGGGTGTACAGGAATGCGTGTGTACACAAATGAGGCTCTCGAATACGCGGCAGTCACATGCGTATATGTATGTGCTGTTTTCTAATAACCGATGCTCTCCCGATCGTGGGCTTGTCGGCGATTAGCCGTATCTGATACGGCAATCTTATCCTTTATCACGATTACCGAGGTTACTTGTCATTTTCCGTTGACGCATTTCATTGTGGGCCAGATATTAACGCGTGACCCTCTTTGTTGCATGTAGTAACTGAAGAGCTGCGTTGCTAAGCACGTGGACGAAGGTCGCATTCCCGGTATGGAGAAAGAAAGAAGTGAGGAGGGAGCATTGCGCAATGCGATAAAAAGAAAGAAAGAAAGAAAGAAAGAAAGAAAGAAAGAAAGAAAGAAAGAAAGAAAGAAAGAAAGAAAGAAAGAAAGAAAGAAAGAAAGAAAGAAAGAAAGAAAGAAAGAAAGAAAGAAAGAAAGAAAGAAAGGTCGGGCACGCACACGCCAGGATTCGCTCGCCCCCATTTTCCCTGTAGGGCAAGAACGCCTGACTGTTTTACACTGATGAGGTCGCTTCACAGTCGACTACGTCCGTAGACTTCGTTTCTTTATCAGAGAGTTGTTTTAATTGATACACGTCCTTAACTCTTTCCTTCTTTCCGCAAGGCGTGCAGCTACGGCAGCAAGAGTAGCCGTAACGGTCGCACCAGAGAACAGGCGTCCACGCCAGCCCGACGAGAAAATAGGACGCCGCAAGTATCTTGTACAGGATTTGGTACGAACCGACGTGGTCTCGGAAAAATCCTGCCGAAAAGAAAAGGCACATGTCTTGAGGCATACTCACAACTTGCAACATGTAGGTGAGATGCACTGCTTATGACAGCGTGAAAAAAGGTAATGGCGTAAAAAAAGAAGAAGAAAGACTTTCACACAGACTTTCTTCTCAGCATTCGTATTTCACTTATCCGATCTTGGCAAAGCGTGCAGATCTAAGGGTTCAGCAAGCATGCAACACATAACATAAAAGCCAACCCCGATCTGACGTAGTGCATATTTACGCTCCTTAACCTTTATTTGTTTCCAATTTTTACTTTCATGCTTTGTTTAATTAATTCGGGACAATTACACCAGGGTAAGCGCTTGCTGTTCTTGGCTACAGTGAAAAGTGTAGATCCAACAAGCACAATCCGTTTATTGTACACCACTGAACATCGCAGTGTGCTCTACCTCTTTTTCCGCGGATTTATATCCATTACATAGCTCAGGTCCATAGCCAGAAATTTTTTTGGGGGAAGGGGGGGCACTTGCTGAAGACCTTGACTATTTCAGAAAGACGCCTATTTTCATGATTTATTTTGGTAAACTCACCTACTTCACCAAAATTTCTGGGGGGGCCCGGGCCCCTAGCTCCCCCCCCCCCTGGCTACGGGCCTGACATAGCTGCAAAATAAATAAACTGTTGCAGCTGTACTTGTACATTCTTTATAGATCTGCTTGATCGTCATGATACCCTCTTTTGCTTCTGCTTCAAGAACAGGGGGAGCTCTGATAAATCCTGAAGTGACCGGATGTAGATCGTGTATGTAATTTGTCGCGGATGACGCACTCATCTACAAACATCTTGATAAGAATCTTTTGTTTCACTGCCTGCGTGAACGTTGGAGCTGGAAAAAATTACGAGGTATGACTAAAAAATGTAAGGGCCGCTTGGTCGCAAACAAATATATTTTCGTTTGTAACAATTTTTTGACAGGCTCATTCTTTTGTAGTCTACTCCATTTTTCTTCATAGTTGCGGCAATTTCTGAACACTCATCATATCACTGCATTAACTATTTTAACCCAGCTATGAACCATTCCACTACGAATGCCTTGATTATTTTTTTAATAATCACGTGGAGGATAATGGCGCCACTGCACTGACTGTTTCCTTTTGTTGACGTGTTGGTGCAGTACATCCACGTCTTGTTGCCTGTAACGCTACGTGAAAAGAAGTAATCACCGCTTTGACAATAGTAGCACAAAGAACGTCGTCCACTTGGTATTCTTTCCTGCCTGTCTTGGTCGGTAAGCATTTTCGATACCCGCTCTGCGCACAGTTTGCTATTTTTTAGGTTTCTATAAACAATTGAGCAAGTAGCAGGGCATCGAACAAGAAGAAATCTATCAGTCAAAACATTAGTCGTCAGTAGTCGCTGAAATCGCAGTTCATGGTGTACTTGTTTGCCGATTGCGTTGGTCGGAATACTAGGACTGTCAATCCGGTTTTCGCCATGCACATTTCTGCAATGATTTTTGAAGTATTGACGGCATCAAATGACCTTTCTTTCACTCATTATTTAATGACAAAAGCTAAATAAAGTAGGACAATTTTGGCAGCTCATGCTCATTTCGCACTAAAAATCAAAAATAAAAATCGAGGTACAAATTGGGTGGACATTCTCGCCTGCATTCAACGACAAGGCAACAACCACTGGATTCCAGCAATACATTCAGTGCTTTCAGAAGCCATCAGCACAACTATGACATTCCAATAGTTCAATATAATGAAACGGGCCCTTAATGTTTGAATAAAACGCCATGCCTGCGCGCAAAGCGCAGTACAGTCACAGCGAAACCTGTAAGAGCGGAATTTCTAGAGCCCGTCATAAACTCTCTTGTGGCTACTAATAAATGTATACTAGCAAAGTACCCACTACGGCGGAAATAATAATGTGAAGTTCGGAAGCACCCACCACGGCGTTACTCGTAATTCTGCGGAGTAGTGGGGTACCATCTTTGAGGCATTATGTGTACTTTGTTGATTCGACGGCTCATGACGATGAAGAATTATGGCTGAGTCCTTTGTAATGGCTTGAAATTTTTAAATGACCCACTAGCTACGAAATTCGCATTGTGTGACTCCCGGTCGTTATTTAAATATTCCACCACGCTTTATGACATACGTTAACTTGAGAAAGACAGAGAGGGAAGGAAACTGACTTTATTGAAACCCTGAGGAAATGGATCGTGGGAGCCTCACGGGCTTCCTTGGCAACCAAAAGAAATGCACTTGTGAGGAATCCGTTACGCTATATATAATTATAATTTTTTGTGATGTAGGGAACCAGCCACTATGCAATTTTTCGTCATTTTGCGGAGAACCGTAGTACCCGATAAGGACCACTAGGGTATTATGTGCACTTTGTTGATGCTGTTTCTGGTGACGATGAAGAATCATGGCACAGCCCTTTGTAATGGTTTGGAAGCATTCAACAACCCACTCGTTGCGCAATTCGCATTGTGTGACGTCTGGTTACAGAATTCGCATTGTGTGACGCCTTCTAACACGCTACATTACATATGTTAATGTGGTTCCTTCCCGACATGACGCCTGTATGGGGCCTTTATGCAAAGCAGGTTGAAGCACTGTCATTGCCGTGATGCATTTCATTTCTGGGACATTCTTAAGAGAACCCTCAGAAAAGAATTTCCAGTTACATGGCATGGTGTGAGGTTCCTCCCGTTCAAAAAGAGCACCAACAATAATGCACCATATAATTTAATCACGCTGTTAGGTCTACATTTGCTATGGAGAAACCGCATGATTGACAGACATGCTGAGCCACCTCGCTCGACAAGGTCTGCCTTTCGAGAAGAAGCAGCTAACGTACGTAGTGTTGCTGAGACTTTTGACCCGGTTCCGGAGTGGCTTGGACTTCTGGACGCTTGTGTCTGTTTACCGGACTTTTGAAGATGCCTTGGACTATGCGAAATTATGTGTATTTTGTGCATATGTGCATGTGAGTTTAATTCTAAAGCGATGAATTATGTTGTAATAGATGGCGAGATTTGATGGCTTTATTCTCATGCATTAAAGAAAAAAAAAGCACCGGCATGGCTCTGAGGTAGAACACTGGGTTCCCCGCAGAGGGCCCCGGTTCGAACCTCGTTCCATCCTTGAATTCTTTCTGATTTCGCTTTTTTTCTTATTTCGAGCGATAGTGGTTACGGACACTGGCGGCAGCGGCAGCGGACAACTACGGCGCCAAAAACGGCCCTTGTGGTCTCATAACAGCTTTCGCTGTAATATATCGCACTTTGTTTTTACCAATAATAAGATGTTCAGTCACGATGGCGATCAACGCCTTATATGAACGACAGAAATAAAGAAGGAAACGACGTTACAGCGTCTTTCTACATCGTCATCGCAAGTTTAGAAAGCCTCAAGGCATTAGTACTCTGTTCCAAAGTAAAGTGCTCAGCACCGTTATGACGAAGCAGCTTTTCATAGCCTGCTTCGCTATCATAAGATATTCACGCACTTGTCACCATGCCTGCAAGAGCAAAGATACTTTTATCCATGTTTTGTGTACTTTTAATAGCAATAACTAAAGCACACTTTACAAATCCTAGATAGCAAAAAACGATATGCGTAATTAACTAGCTGAATTTACAATACACAACACTAATTTTTCTTCTTTATTCAGTAGTTCAAAGGCACTAAATATCTGGTATATATTTCCGAAGGAATAGAATGGCGTATGTAAACAATATTTGTGCAAACGTAATTAATACCAACTTCAAAGAGCGCTTTTCCCTTCTGTCTCTACTTACTTCATCCTGTATACGGCGCCTCAAAGTACTGAACTTACTAGGACGCCAATAAAAACCCCTGGTGTATCTTTCTGCTGTCAGCAGGTGAATGAGTCCACTTACCAAGAATAAATGGATTGGCGAAAAAGAAGGGCACGCTGATGGCTCCTGTGAAGCCGAAGACGAAGGACAGAGAGTCCACTCCGAGGTAGTTCGCGATGACGACGCCCTCCACGGTGACGGCCGCACCGAAGAAGGCCGCAAAAAGCGAAGCTCCGGCCGTAAGCGCAAGCAACGTGCCTCCTCGTTCCAGCAGTATCATGGAAGCAGCCATGGCCACGAAACTGAACGCCATCAGTGTGCTATGCCGAACCAGGCCTCTGTCGGCAGCCAGAGGAAAGCACAATCTGCCGACGGTCTCAGTGAAGCCGAAGTACAGCATGACACCCGCTGACTCCATCAGCGAAAAGCCTTTGTCCCTCGCAAAATCCACGATCGTCGCGAAAAAGATGTTTTGCGTGTAGTAGCCGATAACGCCTGACAAAACGATCACGTAAAACACGGGATTCACAAATAGATCCCGGGTGTCTAGTCGCTGCTTGCCCGGTACTTTCCTCGAGTTTTCAGCTGGGTCATCACAGTGGATTTGTTCTTCGTCCTTTTCACACGCTTCCATATAGTCACTTTGCAGCTCCCGTGGTGTGGCTGCAAAGTTGCTGGACGCCGATTTGTAGCTTGTGCCAC
Source organism: Rhipicephalus sanguineus (assembly GCF_013339695.2). Classification (NCBI taxonomy): domain Eukaryota; kingdom Metazoa; phylum Arthropoda; class Arachnida; order Ixodida; family Ixodidae; genus Rhipicephalus; species Rhipicephalus sanguineus. Next base: position 142,339,603 of record NC_051179.1, on the reverse strand, counting down.
TCCAAGGTGGTTCCTTCGTGAGCATACCGAGAGGTGTTAAGTGCATTGCAAGCCCACCGTATAGAAAGAGGCACGCTCTGAAGCCGTAATGCCCTTGGATGAAAAGCATCAGGATGGGAAGGACAACGGAGCCTGCCGTACCTCCGAGGTTCTTTATGCCGCTAGCAATGCCCCGGTATCGATCGAAATGCATCATGAGAGAGATGGAAATAGCAACGAAGAATATCCCAGATCCAAGACCTGCGAACGAAACGAAAGAAAAATACCCACTTTTTTCTACGTTCATGTACTTAAACAGCGGCGAGAGCCCCAAGGCCGCGTCATTTAAATAATAAATCCTGCCGCAGATGACATGATATCATGATTGGCAAGTTAAGGCTTACCAATTATGTTTGTCATACACTCTTGTCGCACCATAACAATTTTGGTATATATAGAATTATTGAAACAGCCGTGAGAGCACCAAGACCATAGGATGTAAACAATGCTGGTCATGACATGCATGCCATGATTTTCATGCTATGACCTGTCATGTATGTTCGCCATACAGTCATGTCATGTCATACCAATTGTAGTATACATTCCATTCACGAAACGGCTACGAGAGCACAAAGTCGTAGGCGGCTAGATAGATAGATAGATAGATAGATAGATAGATAGATAGATAGATAGATAGATAGATAGATAGATAGATAGATAGATAGATAGATAGATAGATAGATAGATAGATAGATAGATAGATAGATAGATAGATAGATAGATAGATAGATAGATAGATAGATAGATAGATAGATAGATAGATAGATAGATAGATAGATAGATAGATAGATAGATAGATAGATAGATAGATAGATAGATAGATAGATAGATAGATAGATAGATAGAAGCGGGCAAGGTCCCTTTGGTTTGCTAAGAAATGCTTCGCATTAAAAACCGCTTGGCCTACAGGTGACTGTAAAAGAATATTTCACCCCTTAACGATGTTGAGCATAACACTAGCGAACGTGGCACGCTAACGACGAAAAAAAAAAAAACGAAAGCCTACAGAAGTATCGTGAAATTGGGCCTTCGGCACTAACCGTGAACGAATCCCATGCATACCGTTACCGCAGCGAGGTCTCTGGCAACGCTTGCCCCAATGGGTCCTGTCCACGTCAGAATAGCTCCGAATAGGGCGATGCTTCTGACGGAACAGTACTTTTGAAGTAGTGAGACCAACAAACCTGGGAACCATAAAACATGATCATTAGCAAAGACGGTGGTTAAAATTTATTTCAAATATTACTGTAAACAGGACAGGGAGAAATGGATAACACTACAGCTGTTCCTTGTACTGAACCACAGGTCTGCAATCGTTAGGACAGAGGATGGAACAGAGCGACTAGAATAAGGGAACCCTGTTAATGTTAAATTAAAGGGAACCCTGTTAACAATAATGAATGCCACAGAACACGCGCTGTTACTAATTTCAAGTTGGTACTCGTTACAAGTTGTTATTAAAGCAATCTGCGCTGGGTTGCCTGCACGCATAGATTTGCTCAACTACATCACGATCTTTACTAAATTTTGCTGCTTGATTACGCACTTTACGCGACATAGACGTTCTATGGAACATGAGAACTACGCCATAGTACCAGTTACTACAGACCAACCATCACAGTTCTGCATCGATCGGTGCAATGCGCCGTTCCGTTAAGCAGTGTGAACGAGTAGGTTCCAAACCTGCGGAGAAGTTCACGATGAAGGCGACGCTTTGTGGCCAGCCTGCCCGCTGGCGGTCAACCTGAAAAGCGTCCATGTAGCCGACGTACAAGAACCCTGAACATCTGTCCGTGAATGACATCACCAGCTGGGCCACGAAGGCAATGGCCGCCATGTGCCAGCAACGGTCAACTCGTTGCGCTCCACATGCTCCCATTTCTTCTGCAAACGAGTCACAGCACGGCCTAGCATTTCTTTTAAAAGCAAAATGTCATTGGTGTCATCGAAACTTTAGCAGCCAAGCCATATCGATTGCTATGTCTCTTTCAGTGCAGTAGTAGTGAAAGTTAGGAAATGCTAGTTACTTCAAATTTTATCTCGAGTCTCTATCGTTCCGCCTTTCATGGAAACTCCGCTATATCAATTCCACCAATCAAGTTGACTACTGTTATATGCGTAACATTCAGTCAACTGAAAACAATATATATATATATATATATATATATATATATATATTTATTTATTTATATATATATATAGTGTTCGCAAAAATTTTATCCCTCGTTAGTGCGTATTCCCTAACACTAATAAACGATGTCAAGTGAATTATCGCGTACATAAATGGAAACTGTAGAGCCTCTGGAAAACTTTCGTAGCTTTTTCCTTCATCCACTTATTAGCAACCTCATCGGCTAGACATCAGCGCTCCAGCTGCTGTGCTTGCCAATGCAAATATTGACAATGTGGTCTGCAATAAATTCAGCAGAAGAAATGGAAATTCACAGTGCGAAAATGTGGGCCCATTCAACCACAACCGGGCATGCAATATGTGATAGTAACTCACCGCATTTTGACTGGCCTGCATTCTGTTCTCCTTCTTTCGCGATCTTCTACGGACACTCTGCCCTATTCGGTGGTGCTGCTGCAAACTCTAACTCTGCTACGGAGAACAAAATGCAGGCCAGTCCCAAGGCGGCGTGTTACTGTCTGAGTGGTTTCCGTGCATTCCAGATCAATTTGAAATTGAATATACATTAAATTTCGACCAGGATTTTAAAATAAAAACCCAGCGACATTCCTTCTTTGCTTGCGCATTTTCTTTAAAGGGCAACTACACTTGTGAAGGCAATGTTTCGCTTTGAAAGTAGATGCCTTGGCTGCCGACCAATTGGCATGATCGTTACCCTTAAGCGATGGCAATGGAAGACACGAAACGGCGAAACGAAAATTCGTGCTCACAGAAACGAACGTTAAGTCCCAAATGTACTTGCCTATAAAAATAGTCCTCGTCGTTTCTTCCTGGGGTGGCGTGACTGTCTTTTGGCAGAAAGGGGCTTCAACACTATCTACAATGACGAGTCGACAGCTCGCGCGAATGGTGTCGGCTGTGCAACGCACGCCAAACTACTATCGGCCGCACGCCGTAAAGAACAGAGAGCGCGGGTAGTGACACGCGATTCCAAGCTCGGGGACTCCCGCCGCTGGTCTCGTACATCTCTCATCCTAAAAGCATAACCAAGAGCGTGCGCGAAATTGGCAAGCGTGAAGGAGCGTCTGTGACGCTGTCCAGAAAACTCATTTCTTGCAGCCCCGCCCGCACTCCCTGAACGTACAGTTATCCCGGAGCCATGCCCGCAACACGCATGCGCGTGCAGACTGGAAGTAGAGAGCTGCGTCGGTTTGTTTTAGCACACGCCAGCAGTCGTGGTACACGCCACGAAAAAAAAAAGAGAAAGAAACACAGAGCGAGGTCAGGTCACAGCTGGCATGGTTTGCTTCGTACACAGCGGATACGAAGAAGGGCGTACAATATATGCAGCACAGGCCGCATGCCCATTGCTATATAATTTTTGTATTCTTATCGTAAAATATCGAGAAAGATTAAATATGTTGGAACGCTCCGTTTGATTGAAATTTATGCATTTAATGTTCACCGGAGAAAAAAAAAAACAGTTTGCTTGGAGGAAACAAAAAAAAATAATTGCGATGCCTGACCTTCACAAACAAAACAGAAAAACACATCTGGTGTACTTCAGCATCCAAATGATAATGGAACTTAAAATATCCATTCAGTTCACCTGTAAAAATTAATCATACACTAGTGCCCCATCAATTATTACCAAAAGTCTAGTGATGCGGGAACATCAAATTTCGAGACAGTCAAATACGAGTCGAACAGTGTCAGAAACGAATCAAGTCTAACTGAATACTGATTACTTTATGAATTCTTTGAAGATAGTGAGCAGCGGTTTTTACAACTATTCCAAGGTGATGTTCATAACTACTTATAAGTTTAGGATTAAAATAACAAATGCATCATCAGAAAATAATAAGCAGAGTCTTTGCACGTACTGAAGTCATCAAAAAGCGCGAATGGTCGTTGTGCAGCCGGTAAAGGCTAGCTGTCTCGGCGAAGGACGTAGCATGCTGTACTACGGAAGCGGTCGTGTTTTAGGCGCATACTCTGCCCACTGGGCTCGAAATTCGTCATGAATTTTCTGTGTTTGAGTGTTTTATGTTGCGGTAGTTGGCATGTGTGAATATTTGTCGACTATTCACAAAGTAATCGTATTTACGGAGAGCGGCTTTTAGATTCCAGTACCGAAATGAATGGTACAGTATTGTGTTAAATATTTCGAAGGACCGTTTACTTTGCAAAACTGTACTAAATGAATTTTGCTTATGAATCGTCGCAAATACAATGTACTTGTTGGAATTATTGTCAGTCTGTAGGTTTCCTTAGTCAGTCTATAGACCCTTATGCTCTTGCACTATTTTGTAAGTCGTCATATGGAGGGAAAAAACGTGCGGCTGAGGTAATGCGAATTTACGCCCATTTAGTTCATTCTGGCACCTTATTCATTCGTCTAAGACGACTAGAAGGCACAAGCCATCCGGTGTGGCTATTGTTCACTGAATATTTATTTATTTATTTATTTATTTATTTATTTATTTATTTATTTATTTATTTGCAAGTGCCGCTGTCTCGATAGACGAGACATAGGAGGGGTGAGTGCAACAGTCAGTACACCAAACAACAATCATACAGTGCATTTTAAAAGCATCACAAAATGAAGTTAGGTAATTATTCCACAAGCTCTTCATTCGGCTTTCACCGCATGGACCCAACTAGGCCGTTCCGAATGTCGACAACACTTTAAAAAGAAGGACGCTTAAAACAAGTTACAAATGGCTGAAACAGGAACAATATCAAGTGGGTAGGATTGCCGCGTGGCACGCCCAGTGGAATGACTGAAAAATCGGCGCTTGAATGCAACTGTGGCCGTGCAGAATTTTATGCAGCAATGTGCTAGGCTCAAGCGGGCGTCGATGAGCCAGGGTTTCTAACGATAAAGTGCATGCGTGAGATGGAGGACAAAAATCGCGGTCGTATCGGCGGAAAATGAACCGTACTGCTTTCTTTTGTATAACCTCACGCTTATTTATGTCAAGTGCATTGTAGCATGACCATACCACTGAGGCGTACTCTAGTAATTATGTGACAAGGGATTTATTAGCAGTTATTTTCCAGTCCCTGGTAGAGTGCTCGAGGATTCGTTTTAAGTATCCCAGTTTCCTAATTGGCCTAGCGCAAATGATTTCAATGTGAAGGTGCCAGTTTATTTTTGAATGAATTTAATTTCAATGTATTTGAAGGTAATCACAGAATTAAGGTAGTGCCCATTCTAACTATAACTGAAACCTAGCGGCTGCTTTTTACTAGTGAAGGTCATCTCATTTGTGCAGTCTTTATTAATTTTTTGCATCACGCTTACACGACTTTTCTTTAATGTGAATGCATAGTAAGCGCGAAACAGCCCACGATCTCGAGTCCACGCCAGATTTTCGCTCACCGTTCTGTTCGCACGAGGTCTAAGGCTTTCGCCTGAAAATTATCTACAAGTAGGCGCATGCGTAATGCGTGGCAGGTCATGTCCAATAGCGCACTAAGAGCTATACACACTGCCTATCAGCTGACGTTTGCGTCCTCTCGTTTTTCGGTGCCGCGCATATGGCTGCTCATCAACGGTGGCTTGCACATGTTACGTCGATTGCGCTTAGCAAAGAAAGAGCATGGGTACTACGTGAAAGCATGTTTTTTATTTCGCATAATGCAAATTCGTCAATTGCAAATGCATCAACAACAAAACATCCCTACTGGGACGACGACTAAGTCTAATCACTCATGCATCGACAAAAAGCTTGCTTTAACTTGGTTTACATAACCGATTGACCTTGGGAACGTCACTGATTGCGTAACGTTGCTGTCCCTTTCAAAGGATTTCCATTGTCACCACTTCACTTCTTCGGTCCCTTCGTACTTATTGCGTTTCATTCATTCATTCATCCGTTCATTCATTCATTCACAAAACTTTATTAGCAAGAGTCCTGAAGCCCGGTAAGACCGAGGCGGCATGAGTCCACGTCGGCACCGTCAGGCCGAGCCTATGGCGCAATCGTGGACCCCCTTAACAGCCTGCACTTGATCTTGATATGAAGTGTTTAATTTGCACTAAATATTTAGCCGCGAGTCAGCACCCACGTTTGCCACTCTTTACACTTCGTCGTTATTTTAGCGCTTTATTTACCTTTAAGATGGCAAGTGCCGCTAAGATGCAGCTCTTATATACCTTTCCTTTGAAGGATAATGTAAACTACCATTCATGATCTGAACATGCCTGCCAAATGCTGCTGCTGCTGATGATGACGTGCCTCCACAACATGTCTCATACCCACGCTGGGGCACTCGCCAAGAATTGCTGATATGAAGTTTTAAAGATATATCTAATGGTTGAACACAAAAGACAATCAAACATATAAAAAAACGAGTGCAGTAATTATTTGTACATTCAGCCCAGAATTTTCATCCTAACTAGAAATTAAAATAATGAAATTAATGTGTTACCGAACGTCTTATTCTTTTTTATTTAGTTTTTCCTTTTTGATTCATTGCTACTATCGGAATACACTTGCGATTAGGAGTTTAAAAAAGAATTTGTTTTGTTTCATGAAGGAAAGCACTAACAGCATCAAAAATATTCCTGTGGCTGACGCACTGCACGCCATTCTTCTTTTTTATTAAACACAACCTAGTACAACCAATACAAATGAATCCAAGAGAAGAACAGGGGAAATTATTGTTGTTTTTTTTAGCTGTAGTGCGGTAATTAAAACATAAATCGAAAGGAAATAAGGCGGATGAAAAATCAACTTCCCTCAACTCTGGATAAGTTGCTTTATCCGAAGGTTGTAGGTTCAGTTCCTACCAGCGACACATTGATCTTTCATCCACTTTAATTCCTTTCCAATTTCGCTTAATTACTACGCTGTTGCTAAAAAAATTCGGCAGATCCCACGTACCGTGGGAGTCGATGTTATGCGAAGCATGCGGCGGGAAGGTGACTGTGGCGTAATTTTTTTTACTGAGCGAAACGTTACAAAATGGCGCTAAAGATATGTATAAATTTTATACACACGCAGATACGTTGAAGAGCCGCATATGTGTTATATAGCCAGTTGTTTACAGTTGGGTAACGCTGCCAACGGAACGTGGGTATTACCACCACCAGAAGCGGTAAGCTGATGTGTGGTGCTTATACTTGTCCCTCATGACGGAGAACGCAAGCACGTTTCACGAACCCGTGTGTATGTGTAGAAGGGGTTCTTGACAATTCTTGAACAAGGTCACCACAGTGATAAGTGAGCAGCAGCAGCTGGACCGGATTTGTTATTCGGATCCGTTCGTGATCGCGGCTGTGAGGAGTCTGTGTAGTGAAGTGCGAGGTATACGTAGTGCAGCTGGTGGAAATCCTGGATGCCTCTTACGATGAAATTATCTATGATGCCTTCTGTCGTGGACGTGGCAGCGAGGTCTTTTGATGTCCTCTCTACATCCAATCCGTCTTTCACGCAGCATAAACACCAAGCATTGTTCGGTCTTGATAAATCAATGTTGAAGTCACCGGTAATGATGAGAGGCCTGGTTCTCTCAGCAGATATATTGTAGGAAGCATTGACGCCGGTTGTTGCGCAATCCACGTGGTCCACGTTGCGGATCACGTGGACGAGTGGATGGTAGTTGAGTGTCTTCCAGGGGTGTTCTGTCGTCAGTTTCCCCACTTTCCTTACGTGTGCCGCGGTGGTGTAGCGGTTAAGGTGCTCGGCTGCTGACCCGAAGGTCGCGGGTTCAATCCCGGCCGCGGCGGTCGCATTGTGATGGAGGCAGAATGCTAGATGCCCGTGTTCTGTGCGATCTCGGTACACGTTAAAGAATACCCAATGGTCAAAATTTGCGGGGCCCTTTGCTACGGCGTCTCTCATATCATAGCGTGGTTTGCGGACATAAAACCCCAACAAATATTATTATTTTCACTTTCCTTGCGTGTCAATGTGTGTGTTCACGATTACTGTGTTGGTTGAGACTCTGTATCACCTGTGGCACATACCCGCATAACATTAACTCTGGTTTACGGGTATGTGCCACACGTGACTGAGAGAAAGGGTTTAATGACGTACGCGACAGGTATTTTGCGTTATTCATGTCATGACCAGTGAATCGTGTTCGTCATACACTGCTCCCCTGCTATGCCAATTTTGGTATACTACTAGTTATGGAGGCGGCCAGGAGAGCGCCCAGACGTAGGCGGCTAGATAGATAGATAGATAGATACGTAGATAGAAACGGCCAAAGTGCCTGAGGTTCGCTAAAAAATGCTTCGCATTTAAAACTACAAATATTGTTCCCTATGCCTCCCTTGGCCCCATTGTCTGTTGGTTTAACTAAGTCGTGTATAACAAAGAAACGAGCCCTTAGATCACTCCCTTTCGTTCATTCTTATTCTCCTAGTTACTTGAAGCTCATGATTCCGATCTTCGGACACTACCTGCGCTATTGTAGACATATTTCTTTACCACTTTTAGTGCGTCACTACCTATCGGAAAGCTTTGTTCGCTTCTCAGATATCGCCTTGCCGATCAATCCAGGGGACGAATTGCAGATAATAACTACTGAAGTGAACCGGGAAAGCAGAAGGGTAGGTCTCAAAATTAATCCGCAGAAAACTAAACTGGTGTTTAACAGTCTCGGAGTAGAACATGGCATTATAGCCTTTTTTTTTACTTTGAGCCAAGCGTTACAGCAGGATCGTAGATACGTAACATTAAGTGACTTTAGGCAGCATTCTCTAATACTAGCTACCAGCCAGCCTCCACCTGCCAATATTAGGTTTGTTAAGACGTTTAGTGACGGCGAGATTGACGGCGACCTAGTTGGCCACTAACCAGAAGACGGCGAGATGACGGCGATATAGTTGGCCACTAACCAGAAGTCAAAACTAAACAACACTGCCCACACCTCGCCAACAGTTCTCCGAGATTAACCACCAATGAGCCATCAGCAGACAAACGTAGCACGCACTATCCAACATTAGCTGACAGTAAAACAAGGTTAATCGATATCTGGTGCTAGTGCTATTCAACGGTTATGCGACACATGCCGTTATCCGCCAACGCAAGCTGACAGTTGGCTACGTGTTGGTATAGAGCGTGCACCTGAATATAAGTACACGGGCCTGAAGCACTTCCGCTTCCATAGAGAATGCGGCCGTCGCGGCCGGGATTCGACCCTGCGACCTTCGGGTCAGCAGTCGAGAACCAAAATCACTAGACCGTAGTGGCGGGTAGCACTCGTTAATGTTCCTCAACACGTCTTTCATGCCGCTCAAAATGTTACATATACGAACACCGTGGAGGCCAAGTGGTTACGCTGCTCGGCTGCTGACTCGAAGTACCGGGGTTCGATCCCGGGCGGGGTGGTCGCATTTCATTGGAGGTGATATGTTTGAGGTCAGTGTACTGTGTGATTTCAATGGACGTTAAGGAACCGTGGGTGAGTCTTTGAGTAAGTGCTAAAGCTACCACAAAAGAGAGTTTGATGGCAATAGAAGGAGCCGTCATCGAAATACGAGACCATGTTTTTCAAATCATTTCATGTACACCATTTTGTTTTTGCCTTTCTATATCACATACCCAGTTTAAATGCATTCCTTCAACCAGCATTTCCCTACGTTTCCAATGACAAACAACCACTGTTCCTTATAGTTCGTTTAAGATTCTTATAACGTTTCTGTGCTGTACAAACAAGCAAGTATATACTGCATACCGCAAGAAAGTGGACGAAGATTTTTTCAGTAAAATCATTTACAAAAAAAACACTATATACTGGTACCGTGTATATGCTTGTGTGTATATATGTTTATTGTCTGTCTCTTTCCTCATAGGCGACCTGTACGTATAGTCACGTGTGTTATTTTGATGTATTCAGATTTCGCCCGGAAAGACTCTTTGCAACTCTCGGCGCCGACCGCGCCGCAATGTTTCACGATTGTTCAAGATCATTCCGTTAATAGTGCGCGCAGGACGCGAACTAGTCTTCTGTATTCGAGAGCTTATGCGGCCACCAGCGATAACGCTGGAATCTTCGATAGCACATGTGTAAAAGCCAACGCGCTTTACCGCTTGTCAGATTATCGACGGCCGACGCTCTGTTCACCGCTATCAGTGTAAGTGTGTATCGCTTGTAGTTTGACTTCTCGTTTACCGGGCACACGTTCGCCCAAATAAAAAGCTTAGTCTTGGACAAGCCGACTTCTGCCTTTGTCCACGTCACGATCCTGCGAGTTTATTTTGGTGCACATTGTAATGGACCGGCCACTAGCCACTGTAGGCTAAAGGTCCGAATGATAATTGTATATACATTTTTTGTTCATTAAAATAAAGTTCCATTGATTGGTAAAATAAAACAATAGCTTGCCACATACATGCGACTGACTACTGCAGACAACCCACAAGTTTTGCTATTTTATTTTACACACTTCTGTGTTACACAAAGAATGAGTGTTAAGTGTACGACTTAATGACAAATATAGAATAAAATTTCCACATATGTAATGACACAGATTTTGAAAAAAAATGCGATATGCATGGACGATGGCTTGAATTGAAACAGAGCTGTATTTGAAACCGAGCTACACAAACTACAGACCAAACGCAGGTTGTGAACTTTTCTGACACTAAACGATGTCTTAAAGCATAAAAGCTGTAAAAAGAAGGTTCATCTAAACAAAATCAAATTTGCCTGCGACACTAACCAAGGGAATCGTATCCTACAGGCAAGTTTCTTAGTTTAATTTTCACTACATTCGTGAATGATTCGTTGGTTATCACCTGAGAAAAGTTGTACGCCATTCCGCTATCTCCGGGTATCCTTTTCCCTTCGGATAAATTCGTGGGCTCAACTCTCCGCACATAACGTAACTGTTTACCGGTGTGAAAGTTTATTTAAAAATATATTGTGGGCGCACTCAAACGATGCGTTACTCGAAAAGTGTTGCGGTGATGTCTGCTTAATGAATGTGGTAGACGATTTCGAAATGCGTTGATAGCAGGATTCGGAATGAACGCGTAACTCATTTTAAAAAGCGAACTATTGGACCGTTCCGAGGGAGCTCCGTCCTTGTGACTTCCGCAGACAACGATACCAGTGTTAAACATACCACGCAAACACTGTCATGTATATTCTGTCCACAGAACGGTTAAGTGAGTAGGCTGTTTGTACCATCTTTAGAAGTAAAATATCACGGTACTGTCGGCGTACTTACCGACAATTTTCCGTCAAAGGGTAATAAGAAACGATCGTTTGTTCTCGATAAAACAGCACAATATTAGTGATGCATGTACATACATAAGGTGATAACGAAGCGCAGGGAGTATTTCTCGATCTTGATCACGTGAAGCTCAATGATCACAAATACCTGTAATCGCAATTCTTTGCATTCACTTTCAAACAACAAAATTGGATTGAATGGCCTCTTATATGGACAATAATGGCCCTAGCTAAGTTTCTTGGCCTCTGCTACCTATAGGGGTCTCAGTTTAGACCTTGGTATAATACAGTGGCGTAGCCAGGGGATGGCATATCGAGCCCGTGCCCTCAGCCCCCCACCCACCCATTCCCCCAGAATTTTTTCCCCATGGCATACCGGGAACAAAATGACACTCAACCACATCAGCCTGCCCGGACCCACTTCAGACCAGAGAGCTACCCCCCCCCCCCCCAAAAAAAAAAAAAAAAAAATTCTGCTTACGCCCCTGGTTTAATAGCACCTATGCTTTCAGTGCAATTGGATACCCTGTTTGAGAGTTCGGCATATAAATGTCATGATGATGAAGCACGAAAAGAAAATTCCTCCTCAGTGTCAGGGTCTATTCCTCAAAGCTAAACGCTGCCGCTTGAATGAAACGCCAAGACCGGAGGAGCCAATCAGGAAACCATGGCCTACGCAATCTTATATACAAAACAGCCCCAGGCGCTATCACGTTTCTTAATGTCTCCTGGACTTCATGAACCTTTGGTAGTGGTTAGCGTGCATCCCGCGCAAAGCCATTAACCGCTCGTAAATTTTCGTACAGTTTCTTTTTTTTTATGTATATTATATGGTACTCTCTTTCGTTCCACATGTGTATACAGGAGCGAATGGAGAAAGTCCTTTGTTAACCTCTCTGCTTCTCTTCCTTGGTTGCGTTATCTTTCCTCCCGAAGCCATGCACGCTTTCACAATGATTGTCAAATTGGGGCCGTTCGGTCTCACTGTTTTTTTTGTTTTCTTGCCAACGACGCAGGCATAAATGAAAATATAGGTTTTATATATATTCTATCGCTGTAGCCTAGCGTCACGAAAAATATTTCCCTCACCTTCTGCTTCCCAAATTGTGTCACATCAGAGGCATGAAAAAATGTAACACTCTTCAGCACCAGCAATTAGGCCAACTGGCCTGCGTCACGATGGGTGATGAAAATTATGATTGTGAGCTGCAACCCGCCAACGAGGCTACAATTTGAGAAAACGATGGCCCTACATCGTACACAAAAGAAAAGCACAGTGTGAAAGTTTCTTGACGGTGGGAGTCAGAAGTTCTGAAGTATTCTGACCACGGCCTGTCTTCGCTTCTTTCTTCTCCAAGAGTCGCTCACGTGCCACTCATGTGCGACCACTACGAGCCAGGAGAATCCCAGTAGAAACAATATCACAGACATCATCTGGAACAGGCCGTCGTATGATTTCTGGTAGTCCCGAAAGTAACCTAAAGAGAAGGCAGAAGGAAGCTTCAGCAATTGGCACAAAAGGCAATCATGTAAGGCGCTTTTCTCGCTCATCGATGCTTTATTTTTTCATGTTCCAACCATATCTGCTTATAAACGAAGCACAAAAGGGCTGGTCCCACACCAGAGATGACGCGGAGTTACGAAAGTTCAACAAAAATATCATGTTGTTCCTTTCCTTGCAACAGCCGCCTATAGCTATAGAAATATGAACCCATTGCAAATGAGGATGAGCTTTGTGTAGCTAAGACGCAAAGCTGTGCGATACAAATCGATCCACAGCTTCGCATTATTTTACCTATTTACGGAATTCCTATAAATACACCGGGACGCCGCACTGAGCAGGAATCTATACGCCACGTTCTAATTTGTAAGTAAAACGCACTGGCATCTTGCGTGAACGGACGTGACGAAATTGTCGCGGCGTTCCTAATGTTAACGCACTGCTCTACCAATGTTTTCTTAAGCCTAATGCGACCAACACTCCGTCCACGACAATGCGTGTTGTGAGGAGCGTGTACATTCTCAAGTTTTTACACGCCGGTGAACAGTCGGTCCACAAACTTGAGACATGAGCGCCAGCGCGATCAATACATTTCCCGACGAAGAATAGTATCGTGCGTTTATTAAAACCTTTTCCTCCACTCGTTTAGTGTTTTCGTTCGCAGCTGCTGTTGGCACGGACACATTCAGGACGTGCTTTCCTTAGCGACGCTGCGACTATTGTATCTCATTTCTTTACGTGTCTTGCTCACAAGCCTACATTTTTAGTGCCCGCGCATTTGGCGATTTACTTTTGCTTCACATCTCTACTAAAGGCATGCTCACCTATGACGAACGGCTTGGCGATGAGGAGAATTCCCGCGACAAATCCCGCAGTACCGTACGAAACTGGCAGTCGATCTTGACGAATATAGTCGGCCTGCAGCACGCCGTACATGGCATTGCCACAGCCCATGAACATGGTCAGCAAGAGGCAAATGCCAACAAACGGGAGGAAGGCTGTCATCACAGGCAAAAGAGCCGTGGTGACTCCGAGGCCGATGTAAGCAGTACTGAGAAGAGCGCTTCGACTGAGGAACCCTTTGTCGACCAGGGCTGGGAGACAGACGCCACCGAAAATGTCTGTCGTGGATACTATGGGCAGGATGGATATCGTCCTTAGGAAGCCCATCTGTTTGTCCGTGGCGTAGTCGTCGATGGTGCCAATGAAAACGTCGAAGCAGTAGTTGAACAGAATCCACGTGACGACTATGACGTAGTACATTGGGAGACGGAACACCCTGCCTTCTCGGAGAATAATGTTTGTGTGCGAAAGCGTCCCTGCTCCGGCTAGCGCGTTCTCTACGTTGACAACGCTTGGAGAGGAAGGTACCCTTGCATCATTCGTAGACTTGTAAAGGCTGCCCCTCGGTCCGTGCCTGCAGCAACAACGGGAAAAATACAGCACAATCATGCGTATGTTCTTCCATTTCACAAACTTAGTTGTTTTAAAGGTCCTCTAAACGACGAAGAACTGAAAATTCAGTTGTGGTGCTGCATTTGTGTGCGAGTCCTCAACAAACACGCAGCCACGAGTATTTTTCGAAACGGTGCCGTAGTTGCTGAGTTACATGCGTTTGGTGATCCAAAAGCGGCCCCACTAAGCTCCGTTCATCGGCTCGTCTGTCCTCCTGGTCCAGTGCCTCTCCTCGCCATGCGAGGAGGAAGAGCGGTGAGCTCGCGTACCTCCGAACAGGCAAGCAAGTTCTTTTTGTAGCTGTCGTGGCCAGACCCGAATGTTGGCGTCACGGCCACCATTCTGAATTACCGAAAAGCCCGGAGAGGAGAAAGGATTGTTTGTTGGAATTTGTGGCGTGCATACGGCACGAAGCGATGCCATGTTGGCCATTGTTCATCGCCAGGGCATTCAGCACCCAATGTGCGCTTTTACTTTACACGTAAAAGAAAGTATCGGAGGCTTTTAGGGGCCTTTTTATGAAGGAACCAAGTGAAGAGAACAGGTCAAGCGTTCTAAGTAGGCCTTACCGTATTTTACAATGAATTCTTACCAACTCACTGAACTTTCTGTAGTTTAAAGCTCTGACTCGTATGAGCAACCAATAAAAATCAACTAGGACATCTGCGTTCGGAAACTGTGCAATTTAATCGGATCTCACTCATGCGCAGTCATCAAATTTTGTCGATTCAAGTGGCTATCACCCACACCCACATCTTGAATACTGCGCCCCATTCCGGCGGTCTCACTGATATTCTGAGAACACACCCAAGCTCCATAATACTGACAATAACCTGACATTTCGCCGCAAGGACGAAGCAATGAATGCGATAGCAAGAAATTGAAATGTCACACGAAGAACCAGAAGCAGCTCGATACTTGCAGCGCGCCGCTGAAGCACAGAGGAGGACGTCCTAAAACAACGCACAGCATGCAGAGGGTAAGCGTGAGCTAACTACTGTCACATTTGTTACGTCCGTGTGCTAGAGCAACACGCTGGAAGTGTCGACAATGGAGAGTCAGACGCTCTTGGATATTTCTTCTTTTAAACTGCGGCGCGTGGAGTGACCCCCTGCGTCTCCTGCCACATGGGGTCGTCTGATGCAAGGTGTGCCATGTGTCTTTTTTTCCTTCCACATCACGAGTGGCTACAGAAATTAGCCACTTTGTCGTGCGCGTCTCAAGGGCAGTATTCGAATTGAAAGAAAATTAGGAGCGATGCGTCTGCAAGTGTCGACAATGGGGAATCAAACGCCCTTAGATATTTCTTGTTGGTTTAAACTGTGTCGCGTTGAGTGACCCCCTGCGTCTCCAGCCACATGGGGGCGTCTGAAGCAAGGTGTGCGTAGAGTTACTGCATATGCTACCTTTGGGTAGCAGAGTTGCGCATAGGTCTAGCTAGCAACCATGGCTATGTCGCGAAGACTCACTCCTTTTTTGCAGGCGACATACCTACCGGGTCACCGGTCGACATATCTGGCGTGTCGAAGAACGGTGATTTACTTTAATGTGAATGACTAGTGTCAATCCAGTTAGCTGCAGCGGCGCCATGGAGAAATAGAAAAATTGGCCCCAGCGTCAGCTTCTCCGCAACGCATGGTTGCTAGCGGCGTTTGGAAGACGGATGCGCAACTCTGCTACCTAAAGGTAGCATATGCAGTAACTCTAGGTGTGCGCGGTGTTTTTTGTTTGTTTGTTTGTTTGTTTGTTTCTTCCACATGACGGGTCGGTGCAGAAAAGGGCCACTTTGTCGTGCGCGTCTCAAGGGCAGTTTTCACACTGAAAGAAAATTAGGAGCGTTGTGTGACACAAAACACGCTCACGCTCCTCCGAGATTTGCTCACCACCAGCGGTACATGGTGTACATAAATAGCTCGCCGTTATTTCGCCGGCGCATATATGGCGTGTGGTGGACTTGCCTAACGCAGCGCGCTATGGAGCGAGGGGTTGCTTGTTCGAATCCGCGGTCGGGTACTGCACGATTCTTTTCTTCTGCTTTATTTTTCTTCGTGCCCTTTTTTGTATATGCATACATATACATATCCGGGGCATGACGGTGAGGGCAAATTGCCACTTGCGTGCATTCCGTTATACAACAGTCATTTTTAGGTGTGCACCCTTGCGCTCCCGACATTCCACTTGCTATGCTTTGTCGCGAGCGTGCACTGTAGCGTCTGGTCAGAGAAATGTGATATTCCATCGTTCGGTGTTCCGATTAACTACACAGTAATTGTCATATTAACGTAATGCTTTTCTCTAATAGGAGGATAATTGTGATGAGGCATACATGATCAACTGAACAGCCAATGGCATCTGTCCTTTAGCGGTTTCTAATTACCTGCTTTGCGGCGTTATGTGGCATTACAGGGATTACATTACAAAGTTTCAGCACGCGATGAATTATATAGAACCGGGAGCGGTATTTTGTGAAGAATTCCATCATTTTACATAGTTCTTGTATTGTATCCTATGCTGGAACGATAAAACCATTAATGTAAAACTTAGTTCTTGCAAATACGGAGCCATGGCCTTTATATTTATTTAATTCGTCATTATCAGCTTCACGAGTAGGTTGACATGGGTGGCAGCCGCAGAATCGCTGGTTTGGGCGGGTCAGTTCGAATGCACGAAAAGAACCATGTGAGAATAATAGCGGCAAAAGACGACCCATGGTGTCGCTTCTTGCCTTGTTATGGCTCCGTCCGCCCAGGATTTTCTGTCGAGCAGCAGGGTGATGATGGTGAGGTTGACCAGAATGAGACCGAAGATGACAAGGCACAGGCGGAAGCCGAATATGCGCGTGGTGTACTCAAGTAAGTAGGGAAACACCATCGCCGAGGCTGCTGCGCCGGCGTACATGATGCCATGAGCCGTTCCCCTGTATTTGCAGAAGTTCTGGCTGAGGAACACTTGCAACGAGCTGAACACCAATCCAATGCCAACACCTGAACAAAAAAATGAAACAGTAAAATACTGAGTTGAACTACCCCCATTCTCAGACACACAGGGCATACTTTGCATGCTATGACTGCAAGATTCTTCTCGTTAGCAGTTTTCCGTTTTTCAGATTAACTGTTTGTCTATGTGAGTACTACTTTGTTTTCACTATTTGGCTACAATCGAAGCTGCAAATAAGAAATCAATCGTTCTAATCTAATAGCAATTGAACCATGTGCTCAAAAAAAAGTGTCTCGAGACAAATTTCACACCATAGCACTCATCGAACTAATAGATTAGTTTTGGTAGTATTCTGGGAGCCCTTTATTCCTAAATGAGCTCTTCAAAACTCTTGTAAACGTGCACGTGACGATCCGTTGTACATAAGCGCACAAAATGGAGTTATATTCACCAAAGGGAAAAGTGGTCGGCCAGCTATTTGTCGTGCGAAGCTATCAAAGGCATTTATGCGCATTAGCTACAAAAGCATTTCTGCTACCTTTCTGGTTAGCTTATTTGGCACAGCGACGAAAATTAAAAGCCATGTTTTCTGCGATCGAATTCCTGACGGAGGAGATTTTTTATGAACTAAAATTTGTTATCAACTAAAAATCCACAGGATTTCCTTTGTAGCTTAGTACTACAGATGGGTCACAGTCTTCTTTTTTTTTCCTTTTATTAACTTGTGCTCCTACAAAGGAATGACATTGTGCGCCTCCTCAGAGCTAAAACTGGGCTGAGGCTTCCATTTTAAATTGAGTACATATGTAAATTATCGTAGCTGTAAGAATTGGCTCAACAGAACCAAAAATAAAATGTGCAAAGCTGCTGTTTGGGCGAGTTGGCTCATGATTAAGATAGATTTAGGATAATTATAACTTTCACTTCTTTCATATCGAAGGCGTACTTTGTGGCGTAAAAATTTTCGACTGCGCGGTTACCTTCGCTAGGGTAGCTGTTTGGGTTTGTTGGTTTGGCATGACACAGGCTGAAAGCGCAAAAAGACGAAGACAGAGAAGTGGCTTGACACACACGAGCGCTGATGCGCTCGTGTGTGCCAAGCCTCTTCCCTGTCTATCTCTTTTTGCGCTTTCAACCTGCGGCGGTTACCTTCGGTTGATTGTCTTTTCGGCAAGCAGTTGTCACGTAGTGTTCATCGCTTCTTTTCTTCACGTTATCTTTCTGTTGCTTTGACGCGTGCCTAGGAAACGGCCCTGCGTTCGAAGTAACAAATCAGTTGTGAGTTCAGCGCTGTGTGTGTGTGTGTGTCCTTCCTAAATGTTCCGTCTTTTTTTTTTTTTTGAGCTGGTAAATCTATTTTAAAAATGTGCAATTTAGCGAAGAAGAAGAACACTAACGGGTCATCACCAGTGCATCCCTCAGAAACGCTGATTATAGTCAGTGTGCTTAGAATAACAGGCAGCTGAGCTAGAGTTGTTAGTCGGCGTTTGTAGTGTCTCGACTTCTCTCTTGTGTCCGTGTTTGCACGCCCTGTCTTTTAGAATTGCTGCCTTTACCTCATGATCAACCCCTGCACTGCAGGACAACAAAGAGCTTCGCAAGTGGCGGAGGTTCTGGGTCTTCCTTCTGAAATGTACTGTTCAGTGAATTCTGCCTGGTTCATCAATCACAAGAACGCAAAAAAGTGATACGCACGTCATCAAATAAGATTCATGCATCCGAGAACGAGAACGTCATCAGAATAACAGCCTGAAAACTTAGAATAACAGAGAGCTGAGCTAGTTGGTAAGTATTCATTCGAAAAAGACAGGGCGTGCAAACACGGACACAAGAAAGAAGTCAGGACACCACAAACGCCGACTAAAAACTGAAGAGACGCACAACGGCTGAAAAGAAAGAAGGCACGAAAACTGATCTGCGCATGCCCATGCAACAGACGAACCTATCAATCCGGCACGCGTGGCGGTCTACGTGGAAGATAACTGTTAAGGCATTTGATTTTATCTTTATGCAAGTTAATCGACGGTTGGTTCACGCATGCACTACCACTATTCTCGATATGCCATTCTTCAATCATCGGGCGCGTTTCTTCATTTCTATGCCGGTACAATACTGCGCATTCATCAAATTTTGGCGTGCACTTACAATCTCGACAATGTAAAGATAGATTAGAAGGTGAGCCTCCTGTTAGCGATCTCTTATGTTCCAACAATCTCTGGTTGATGCATCGGCCCGTCTGTCCTACGTAGAAGCGGCCGCAGCTGAAAGGGACACGAAAGCCTGAAAACGAGAGACGAATACCAGGGAGAACACGGGACAGAGTGCTGCTGGTGTTCTTCATGCGTCGCCAACTAGACTGGGAACATTCTGTCCTGTGCTCTTCCTGGCCTACGTGCCTCGTGTTCATGCTGTTATTCTTAGGAAGTTATGCGTCACCAACTATCTTGCCAACAATCCTTACCAGGACTCTGTCCCGTGTTCATCCCGGTCTTCGTGTACAGCGTTCGTGTTGTTATTCTTTGGAAGTTGTGCATCACCGACTAGCCTGCCAACAATCCTTACCAGCACCATGTCCTGCGTTCTTCCTGGCCTATGGGCCTCGTGTTCGTGCTGATAATATGAAGAAGGTATGCGTCACCAACTAGTCTGCCAACAATCCTTGCGAGGAATCTGTCCCGTGTTCTTCCTGGTATTCGTGTCTCGTGTTTGCGCTGTTATTCTTACGAAGTTCTGCATCACCAGCTAGCCTGTCAACAATAATTTCCTGAACGCTGTCCCGTGTTCTTCCTGGTCTACGTTGCTCGCGCTCGTGCTGTTATTCCTATGAAGTTCTGTATCACCAACTAGCCTTCCAACAATCGTTTACTGCTCTATGTCCCGTGTTCTTCCTGGTCTTCCTGTCTCGTGTTCGTGCTGTTATTCTTACGAAGTTATGTCACACCAACTAGGCTGCGAACAATTGTTTCCAGCACTCTGTCCCGTGCTCTTGCTGGTCTACGTGCCTCGTGTTCGTGCTGTTATTCTCAAGATCTTATGCACCACCAACTACACTGCCAACAATCCTTACCAGAACTCTGTCGCCCTGTTCTTCCTGATCTTCTTGTTCGTGCTGTTATTCTTAGGAAGTTCTGTATCACCAACAAGCCTGCCAAAAATCGTTTCCTCTTCCTAGTTTACGCGTCTCCCGTTCGTGCTGTTATTCTTACGAAGTTCGTCATCGCCAGCTAGCCTATTAACAATCCTTAACAGCACTCGTTCCCGTGTTGTTCCTGGTCTTCGTGTCTCGTGTTCGTGCTGTTAATGTTACTAAGTTAAGCATCACCAACTAGCCTTCCAGCAATCGTTACTGGATAATGAGAAATATAATAAAAACCTCCGTCGTTAGCGTGATGCAGCAAGTGTCTACGCGCTTTCTCAGTGCTTCTTTCTTAGAAAAACACCATTACAGAATAAGTTCCCGAATGGTCCGATAAGCACCAGGATTATATTTTTTCCTTCCTAAGGCACGACGACAAGCACGGACGCACTCGTAGTCTTCACAGACTCCCAATCTGCTGTCCGCAATTACACGCGAGGCCGAATCTCAATCGAGGCACTCAAAATTCTGAGTAAGAGCAGCACTCCGCTTCCTTACACCTGCGTAGTGTGGGTGCCGGGGCACGAGGGGCTCGCGGGAAACGAAGCGGCTCACACCGCAGCCCGCGGACACGTCAACCGGGCCTCCCTCACCGCCTCGCAATACCATCGCCTAACTCGCAGGTTGTACCCGCCACCTCACCCCAAGCTGAATAAGGAAGAAACCACAGCATTCCCAAGACCGCAAAGCAACACGTACACGCACGGTATCCTGCTACATCGCATCTACCCGACGCTTCATGCATACCACTGCCCGATAATCGACGTTCCCGACACAATGGCACACCTAATACTTGAGTGCCCGTGGCTTCACCAATATGCCGATAACAAGCCCGCAACGACCGCACGCATCAACCTCCTCGCCGAGACGTGGGAGGCCAAGATCTCCGTACGGGACCTAGGCGACCAACGAGGACTCGTCGCCGCGGCCCGGGAGGCGATCGCGGCCAGATGATTCCTGGACTGAGGGACCCTCCCACCTAGCGTGACCCCGAGCTTACGAGCTCGGGAACACTGTTACGGCAAATTAAACATTTGATCATCATCATCCTCCTTCCTAAGGAATTGCTCTAGTGCCTTCTGTGAGTATTTTACAGTGCCTGTGCTCGCTCGGTCTAGAAGGCGGTATCTTGCCAAAGTGAATAGCACTGAAGATAATAATCGTGTAGAAGATTCTTGCCATTGTTGGGCCATCGGCTTTATTCAAATATCTTCGTGGTAGTCTTGTACTTACACTTAATTGGCAATCTAAGATATTGTGTAGCATTCATACAAAACTATTAAATAATGTCTCACCGTGGGTGACGCCGAGCGTGAGCGATATCCAGATGATGCTGGGCGCCAGGGCTGAACACATGACGCCTGCCCAGGCAAGGATGCTGCCAATCGTCATCACGCCCAAAGGGTTGACGTGCTCGAAAAACACCGCCACGAGAAGCCCTGAAAAAATCAACAGCATTCAGCTTGGGCACTGAACCTAAGTACTATGACGGCAGTACTGGCCATCCCGACGTTTATCGCTTTAATGAAATTTCTAATGTATGCTATGTCTCCTTGATGCTCTACGGTATTGCTTATAGTCATCCCCCCAAAAGTGCGTGGGCACCAGTGATTTCAGAATGTACATGGCATCCGGAAGCTTGCAGCAATAACCAAAATCTAATCTTGAGCGACAACCACTGCTAAGTATCTCCGCCGTTTAAGTGGACGTTCCTGTCGTAAAGAAAATTCTAATCTCTCGGGAGAAATTTTCTGTGGTATGGTTATCAGAACATAACATCCGGCTCGCTCATATTGACTGCGCGAATTGTTATAGTATTTGTAGCATGCAAGAAGCCTATAACTCTTTCGTTGTGTCATATCAATCACATTTGAGTAAAATAAGTTTCTCATAGCTGCTTATTCAGGTATCCTGAGCTTATTGTGCCTTTGTGCCTGAGCCAGTATTAAATTTCTAGCTGTACGTTGGATGGTATATATTTCAGTGGGATTTGAGAACTGCATGCGCCCTTTATCAAGAAGCGCGACTGGCTTCTGGATATGGGTGTGCATATTACATGCAGAGGCAGGTGTTATGCTGCGATTTATTGTGTCATGGTGCGGGCACAATATACGGCCGCATTTTAATGTGGCACCGGGGAGCGTGCTATGCATGCCAGTCAGCTTGTGTTTGTAGTGCATGCAGCGCGAAGCTTCTCCTTGGCCTTGAAGTGTGAGGATTTATTGACAGCCTAATGATTGAACGACTGCAACGGCAAGGCCACCATTTCAGTCCCATAATCGGCATAATTTTCAGCCTATTTTATACCACTGACGGACAAAGGCCCCTCCAAATGGTCTCTGATTTACCTTATTTGCCTTATCTTATCTGATTGTATTTTGCGCCTGCGAACTTGCTAAACTTGTCGCCAAATCGGACCCTATGTCATACTAGAATTCGTCTCATATCGCATTGTATTGTATGTCATGGAGCTCTCTCAGTGTACCGGAATTATGAACATAGTAAAAGAAAGCGAAGGTTCGAGTATTCAATGGCCTCTACTTATAGGAAAAGATTGGGCTGAGACAGTAAAGACTCGCCTAATTAATCGCGCATATGATCGTTGTCGCACACTGTACTTCAGTAATGCGATCACAAATAGATAAGATGATATTATTTCATCTTTCAGCGTGAGGTCTTGGGTTTCAGTTAAGGGTACATAGCCTTAAGGGCTCAATACAATTGTAAGAGTTCATATAAAATGCACAATTTAGAAACAGTGGGGCCCAACCATCAAAGCTAAAACAAAATTTTTCTTTTGAAAGCTTCGTACTATGCGCTACATAGTTGATGCAGAACCACAACGCGCCACGGTGGTCCACTGGTTGTGGTGCTGCATTGATGACTCGTAGATCGCGGTGTTGAATCCCGGGCGCGGCTGCCGCATTTGAGATGAATGTGAAAATGCATGAGACCGTGTACTTAGATTTAGATGCACGTTAAAGAACCCCAGGTGGTCGAAATTTCCGGAGCTCTCCACTACGGCATGCGACATAATCGAGCGTGGTTTTGGGATGTTTAAGCCTAACAATTATTATTGTTACCTAGAATCACACTGAACTACACCTTTACTGAGAATATGGCATTTTTTTTGGCTCCTATGTGTCAGGTACATTCAGGAACGCACGTGGAACATTCACGCACCGGCCATTTCGCTTGTTGCATCGATGAGCGTGTCTGGCCATGACGCCGTGGCTCGACAAACCCGAAACTCTTCCATAATGCTGATGTAGAAAATGCTCGAGGAGCGGATGGACGCCGAGCCAAAGAAGAAGGCGGCAGCCGCAATGATAGTCACGTGCCAGTCCTTGTCGGTTTCGTACATGTGCCCTTGCAGTGCAGCCTGCAACAAATACAAGAAAAGAATAAACAACATTCCACCTTCAGCATGACGTTAGCATATCCTAAAGGAAACAGATTCGGGTGACGAGTCATTTTGCCGTAGGTGCATGCATGTCGGCGACGTTGATCTCTAAAGCAAACGTTTGCGATGCATCTGAAATCCAGTACAAAGCACTACTAAATCACTTATGTTACTATTCATATGGAGGTGACTCACACGCGGGAGAGTAGCAAATAAAAGGCAGTGACCATTGCTTGATACCAATGAAACTACGCCTTAAAAATTGCTCCTTAAAAAATGTGCCTTAAAAATTGCTGCTGTTGCGGCGCTTCCGATTAGTCATACTACATATACCCGCCCTACATTATGCCTTTTGAGTAGATGTTCAGGATTGCACGAACAGACGTTCAGTCGCGAATCGCGGCATCGCTTCCTCTAATTCATAGCACCGCAGCTGTCGTGACGTGCGACACCCATAGGATGGAGTCGGCTGTGTTATAGAATAACAGACAGCGCACTAGGCGCTGCAAAACGTTGTGTAGTAATGATAGGTTCTTGTTACGCATTACCCTTTCGTGAAACCAGTAACGACGCCGTTTTTACGCGGGTCATGAGTTGTATATGCGCAATGTCAAGAATTGTGTACGTGGTTTTGAAACTCATACCGTACGCGTAAAACATGGCGTCTTCTGGCGAGAGATGAAATATTACAGCGGAGCTGTGATTCTAGATCTTTGCCGTGCATCGTAGAAAGAAACGTATAATCACCATGAACCCGCACGCACTCTCTTCGTCCTCATCTTCATCTGCGCCCTTTCCTTCCTCATATATGAAGAAAAACAACGCTCGAAATGACGTAGACAAAAAAAGAGGGAGCACACACAGCACTGCACTCGCAACTGAAAGTTTATTAGAAGTAAACATGAACTTATAAGCGAAAAGCCACGCATGACAAGTGAGGTCAGAAAAAAAAATGATTAAGTAATACGTAGTAGGGTACGCATTCGGGCTGGTTAGTTCATGATTACGAGTGAAAAACAGCGCTAAAAAGACGGGACAAGAAAGGACACGGGACTACGGTCCCGTGTCATTTCTTGTCCCGTCTTTTCAGCCCTGTTTTTCACTCGTAAGTAATACACCATAAAAGAAAAACTACTTTTGTTTTGTGCAACGTCATTGAAGTTTGGCTGACACAAGACTCACTTGACTTGTCAATGTGAAAGGCTTCTGATACTTCACGTGTGAATCGATCATGGTGCACAAACAGTACTATGGTGTTTGAAAAACCGTGTGTACAACCACACGTGGCGCTGTGAGATGCCAAATGGGAAGGTGAGTCGTTCTGTCAAGAGAGGTAGTGCTCGCACGCAGCCGTTTATTAACACATCGGCCCGTTTGTCCAATTTAGCAAAGACCACAAGATAATGGGATGCGATAGACGATCCCGAATGCACATGCAACATACTTATTTCTATGGTGGTTCACAGCACAATTTTTTGCATCAGGCGTATCTTTAGTCTACTTTTTTGTAACCAAAGCACATATTTTTTCCAATTTATTGGGTGCCCTGAAGACAACATCGACTTCGTAGCAGCACCTAACATTTTTTAACACATGTGCAAGTTTATGCACGTAAGGAATGACTGCATACGTCTTTTTAGTGGCATCAGCATCGGGCTTCCGTGCTAGATGTCCTTTTAAAAATCCAATCAACTTATCACAGACAGCCACGAGTATGCTAGCTGGGAACACTGCTTCCTCTAGTCTTGCTACTTGTTTTTCAAATCTAGAGCCCAGCACATGTTTGCATGCTTTTTCAAGAGTGGATTTTAGGCAAGTGAAGGCGATGCCTCTTTTTACCACCTGAGTGGGCTGATCCAAAGTCAAGAATCAGTTTCGCTGATCGTGGTTGATAACGTCAGCAAATATGGGAACCCTTAACCCAAAGGTAAAGATCGACAAATTGCAGGGAGCCGTGTTACGGGACCTCAGATGTAAATGACAAGCCCATGCCTTCTGCCTTAAAAACAGTCAACACAGTGGAAACAGTTTCAGGCAACGGAACATTTTTCACCACCACTAAATAGTCATCCAATTATCGGAAAATACGTTTCACAGTTTCGTTTAGCATTGTATCCGCAATGCCACCGATTTTGTGTAAAAAAAATGGCCGCGTATCTGCGTGCTTCGCTGCAAATGTCTTCGAAAGACAATAGTCTTCTCCCGGCCGTACTACATTAGTCCTCCTCCTCTATGTTGAATCGCCGCATCTGGCTCATAGCGTCGTATTTGCAGCGCAGCCCAAAAAATACTGGCATTTTCAGTGCAGCCTAAGAAACACTAGGCTCTTTAGAATTACGTATCTATGTATTTTCTATTATATGAACACACCGCCTAATAAATACGTATTAAAGTTGCGCCTCAGGTATGCGTAGCATTTGCTTTTTGAACGCCAATGTTCACAAGCATGAACGGCGCTACCAGTTCAAGATGGCTGGGCGTTGAGAAAGTGTTAAACTTTGGCTGAGTGGCTTAATCGGGTGACAGACGGACAAACAGACAGACAGACAGACAGACAGACCAAAATTCCAGCGTTTAAGTTCCCCAAGAAAGACTATCGTCTTTAAAATTTCACACCAGACAGGTGCCACGCACGAGTCTAATCAGACACCTCATCGCCGGAATAGGGTCTGCCCTCGCCGACCGTCGCAGACGGAATTTGGGTAAAACGCCAGATACGTGCACAGATACGTGGTGAAAAAATGTTTCCAGGTATTTAGAAAGCCATTTGAAGCAGCTGTCCATTCACGATCCCCTACAGCAGAAAACTCGAATGTGGTGGTTCAATTTCTAAGGGAGTGCGACACGAGCTCTTCCATGGCTTTTAGTATTGATGTTCAAGGCATGTTTGTATTCCTAATCGCAAGCTTCTTGAGTTCGTTTAGGAATGTATTTTCGAAGACGATGATGAGACGTGAGTTGAGCTAGTTGATGCGTATTAACTGCAGACATGACTAAACAGCGCAATAAAAACCAAAGATAGAGACGACAGACAGGACGGAGCGCTCCATCCTGTCTGTAGTCCCTACGTTGTGTGTGGTTTTTATTGCGCTATTCAGTCATGTCTACAATGATGAGCTTCGTTTCAGGAGTCGTAGTGGTATTTCTGTAGAATCATTCACTAAATTATTGGCTTTTTACCTAAACCTCACCTTCGTCGGTTCTGTTGGTGATGAGCGCATTAATTTTTTCTGACATCACTTGTGTTTCGCTTATATGTTCATGTTTCCTTCTAATAAGCGTTCAGTTGTGAGGGCAGCGCTGTGTGTGTTCCCTCTCTTTTTATTGCGACATCAGTTATATGGACACTCGCGGCTGATTTTTACCGTCGCAGTCTCTCGACGCCGTCAAGTTCGGGATGTAATATATATATATATATATATATATATATATATATATATATATATATATATATATATATATATATATTGCCACGAGTAAAGATCGCCTAGCACTGTTCTTGGCAGGCTTGTATGTGCCGCTGTCGAAAAGATGATGAGGACGAGCCCGTGGAAAAGACGATGAGGTCGTTGTGCCAGTGATCGGACCAGCCTGACGTTCTGCTGTACTGCTAGTTACAGGTTCCCGTTACAGCATCACGTGACATTACTGGTGGAGGCGCTGGGTAGCAGTCTATGCACTGCGACCACCAGGAAGATCCCGACACCAACAGCGACGCCTTGGAAGAACCAGCTGACCTTCGGCGTAGTCGGCGGCAATTAGGCCTGCCACCCCAATTCGGCCCTCTTCCAGAACGCTCTAGAAACATGGCAAGCGCGACAACGGCAAGCCAGACGGAACAGACCACGGCCCCGTCTGCCCCATGGCCTTTCAACGCCCTGCGAACCCCAAAACCCTTCCATGGGGACGCATACGAAGACGTTGAAGACTGGCTGGACCAATACGATCGAGTCGCCGTCGCCAACGAATGGGACGAGTATCGGAAGCTCCGGTATGTTTACTTCTATCTGAAGGATTCGGCGCGCATTTGGTTTGAGAACCATGAAGCTGCTTTGACAACCTGGCCGGAGTTTTGTGCTCAGCTGCGGAACACGTATGGAAGTCCCGACCGGAAAGAGCAAGCAGAACGTCTCCTCAATTCTAGGAATCAAAGACCAAACGAAAGCGTCGCCATGTTCGTTGAGGAGATGTCTCGGCTGTTCCGGCGAGCTGATCCTGCAATGGCAGAAGACAAGAAGGTACGCTTCCTGATGCGCGGCGTAAAAGAGCAGCTGTTTGCAGGACTTGTGCGCAACCCACCAGCTACTGTGGCGGAATTCCTCCGTGAAGCCACAACGATAGAGCGAATGCTAAGACAGCGGTCTTCTCAGTATGAGCGGCCGAACAACCTTTCATGTCTGTCATCGGCTTTGGCAACACCGGACGTCGCGACCATCAGGGACCTCGCGGAGCTAGTGCGCAGCATCGTACGCGAGGAGCTGCAAAAGTTTCGCACAGTGTCTCACCAGCCCCAAGTGGCTGCTCTAACGGACGTAGTCCGCGAAGAGGTACGGCAGCTGGTACCAGCCGAAGCTCCTCTCCTAACGTACGCGGAAGCTTTGCGCACTCCTACGCCGGCTGTCAGCTATTCCCCCCGACCTTCGACCTTGCAGACGCCGCAGTACTTCTCGGGCCCGCCGCATGACCAGAACCCGCGACTTAATGTGCGGAAATCTAGTGTGTGGCGCGCCCCCGACAATCGGCCCCTTTGCTACCATTGTGGTGAGCCAGGACACTTGTACCGTGAGTGTTCGTACCGACACATGGGCCTCCCTGGCTTTCGGCCAGATGCTCGTCGACCCCGTGATGGTGAACGGCCCCGCGCTATTGCCGAGTACTTGGCAAGCCATCAGTCGCCAGGTCTTCAGCGACGCCCATCCCGCTCTCCGTCTCCTCGACGTTCTACATCCCCGGGTCAACACTCCACCTTCGCCGACGTTGTTGCGGGACGATCGCCTAGGTCCCCTAGCCCACGCCGGGGAAACTAGGAGCAGCGGCCTCCGGGGGTGGGACCGCTGCTGCACGATCGTTAAAACATCCTCCTCCGACTCGTCCGCCGACATCCGACGATACCTTCTCGCCGACACCCCCCATTGACGACAAACGCGTTTCTGCTGACATTTCCATTCTTATCGACAACCATCCAGTAACTGCTCTGGTCGACACTGGCGCCGATTATTCTGTTATCAGCGCTGAACTCGTTGCTGAACTAAGGAAGGTTACGACTCCTTGTGGGCATGGACCAAACCTCTGGACAGCAGGAGGTCACATCTTGACACCGATCGGGAGATGCACCGCCAGGCTGCAAATCCGTGAGTCGACATTCATCGCTTCGTTCATCGTGTTGCGCGAATGTTCCCGGAAAGTTATCCTTGGCATGGATTTTGTCCGCGAGCACGGAGCTGTTATTGATCTTCGAGACTTACTCATAACGTTTGCGGACGGCCATGTCCCGAAACCAAGGGATACTAATGTGCAGAGGACAGCGCTTCGCATTGTCGACGACGCCGTCACACTTCCGCCGCGAACCAGTATGTTCGTGACTGTACAGAGCGACACAGATCATGGCAGTAGCGGTATCGCCGAAGCAAACCTGTCGGTGCTCTTGGCTCGGCAAATCTGCGTTGCCCGCGGCATAATCCAAATCCAACGTGGGATGACTGAGCTCTTGCTTACGAATTTCAGCGGCGAATACCAACATTTGGCCAAGCGGACGGCCGTCGCTCACTTCGAAGCAATTGACCATGAAGCATGTTCAACGATTGCTCCGATTTCCGCAGCCGTCAAAGGTGACACCTCGGTGGCCAATACAGTCGATGTCAATCCGAAGCTGTCATGCGCGCAGAAGGAGCAAATCCGCTGTATGCTACACATGTTTAGTGACTGTTTTGCGTCTACATCCAAAATAAAGCAAACCCCGACCGTGAAGCACCGCATTATAACGGACCCTGCTGAACGACCAGTACGCCAGCACGCCTACCGAGTGTCACAAAAGGAACAAGAGGTTATACGTTCTCAGGTGAAGCAGATGCTCGACGACGACGTAATCCAACCCTCGACCAGTCCATGGGCGTCCCCCGTCGTACTGGTAAAGAAGAAGGACGGCACTCTTCGATTTTGCGTCGATTACCGGAAGCTCAACAAAGTGACGAAGAAAGACGTTTACCCTCTTCCACGCATCGACGACTCACTGGATCGCCTTCGACATGCACGATATTTCTCCTCCATGGATTTACGAAGCGGCTACTGGCAGATCGAAGTCGATGAACGCGACCGCGAAAAGACAGCCTTCATAACTCCTGATGGTCTGTACGAATTTAAAGTGCTGCCATTCGGCCTGTGTTCTGCTCCCGCTACATTCCAAAGAATGATGGATACAGTACTGTCAGGTCTTAAGTGGGAATCATGCCTTGTTTACTTAGACGACGTTGTTATCTTTTCACAAACGTTTGAGCAGCACTTGCAGCGGCTCCGATCTGTCTTTGTCGCAATTCGTACGGCAGGCCTATCACTGAAACCAGAGAAATGTCATTTTGGTTACGATGAACTAAAGTTCCTAGGCCACCTTGTTAGCCACGATGGTATTCGGCCGGACCCAGAAAAGACATTGGCTGTCGCTGCATTCCCACCACCTGCCAACAAACGTGACGTGCGTCGATTTTTAGGCCTCTGCGCATACTACCGACGTTTTGTGCAAAATTTTTCAAACATAGCCGAACCTCTGACCCGTCTGACAAAAGATGATGTTCCCTTTGTGTGGAGCCCTGAGCGAACACGCGCCTTCGCCGAACTTCAGCAGCGCCTTCAGACTCAGCCCTTACTCGGACACTTCGATGAAGATGCCGACACTGAACTGCACACAGATGCCAGTAACATCGGCCTTGGTGCAGTCCTCGTCCAGTGGCAAGACGGCGTTGAACGTGCTATTGCTTATGCTAGCAGGACTTTATCATCAGCGGAGGCGAATTACTCAACCACGGAAAAGGAATGTCTAGCTGTTGTCTGGGCAATAGCAAAGTTCCGACCGTACCTGTATGGCCGCCCGTTCAGAGTTGTTACAGATCACCATGCCCTCTGCTGGCTGGCCAATCTCAAAGACCCTTCAGGACGTCTGGCCAGGTGGAGCTTACGCCTTCAAGAATTCGACTTGACAATCGTTTACAAGTCTGGACGGAAGCACACTGACGCGGATTGCCTTTCACGCGCTCCCCTTACAACGACGTCAAGCGATGACGACATCGACGGTCGTTTTCTTTGCGCTATCAGTGCATCTGACTTGGCTCAACAGCAGAAGAACGATTCCGAGCTTCGACAACTTATCGAATATCTCTAAGGCCGCAGTCCGCAACCTCCACTAGCATTCGCGCGCTCGCAATCGTCGTTTTGTGTTCGCAGCAATATCCTTTATAAAAAGAACTTCAACCCTTACGCGACTCAACACATGCTCGTCGTTCCATCAGCGCTACGAGCGGACGTCTTATCTGCCTGTCACGATGAGCCTTCGTCCGGCCACTTGGGATTCACGCGTACCTTGGCTCGGATTCGCCAACACTACTACTGGCCTAAGCTCTCGCAGGACGTGAAGCATTATGTAAAAACATGTCGCAAATGTCAGCGCCGTAAAGCGCCACCTCTGCGCCCAGCCGGTTTTCTTAAGCCTGTTGCCCCTCCAACAAAACCGTTTCATCAAATTGGCATGGACCTGCTCGGACCTTTCCCCAAGTCTCACGAGGGAAACCGCTGGATTGTAGTCGCCACTGATTACATGACGCGATACTGCGAAACGAAAGCATTACAGCGAGGCACTGCCAGTGAGATTGCTCACTTCTTCATGAAGAACATAGTTCTCCGCCATGGAGCACCCGCAGTAGTAATAACCGATCGTGGAACAGCTTTCACCGCACAGATGATGCAAGACGTCCTGCAGCTTAGTGGCACAACTCATCGGAAAATTACCGCATACCACCCACAAAGCAACGGCCTTACAGAGAGACTCAACAAAACGATCGCGGACATGCTATCCATGTACGTTGACCGAGACCACAAAAACTGGGATGATATCCTGCCCTACATCACGTTCGCTTATAACACCGCCGTTCAAGAAACTACTGGGTTCACACCGTTCCGGTTGCTTCACGGCAGGGAGGCCACAACAATGCTCGATGCCATGCTTCTACCCGACAGGTACGACATTAGTGTCGATACGAACGAATTCATCCGACTCGCGGACGCCGCTCGCAAGCTTGCATTCGAGCGGATCAATAACCAGCAACGCATCGACTCCCAGCGGTACAATGCTCGTCATCGCGAGGTTATTTACCAACCGGGTGATCAAGTATGGCTGTGGATCCCCATTCGCCAACGGGGCCGGTCGGAAAAGTTATTGCACCGCTATTTTGGTCCCTATAGAGTTCTCCGTCGCCTCAGCGAAGTGAACTACGAAGTTGTTCTTGAAGAGACAGCTCATCGATCCTGTCGTTCCAAGCCGACAGACATCGTCCACGTTTCAAGGATGAAACCATTTTACCAACGTTGACTATTCGTCAGACTCTCTTGTGTAACCTTGTGAGCACTTCGTCACCGTTACGTCGTGTGTCCCGGTGATTGTGTGTGTGTTTTTTTTCTGTTTCTCGTAATCTTGATGTGGCATCGGGACGATGCTCTCCAAAAGGGGGGGTAATGCCACGAGTAAAGATCGCCTAGCACTGTTCTTGGCAGGCTTGTATGTGCCGCTGTCGAAAAGATGATGAGGACGAGCCCGTGGAAAAGACGATGAGGTCGTTGTGCCAGTGATCGGACCAGCCTGACGTTCTGCTGTACTGCTAGTTACAGGTTCCCGTTACAGCACCACGTGACAATATATATATATATATATATATATATATATATATATATATATATATATATATATATATATATATATATATATATATATATATATGACGGCACAAAGAAAAATAAAGCAGAAGAAAAAATTTTGAAGTACCCGACCGCGGATTCGAACCAGCAACCCCTCGTTCCCCAGCGCGCTGCGTTAGACAACTCAGCCGTGTTTTTTCCTTTATTACCGGCCTATTAGCGTCGCATGTACATCAATAATAGACACCATTTACAGTAACACACAATGCCCCAAAAATGTGTCAAGATGAAAGAAAAAGAAAAACTGGACAGGCTTTCGTTAAATTTCCTTAAGGTATGCCAGAGGTTCAAGCCTGGCCAGCCAGTCAGGAACAAAGTCCTGTTGTTGGAGCACATCTATGTATTGAACAATGCTCTCGCGAAAAAGCACGCGTGCAGGTCGCCTGTCAGGGTCGTAGTGAAATCCGGCCATTATCGCCGGCCATAAGCAGTTGTTTTTGTGTGGGGGTCAACTTGGGAAAGATGTAGTAGAACGAATCTGTTCAGACGAGTTAAAGCAGGGGGACTTAGCTTGTCCCATCTATTTGCCCGGGAGCTAGTTAATCGCTTTCCCTTCTTTCGGGACGTGCTAGATCCTTTTCTGCGAACAGTGTGCCAGCTACGCCTTTGTCGCGTGCTACCTAACTTTGTTTTATTGATTTTTAAATGCGAAACATTTCTTAGCGAACCTCAGGCACTTTGGCCGTTTCTATCTACGTATCTATCTATCTATCTATCTATTTAGCCGCCTACGTCTGGGCGCTTTCCTGGTCGTCTCCATAACTTGTAGTATACCAAAATTGGCCTAACAGGGGATCAGTGTATGACGAACACGATTCACTGGTCATGAGTCTCATGACATGAATAACGCAAAATAACTGTAGCGTACGTCATGAAACCCTTTCTCTCAGTCACGTGTGGCACATACCCGTAAACCAGAGTTAATGTTATGCGGGTAAGGGCCACAGGTGATACAGTCTCAACCAACACAGTAACCGCGAACACACACATTGACACGCAAGGAAAGTGGTAATATTAATAATTGTTGGGGTTTTATGTCCGAAAACGACGATATGATATGAGAGACGCCGTAAAGCGAATGGCTCCAGAAATTTTGACCATTGGGTATTCTTAACGTGTACCGAGATCGCACAGAACACGGGCATCAAGCATTTTGCCTCTATCCAAATGCGACCGCCGTGGCCGGGATCGAACCCGCGACCTTCGGGTCAGCAGCCGAGCACCTTAACCGCTACACCACCGCGGCGAACGCGAGGAAAGTGGGGAAACTGAACACAGAACACTCTTGGAAGGCGCTCAAGTACCATCCACTCGTCCACATGGTCCGCAACGTGGACCACGGGGATTACGCAAAAACCGGCGTCAATGCTTCCTACAATAAATCTGCTGAGAGAACCAGGCATCTCATCATTGATTTATCAAGACCCAAAAATGATAGGTCCTCATATTGCGTGAAAGACGGATTGGATGTGGAGAGGGCATCAAAAGACCTCGCTGCCACGTCCACGACAAGAGGCATTAGAGATCATTTCATCGTAAGAGGCATCCAGGATTTCCACCAGCTGTACTATGCCTCGCACTTAACTACACTTAGACCCCTCGTAACCGCGATCACGAACGGATCCGATTAACAAGTCCGGTCCAGCTGCTGGTGCTCATTGATCACGGTGATGATGACCTTGTTCGAGAACTGTCAAGAACCCCTTCTACACATACACACGGGTTCGTGAAACGTGCGTGCATTCTCATAACGGACATGTATAAGCATTACAACTGTAACTGTGACTAACGTACGTGCAGTGCGCCTGCGCCTGCCATTCGGCTGTGTATATATCTAAGGAAACTTTTGCTGAATGAAGCTTAGTTGCGACTTACGCCTGTCCTGTGCGTCTGTGTTCTTTCTTTGTCCTGTTCGGATTCGCGCTATCCAGTATTGATGAATATAAGCACTACATATCATTTTTGCGCGTCTGGTGTTGGTAACACCTATGTGTCTGTTGCCATGGCTACGAAACTGCAAACAACTGGTTATATAATAGATATGCGACTCTTCAACATATGAGTGCGCGTATACCACTTCCATATTTCTCTAGCGTCATTTCGTAACCTTTCGCTCAATGTGACAAATTACGCGACATTCACCATCCCGCACATGCTTCGCATACCATCGATTTCCGCGGTACGTGGGATCTGCCAAATTTTTATTTATTTCAGTACCCTCAGAGCCTCAGGGCATTACATAGGGGAGCGGGTTACATTTTTAATACAACATAGTTAAAAAACAAAAAAACTTGGGGGTTACGTAGATACAATGAAGGAAACCAACAATAAACAGCGCAGAGTAAAAGAACTAAAAAGCAGTTGACCTAGAAATGCAAAACCAAAACAGGGTCTATTACAACAAGGAATCAACGCTAACGAGCTAACACTCAAGCACAAGCACGTGCCTATGAACCAAAGAATGCATCGTTGTAGCAATATACATCAATATATAGGCGTGTACAAAAAAAGGAAGACAAAAGGGCTACTCAAAAATTGAAATACTATAATGCTACAAAAATACCAATATGACAACAACAGGTTAGTTACAGCAGCCTTAAACTTATGTTATCAGTAATGTCGATGACAGATCGGAGAAGGTGATTCCAACTTGCTGACGTACGGGGGATGAATGAATTGTAAAAATGATTGGTGTGGCATGTGGGAATACCAACTTTATGACTATGGTCGATGCGGGCAGATACGTAAGAAGAAGGGGTTATCAATTTATTACTGAGGATCAGGTTGTCGTAATATACCTTGTGGAAGAGGCAGAGGCAAAATATTGTCCTACGTTGAGAAAGCAGAGGTAAAGATAAGCTTGTTTTCATGGAAGTGACGCTGGAGGTGCGTTGCTGGACATAATGAAACGAGCAGCCTGGTTCTGGATGGATTCAAGCTGATAAATTAGTGTTTCTTGACTGGAAAGTCACAGAGTCTTTCATTTCGAATACTATCCTTGAGACGCGCACGGCAAAGTGGCCATTTTCTGTACCCACTCGGGATGTTGAAGGAAAAAAAGATGTCACAGTTTCGCCGCAACGGCGAAGCAATGAATGCGATAGCAACAAGTTGGAATGTAACGAGAAGAACAGAATGCAGCTCGAAATTGCCAGCGCGTCGCTCGAGCCCAAAGGACGCACGAAAAGAACGCACACAGAACGAGCGCGAACTATCATGCGTCACAGCTCGATATTTGAAGCACACTGCTGAAACATAAAGCAGGACGCACGAAACGAACTAACAGGTACACACAGAACGAGCGCGAACTAAATGCTGCAGTTGTTACTTATTTCTGTTTGAACAGCGAGCTCCTTTCGCAAACGCGGCCACTGCAGTGAGCGAAGTCAGCTTTGTACGCTCTGCGACTTCAGCGCAAAACATAGAACATAGAAAGCACAAGACATGGAACCCCCCACTCCACCCCACCTGCCCGCCCCCTTCTTTCCTTCAGATAAGCGCACAAAGGCGACCACGCCCTGTAGGGCGAAGAGCCTCGGCGTTCGCAAGCGTGTGCGACGACCTTTAAAGCGCGCCCAGCGCGTACATCGCGCCATCTCGCTGGTGAGTAAAAAAGCACGCTCAAGTAAATGGTCTAATAAATAGCTCGCCGTTACCATGCTGAACCATGAGAACCATGCTGAACCGCGGAGCCGAACCATGAGAGTGAAATAACTAGAAGAATAAGGATGGGTTGGGGCTCATTCGGCAAGCATTATCAAATCATGAATGGTAATCTACCACTATCCCTCAAGAGGAAGGTATATAACAGCTGCATCTTACCGGTACTTACCTACGGAGCAGAAACCTGGAGACTTACAAAGAGGGTTCAACTTAAATTGAGGACGACGCAGCGAGCGATGGAAAGGAAAATGGTAGGTGTAACCTTAAGAGACAGGAAGAGAGCAGAGTGGGTCAGGGAACAAACGGGGGTTAAGGACATCTTAGTTGAAATCAAGAAGAAGACATGAATATGGGCCGGGCACGTAGCACGTCGGCAGGATAACCGGTGGTCATTAAGGGTAACTGACTGGATTCCAAGAGATGGCAAACGCGCGAGGGGGAGACAGAAAATTAGGTGGGTAGATGAGATTAAGAAGTTTGCAGGTGTAACGTGGCAGCAGAAAGCACAGGATCGGGTTGATTGGCGGAACATGGGAGAGGCCTTTGCCCTGCAGTGGGCGTAGACAGGCTGCTGATGTTGACCATGCTGAAAGACGCTACTCTCCGTGGCTTAGCCGTCTAACGCCGCGCGTATCGGAGCGAGAGGCCAGCCGTTCGATCCCGCGTGTCGGAAATTATTTCTGAATTATTTTTCTTTGTGGCTTTTCTATATACATATACACACATATACATATACGGTGCATGATGGCGGCGACGGCGACGGCAAAAATCAGCCGTGACTGTCCATATAATTGCTATCACAATAAAAGACAAACCTCATCACGACGACCAAAGCTGTGTGATATTTTTTCTGAATTTTTTACGCGCTAGCTGATCGTGTTAAGTTCCAGAGGGGCACTAGACTAGTGTGGACGCAGAAAATTAATACACATGCAATTAACTGAAGCATTGAAAGAAAACAAACAGAACTTAGTTGCAAGACGTGTTAGAAAAAAATAATAGCGCATTAAAAAATTCCATCGGAATTGATAACCAGGATGTACGGACAGTTATATTCCTATCAAAATGCACTAAGGTTTGTCGATGTTTTTGCGCGCAATATTAATAAGCTCATAATAACGTAGAAAGTGCTGGTGTAAATGACAGTACAGAGGTATAATACCTGCATCTCTATAAATGCGTATCAGAATGCGGAACAGGACACTTATATGGCGCTTAAAACTCGAGAACTCAGCTAGCGTTAGCAGTTGCTCATTGCAGCAGTTAGCGAATAGGTGTGGCTCTATTCGCTCACACGCTATTTACTGCGGTGTCTTGCGGGCCGCGGAGATTAACAGCAGCAGTTCCTGGCCCCTACCGGAAGACTATCCTAGCACACAACAGCCCCGTTCTGCGCAGCGCAAGTAACATATTCACTAGACGATGGCGATAAAGCACGGAGCGATAGTCTTAAGCTGCGATAGCAACTAAGTCCATAAATGTAAGAGATGAAACTTTTGTTATTAACTATTCTCTGTTGGCACGTTAATGCGAAATCGAAGAAATGGTAAGTTACAAAATTGTGCCTTAGCTACGCAGCTCTTCCTTGAGCGGATTCGGACATTTGGAAAAGAAAACAACACTCATTCCCGAAGGCCCCTGCCACAGTCATCAAATCTTATCCATATGTAGCTTGGGTCGGCTATTTACTTATGGGTGATGTTAAATGCAAACGGCATCCCCGACGTTGAGTTGGGCATGCCGTTTCAGAACCTGCACTCGTGTAGCGTCCGTAGTATGACTAAGCCGTGCTCTTTGTGCTGAAAATGGGCTGCATCATTTTTTTAACATGAAAGTGTTTTATGCCAGGGTCCACCAAGACTTCACTGACGTTTCCGTCACGAATGTGGTGTCGGTAAAATGCGCATGAACAGATGAAAAAAAAAACAATATAAAATAGTTTTGTTGATTTGGATGATCTGGGAGTCGAACCGACGACCTCTCCTTAGGCGACGATAGGTGCCGGGTGCTCTACCTACTCCGCTACCGACGCTCGCGCATGACGCTTCACAAACATGCTTTATATTTGCCACACCTTCTCCCTTTTTACGGTAAACTTGGTTGGCGGGGGTGCTGTCGCCTTCTGGGACCGGTGAAGAGAATACTGTATCATGACACTATCGAGCGCCGACAGGGAGCGCTTCGCTAGTTTCAGCTTTTGGTGCAGCAAGAGACACGCCAGCAGTAAGCGGAACGCCTCTCGCATTCACACGGCTCCAGCTACGAACGTCGCCTCTCGCGTTGCTAAAGCGCTGTGTGATACACGCATGAGCAGATGCGTAGGTTACCCTGCTACTGGGGGAAGCACACCTTGGCGTTTTTCTCCTCAAATGACGACGCTTTGAATGAGTGCATATCGAGTACCAGCATAATATACTTGTTGATGCCATCTGTGCGCGAGATACAGCATATGCTGCGTTCAGGTGTACGTTAAGTACTTCAGCTATCATAAGGGTTAAATGTGCCGTTTTTTTTTTCTAAAAGAGCAAAGTGCATTTAACTGAAACTGAGAAAAACCCCCTTTTTTCCACTGACAGTATGGTTGGGCCTCCTCCAACAAATTTTTGCCAGTGTGTTTGTGTACACTAAGTACCTCAAATCTATATTGCGTATAAAATCTATATAGCCCACTATCGTTGGTATTCAGGAGTAAAATTTCTATTTGGCTCTTATAGATTGGATCATTTCATGTGGGCTTGAATTATCTCGTAAAAGGATTCTCAAACGATTCGAATGTACGGTATAGCAATTTCTTGCGATAAAATTAACGTTATCTTTGTGCGTCCGTCGGTGCTGTCCTTCGTTACATGTGCTTAATGGCGATGACCACACTTGAAGGTCGATTGGTCCTTCCTGGCAAAAGGCGCAGTATTCTGGACTGTCGGCAACGTTTTCTTATTCTTGGCATCTATTGGAAGCCCTTGAAAAGTGCTCCACCTCTTCTTTTTCTGAGCTCGTTTTATGCCGTGCCTTTTCGGATCCTTCCTCTTCAAGGAATAGATCTGCCCGAATGTTTTCATTTCATTTCTCTTTCATTTGAAATATACCGTCTTGGAGAGGCCATGATACTGTAGCCCTAATCTCCAAAGGGAACACTGAGAGGCAAAAAGAA
The DNA here is from genome assembly GCF_013339695.2 of Rhipicephalus sanguineus. Lineage (NCBI taxonomy): Eukaryota > Metazoa > Arthropoda > Arachnida > Ixodida > Ixodidae > Rhipicephalus > Rhipicephalus sanguineus. The sequence continues at coordinate 142,300,034 of NC_051179.1, read as the reverse complement.
GTTGGAAATCGGCCACTTGGTCTTTATATTTGAATTCAGCCCTAAAACATCATGTCCTTCAGTAAGTGCCAACTCGCTCTAGAAATACTAATTGTGGAACGTAAACACGATAGGAACGCAACTAGGACACACATGAAACAGATTGTATGAGGCGATGTTGGTTGTTTTGGTAACGATTGTTGACGCAGCGCAGGTTTAATGATTGTGGCTCAGTTTGACTGAAACAGAGGGAGGATTTGTCTCATTTTTTATTAGAAACTGCGTTTTAAATGCGGAGCATTTCTTAGTCGCACCTGCAACGTCGGCGGCGCCACCCACAACCCCACTGCGCATGCTCGGTTCGTCTCGTGCCGGCAGCAAGCCTCACCTCTCCCTCCCCCCTCCCTCCCTCCTCTCCGTTCTTCCCTCCTCTACCTCGAACACGGGCGGTGTGTAAATAAGCGGCGGAGCGCGCGTTCGGAATTCAGTCAAGGGCGTCTTTACTTGCCTTTCGCTTGACTTGACGCTTTGCTTGACTCGAGTAGATGCGATGGAACCAACAGTACCTTCAATCAGCGTTCCACCACTCGTTGAAGGCAACGTTACCCCACCCTCACTGTCGTCGGCGTCAACAACAGCAAGTAACGCAGAAGACAAGGCTGAGAAGAGACGAGCATACGACGCTGAACGCAAGCGTTTGAAGCAAGCTGCGGACCCGGAACTTCGTGAACGCTGGAGCCGTTAAAGTCGTACTTGATGCGCGCATCATGTAACAATTAAGCATTACCAAAGCATGGCCATTTACGCAACATTCACGCGATACCCCCACCACTCCGCGACGCGTTTGCTCGAGTTCGCCCCGTGTGAAGATGCGGGCGACTTTTTTAGGGACGAAGCTCCTTCAAGCGGCACCCGTTCGTCCCTCGTAGTGCGTAACCAGTCGTAACGCTAGTACCAGATCTTGACCTCCAAGGTGGTGCCGGTGGGAGATTTCTCCTGTGCGTTGTTGAACAATAAAAAATTCGCAGCGTGCGCGTTAACTAAAAGCCGAATTCTTCTGTCTCCCATTCCTCATTAGCAGCCATTGGCATGTTCGAGTAGGAAACGTTAGTAGAAGTAGAAGTGTATAAAAGCCGACTTCTTCTGTCTCTCATTCCCATTAGCAGCCATTGTTTACCTCGAAGGTAGTGTCTGGTGAGATTTCTCCTGTGCGTGAATAAACAATGAAAATTTTGTTCAAAACGCCGTTGATTGATGAAATAAACCAACGAAAGACGCCAGATGTTTTCTAAAAGCAAAAGGAAAAGACGCCAGATGTTTCTAAAGCAAAACGAAAAGACGCCAGCTGCTTAACGAAAGACGCCAGATGTTTTTTAAAGCAATGGTTTTCTAAACAATGAAAATTCACAGCGTACATGTAAAATTAAAGTGAGCTGCAAGTCGTCATAACTCTCATCGAACCTTTAGTATAAACGCACCCGATCTTGCGTCGGTGATGATGTACTGGGCAGAATTACAATCAGTGATTGTAACGTTACAATCAGTGATTGCCTCCTTTTGATTCCAACTGTTATAGAAAGAAGTTAAAGATACTTAGGCGCGCTTTACGCTGCCCGTTTCGGTTTCCGCATTTGGCTCTTTTTGAAAATAAAGCGCCCCAAATGACGACATTTGGCGTTAATCGTCGGTATGGAGAGCCGCAACTAGGTGTCACCGCGGGTGAATCCACGTCATACGATGCTACAGCTGCCAAACACCAATATATATTGTGCAAGCTCTCATACATAAATGTAGTACATTAAACGATCAACTACACTTCTGCGAAGACATGGTTCGCTTTCGTGTTATACCGATTACTATGGCGGAGGAATCAACCATGCTTTTCTGTGTTTTCATTATGCACAGGGAGGTCTTACCCAGATATATGACTTCGTAACAGCGCTTACGCGGTGCACAAAGGTTGCTGTAAGTACAGGCAAACCTCCCAAAATTATATTATGATATTAGCACTCAAGTTTTCTTCTTTCTTTTTTCTGCTGTTAAGTCTTACTTATCATGTTCGACCCCTTCTTTGTTGAAATGCGCCGGTTTCTTGTTTTTTATTAAAAGGAAATGACATGCAGAATCGCTGAGTTATACGGCTGTAGAACACGCACACCCCTTTTCGAAAGACATTGTTGTTTGAGGCTGCAATATTAATTAGCCAGCTGTTGTTCTCAGACGTGTACCGAAAGCGGCGCTGTCCACCAGCCTTTTTCGCATTCCTCCTGCATCGGAATGCGGTTGGTCCGGCCAGAGTGGCTGAACGGCTTATCAGTGCGCACGTGAAATATTTCGCAAGCTTCATAGTAATTAAGAAAAACCACTTTAATAACAGAACAGTAACAAAAAATTTTATTACGCATCACGCCGCATGTTTCTCGAGCCTCAAACATTTTCGCCTCCACCAAAATTGCAGCTTCCGCGGCCGAGATTCGATGCCGTGATTTTCGGGTCAGCGCCAAAACAAAGTGTATTTCTGCTTGACCCAACAGGTTATATGAAACGAAGTACCGTTATCATTGTCCCATAGTTTTCCTACTCAATAAATTGGAAGCAACTCATGTAACAGCACGATAAAGTGGAAAGGAGACGACATAAACCACTTTCCACTTAGCTGTGGTACATTACTTGCAAGCAACCAACTAGACCACTAAGCAACCATGCATTCTCAAACTTTAAGCGTTATCACATATTCTATTGAATCGGATGAACTCAGTTTCCACTCGAACAAATATGTCAAAATTATCCTGGACATATTGCTAATGAGAGCATCATGACCCGGGTTGAATATATCATATAACTGCAGCACTATATTCTCACTGTTTATAAAAGGCCAGCAATATTTTTTATAAATGTATACAGTACGCATAAAAAAATTTTAACTAGTTCATTGTTTCTAATTTCTCTTTTTTTTTCTGCGAAGGTGTGTTAATATGTCTACGAAAATAAGAATAGGTGGCGCGTAAGCGTGTAGCACTCACTTTTTGCATACTGCTGATAAAAAATGGTTATAAAGATGTGTTTACGAAAAATGCCCACTGCAATTTTTCAAATAGCAATTTTTCATATACTGTTAGAAGCCATAAGGCCTTCCACATTGTTTATAGTGCAATATACAGGCTTTCTCTTGAAAATTCTTACAAACTATACCAGAAACTTCACGCCCTTTATACACCTGTACTTATGGTCATTCAGTTTCGAGAACCTTCTCGACACTTGTATTATTTTACTTGCTCTTGTTAAGTGCCGAGGAGTCGTTGTCGAGTGCTGGCTGCAGCATGAATGTATTAAATCCCCTATTATTGCGATAACAAGTACATGAACACTCTCGGCTGGTTTTCGTTGTTGCCGTTGCCGTCATGTCTCGGATATGTATATGTAGGTATATATAAGTAAAAGTCACAAAAAAATAAATTCGAAGCCCGCGACCGGGATTCCAACCTGCGACCACTAGCTTCGCAGGGCGCCGCTCTAAAGAACTCGGCCACGCGCCATCGGCTGTGTAGTAGAAGAACGGCAAGCTATCTATATACACCATAAACGCTAACGGCACGCAGAGCTAGGAGGTGATTCAGCGTGTGCAGTATCACCCGCGAGGTTGCCCGAAGGGCGCGCTTTAAAGCAACGCTCCTACATTTTGCTAGTTTCGAAGCTGCCCTTGAGACGCGCACTAAAAAAATCACAGCATATCCACGGAGTGAATGATGATGAGTGGGCGAAACTTCGGAGGTTCATCGGTAAACCGTGAATCTTCCGTGAATTCTGCCCAGTACATTATCACCGACGTGAGATCGGGCGCGTTTATAATAAAGGTTAGATGAGTTATGACGACTTGCAGCTCGCTTTAATTTTACATGTACGCTGTGAATTTTCATTGTTTAGAAAACCATTGCTTTCGAAAAATCTGGCGTCTTTCGTTAAAGGGGCCCTGCGACACTTTTGCGACTGCCTTATTTAGCACCGCAAATGCGTGTAGTTATGAATGCCGAGACGAACGCAAAAAGAATTATGCAAACTGGTGCACGAAAAGGGAAATTATTAGTCCTCAAACTTCAAAACTCAAGCAGACGACGACGAGAAACGTTTTTTTCGGATTTCACTCTCCCGCTGACGTCAAAGACCGGTTCCAATCACCGCGCGCGTCTTATAAAGACATACCGGAAACGTCACCTCATGGTGGCCTTCACACAGCACATTTCGACTCCTCTTTTTGACGGTGTTGTTACCATGCTTACGACAAACCACGTGCGTCAGCTAGCAGACGTTCCCATGATTTGTCGTGTAGTGCACGAAATGAGTCTGGAAGGCCTAACAGACCTCGAGCGCGAGCTCTCGCGACGCAGCAATTGCGTGCATGTCGTGCACGCCATTGCAAATTGAAAGTGCGTCGCTGAGCCCCGCGCAACGCGAGGATGGCTCCATGGGCCCAGACGAAACGCTAACGCCCAATGGCGTGGAAGGCGTCGGCCGGTAAGCGTTTAGAATTTTTTTTTTCGTTGACAGCATCGTGCCGAACTGAGCGTTGCGTGTTTCGCAGGTGCCGGAGTAGTCGGTATCGCTCGATGCCGCAAAAGACAGAACGCGGAAGAGAATCGCTTGATTACCATTCCACAGCGCACCTAGCGTCGTGTTCGTTGTTTTGAAAATATATCAGTGTTAGAAACAGGAATCATTTGTTTCTGAGAAAGCATAAAAAGGGGTTTTGTTCCTCTTAGGCCTCCGTAATATGGCCTAGCTACCACCATATGAATATTACACGTCACGTGTCGCGTCAAGCCAATCATAAACGAACGGTCTTTGTCGTCACTGTCACATGACATCACGTCACTTCCTGTAACAGAAAAAGCCGATGTGTGTCGCCATAGTGCGAAATCAAGGTAGTTTATCCCGTGAAATAAAATTATAACCGCTTCGATTTCGGCGTTGCCACTTGCGCAACAATATCGATGCATTCCACAGTACCAGAAGAACCGATGAAAAAGACGTGCTCAAATTGTATCGCAGGGCCCCTTTAGCAGCTGGCGTCTTTTCGTTTTGCTTTAGAAACATCTGGCGTTCTTTCGTTTTGCTTTTACAAAACATCTGGCGTCTTTCGTTGGTTTATTTCATCAATCAACGGCGTTTTGAACAAAATTGTTATTGTTTAATCACGCACAGGAGAAATCTCACCAGGCACTACCTTGGAGGTAAACAATGGCTGCTAATGGGAATGAGAGACAGAAGAAGTCGGCTTTTAGCTAACACTTACACTTCTACTTCTACTAATGTTTCCTACTGGAACATGCCAATGGCTGCTAATGGGGAATGAGAGACAGAAGAATTCGGTTTTAGTTAACGCGCACGCTGCGAATTTTTTATTGTTCAACAACGCACAGGAAAAATCTCCCACCGGCACCACCTTGGAGGTCAAGATCTAGTACTAGCGTTACGACTGGTTACGCACTACGACTACAACAACTACGAGGGACGAACGGGTGCCGCCTTAAGGAGCTTCGCCCCTAAAAGTGGCCCATTTCTCTACCGACTCACGATGTGAAACACCAAGTAAACAGTGCGTCGATCGCCACCGCGCGTCAGCAGACGCGGAGGGATCATTTGACGCGCTGCAGTCTTAAAGAAAAAAAAAATGTAAGAGCATTAGGTTGTAGCGCGCTGTTCAAACACGAAGGAGTAACAACCGTAATAGTTGTTAGTTCGGCACTCGTCCTGTGTATATCTTAGCGTTCTTTTCGAGTGTCCTTCCTTGTGTTTGAGCAGCGCGCTGCTAGTGTCAAGCCATGATCATTGTTACTCTGCGGTCATCCTGTGTGTGTGTTTTTTGTGAGTCCTTTGCATTCGAGCGGCGCGCTGCAAGTATCGAGCTACTCGCCGTTCTTCATGTGACATTCTAATTTGTTGCTATCGCCTTCATTGCTTTGCGGTTCCGGTGAAACTGACTTTTGTTTACTTACGACTGCTTCTTTAAGGTTACTTAGACATTTTTCTGCGGGTCGAAAAAGCAACCTTTACAAGAACTGCGACATGTGTGAGTTCTCGCGATTTCAGAGTTAAAGAGCGAGGAAAACTGCGACACAAGAATGGAAGACGAGATAGGACAAGCGCTATCAGAAACTCAAGTTTATGAGAGGGATACTTGACCACGACCCCATTGTAGCACGAAGCCTCAAGGAAATCCATGCGGATATCTAACAATGGAAAACTTCTTGGATGAAGAAAAATGGGTCCTAGACCGGGGATCGAACCCGGGACCGACGTGTTTTAGGGTGGTGTCTCCCCCCTATTGAGCTAACTAGGATCCTAGCAGTTGTAAGCACGAGAGCAATTACTCTACAACTCCAAGCATACAGACACAGAATATTGCAAGTGAGCTCAGCTACAGGCTACATGTTACAAACAGGTTGTTGCTGATTATCCCTTTCGTAACCCGTTCGCCACCTTCCGGCATTCCGCAGAACTGACTCAATATTCCGTTTCCATGTGCTTCGACTTGTTGATTAATTCGCCCTCGTGCTGCTAATTGCTATCATACTGATTAGATCAAAAAGCAAATGCGATTATAGCTCAGAAAACGTGTTATTGAGCACCAGTTAAGGCCCTATTTAGCCATACAGAGAGGGCACGTTTCTCACGCATGCGCAGTGGCTACGAGTGATTGATGCGTAGAGGCGGCTTCCATGCGCAATAAGCAACTTGGAAGATGCTTGGAAGTCGGAACTGAGGTGACCCTAATTCTTGAATTAGGTGTCCAGCAGTGCTATTCGCACCTCGGCGTTGGTGTACTCTGGTTTATTTCTTGGGTTCAATTTGAGTTTCGTAGCGATGCCGAAGCGGATCGCAGATGCCACGGGCGTGGTTGAGGTCTGCTCCAGGGGCGTAGCCAAGGGGGGGGGGGGTTGGGGGGGTTCAAACCCCCCCCCCCGAAATTTTTCAGTTTTGCTTGCCTATATAGGCACGCTCACATACAAACGCACGCACGAACATACATAAAGTATGGTTGAACCCACCCCCCCCCCGAAAAAAATTTCTGGCTACGCCCCTGGTCTGCTCCGTCAGGTGCCGCAACGATCCCAGCTGTTCGCAAGGAAATCGTCTGCGCTATCAACGAACACATATACTTAATCTGCACCAATTATCCTGACAGTTAATTGGTCCTTATCCTAAGTAAACTTATGATACGAGGTCAGATGTATCCAATATAGCTCTTAACTTCAACCAGACCATTCGAATTGACACAGTTCGTACTTATAATTATTTATTTTTAATTTAGAAGCATTTTTTTAAATTTCGTCCAACCTGAATTGCATGGACGACCGGAAGGCGCTGCTTAAGAAACAAGATTGTCACTCGCCGCTCATGCCACTGAAAATTCCGGCAGACCCCGCGCAGAGTGGAAATCGATTTCGAACGGAGCAGTCGGCGATAAGATGCTCATGCCGCATTTTTTTGTCTTTGAGCCAAGTTTTACGACTTTGATCAGCGCCCTTGTGTGCGAGTAGTTGTGTGCATATAGACCCTTTTCGAAAAAGGGCGCCCCTACCGCCGCGCACGCAAACTACAGTCTGCCGCCATTGTGAGGGCACCGCAACAGACGACGCAGGCTTCGGCAACGTGCCTGTGCGTGACATTTCAGCACTGCCGAATCGTGAACTGTCATCAACGTTTTTCGTAGAGACGGCGTGCTGCAATGGTGCAGACGTGCTGCGTTCCCATGTGCCACCATCGAGGATATCGCGACGAGATTAGTGATAAGGTACGCGATAAAACTTGAATAAGAAACGCACGTGCTCTCCGTACGCGATGTCAAACGGACCTGCGGAAGGGCGCCGTTTTGTAAACGCGCTGCAGAAACGGACGTGCTTATTTCACAGCGCCATGTGTAACCTTGCTTTTACGAATGAATAGTCTTCTCCCGAGTGCCTGCATGCGGTGAATTGCGATAGATTGTGCAGCAATACTGCGAGGGTTCGTAAGGCCAGCCAGAAAAATAAAAATGAAGTTGCGTACCGTTCATTTAGTAGCGACAGTACTCGCATATCGTAAGCGACGTGTCAACATTTTTAGTACATACAAACAGGGGCGTAGGCAGAAAGTTTTTTTCAGGGGGGGGGGGCACCATCTTGATCTGAAGTGGGGGCCGGGCAGGCAGATGTGGTTGAGTGTCATTTTCTGCTCCGTGTGCCATGGCAAAAAAATTTCGGGGGGGGGGGGGGGCACGGCCCCGGTGTGCCCCCCCCCCCCCTGGCTACGCCACTGCATACAAATATACCCAACGCGTGGCGTCCGGAAAATAGTTCAGTGGTGTGGCTTGCGGCAGACAGGATTTTCACCGGTTGCGGTCGCATAGTTCCGCGACAGTGACGTCCTTCCTTTCCTTCGGTGAGAAGTTTGTAGCTTTCGGCGAGCCTTTTTTTTCCCCGTCCGGGCGCGCACGCGAGTTGGCTGTGGTCACGGTCGCGCAACCGCGGCAGTCGAGCCAAACTCCTCGTCCAACCCGTTGAAGGGTACAAAATGTTGCTCACTGTGCATCGGAAGCACATCAGAAAGACCAACGGAGAGTACTAAGAGCTCGTTCAAGCACGCAAACGGTGAGATTTGAGCGGATGACATGGAGAACTAGCCGCCAACACAAACATCACAGCACTCACGCATTTGATGGCTCGCTTTCCATGCCCTCACGATGGCGCTGGCTATCCCACGCTCCTCTGCGAAGCGAAACTGACGAAAAGTCCACCGTCAGGTGGCGTATTTATGAAAAGGGTCTATTGTGCGCGTTCATGGCACATTGAATACACTGGCATGTAAAGGATAACTTATGCTCCGACGTAGCGTCGTAACGTCGCCACTCAACTTAGGGCACAGACAAGTTTTATCGAAACGAAGTGCACGGTATGGTGCGCTGATGTGCACATCATTAGCAGAAGAGCTTGGGTAGGGGCTAGTTGGAACATACCCCCTTCAGCCACGAATTATGATGCACTGTCTGCAAATGCGTCAAATTCGCATGGCACAATTCGAGGGCACTCAGTATTACATTCCAAGAAAGAAAATGAAGGAACGTGTTGTTTTGTCTGAGTTTCAGTAATTAATGTTAATTTCCGTGCAACTAATTATCACGTTATTCTGCCATCAGTCAACTTCAATAACTGCATAAAAAGAATGAACTATTAGGCCCGAAATGCATGCACAGTTTGTTTTTTGCTGTATTCGTTTCGATCGGAGAAAAAAAAATACTCTTGACGTAGGTCCTGCAACGCGCCACGTCCAACGATCGTCTAACATGGTGGTGTGTCCAGCAAAGTGACCATCTGCAGCACTACACAGCAGAATGAAGTTAAGTGACCGCTAGTTGTCCACTCAGGAATCTTGCACGAATGTGCACACTGAGGTTCAGGCCATTTGAAGAAAGGCGCCGCGTGTGACGCGACTCCAAAGTTCGCGTACACATTTGTGTACGCCGTTACTGAACGGGATACTGTAGAAAAAGTTTTTAGCGCTGCAAAGTCTCCTCTGTGTTGTCCACGTTTTTTTGTCCTCAACTTTGCAGCGCTAAAAACTTTTTTATTAGCAGCGCTCGTTGGCGTATTCCTACGGCGACGCGCAGCGCTACGCCATAGATTGCTTTTCTATAGCAGTACATGTGCAATGTCTATTATATATTGTTACATGAACGGATAGCCAGCTCTGCAACCACAGTTGACGCTAGACAAGCACCATTAACAAGTGACTTTAGCCAACCGTCCCGACGGCATTCAAGTAATAAATCTATTTACGACCAGTGCCGCATATTTGCTGGCTAAGTTTCGTTGCAGCACGTTTTTCAGCATTTGTCTGTTAAAATAAAATCACCAGTCTTCAGTGTTTTAAATGTCTATTTTCGCAGTTCCTGGGTTCATAGAGAGTGCCAATAACCTGTGGCGCAAACCCGCATAGCACGGGCCGTGGTATGCGGATACACGCCGCACGTGGCTTGGAGCAAGGGTTTAATCAGGTACGTGACAGGCATGTGATGTTATTCATGTCATAACCTGTCAGCCAAGGCATTCATACACTCCTGCCCTCTTATGCAAATTTTCGTTAAGAACAGGACCACGCCAGCACTCAGACGTCGGCGGCTACATAGAGAGAAAGAAAAAACCAAGGTGCTTTGGTCCGTAAAGAAATGCATCACATTTAAAACACTGCTCTACAACTCAGCATACAAATACAACATGGTGTTTATCAGCACTCACATGATTTTAATATGATAAAACTCGCCAGGATACTACACTCCTTCCTGGGATGTGTCTATTCATGTACACAACGACAAGCTATGCCCCACTTGGAAAATGCCATTTGAGAGAAGGCTGACTTCTTCAAATTATCTCGATTAGATGAAATCGCGGGTCGCAGGTGCACGCAGCGCTGCGGCAAATCGGCTCCTTTCTTCCTTTTTGACACTCAGTTGACCTTCTCGTGCGCGGTCATGACGTTCACGTAGGCATGTGCCCGAAGTATTTGCCAAGCTTTACTCTAAAAAAAAAGTATATAAAAGAGGCGCACGTGTAACTGACACGTCTGTATCGTTGCTCAGTGTATAAGTGCATGTTTAATGGTCACATGCATGTTCCTCTTTTCCTTATCGCCCACCTGCGCATTCGCACTGTCGTTTACTCTATATCATGTAACCTCTAAGGTTTCATTAAATCAGTTTTGCACATTATGTTCTTTTTTCATTTTTTGGGGAGGAGAGGGGGGGTTGTTAACGGTTCAAAGCGACTCACGCTGAGATACGCCGTACTGGAGGGCTCCGGGTAATTCAGATTATATATATATATATATATATATATATATATATATATATATATATATATATATATATATATATATATATACACGCATGAGGTGTTTCAGGGAATGTGTCCAAAATTTCCCAATAATAAAATACATGAATCATATCTTCACTGCCCTCATACATAGTTACTTTTTGTGCAGCGACACGCGTCGTTAAGACGACTAGAGACATTAATTATGACTGTAGTAAAGAAATAAATGAAATTAATTTTTAATTGCTCTAGACCGGCGGCCGGTTGAAATGAGAGAATTGAAGTCCTTCCCGCAAAAAGCCACTCGCTGCCTATAGATTTCGCAAAGGCTGACTCCGGTGATTATTGAACGGTGATGAAATACGTACCAATTCGCCCGGGAAACCAAAACCGAAGCGCCAGAGAGCGCAATCAGCAGACGGCCAGAATATATATATATATATATATATATATATATATATATATATATATATATATATATATATATATATATATATATATATATATATATATATATATATATGCCTTGCACATGCTTTGACGGGCAGTGTGAAATTACTGTTACATTTCATCGATATTATTATGGTAGTATATTCACTGCCACCAGGTCTGTTCAAGTTGTACAGCCTTACTAAGAAAGTTTGCGGTTCGTGGGCACTTCCATAAATAGGTGAAGGAAATGAAATGCGTTTTTATCCGACACACAAATGGGAATGAGAGCTCCGTCCAGGTGCACCTGCGTGTGTGTTGATAAATATTCAAGGTAATAGAATGCAGAGATAATGTATTTTTCTGGTTCTTTCAACAACCGCTGTTGCTTTTTTTGTGTGTGTGTGCATCCGGCTTCAACTTAGGTTACAGTGGCTTTGCATTCTGTTGTATTAGTAACGAGACCGGGATCTCGAAAAAATCGTCCATTGAGTCGAACTTGCGCAGCTGCGAGGGGGAGCTGCGCACAGAGCTCTGACCCCTTCCTGACACTCTTGGCCCATCGCGCAGTGCTCCCACGTCACAGTCACTTTGCGAGTTCAAATTTACAACCACAATTGGAATTCTTGATTAACCGCGGTGCTTTGGCAAACATGTTTCGCAGTGCACGCACAACTACGGCTATATTTAATGACAGTGGGGCTTTTAGCGGTCGCACTTGACTGATGTAGTCGTTGGGCGCTTGCTCACCAACGTCTGTTATTGGAGGGAAAAGTCAGAAGCTTGAACCAACATGTAGCCGCACATAAGGCTTATCTTGTTAGCACGATGTTACGTTACTGCTGTAACCGCGGCACGACGGCGGTGTCATTAGGCAAATGCGAACTCTCTGCAAAAAGTATCCCTAGAAGCCTTCAATGTTGATATCACATTTGCTGAATGCCTGGGTATTTCGCTTAATTACGCTGGTTTACTCAGTTTGGAGACGACGCGAAAACAGAAAGAAACGCCAGAATTAACTAAAGTAATCCGAAATTGCATATTAGGTTTTTTTTTAATTGTAGGCTATTCCACCTAAATTCAATCGCTGCTATAATAAAGCACGAAAACGCGCATTATAGTTCTATGAAGTTTACAGATCGCACACGTTTTCGAGCCTCGCGTTACAGCGATAATGCAATGTGGCACGGTCTACAAATGTTCGGTTGTGACGGCTATACGGTATTCGTAACAGTGGCGCAAATTTTTGCAAGCTTTCGCGCCCCAACGTTGCTTTTTGGCAGCCGGTTGTTTCGGGTCAAATTAGCAACTCGCGTCGATGGTACCGAAACAGGCCACGAAAAGACGATACGTCGTCATTTTGTGGATGCCGGGTCATTGCATCTCTGACACCGATGACATCGACGACAGTACTAGAAAAGGGCACCAGTGAACAGATATGGTGCATTCGGCCACACACTATGGACCAGGCTTGCGTGCGCCGTGGTGACCGTCTGCACCGTGTATAATGGCAAGCATATCGGTGTTGAAATGACGTGACCACTGTATAGGGTCGTTTAAAGACGATAGTCTTTCTTGGGGAACTTAAACGCAGAAATGTTGGTCTTTTTGCCTGTCAGATGCTTCTGCCCCCCGGCCAAAGTTTAAGCACTTGCAGAACGCCCAGCCATCTTGAACTGGTAGCTGCGTTCATACATGTGAACATTGTTCATCAAAAAGCAAATATTACGCATATCTGAGGCGCAACATTAATATGTAACTATTAGGTGGTATGTTCCTTTACTAGAAAATACATAGACACGTAATTCTAAAAACCCTAGCGTTTCTTAGGCTGCGCTGAAAATGTTACTGTTTCTTAGGCTCCGCTGGAATGGCGCAGAAACGGCCGGCAGAAGACTATCGTCTTTTGACGACATTTACAGCAAAGCGCGCAGATACGCGGCCAATTTTTGCAAAGGCGTTTGAAGCCTTAGAAAAAAAAATTATCGTGCCTCTGTGGTCGAATACTCGACTGCCCCGCAGAGGAAACAGGTTCAAATCCCATCCGATCCTGGATATTTTTATGTATTTTGTTTTTTCTTATTTTGCGCGATAGTGGTTACGGGCATCGGCGGCGGACTACTACCCCACAGCCATTGCGATATGATAACAGCTTTCGCTGCAAAAAAAAAAAAAAAGATCAGGCGCGTGTTATGGCACTTCGCCAGTTCGCTCATGTTTGGCTGCACGAAAACATAACATTCGTGGTGCGCTGCGTTCAGAGATGGCAGAGCGCAAAACTATGTATGTGCCCTTGCGCGGCCCACGTCAAAAAACGCCAGTCTTGCGCGTAGCACGCAGCACAGTCGCCGTGTAAGCTGCTGAAATGGCCTTCAAACCCGATGTGGGGTTCCCTGCGCAAGTAGTACGCTTGCAAAATACCCGCTACGCCGATTTTGCTATCATTTTGCCATGTCCCACTACGCGTCTCTAGGATCATGTGGCTCCTTACGTAGCTGCATGGTCTGATGATGCGGCAGCTCATTCTGGTGACTTCGAACTGTCACCACCATCACGCTGACTGAGCCCTTTGTAATGGGTGGGCATCTTTAAATCATTCACTGGTTACCCAGTTCACATGGCGTGACGCCAGAGGAAATTTTCCCCTTCTGCAATGTAACATTGCGCCTTTCACGCGACAGTACACCCGACATGACGCTTGTATAGGGTGTTTTTTCGAAGAATTCTCAAGCACTAGCTTGGCTGTGTGGTTATATACTTGAGTTCCACGCAGAACGCCTGGGTTCATTTCAAGTTGGGATGCCGTTTTTTTTCTCTCTCTCTCTCATTGTGAGCGATAGCTTCAGCGGATACCGGCGGGAACGGCGACAGATGGCAGCAGCGATAAAGTCGGCGGTGTTTGGGAGCTTGTGACAGTATGTGCTGTAAACCATTGTGTCGGAACGGAACGAAAAGCAAAAACGAAAAACGTAAAACGAGAAAAAAAAAAAACGGTATATTTGAACGGAACGAAAATGTAACCGAAACGTTATCTATTATTTCGTTCCGGAGTAAAAGCGAAATTTCTTTTATCGTTTTTCGGTTCACGGGAAAACTTGCCAGTCCAGAACCAGAGGTCATGCAACGTGGGCAATAATGCATATCTCAGGGGGGGGGGGGGGTCTAAAATAAAGTGTATTGAAATTGTGATAAAAACGAAAGCAGTGGCAACAAGAGATGTTTATATTAATGCAAGTTGACATTGGTGTGCCTGTCACGCAGGCCAGCGTGAAGAGGGCATTGTTGGCGCTGAAGTTTGTTTTATCACAACAGCGGTCTTGCATATCAGACGTACACTAGATGACGGGCTGCTTTCGAGAGTATATGCTCACAAATCATTGGGCCTGGTAAAAAAAGATCACAATTCACTTTTGAGAAAATAAATACTATAACTTAGAGCGGTACTGGTTTGCGCTACTAGGTAGGAATTCGTGGTACCGTTACTTGCGCTCCCCTTAAGAACGTGGGAATAACGTGTTTTTTTAAGAGGAGCTCAAGTAACTATACCACAAATCCAATGTTTTTATCATTACTTTAACGCCAATCTTTTGCATAGAAATAAAAACTGTTACGGAGAAATTTTTTTCGTTCCGGAGCACAAACGGAATGAAACTTTTTGCGGTGAACTGAAACTAAAACCCAAATGAAAAACATCTGTCCGACACCCTGGTAAAAACTTTGACGAAACCTTCAGGCCACTACGTCAAGCTTTCCATATCAGGTATTGACAGCCGATGATGGTCGCCAAGCTATATGTGAGGCGCGGACATATGACCACCGTGCACATTTCTTTGAGACAGAGAAATGTCTGCAGCTGAACACAGTAACAATACAGAGGAAACGCCTGATATAATGGCGCATTGGAATGTCAATTAACGACAATATATAAATGAATATACAATAAATAAACCAGCCGTTACAACTGCTGTATAAGAACACATTTTGTGTCCGCTACATTTTCTTTCCAGGCTCTTATGTCTTCAGTGGTACTACTGGAACACAGATTTAATGCCCGAGTTATCACTACATCCGGAGGATTGGCAAGGTATAACAAGATGCCGTGGCTTTCGTGCTCGTATTCCATTAGGTCGCTGGCAGAGAGACCCTGAACTTGGAAGTCGAAAAAAATATATATACGTATGCAACCCACCGTAATGTGTATTGTTTCACGGATTACGATGGCGGACTTTTTACTGATACGCATCTACATTAGCTGTAAATACTCGATCGAGGCATCGCGACGAAGCACAACAAAATTGGGTTTAGGAAAGCTCAGTGGCGAGATGAGAGTGTGGAGACAGGTCAGGATCATTTGTGCTTGCTAAGCTAACTACCGCTTCTATCAAGGCACACGCTTGATGCGCGACTGTAAGGGAGCTTACCAGGAGCTTGCACCTTAAGGTCTACCTCTCACAAGCTCAACACACGCTGTTGTCTGAAGTTTCATGATACGGCAGAACCAGCACAATTGATTTCAATTGGCTTTCATTTGATGTGGGGTGATCAAAAAATAATAAAATAAAGAGAAAGCGAGAAACGTGCAATGTTACCAATTTTAGATGCAGGGCTAAAGAGCTGCATTTTGAAGTTATCATTAAGAGCCTGTTTAGTGAAACGCCTTTCGGCATTGTTATATTGCACTGAAATGGGAAGAAGCCTCGTGGCGTAAATTAGCGTCTATTTGACAGTGCGACAAATCGCTTTCAACTGCCGAAATACCAAATGTGCCAACTCACCCTCGCCCTATCTGTCTGTAGGCTGCTGCCAGGATCCGGCATTGTTTCTCCCGCGAAGACGCCGTCACAAAGCAGCCCGTGTTTGAACGGAGTCGGGTTGAATACTCGCTTGTAGCGCCTTCGCTTTTCGGCAGTGCAATCACCGCGTCGCCCTACGTAAATCGTGGACCTCGGGGGACATTGCTGCTGCTGGCACTGACGCTGCTGTGACCGCGGTCGACATTGCTGCACTGCGCGCACGGTCGCCGCCACTTGTAACTGTTGTGTTCCGCTCGGCTGCCAGCTGCTTTAAAACGACATCGAGAATGCGGCGCGAAAAGCGAGTCCTTTCGCATTGGCGGCGCTATGTTTTCGAATGAACGCCCGCTCCTATGCAGGGCCAGAACTGAGAATAACCAGTGGAAAGCAATACTTCGCCGCGACTCTCTCGCCTCGTAGATTGCGCGTTCAATTCAGATTGCCGCTTTAAGCCAAATCAGGGAAGAGGGGTACATGAGAAATACGTTAGGTAGCAACCTCTTTACGAGCAAGCAAAAAATATTCAGGAAGATAGCAGCCGCGCAGCGTTTGCAGGTGTTGTCACGGCGGTGGGTTAGAAATAAAAAAAACCGCATGGGTCAGCATGTTACACACCACGTTTGCAAAACAACAACAAGAAAACAGAGCAGAAACGTAGTCGTTTCATCCTTTTCTAAAGTGGTCAGCCAGACGATTCGGGTTGCACGCAGACCGTCTACCGATATCGCTGACTTGGTATGCTGTAGTACGAGCCACCATACTAATCAGCCTACCCTTATCTTTTGCTGTTGCTGTTTATCATGACCACAATACGCAGCACAGGCCTTACAGCACAATTGAATACGCAACGTTTATTGATCAAAATAAGGTTCATTGCAGATGGGGCCTTTCTTCCAAGGCTCCATTGGCTATATAGCGGCTCGACGGGCCTGACCTAGGGTTGTCAAGTGGCTTCCCAGGGTCTTTTCAGCGAGTCGCACCTCTCACGACCACGTGTGTATTAGACATGTAAGTCCAGTGACGACTGTAGCGGGTCGCTTTGGGCAGCTGTAAGTTATGTGTGTGAGTGTTTGAATACATCCGCACCACGGGCATGTGTTGATATATTTCCCTGGGTACATGACGTGAAGCTTATGCAGATTCCGAAAGGTATTGGTCTGCAGGCTGCGCCGGTCCCGCGCGTGTTTTCTGTTGAGGTGCTTGTGAGGAGGTGCCCCGATGCGGCGATCTAATCTTTGTCTAAGTTGCCGCGTCGTTTCACCTCATCATTTCTGTCCTCTTTAGCGACGGGTACTCGTGGGGCTCGGCGTTTCAAAACAAGTTATGCCAGTATTTATCGCAGTTTAAAACAACAAAAAACTGATTGCTTGCGATTACCGGCAAGGTGCCACATGCCTCCCTGGGTGCTCTTGAAATAGTACCCGGTTACGACATGCGCTCCAAATCGCTTTCTGCGTGGTTTCCTAGCATCAGCTTATGTATGGAAGCAATGCCGTGACGTCACCGATGCCACCGAGTTGTTATGCAGTCATCATGGGGAAAACTCGCACGTTATTTCGACATCGCCGATGCCACCGAGTTGTTATGCAGTCATCATTTGGAAAACTCGTATGTTGTCTTGACATCACTGATGCCACCGAGTTGTTATACAGTCATCGTTGAGAAAAGTCGCATGCTATCTTGACGTCACTGATGTTACCATGTTGCTATGTAGTCATCATTGAGAAACGTCGCATGTTATATTGATGTATCTATCATTAAAGCAGCGCTAAAGAAGACATTATGAGCTTGAATTCCACCAAAACTACGCCACAAGTTTGCTCTCCCTCCGCGATACTGTACTCATGCTTCACTGTCAACCCTTTTCAATCACCTCCTGACTTTTGTTGAAATGTAGAACATCTTTGACTTCAAAAAAGAACGCAGTGGGGCAGTAATGTGCTATGTTATGCTATAATGCATCTGCGGATGGCTCGCGCATGCGGATAATGATTCTATGACTCCACAGCAGGATGAACTGTATATGTCGCCCAATGACAGCTTCCAGCTAATTTCAGCAAAACGCGCCGCACTCAGCTAAGCAAGCACCATTTACCCGAACTGTGTTTAAACTAAGTTAAACCTGGGCAAAATGCAATGTCTTCAAGAGTGCACGCAGCTATATGACCACCTGTAGGACTAATGCATGGCGCCAGAGTAGAATGCGCGTCATATTAGATTGTCAGAAGTGTAACTGTGCAGTGGAAATGAGAGTATTGAATCTTCCATTGCAGTATTGCACTTTCAATAGTGGTCGATAATATTGTCCATCGCTCGCTTGAACACATGTCGCTACACAACGCTGCATACTGTAAGCCACGCTGATGATGGCTGTGGAGCTGTCTGTACAACGTGTTGAGTAGGGGCTTCGTGCCGCTGCTGCACTGTCTACGAAATGTCTACGCACTGTCTACAAAAACGCCCACGACGACTTCGCGACGTGCGCATCAGGTAATGTGTGCCGTTCATGTCATGATATACCTATATAACAAGTGTGTTATGAGCATTCATGCCTTGACTACGCATTCATACTTGTGGGCATTTCAACGGCAGACGACCACAAGATAAAGAGACACGAAACTTAAAAGAGCTGCAAGCGCGTTGCGTGTGTTGGTTGTAGATTCTGCGCTAAAAAGCTGATAGCTATAGCAAAATTCGGCAGGCGTTGCACCCTTGTCACACAAGAAGGCGAAAGCCTGGGTGTGCCCATGTAAGACAAGTGATCCGCAACGAGCAAGTGCCTGTTTTGCGGTAAATTGACCCTGTGAACGCTTCATGCCGATCGCATTTACTGTATATGTGTTTTTTAAAGATGTGCACATTTCCCTGAAGTAGCCACTAAGCTCCTGCAAGGCAATACTCTGGATCGGTGATGTGGCGGTGATGATGAATTATATAGCTCAACCATTTTATTGGGCTTCAAAGATTTCCACCAGTCACTCGTTACGCAATTCCCATGGTGTGACGACTGGAGCGGAGCCACACTTCTCCTACGCGAGATAGATGAATAGTTGGGAAAATTGGCTCACTAAATGCATTTACTGTATATGAATGAGTAAATAAATAAAAGCAGTACGTCAAGCACGCACACGCCAGGCTTCGCGTGCCCCCATTTCCCCAATTGAGGAAGCGCTCTTAATTCTTTCTCTCTCTTTATGACTAACAGATATCACAACAGGGAATTTTCGAATAGGGACCCCCAAAGTTCGGGGCCCCAAAGCGCTTTTGCGTGTGCTGT
The DNA here is from genome assembly GCF_013339695.2 of Rhipicephalus sanguineus. Taxonomy (NCBI): domain Eukaryota; kingdom Metazoa; phylum Arthropoda; class Arachnida; order Ixodida; family Ixodidae; genus Rhipicephalus; species Rhipicephalus sanguineus. Next base: position 142,280,712 of record NC_051179.1, on the reverse strand, counting down.
CTGAGGCTAAGAGCTTTCTACAAGGGTTTCGTATAGTTTCGCATAGGCGAATCACGATGAATAATAATTAAAAGCTTTCACAGCAAAACACCTTCGGTACACGTGTTCTTTAAATTTTTATTTTGCAAGGTGTAGTGGTGGTGAATTCGCTGGCATTCTCCATCGATTCTGAGAGTCCACATTCTTGCCGTCATCAGCGAGGACAATCCAACTTCTAGGTAACCTAGCTGCGTTAAGCCTATGAGTTCTGAATTGGACAAGTGATCTTAAAATTGTGAACTATCTTTGGCCAATCGTTGTTGTATGCGTGAAATATGAGAAATTGATAGCCTATGCCACTAATTCTCTAAATTCATAATATCATCCATTGCTCAGAAATCAGGTCAATTTGGTCTTTGCAGAGAGCCGTCGCTTCAGTGGGCACCGCCATGTTTGTTTGACGCGAAGCTTTAGGGGCAGGCTTTGGGGCTCCCGCTAAGTTTGAGAAACAGCGTCCTCAACGAGAAACCCAAACGCTGCCAGGGTCTCGCGCATGCGCAGTGGCCACGGCGCTATTTTTTTCTCTATTAGAAAACTCCATATTGTAACACCACCTTGCAGTGCTTGCACGTCGGGAGCTGGTGCGTCTCAAGCGCGCCCTGTACTTGATGTAGGCGAATATCGCAGGTAAGTAGCAAAATATGTTCCGTGTCTAAAATAACACGTGCTTTAGTTGTGCGTAGCGCAGGTATCCGACAGGCTCTGCTGGCGTCAGCGTGCATTGGTATCTGAAGTTTAGAAGTCACGCCTTCTTACTCGCTCTGCGACGCGTCCGTCGCAATGACTACATTTGCTTGCATTCTGAACAGGTAGTCCTGTAGGCTAGCTCTTAACACGTCACTCGGTAGGTGTTTTGCTGTATTAGGGAAAAGTCATCAAAGTAGAGTTGAACAGAATATTAAATGCGGAGCATTTCTTAGTCGCACCTGCGCCGTCGGCCGCCGTCCACACCCCCACTGCGCATGCTCGGCTCGTCTCGTGCCGGCAGCAAGCCTCTCCTCACCCTCCCTCGCATGCTCGGCTCGTCTCGTGCCGGCAGCAGGCCACTCCCTCCCTCCCTCCTCTCCGCCCCTCCCTCCTCTCGATCGAACGCGGGTGATGTGTATATAAGCGGCGGAGCGCTCGTTTGGAATTCAGTCAAGGGCGTCTTTACTTGGCTTTCGCTTGACGTGACGCTTTGCTTGACTCGAGTAGATGCGATGGAAGCAACAGTACCTTCAATCAGCGTTCCACCACTCGTTGAAGGCAACGTACCCCACCCTCCCCGTCGTCGGCGTCAACAACAGCAAGCAACGCAGAAGACAAGGCTATGAAGAGAGCATACGACGCTGAACGCAAGCGTTTGAAGCGAGCTGCGGACCCGGAACTTTGTGTACGAGAAGCTGCTGCGAGACGGCAACGACGGGCTGCGGATCTTGAACGTAGTGCTCGAGAAGCAGCAACCATTCGTAAACGTCGAGCAGCGGATCCATCACTCGGGTAGCGCGACGCTTCTGCGAAACCCAATTACGCAACATTCACGCGATACCCCCACCACTCTGCGACACATTACTCGAGTTCCCCCCGTGGGAAGATGCGGGCGACATTTTTCGCATTAAAACCGGTGTAACCTCCACGTGAGACCTTTAGAGACCCCAAACGGAAAGAAAGAGCTGAGCAGGCACTTTCTTCACGGTTTCAAATGCCGAACGAAAGCGTCGCCATGTTTGTAGGAGAAAGTTGGCGATTGTTTCGACGGGTTGACCCCCTCATGCCGTAGGAAAGGAAAGTGCGCAAGTAATGCGAGGCGTAAAGGAACAGCTTTAGGCGGGCCTCGTGCGCAACCCTCCTGCAACGATGTGAGTGTTCATACGTAAGGCAACAATTATAGAGCGCAAGCTTCGGCAGCGGTTATCGCACTATGAGGGCCAGACAGCCATGGTTCGCCGCTGACTCGCTTGTGCCACGGTGCGATGGCAGGGAGTCCCTTACAGAACTCATACGGCAGGTTGTCCGCGAAGAACTCCAGAAGTCTCATGCAGCGGCTACTCTGAGTGTCACCGCTCTTACCGACGTCATTATGTTCGTTCCTTCGTTACCACCATCGCGAACGGGACCTCCCACGCTCTCCTACGCGAACGGTCTTGAAAGTCTCTACGCCGTCGACGGCGCGTTTTTTTTTTCATCCACCTGCTAGGGGCCCTCGACGTGTTCCGAGCCCAACCCACCGCGCGTCTTTGCAGACCGACGGCTAGGCCACGAAGAGTACCGTTTTAAATGCGAAGCATTTCTTAGCGAACTTCTGCGAGTTTGAGCGTATCTATCTATCTATCTATCTATCTATCTATCTATCTATCTATCTATCTATCTATCTATCTATCTATCTATCTATCTATCTATCTATCTATCTATCTATCTATCTATCTATCTATCTATCTATCTATCTAGCCGCCTACGACTTTGTGCTCTCCTGGCCGTTTCGTTAATCAGATGCATACCAAAATTGGTATGGAATAACATGACTGTATTACGAACATAACTGACACGTCGTAACATAAAAATCATGACACGCGTGTCATGCACGTCATGATTTACATGCTACGCTCATGACGCACTCGGGGCCGTTTCGCTAGGTTAATATACACCAAAATTGGTATTGCGCGATGTGACTATATGAAGAACATGATTAACAGGTGGTTACATGAAAACCATGACATGCATGTTATGTATGTCATGATTTACATGCCACGCTCATGGTGCATTCGCGGCCGTTTCGCTGGCTTGATATACACCAAAATTGGTATTGCACGACGCGACTATATGACAGACGTAGATTAGAGGTGGTAACATGAAATTCATGACATGCGTGTCATGTACGACATGATTTACATGGCATGCTCATGGTGCGCTCGCGGCCGTTTCGCTAGATTGATATGCACCAAAATTGGTATTGCGCGATGTGGCTGTATCAAGAACATGAATAACAGGTGGCAACATGAAAACAATGACATGCATGTCATGATTTACACGTCGTGCTCATGGTGCATTCGCGGACGTTTCGCGGGCTTGATATACACCAAATCTGGTATTTCACGACACGACTGTATGACGAAGGTAAATTAGAGGCGGTAACATGAAAACCATGACATGCATGTCGTGTATGTCATGATCTACATGCTACGCTCATGGTGCATTCGCGGCCGTTTGGCTGGCTTGATATACACAAAATTTGGTATTGCACGATGCGACTGTATGACGAACGTAAATTAGAGGTGGTAACATGAAAATCACGACACGCGTGTCATGCACGACATAATTTACGTGCCACGCTCATGACGAACTCGCGGCCGTTTCGCTAGGTTGATCTACACCAAAATTAGTATTGCGCGACGTGACTGTATGAAGAACATCAATAACAGGTGGTATTATGAAAACCATGACATGCATGTCATGTATGTCCTGGTTTACATGTCATGCTGATGGTGCATTCGCGGCCGTTTCGCGGGCTTGATAATACACCAAAATTGGTATTGCACGACGCGACTGTACGAGGCACGTAAATTAGAGGTGGTAACATGAAAATCATGACATGCCTGTCATGTACGACATGATTTACATGGCACGCTCATCCTGCGCTCGCGCCCGTTTCGCTAGATTGATATGCACCAAAATTGGTATTGCGCGATGTGACTGTATCAAGAACATGAATAACAGGTGGTAGCATGAAAACCATGATATGCATGTCATGATTTACATGCCACGCTCATGGTGCATTCGCGGACGTTTCACTAGCTTGATATACGCCAAAATTGGTATTGCGCGACGCGCCTTTATGAAGAACGTAAATGAGAGGTGCTAACATGAAAATCGTGACAGGCAAGTCATGTGCGACACGATTTACATGCCACGCTCATGATGCGCTCGCGGCCGTTTCGCTCGATTGATATACGCCAAAATTGGTATTGCGCAACGTGACTGTATGACAAACATATATGACAGGTGGTAACTTGAAAATTATGATATGCATATCATTTACGGCATGATTTACATGCCACACTCATTGTCCGATCGCGGCCGTTTCGCTAGCTGATATACACCAAAACTGGCATTGCGTGACGCGAATGTATGACGAACATAAATGACAGGTGGTAACATCAAAACCATGACATGCATATCATGTATGGCATAATTTACACGCCACGCTCATGGTGGACTCGCGACCATTTCGCTCGTTTTATATATACCAAAATTGGTATTGTGCGATGTGACTGTATGACGAACATAAATGAGAGGTCCTAACATGCGAATTATGTTATGCATGTCATGTACGGTATCATTTACATGACACTGTTATGGTGCGCTTCCGGCCGTTTAGATAACTGAATATATACCAAAATTGGTATGGCATGACATGAGTGTGTGACGAACATAAATGACCGGTCATGCAGTGTATATACCAGAATGTACGTTTCATAAGCATGGCATATACCATATTGTGCATGCACGCGTGCATGGGAAACATGCGATATATGGTGAACTAGATGCCATGGCTTGAATGATTTCATTTGGCTCAAAAATAAACAAAGCGATGTATGCAGCTCTTTGCTGGCTGCTTCGCATTACATCGATTCCCACAGTGCGTGGGATCTGCCGGAATTTTTTCAGCATGCTAACAGTGAGCTATTTATATGTACCATTTACTTCAGCATGCTTTCTTGCTCACCACCGAGATGGCGCGAATTGCGCGAGGGGCGCGCTTTAAAGGTCGTCGCCTCGCTTGTAGTGATACGTTCACGCCTCTGTGCACTTCGCTCTACAGGGCATCGCCACCTGCGTGCGCGCTTTTCTCGTGGAGTGGGGTTGGGGGGAGGGCTTCTGTTTGTATGTCTCGTGCTTTCACCACCATGCCCACCCTGAAGTTACAGAGTGTACGAAAGTCCCTTCGCTCGCTGCAGTGGCCGCGCTTGTGAAACGAGCACGTTCAAACAGAAAGAAGTGACAACTGCTGCAGTTGTTAGTTCACGCTCGTACTGCGTATACCTGAGCGTTCGTTTCATGCGTCCTTTATGTTTGAGCAGCCCACTTTAAGTGTCGAGCTGTGACACGTAATAGTTCGCACTCGTCCTGTGTGTGTTTTTTTCGTGCGTCCTTTGCGCTTGAGCGACGCGCTGGAAATTTCAAACTGCTTTCCGTTCTTCGCGTTACATTCCAATTTGTTGCTATCGCATTCATTGCGTCGCCGTTGCCGCGAAACTGTGATTTTTCTTCTTCTCGTGCAAGAGTTGCGAGCAGATGTTACCATACCCATGACACATCACAAGTAAAAATACTTTTGTTCTCCGACTTTTGCTAATTAAACTATATTTTCCTTCTTATGCATGTGTAGTCTTAATACCTTATAACTCGAAAGGAACATTAGCTTCATTTTTAACACGAAAGTGTTTTATGCCGGGGTGCACCAAGACTTCAGTGACGTATTTCCGTCACGGAAATGACGTCGAAAAAATATACACAATCAGATGGCAAAGAAAAAAAAAGCTACCGTCCGCGGGCATCGAACCCACGATCGCTCGGTCCGCAACAACAGATGCCGGGCACGCTATCCACTGCGTCACGGTCACAGACTCTGGAGGCTTCACGAACGCGCCTTTTATATCTACCATTCTCCCGGTCTGCGGGGTGGTGTTGATCTCTGGGAGTGGTAAGGTAAAGTAATTCGTAATTATTGTGGCCTCCGCGACTAGCACCTGCAACGCGTTTACGCGTCTGTCCCATTCGGCGCGTTTTCAATAGAAGTTGAATTTTGTCAATGCCTTAACACTCCGCGAGGTGGCGACCTTTGCCCAAGCGTCGTAAAAGCGTCAGCGTCGGCGTCGCTCATAGCAACACGCTAATCCACGCCAAACATAGCTCTGCGACGCGCGCCTGCCTCACCATGGCTGTAACACAGCGTTCCTCGCTCACGCGCTCGCCCCGAGAAAAATCGCGGCTGGGCTACTGGGGCGGCGCGACGCGCTTTGCGTTTCCCTCTAGTGCGGCCGTGGTGTTCAATCACATTTTAACATGCCGCGGGATGGCGACCAAGTTCTGCGTCCGATATGCGACGCTCTTCTGGCTATCACACCTCGTTATCTGATTACGCTTTCACCGTTAACTACCACAGGTACCACAAGGGTTTGTTTAATCATTTAACATGGATGTAGTGTCGTCGGGATGGAGATGTACCACCAAACATCAAAGTGGGTGCATCCACGTTAAACGGTGCTATAGCTGCCATACATCAATATACATTGTGAAAACTCTCTCATATCAATGTACAGTAAACATTTAGTTACTTCTGTAAGGGCACGCTTTACTTTCGTGTTATTCCGATTCCTACGACGGAGGGATCAACCATCTTTTTTTGTTTCATTTAAACAGTTCGACCTTGCTGTTTTCTATTTTCGTCGATTTAGCACTAGAATAGCGAAAAAACGTAACGTTACCATCAACAGTAACATTGCAACTCTTGAAGAAATAAAACACCACTTAGCTCACTAACTTAATCCTTCGCCTTATATTTTGGACCTATTCTGCTGCTGTTATAAAACAGAGTTATGACAGATGGTATGTCACTTATTTGGGAGTCTCGCCGTTACTGAAATGCACAGATAAATAATTGTTAATATAAGATTGCTTTGTAGTCCGTCGTTTCATTACAGCAGAATCTAAAGGTACGCTTTCTTTGTCTAGCATTCGCTGAACTGCAAGGTAGGCCGGTCGATGGGGTAGCAACAGCTCAATCAATCAACGATATTGTTTGTTGAATATATGCATTCAAAATAAACTCATCTGACTTCATACAAAGGTAAGGCCTGCACAAGCGCTTACTCAAAGACAACCTTTATTGAAACAGGCAAATAAAATTTACAATGTTGCTTGACAGACCCATAAACATAAAAGTAGAAGCGATCGAAGCGGAGCGAGGGGAGGAGGGGGTGTCGCATGGAATTTTCAGAATTGTTCATGGTTCATCCCGGCACAACAACGCAACTTTTTATGCTAACTAAAATCAATCTTTGTTCAAATTTTAGTAAGAAGTGCGTGCATTAGAGAAATTCGTATCGCGGCTATATGTGCAGCTGCATGCCGCAATAGTAAACATCATCCGTACTTCCCCGTGCTCAGGCGATTTTTATAGCAGTGACCATTTTGATACCCCATATAAGTGTTCTCAAAACTCTAGGCGATCGATGCGATGTCATGCGGGGATAACACGTGGTCCAGTGTCTCCACCACTCATATCACCGCTTGGCCCTTAGGAACGTACATGCGTACTACAGCTTGAACTTCTCGACACAGCACACAATTTGCTGATCAGTCGTTGAAAATACCACCAGGAAGTCATAAAAAATAGCAATGTTGCCGAGGCTGTGCGAAAGCTGTGTACATGCCAGTTCTTTTTCTCTCTTGTTTAGTCTTTGCAACATTTTTAAAGGGTCGTTGGCCACTAGCACAATTGTGATGTACCGGGAGAGTTTGAAATGCACAATAGACTAAAAAAGTAAGCTTTTGGCTCTCATGTAACAAGCAATAGCCAATTTCATAAGGACACCTAATGCAAATGTGTTATTGAAGCTGAAGAGATTGCGTTCCCATCTACCTAAAACACTTATGGCAGTTGTTTTAATATGAAAATTCTGAAACAGCGCGACGAATTCAGCGAGGTGGATTAACATTGTACGTCTTTTTTTGCTTCAATTTTTAAAGGGGTGTTTCGACCAAGAAACTTTGATTTTCAAGTGACGTTTGCACATGTATATGACTAAAACGAAGCCCTACTCAGAAGTCCTTCCAAATTGCTTTGCATTCTAAAATCAATTGCTGTATCTCGTAAGCTGCACTATATTCCCCTCCTTCCCGTAAGTTTCGATGTCGCTCTCAGAAACACGATTATACAGTGGAGATTTGACACTGCTGCATTCCACTTCTAAAAAAGGCACCCACGAAGCATATTTGATGGGCTCACCGACTATCAGTTTGTCCTTATTGCCTGATGCACTTGTGCAAGTTCATGTGCATCGTAAAAGGTTTGCGAGATAGACGTACTCTACATTCACTAAAATGCTCAAAATTGGAATCTCATGCAGCGTTGCTGAAGTGTGCCGAAAATCGTATCTTTGTTTTTTAGCCTAACAGAAATCTAATAAATAAAAATCTAATAAATTTAATAAAATTGCCCAGCTGTTCTCGCATAAAAACGCTTCTGAAAAATGGATTTATTGATTTTCTCGAATGTTAATCAGGTATAGCATTCCAGGATATGTTAATTTCAATGGTTACACACGATGGTATCTCTGCCGAAATCAAAACATCATTTCATTTCTGCAAGTTGAAGTCGCTGATTCGCTGCAGAAAGTTTCGACGCCTACTATGCTGCTCGTGTTACCGCATTTGACTCACTTATGCTGCTTGTTTCCACTATATTTGCGGATGTATTTGGTTTCAATGTCGCCTAAGTAAATGTTTAGTCTAGAAATGTGGAAATCTACAGATCTACAGGCACCACTCTCCTTTCAGAAATGTAGTCTTAAGCGTCAACTTGTTTTTGTTTTTGAAGACTCGAGTGAAATGGACGAGCTTGCGGCATGAGAGGCTTTTTGTCGAGCTGTTACTCAATCCACAGCAGCGGATACCCGTGGAATGCCGTCATATGACAATTTGAAATGATGCTGCCATCGTTTCGTTTTGCTTGTTTTGAATTCTTGTGCTATGACACGTTGCAGTTTGCGTACGCAGCCAAAGTATTTAGCCGATTGCCAGTCTCATTTTCCACTTGAATGACTCAGGCAAGAAGGAATGCTTCTTGCCTGGACTAGGCTCGGGCACGAGATTTCTAACTTTCATGCACTTGTTCATGGAACGTTTATGACTTTATGAAAAGTTGCATTATTTTAACAATAAATAATATAACTGTACAGCGTAATAATATGAATATCGAATTTCAATGGAAAACAAGGTCACGTGCACAATGCTGTTCACTATATGCTTCAATAAAATATTATCCTTAAAGGAGTACTGACGTGATTTTGTGACGTCGTAAAACAGACTCTTTTTTTTGTTTCCTTGGTATGCAGTGTTAACGCTTTCCACACACTGGAGTCAGAAAACACGTATCAAATATTTTACTTTGATTTTTGAAGTTTTCGTCGCTGAGCATTAGCAAGCCAGCCCCACCGCAATAGACATCCTCCCGGCAATCCAACACATTTTCACTGAGTTTGCGAGCTCTGCTTCCTGCATGCAGCCTAAATTGAAGAAATCGCTGTCTGAGCCACTGGATGATAATTCACTTGATCGTTGTTTACGTGCACTGCGGACAGCTGACGAATCTGCCCCTAGTACGTCTCGAGTTGTTGTCTCCCCGTGACATCACACTGCGATGACACGTCACTGAGAAGCCGTCACTTCAATCTCGAAACCGAAAGGGTGTCTTTTAAGGTAAATATTGTCGCGAGAGGAAACGACAAACAGGGAAATTGAAGTGAGTGGTTGTTTACTTTTGGCCACAGCAGCCACTAACTTCTTAGTTCTCGTCTTCCGCCACCACTGGAGCGTAGCATTACCCTCTCCCCACACACAAAAGACACCGTATTGATGCCGACGCTCTGAATAACAGCGAAAGCTTAGCTAAAAATGTTTGTGTCTGTTGAACTCCACGCAGGGGAGATAGAAGAAATAAAAAAGGAATGCACAGTGGTCCTGAAGGCAGTCTCCGCCCCACAATGTTCATGGCTTGCAGTCAACGCGAATGATACGGCTTCATCCTGAAGACATGAACGACATCCGAGGAACACTACGGGACAATACAGGAGTGGTGCGATGTGTCTGCTGAGACAACTTCGTAGTTGACTTCACTGAGGCGATGAATAAGTTTGCAGGGTCAGAAGCAGCGGCATAGCAATTTCTCTGAGTGTCCTCGTTGATGTATAGGGGTCCAAATTCAGACTAGGTCGCCAGGCTCGTATGCTAGAGCTCTGTGGTGGGTGTTGTACCGGCGAACATCTTCATTTTGCCGCGACAAAATGCGTAAGCGCACGGGCTTCCGGGCTTCTTCGGCACGCTGAACGAATACGTCTGTATCAGGGGTAGTCGCGACCGACGGAGTTGGTTGCAGCATAATGTCAAGCATAGCGATGACTTCAAGCCGTAAACCAGACTAAGAGGAGCAAAACCGGTGGCTTCCTGAAGAGTAGTGTTGTAGGCAAATTTGACATATGGGAGTATTTTGTCCAAATTTTTGTGATCCTTGGCGACATACATCGAAAGCATATCTGCAATCGTTTTGTTAAGGGGTTCGGTTGACCCGTTGGTCTGTGGGTGGTACGCTGTTGCTGTTCGGTGTGTCGTACCACTCAGCCGCATATTATTTCGAAGCAATTGTGCCGTAAATGCAGTACCACGATCTGTGATGACAACAGCGGGAGTATGGTGGCGGCGAACGATGTTTTTGGCAAAAAGGTTAGCCACATCGGAAGCAGTTGCTCGCTGAACGGCTTGGGGTGCGCAGTATCTAGTCAAGTAGTTCGCCGCGACAACAATCCAGCGGTTATCAGCTGAAGGTTTGTGAAACGGGCGGAATAAATGCATCCCGACCTGCGCAAGAGTTGTGTGAGGGGGTCGTACAGGCTGAAGCAGACCAGCTGGCTTCATCGCTGGATTTTCGCGGCGTTCGCAAGCTGTGCAAGTCTTGACATACTGCCTGATGGTTTTTGTAAATGTCCGCCTGCAGTATTTCTGCTTGACCGTCGCCAGAGTACGCGCGAAGCCAAGATGCCAGGAAGACGGTTCGTCGGGGCATGCTCGCAAAATGTCGTCGCCGAGAGCAGCAGGAACGACAAGGATGTAAACAGTTTTCGTAGAATAAAATTTGCGCTTGTAGAGGACGTCGCTGCGTAGAAAGAAAGATGACAAGTCACGCGCGAAGTGACGTGGGTGTTGTGGGCGACGTCTCTCAAGGTATTCGATTAGTGGTAGCAGTTCTAAGTCGTCGCGTTGCTGCTAAGCCACGTTTAAGGATGTTAGAATAGAAAGGCAACTGAAGCCTTCGTCATTGTCTTCTGTAGCTGTCTCGACGGGTGTGCGGGAAAGATAGTCGGCATCAGTGTGTTTCTGGCCAGACCTGTAAATTATTGTTATATCAAATTTCTGTAGCCGAAGGTTCTATCATGCCAGATGGCCCGAAAGGTCTTTCAGATTCGCCAGCCAGCAGAGAGAGCGGTGGTCACTGACGATTCGCAAGGGGCGTCCGTACAGGTATGGCCTGCATTTCGTAATAGCCCATACGACCGCCAGAGATTCTTTTTCAGTCGTTCCGTAGTTTTCCTCCGCAGATGACAGCATATCGCAGATGACAACGATATCGAGATGTCGTTCCACGTCATCTCGATATTGCAAGAGAATGGCTCCCAGACCAAGGTTACTAGCATCAGTGCGTACCTCTGCGTCTGCTTCTGTGTCAAAGTGATGAAGGGTCGGCTGCGTTTGTAGGCGTTGTTGAAGGTCGCGGAAAGCGTCTGATTGTTCTGGACCCTAGACGAAGGCGACGTCGTCTTTGACGAGTTGTTCCAGAGCTTCGGCGATTTTCGAAAAATTTGGCACAAAACGGCGGCAATACGCACAAAGGTTCAGAAAGCGGAGTACATCATGCTTTGTCTTCGGTATCAGGATCAAAGGAACTGCTATGGCCTGTTCAATGTCGGGTCGAACACCACTACTACTGACAATATGACCAAGGAATTTAAGCTCCTCGTATCCAAAGTGACACTTTTCTGGCTTTAGAGACAGGCCGGCGGTGCGAATGGCCAGAAGAACCGCCTCAAGCCGATCAGTGAGCTGTTCAAACATCAGTAGAAAGAATTCGGCAGATCCCACGTACCGTGAGAGTCGACGTTATGCGAAGCATGCGGCGGGTATGGGACTGTGGCGTAACTTTTTTTACTGAGCGGCACGTTACAAAATGACACTATAGATATGTATAAATTTTATACGCACACATATATATGTTGAAGAGCCGCATATGTGTTATATAACCAGTTGTTTACGGTTGGGTATGCAATGTGGGTGTTAGCAACAAGCGGTAAGCTTATATGTAGTGCTTATACGTGTCCCGCGAACGCACGCACGTTTGACGAACCCGTGTACATGTGTGCAAGAAGTTCTTGACAGTTCTTGAACAAGCGCATCATCACCGTGATCAGTGAGCACCAGCAGCTGGTCATGACTTGTTATAGGATCCGGTCGTGATCGTGGTGACGAGGGCTCCATGTGTGGTGATGTATGTGGTATAGTAGAGCTGTTGGAATTTGTGGATGCCTCGGTCATTTCGTCGACAAATTGTCTGTCGACAGAGCCGGCGACATGTTGGAACCTGAAGCCACCCATCACGTTGGTGAGGTATAGGCCGTCGAGGCTGGTAGGCCTGGATAGTGCTACGTAGACCAACATCAGTGGATGGTGTTTGTCGTATTCGTAGACTACCTGGGCGTATATGGCCTACGTAGCCTAGTCTACAAAGCGGCTGTCACTCAATCTGGCATCATCCTCGGCCAGCAGGAGGCCATCGCCCAGCCTCGTAAGAAATGAAGAGGGCACTGCGCCGTTCTGCTTAACGAAGTGCACTTTACGGTGCGGTGATGTGGATATCATATGTAACTTTCGTTAATGTATTCCTCCGGGGTCGAGCAATGCTTCAATATAGCTTGCTGAATCATAGGAATACAAATGTAATCTTTATTAGGCTGCTATAAAAGCGGAGTCAACACTGAAACTACAGACGTTAATCTGATATGACGCCTCTATCGTAGGAGTACATATCGTAGGACTATCATGTAGTGTTTATTGCTTTCTTGTAAAATTAGATAGCCAGCACCACAACCACAATTCACGTTGCACCGACATTACGCCTGCGTAGGCTGTTTTTTCAAACCACTTTATAGAGCCTGGCGCGGCTCAGTGGTAGAATACCTGATTACTACGCAGAATGCTTGGGTTCGATTCCTACTGGGATCCTAATTTTCATTATTTCCATTCGTTGAGTCAACGCTACCGATGTTGGTTTTCCTTAACGCTTTAGTATTTAAGTAACCAATGTCTGTTTTCGCCGTTCCTGGGTAGATATAAACTGTCAATCACCTGTGGCACATACCCGTACACCGCGGCCCATGGTAAACCGGTATGTGCCACACGTGTCTAGTGGAAAGTGTTTGACGACGTAGCGCGACATGATTTTAACGTTATTGATGTCATGACCCGGCAATCATATTCCTCAAATCCTCTTATCCTCCCATGCAAATTTTGGTCTACACCAAGTTAAGGAGGCGATCATGAGAGCGCCCAGACGTAGGCGGCTAGATAGATAGATAGATAGATAGATAGATACGTAGATAGAAATGCTCAAAGTGCCAGAGGTTCGCTAAGAAATGCTTCGCATTTAAAAACGACTACGTCGTCTAAATACACTAAACACGAGTGCCACTTGAGGTCACACAAAACTGTGTCTATCATTCGTTGGATGGCGGTTGTAGCGGAGCACAGTCCAAAAGGGAGGACTTTAAACTCGTAGAGACCATCAGGTGAATAACGCCGTGTTTTCTCGGCCCCGTTCGTTTACATCAACCTGCGAATATCCGCTACGGAGCTCCATCGAAGAGAAGTAACGGGCGTGACACAGGCGATCCAAGGAGTCATCGATGGGAGGAAGAGTTTATAGCTCTTTTTTCGTGATCTTGTTCAGTTTGCGGTAGTCTACACAGAATCGTATTGAACCATCTTCTTAACCAACACAACAGGTGACACCGAAGGAATTGTCGATGCTTGAACTACGTCGTTATCGAGCATTTGTTTGACTTGATGACGAATGGCATCCTGTTCTTTCTGAGACACGCGGTAACCGTGTTGGCGCACAGGTTGGACGTTGGCCTAAGTGATGATTCTGTGCTTCGTTAGAGGTGACTGCAGGACCTTCGATGTAGTGGCTAAACAGTCACTAAAGGATGACAGTAAACTGAGGCGCCTTGTCTGCTTATGTTGTTCTAACTGGCGATTGACGTCGAGGTGACTAGTGACGTCGTCATCGCAGATTTCCTCTGCCGAGATTGTCGTAACCAAAGGGAAGGCGTCCGACTCATCCAGTGTCTCTAAGTAAGATGTACTGGTGCGCTTCGCAAAGTGCTTGTATTCGTCAATGAAGTTCGTAACTAAAATTGTGGTCTGGCCATTTCGGAGCCGAACAAGACATCGAGCGATGGCGACTTCCCGATCAAACATTACCGTGAGGTTACCTTCGGCAATACCCGTATTTGACTTTTCCTGTGGGCACTCAACAAGGACAAATATACTACTGCGAGGCGGCAACGTGACGCAGTCATCAACCACGCGTAACGCCACGCCACGATGTTCGTCCTCGACATCCGAATCTAGAGAGACACAGTTGGCTAAAGTCATGAACAAACCACGCACAATAATCATCGCGCCATATTCCTGAGGAAAATACATGCCCAAAATGAGTGGCCGAGAACATTTGGGCGCTCAAGGGATGACGCTACGAAAGCCGGTGCACAAATTTCCAGCCTTGCGGTGCACCTTCCTATGGGTGACACGAGGTGTCCTCCAGCGGTGGTCAGTTGTGGGCCGTCCCACGTTGTCAGCACCTTGCGTAGATGGGTGGCCAGCGAAGCACTCATGACCGATAAATCAGCGCTCGTATCGACAAGTGCAATCACTGGATAACAGTCGAAGGAAACGGTAATCGCAGCGGACACTCTCTAAGTGGTTTCAGAAGGAGGCGTTAGCGGTAGGTCGTGACGGCGGGGCATCGGAGGAGTATATTTGTCGGTTCGCGTTACAGCGGCGTCCCCACCGGAGGTCGACGTTCTCAGTTTTCCCGGCGTGAACTTGCGCCACTGACACGAGGGGACTCAAAGATTGGTCGGATGCGGTTTGGCAATACGGGTCTAAGGGGTGATGGCGACCGTGACTGTCGTCGCTGCGGGGTGGGAGAAACATGATTTATTTTCAAGTATTTCTCAATTTCTTGCAGCTGCTCACCATAGCGTGGACAACGAGCATTCGGGTGGAATCCGCGTAGGCCTATTCGCCGGGAGTAGCAGTCGCGGCACATGTGTCCAGCTTCACCACAGTGGCAGCACAAAGGGCGATTGTGAGGAGCACGCCAGACGCTGGACTTCCGCGGGCCAGCACGAAAGCTGGCTTGCAAAGCCGGGCGGTGGGTTGGGCTTGGAACATGTTGAGGGGCCCTAGCAGATGGATGAAAAAAAAGAAAACACGCCGTCGGCGGCGTAGAGACCTGCAAGACATTCGCATAGGAGAGCGTGGAGGTTCGGCTCGCGATGGTGGTGAGGAAGAAAAGAACTGCCTGATTTCATTCTGAATGACATCGGTAAGAGCGGTGACACTCAGAGTTGCCGCTGCATGAGACTTCTGGAGTTCTTCGCGGACAACCTGCCGTATGAGTTCCGTAAGGGACTCCCTGCCATCACACCCTGGCACCAGCGAGCCAGCAGCGGACATGGCAGTCTCGCACTCATACTGCGATAACCACTGCTGAAGCACGCGCTCCATAATTGTTGCCTTATGTATGAACTCTGAACCGTTGTAGAAGCTGTCGTGCACGAGGCCCGCCTAAAGCTGTTCCTTTACGCCACGCATTAACAGGCGTACTTTCTTTTCCTCCGGCATGAGGGGATCAGCCCGTCGAAACAATCGCGACATGTCTTCTACAATAATGGTGACGCTCTCGTTAGGAATTTTAAATCCTGAAGAAAGTGGCTGCTCAGCTCTTTCTGGGGGAGATGTAAACGTTCCTCAACTTAGGGCGATTGTCCCAGTCATTGATGGCAGCGACCCGGTCGAAATGGTCGAACCACTGTTCCACATCCTCACCACCATCGCCGTGGAATGGGTTAGGCGTACGAGGCGTGTTGACTACACAGGGTACGGCGGCGAATGGGTCATTCTCGGTTTGGGTTGCGGTTGTGGCAAGCATTTTCTTTGCGGACCTTGCCATGGGACCGTACTGTGGTGGTAGACCTCAAAGGTGGCAGCTGCTACGATGAATATCAGCAGACCCTGGTGCACTGGCGTTGGTTGCTTCTGGTTCAGGACCAGCAGGCATATGACGTCGCATTACACAGCTCCTCCACCAGTCTGTCGCAAGAGAAACGACAAGCAGGGATCTCGAAGCGAACGGCTGTTTATCTTGTTCTTGTTCACCTTCAACTGTTGCTCACTTTCGGCCACAGCAGCCACTAACTTCTTCGCTCTCTTCTTCCGCCAGTGGTAGAGCGTGGCAATATATTCGATGTATTCCCAGGGACAACAATACTCTTTTTAGGGTTCTCGACACCAATGTTTTTATTTAGAGCGACAATCCGAAAATATTTAAAATTCATGACAATACTCTATAACGAACAAGGGTTATATGGTATCAATGCGCCTGGCTTCAATGAATGCTTTATTTGTGTAGGATGAATGAATATCCACCTTTTGTGAATATGAATCGCACAGATGTTACTTATGCCCGCTTTGTACGTTGCCACGGACTTTTTCCTATCCATTACTTCTGTGTGATTCCTCTATTTGCTCATATCTAGCACTGTTTTGAAAGTTTGTGTAAATGTTTGTCTTTTTAGTGTTTGCGCTTCTCTTTTCGTTTTTTTTAGACCAGCATCCGCTTATTCGGTCTTCCCATGGCGCGTGTATTTTATTTCGAAGCGAAGAAAGAGTTTGAGTGCATCTTAACTATCACTGTAACACTTGAAGACGAAAGCTTGCTGCTGTCTGATGATGTTATTTGTGATACATTAGTTGTCAAATCACACCAGACTTCCTGCAAGAAATGAGCAGGTGCTCAGTGAGACAGGCATAAATTATTGAATTACCTTGGCGCTTTCACTAGATCGCATTGTCCCTCACCGTCTTAAGCTTTCTGCACGGTACCTCACGCGGCCTTGCACTACCTCCGCAATCAGCCCATCTTTGGCCAAGCGATAATGTCCTGTCATGACGTCATCATATGACGCGACAAATTTCGCCAATCTGTGACGTAATTGGTAACGTTCCCACAAGTTGTTCTCTCTCCACACGGCGCTCGCTCAGAGGTCACGTGGGTTTTGGCACCACTTTTTTTGCTGCAGTGTTTCGCTCAAGGTCAGACCACAACGGGACAGTAAAGGCTATCGCCTTGATAACGCGAAAGGAAGCTAAGGAAATCCTTGCACTTTCACATGGCACAGCTGCACCATGGAACGAAATGTCACTGGTTCCCTTATGCATTCGCCGAAGATGACTCGAAGGCGAGTCTTGTTCTTTTTCTTCTCTGTACATTTTTTTACTCTGCCCCTCATCCCTCCCCCCCCCCCCCCACACACATATTCAGGTGTTGTGCATCTCACGAAGTGTTGCACCTCCTACGGGATCGAGCCAGCTTTGACAAAGTGACGATGTCATGCGGTGAAGCCATCATGTGAGTTAGGTTATATGACGACATAATGACGTTATGATGACGTAACAAAGTTTGGCATATGGGACGTCATGATGTCGTCACGTATAAAACACGACGTCATCATTACATCATCGGTCGTCCCATTATACTTTCTCGACCGTTCTTGTTGCTACTGACGCCGACGGACGCTTTTCGTGTTTCATGAGGCATCTGAAGCTTTCACTTTAAGTGTGAAGCGCTTTTGGACAGCGTATGCACATACTTCAGCCTTAAACAGCCGAACTCGCTGATTTGGTCCTCCAGCAAAGATTAGTCTTTGCGTACCTGCTGAGACCATACACACGTAAATGGCAACGCTGTTTAAAGGGCGGACAAATTTGGCGCGCAAAACCCGCGCTACAGTCCTGCTTTTATATCTCTCATACTATTCAACCATCTTTTTTTCTACCCTGTATCCGCACAGGTAGCAAGGAGCACAAATAACACCACCTTTCACGAGCACGTGCATATCCCGGGTGCTTTTTTTCAAAGACAATACAGATTTTCTATAAAAACACTATGACCGTCATGCTCATTTTGTTTTCGCACATGACCTCTACGTCGAGGCGGAAGTACTTTTCCGGAGCTCCAATGACATTGGACTACTTAACAAAAAGTCATTATTTACCTATTTCGTTATTTTCTTAAGGGCGGTTCATCACATTATAAAGTTGTAGTAAGTGCCAATTTACGGCATACCCACTTTTTAGAAAGGGGTAAGTTCAACATAATGAGAGATCTTCACCGTCGAATTTTAAGGCCTATACCAAAACTGACCGCACTCGGCGCGCAGGAAACGCAACCGCTCTGTTACGTCAGACCGGAACTACCCGCGACAAGGAAGTGACAATATTTCAATCAAGGTGCTACGATCGAAGCAGAATCTGTTCAAGAAAATCGGCAAGCATTCTGAAATACACGAGTGAACAGCTTACTGTTTTAGTGCGACGTGTGGTGCTTGTCTGCTCCTTTCGTAAACTATAAACAAGAGGGCAAAACTATTTCGACCGTCTGCAAGAAGAAACCCCAGAGTGGCTGCTCCTGAGTTTTATGCTTCACAAGTAAAGAAAATGAAGATTGATATCGTGGTTCTTTTTTTTTTTGCGCGCAGCTCGAAAGAAACAGATGAAAAATCTTTCTGTTAAACAAAATAGGAAATTATTCTCATTACTAGTTTTTAAATAATTTTTTCTAAGCTACCCGATTCTTGGCCAATCCCCTGAGTGGGTGTGAGCCAGCTGTGAAGGATCTACATCTACATCTACATAGATGAGCACCAAACACCACACGCAAAGGTAAGAGGATCCGCTGGTGCAAATGAGATTGCCGTTTTTCACGAAAAGGTACCTGAAGGTACGACAGGGATGCCTTCGTTCAAATATCATCACTTCCTTATCACGTATAGTTCCGGTCTTAAATAACTGAGTGGTCACGTTTCTTACGCGCCGAAACTTTAAGGCCCATACCGAAAGTATGGGCCTTAAAGTTTCGGCGCGTAAGAAACGTGATGAAACGTGAAGTTTGATGACGGATATCTCTAATTATACGTGGAACTGCCACGATTTCTGAAAACTGGGTATGCTATAAATGGGCACGCGCTACAACATTCTATTATAAACACCTGCCCTCAAGTAAAAAAAAAAAGCTCACGTGTTTAATTATGTAATCACCTAAGAGGACTGAAAGGCGAAAGCCATCTTCTTTTTCTTCTCGGTCAATGCACTGATCCCGCCCCGCCACCCTCCAAAAGCTTTCTGCACCTAACGTGGTTTTCCACTGCCTCCAGGATCGGAGGCACCTCACGCAGGTTTGCACTGCCTCTGTGATCGTCCCACCTTTGACCGAAATACTATGTCATGTGATGACGTCATTGTCCAGTCACGATTAAATTTTAGCCATCTGTGACTTCTTGATGACGTCATAGTACGCGTCAACACGTGATGATGAATTTTTGGCATCACGCGTGTTGACGCCGACGCGGAACGCTGGTCAGTCTTGGCGTTGGACGGGGCATCTAAGCCTTTCGCCTTGATAACTAAAAAGGTAATTAATGATTTTCTGTGAATTAGTCGCATCAGTATCATTTTAACTACGGCAAAGTATTTCCGCCTCGACGTGGAGTTGGTGTGCGAAAACGACAGGAGCTTTCTTTCACACACTGGAGCAAAAGTTAGCCGAGATTGGGGTTTTTGCGGCGTATTACCTCTGAAAACTCCCTCGCACCTAAAATAACTACACTCTAAGAAAAAATTGAGTATATCGGGAGTATTTCTGCCACACAACGATAATTCCTATCCGGCTTGCTCGCGTTTCCTTTCTTGAAAACCCGGCTCTGGACACTCTCCTACCAAGAATGATATGTGACGCTGATAACGCGCGCGCCGTTCGTGACCGGGAAGTGCCGGGACCGCGGTGATAACGCGAGGAAAAGCACGCGAGATGGATGACGCTAACTGTTTTGTGGCAGAAATACTGCACAAATACTCGATTTTTTCTTCGAGTGTCCTCATGTTGGAGTAAAAGTGCTACACGATGTAGTTTTACCACCACCTCTGAGGAACGTAGTAAAAGGATGTCGCAATACAATTTTACTGCGTGGGGAGTTTTCTGTCACGTGATTTTTAACCACCTCAAGCTCCCCCGCTCCCCCTGTTTCGCCGGCTTTTGTTCGCCGATGAGTGTCGCTTTCTGTTCCAGTGAAGGTATGCGAACACCACAAATGCTTCTTATCTTGTTTTTTTTTTTTTTTTCAAAGCTGGTATGACATTGTCGGCCTACTGGTTGACCCTCAGCCTACGGCACTTTCACTGGAGAAGAATTGATGCCTGGGCAAGTTGGAATTGGTTATGCATGTTCGAAATGGGCGGCACGTTGCTCGACACTGTGCAGAACACGGATGCACCCCCAACTTTCATGACATCATATGTATTTTCAGGCATAACAATCAAGCTACTAGAGAAATTGTTGAGGCTCATCACATTAACAAAAAAGGCAATCTATGTGTAAGCATGCCATCAATAGCACTGCATGACGATGAAATTTGTTTCCTCAATCGTTTCATCACATAAGAAAAAAAAAAGTGTACATGTGATTATAGTTTTGTAACCGTTCCTAATCTTTACAGCAACACATGTCTATGTGTCCTGTTGGCTATCAATGATGTAAGAGCACGTGGTACTTGGTGAAGGTTCAAATAGTGTATGTTCTTTTTAATAAAGTTAGTTGTGAGAAGGCGCTCGCTCTGTGGTCTGTAGTCTTTCCTTTGTCCCTTGTTTTTGCGCCGCCCATTTCGAACATGCATAACTTTCACTGGAACTGCAGATGCAGAAGCACAACGAGCGAGAAAAGCAGTCTGTGAACGAAAGGGCTTGCTCGAAGACAAAAGAAACCTGCTGGAAAGCTGTGCTGCCAATTTTTGCATGTCGTTGGCGTATGTTGCTTAGTGGCCCTGCAGACAGGCGAGTTCATAGCTTCCGCTGTGTATATCTGGTTGCGGTGATGACGAGTTCAACTTGCGCAAAAGGACTGTTTACAAAAATACCCTATACATACATTAAGTCGGCCAAGGAATCGCGTTATACTATGCAATATAGCGTGGCAGAAGAGCAAAATAACAACCAGTCATCACACAATGCTAATTGCACAACGAGTGTGTGGTTTAATGCTTCCCACCCACTGCAATCTGCTCAGCCATAATTCTTCGTGGTTATCAGCCATATGCAACATTAATAAAGTGCACATAATAACTTACAGATATGTAGCCATTACCCTGCTTAGCCGCAGAAAGACGAATAATGGCGTAATGGGTGCTGTCCTATTTCAGAAAAAAATATTATTGAAGGCGTAGTCAATAGCTTGCGGAAAGCCAAAACTTCAAACACAGTTTGCCTTGTCCAAACACGAAGCTGCGTTCAGAATTGTCATTAGGCGTAGAATTTTTTTTTAAAGTTGCTTTCAGAAAATATTGGGTGAAAAGCACTGACAACCATGTTTTATGGTACCGTCGACAGGTGAAGGGTTCCAGCAGGTTTCAAACGCGAGCACAAGAAAAAATGAAACGTACAGGACGAGGCTCGAACCTTCCTATTAAATGCGAAGCATTTCTTAGCGAACTTCTGCGACTTTGAGCGTATCTATCTATCTATCTATCTATCTATCTATCTATCTATCTATCTATCTATCTATCTATCTATCTATCTATCTATCTATCTATCTATCTATCTATCTATCTATCTATCTATCTGTCTGTCTGTCTATCTATCTATCTATCTATCTATCTATCTATCTATCTATCTATCTATCTATCTATCTATCTATCTATCTATCTATCTATCTATCTATCTATCTATCTATCCGCCTACGACTTTGTGCTCTCCTGGTCGTTTCGTTAACGGGATGTATACCAAAGTTTTTTATGAGACATCTTGACCGTATTAAGAACATAAATGACAGTTCATAACATAAAAATCAGGGCATGCATGTCATGAACAGCATGATTTACATGCCACGGTCGTGGGGCTCTTGCGGCCGTCTCGTTAATATGATATATACGAAAATTGGTATGGCCTGGCAAGAGTTTATGACAAACATAATGACAGGTCCTAAAGTGCAAATCATGACACGCATGTCATGTACAGCACGATTTACACTGTATGGCCCTGGGGCGCTCGCGGCCGTTTAAATGAATAGATACATACCATAATGGTAAGGCGAGACATTTCTGTGTGACAAACATAAGTGACACATGGTAACATGAAAATCATGACAACATGTCATGTGCGACATGATTTACATGCCACGCTCATGGCACCCTCGCGGCCACTTGGCTCACTTGATATAAACCAAAACTACTATTGCGCGACGAGACTGTATGGTGAACGTAAATCAGAAGTGGTCATGCGAAAATCATGACATGCAAGTCAGGTACAACATGACTTACATGCCACGCTCATTGTCCGATCGCTGCCGTTTCGCTCGCTTGATATACACCAAAATTGGTATTGCGCGACGATACTGTGTGATGAACGTAAATCAGTAGTGGTAATGGTAAAATCATGACATGCAAGTTATGTACGAGATGATTTACATATCACGCTCATTGTCCGATCGGTGCCGTTTCGCTTGTGTGGTATACACCAAAATTGGTATTGCGCGACGAGGCTGTATGATGAACGTAAATCAGAAGTGGTAACGCGAGAATCATGACATGGAAGTCATGTGCGACATGATTTACATGCCACGCTCATGGTGCCCTTGTGGCCGTTTCGCTCGCTTGATTTACATCAATATTCGTTTCGCGTGACGATAGTGTATGATGAACGTAAATCAGTGGTGGTAAATTGAAAATCGTGATATGCATATAATTTACGGACTGATTTACATGCCACACTCATTGTCCGATCGCTGCCGTTTCGCTCACGTGGTATACACCAAGATTGGTATTGCCCGACGAGACTGTATAGTGAACGTAAATCAGAAGTGGTAACGTGAAATCATGACATGGAAGTCGTGTACGACATGATTTACATGCCACGCACATGGTGCCTTCGTGGTCATTTCAGTCGCTTGATTCACACCAATATTGTTTTTGCGCGACGTGACTGTAAGGCAAACATAAATGAGACGTGGTAACTTGAAAATCACGATACGTATATAATTTACGGCAGGATTTACATGGCACGCTCATTGTCCAATCGCTGCTCTTTCGCTCACTTGATATGCACCAAAAGTGGTACTGCGCGACGCGGCTCTATCACGAACGTAAATGAGAAGTGGCAACATAAATACCATGACACGCATGTCATGTACGACATGATATGTATGCCATGCTCATAGTGCGCTTCCGACCGTTTTGTTAACTGGATATATGCCAAAATTAGTATGTTCATCATGTTATGTTCATCATGCACGAGTGCATGATGAACATAAATGACAGGTCATGCATCGTATATTCTAGAATACACGCTTCATTAGCATGGTATATACCGGATTGGACATGCATGCATGCATGGCAAACATGCGATATATAGTGAAATAGATGCCACTGCATGAATGATTTCATTTGCCTCAAAGACGAACAAGGCCATGTAGCAGATCCTTGCTGGCTGCTTCGCATTACATCGATTCCCAGAGTGCGTGAGATCTGCCGCATTTTTTTTTCTTCTTGTGCTCGCGTTTAAAACTTGCTGGAACCCTTCACTTGTCATTATTTACCAACTGGCCCGGAATACAACACGGTTATAGTACTGTATTTGTTTTTTGGGGCGACAGAAACCTTACTGGTCAGAGTGGTGACGCGGAGAACGCCGTAAACCTCATCTTAACAATACTTGCGCAGCAACAGGGGAACAATGAGAGCGACATAAGGAGGAGCGCAAGTATCATTAGGATAAACATTTTTCAATTAGGCCTACTCGCAGTATTGCTCCGTAAAACACTGCTTAATCAGCATTTTTCGATATGCAGGGTCTACTAAGTCATACACGTAACCCAAGCTGCAAACTGTGGTGGGTGAGCGTGACAGCGGTTTTTCTTTGTGTGCTGCGGTCTGCTGCGCAAACGTGCACTGCGCGCATGCGCCGAGGGTCGGCATGGTTCCTCAAGTTGACGCAAATGCATGCACCGGTGCTTCTCAGGGTCATCTCCTTTTACTTTGCAATAAGCAAAGAAGAAAGTGGGGGTGCCAAATAATGTAAAGACTGTAATTTCTAAGCAGACAGTGGTGCGCCTAAACAGCCGACTACTTACAGCAATCCAAACGACTCATTCGCGCAGTTCCAAGGCTTCTCCTCCAGGCGGTGTGATGTGCCGGTTTTTATGACTTTCACAAGCAATTTAAAATTACAAATTTCATTCAAATCACGCAAAAACGATGCTCGATCTTTTCATATAATTCACAGTTTTTTCACTTCGAGTAATGCCTTGTGACACGTTCAAAGAGGCCCTTTAAGGTGTGGTGCGGAGAAACAGGTGGTACCGTACCAACTACCGACTGTGCGAGATAGCTGAAACTACCAACCGTGATTGGTAGACTTTGTGTTTTGGGAAGTCATTTATAACGTTTTTCAACGTTTAATTATCTTCTATATCAGGCGCCATAATAAAAGTCACAGTTTTGCCGCAAGGGCGAAGCAATGAATGCGATAGCAAGAAATCGGAATGTCACACGAAGGACGAGAAGAAGCTAGATACTTGCAGCGTCTCTCACAGTTGCTACATCTTTGTGCTTCAGCAGCGCGCTGCAAGTGTCGACAATGGAGAATCAGATCTTCGTAGATATTTCTTTTTCTTTTAAACGGCGGCCATGGAGTGACCCCCTGCGTTTCTTGCCACACGGGGTCGTCTTATTCAAGGTGTGCCCGGTGTTCTTTGTTTCTTTCTTCTTCCACATCACGAGTGGGTACAGAAAAGGGACACTTTGTCGTGCGCGTCTCAAGGGCAGTTTTCAAACTGAAAGGAAATTAGAAGGGCTGCGTGATAGAAAACACGCTCAAGCTCCTCCGAGGTTTGCTTACCACCAGCAGTAAATGGCGTATATAAATAGCTCGCCGTTATTTCGCCGGCGTATGCGTGGGGCATGATTCATTTCACCTGTGGCGCTAAACTAGACCAGACGCGAGATGGCTCGCTCTCTGTGAGGCGAACAAACGGCCGGCACTGGCCGGGATGAAGCTGTTTCGCGCCCGCCACCGGGCTACCGTTTTTTACTGCCGACTTTGCTGACACGTGAAGGTATGAACCTTCGTGTGTTTCTCCACGGAGACCCTTCCAAGCGACCCCATCAAATCGAAGACTTTCGAGAACCACTTGCAGAAGCCGGAGTGCTCAAAGCTGTCAGCGGTATAGGTGCGTTTCAGATGAGCTGTGTCTGGCTTGTCAAGTTCCGAACGCCGGAGGCGAAGAACACCGTGCTCGCCAAAGGTGGCTTACGTGTGGATATTGTGCAATCATTGATCCTTGTAAGTAAGTAAGCTAAATCATTGACCCTTGTAAGTAAGCTCAAAATTCACTGGGTGTCTTTCCACATTCCAGGAGAGGCTCTTTGAAAGGCTCTTAGTGAGTTTTGTGAAGTGAAGGACGTTCGCCTTGATGAGTGGCATGTTCCTGGCTTCGATTCCTGGCGCAGAATCGACGACGCGAGTTGTGCGGATGGTCCTGAAAGAAGGCGTGACAGCGGAGGAGCTACTGCATCTGCTCCAGTTTTACAGCGGCTCTGTACTGGTTGTTGTGCCTGGACGAACACCTATCTACCTGAGGTGCCGAAGGCGTGGGCACATCAGACGTGACTGTCAGACGCCGCGCTCCACTGGGTGTCGCGCTTTTGGGCATGTTAGGGAGGACTGTGCTAGAACGTACGCCAGCGTCATTGGTGCGTCTGAGCACATCATGGACGCGGATGTGGCAGAGTCTACGGTACCTACAAAGAATGAAGTGTCTCCTCATCGCGAGCCAGGTGGACAAATGGATTGTGCTGGGAAGTCAGCGGGAGAGCCTGAAGCTGCCTACAAGATGACTGAATACACGGTAGAGGAACAGTAACGCTGCGACCTGGCGGAGAACAGCAGGGTGTCGGCGAAGCGTCCGGGGAAGGACGCTACCACGCCTAACGAGGGCGGCTCCGACCGTAAGCAGCAACGCCGTGAGCGTCCGTCGCTCAAGGCGAGCAGCGAAAAGGGCAATACATCTGCCATGTCTCAGTCGGTGTCTTCGTCGCCTGTGTGCGGCGAACGACGCAGAAAGTGAGCGTTCGGCGTTGAGCCTGAACGCTTACTGGTGTTGAGCTAATCGTATATGTCGGTTCACTTGTGTTGACAATGGCACGTCTGTCTGCGCAAATCGGAGTAGGCACGCTTAACGTGCTAGGATTGGCTGCAGGGCGTAAGCAGTGCCAGTTCAGGCGTCTCATTGAGGAAAAGGACTTGGACATACTTGCTGTCCAAGAGACAAATGTGGAAAGTGAGAGTGGAACCAACTATATGGTCGCTCAGTTCAGTGCGCGTTATAACGTGTGCGTTAGCCACCCAGTAGGTACTTCCGCAGGGTGTGCAATATTCGTTAAGAGATGTTTAGGCATTGCTCAGGAAAGAGTCGTCAGCTCTACGTGTGGAAGTTTTGTTTTGTGCAACTTTACGTATGAGGAGGAAAAGTTCAGAGTAGTCTGCGTGTGTGCGCCGACAAACCCTCGTGGGCGTTTACCGTTTTTTCTGGAATTGTGCCCTTATTTTGACACAAATAGGCTTCTCGTTGTCCTTGGCGATTTTAACTGTGTGCTCTGTGCAGATGATCGATCCAGCTTCTTAGATTTAAAAGATGACAGTGTTAATCACCTAACAGATAGTATTGAGAAATATTCGCTTCAGGTTGTTGCTTTCTTCGCTAAAGGGGGATTTCACCGTCGTCATACCCATTTTCAGTGTTCTAGTCACGCAAGATTAGACAGAGCTTATGTGGTATTAGATCAGTCGAATATATGTGCCGGTTATGGTGTTGAACAAGTCTCATTCAGTGATCACTAACTTGTTATGTTCTCCTTAAGCAGAAATGATGTTCCTAAACGTGCATTTATATGGGATCTCTGGAAGCTAAATGTGAAACTACTTAGCAATAATAAGTTTATCAGTTGCATCCAAAATGAACTCCACAAACATAACACTCGAGCGTTTACAAACTGGTCAGAAAATTGGGAGTCATTTAAATTTACAGTAAAGATGGGCGCCATGGAAAGAGCTGCAGAAATCCGATCTGACGAACGAGCTGAAGAGAATAGTTTTGAAGCAAGCCGAGAGGCCTATACCTAGAAGAAGAAGAAGTCGAAACAAGACAACAAGACAAGGGGCAAGGGGGAAAAGACAATAAAGAAGAAGTTCGATAGAACAAGATGGAGTGTCTTGTGTTCATTTATTAAGTGAAGTTTTATTACATATTTTGGCGCAGTCGGCTTTGATGATCCATGATGTGGGTTACCTTCGTTCAGCCAGCCACAGACAGCCTGGCCTTCACGAAGTACGCGCTCCCTGGACATCCGCCAGTCGATCTTCCCGTCGACGTGACGACAGGTGAGCTCATCTCAATAGTTCTCGAGAAGGCGTCTATGTCGCTCGACGAACTCTTGGAAAAAGAGTCTGTGAAGATAAACCTTCAAGTCTCCCTTTTCAACCGCCTTGTGACATCGAAACTAGAGAAGCCAGCTGCATCGGAACCAACTTCCCATGCAGACCTCTCCGTTGTTCTGCAGGCGATTCAAGCTCAGCAGAAACAAGTTGACCAACAAAATGAAATGATTCGAACTATTTTATCGGCGTTGAGCTTGAGAGACAGCCGTCCTACTGAGCTTGTGAAACCTGAACCGTTTGATAGTACGTCGGGCAATCCAGAGGCGTGGATTAGTTTCTTTGAATACGCCTGTAAACAGAACGGCTGGGACACCGACGAACAACGAGTGAAACATATGCTCCCGTTTTTAAGTGGCATCGCACGAAAATGGTACGAGTTGCGTATCATAGGACATGAATGTGATGCATGGAGCACATGGAAGGAGTGCTTCATCTCATCATTCTGCGGGAGCCCGCTTGAGCGATGGGATCAAGCCATTTTCTACCGCTACCGGTCTGGACCAGTGATCGAGTATTTCTTTGAAAAGCGTCGATTGCTCCTACTTGCAGAGCCGGACCTTCCACTGACTTCCGTTATAACGCTCGTCATACACGGCTTACCTCGGGGATTGCAACGACAGGTTCAAGCTAGAGCGCCGAAAACTTTGGAGACATTGCGACAGTCACCCCAAGATATTGCCTGTCATTGGACGGAGAGGACAGAAAAGTCGCATCGAGATGTTCAAGGGACAGGATGGTCAGGAAACAAGGAGTTTCGTGCGCAGCCTCCAAAGTCTTCGCAAGCGGCAAGTCACCGCGAGTCGTTGCAAACTACCGAGATGGAGTCTATGACGGAAGGACGTATTTCGCAATTAGAAAAAAACTAATAAATGAGGGTTCTCAGTCTGACCCTAAGACACAAAACGAGACTGTTTGTTTGACTTCTCCAAGCTTGTTGCATATAGACCTGGAGGTCAATGGACAACGCATACGCGCACTGATAGACAGTGGGGCGTCTGTATCTATCCTCAAGAAAAGCAATGCTAATATTGAAGATGTATTCCGAGGGAGATCTGTTCTTGTGCGTGGATACGATGGAAGCGAGAAAGACTATTGTGAGTGGGTACGTCTGAAAGTGACGTATCAGTCTAAAACTGCAGAAATTGTTGCACTAGTTTTAGACGCAGTGGCGTACGACTTTATCCTCTCTCGTCCAGATATGAAGCGGTTGGGATTGAATATTTATTGGAACGATGAAGTGTCTATTGATAAAGAAGCTGACAAAGCGGAGCCGGCACACAAAGAGGACCACCTACGGATACCGAACAAAGCCAGTGTAATTCCACAACTGTACCCCAAACTGGTTTGCTTGGGAGGGTATCCACCGGCGACTACAAATTTCGAGGTTCCCTTTCAGCTTTACGACAAAACAGTTGTGAAGAAAAAAACCATATAACTTGACACGAGAGAAGAAAGCATGGCTAAAGGAAGAACTTCAAAAGATGTTAGATGCCAATGTAATTCGCCCGTCAGTGTCTCCATTTGCCTCGCCTATTACCATTGCTCCAAAGGAAGACGGTAGCGGGCGCCTGTGCACGCACTACAGACCAGTAAATAGCCAGACACTGCTGATTCCTTTTCCAATGCCGAGGATCGACACCATCATCGATGAAACGGGAGGCTGTACCTGCTTTTCTCGCATAGACCTGTGCAAGGGCTTCTGGCAGGTGCCTCTACAAGAAGACACCAAGCAATACACGGCATTTACAACATAATTTGGCATATATGAATATAACCGCCTTCCTTTTGGATGGAAAAATTCACCGAGTTGGTTTCAGAAAATGATGAACGCAGTATTGGACACCTACATTGGACGCTTTTGCAACGTCTATGTAGACGACATCATCATTTACTCTAAAAGTGAAAAGCTCCATGAAGAACACCTGGCTCATATACTGACAGCATTATCTGATGCTAGGTTAAAAGTTAATTTCAAAAAGAGTGAGTTCTTCAAAACCATGGTCACCTTTCTGGGCAGAGTTTTAGATGGAACAACGAAGAACACAAAGGAAGAATCCGTGACTCGCATTACGAAACTAGCAAAGCCGTACGACGTACACTCCCTTCGTGTATTTCTAGGATTGGCGGATCATTTTAGAGCCTTCA
Organism: Rhipicephalus sanguineus; assembly: GCF_013339695.2. Lineage (NCBI taxonomy): Eukaryota > Metazoa > Arthropoda > Arachnida > Ixodida > Ixodidae > Rhipicephalus > Rhipicephalus sanguineus. The sequence continues at coordinate 142,250,895 of NC_051179.1, read as the reverse complement.
TTCAAGCTTATGCCCTGAAAAGTCGCTGCCTCACAAGACTGACGCAGAAGGATGTTCCCTTTTGTTGGACAGGAGAATGTGACGACGCCTACAGAGAGCTGGTTCGCATAATTTCTTCTGATCCAGTGCTGTGCTTACCAGACTTTTCGCTGCCCTTCGAATTGAACACCGATGCGTCTCACTATGAAACAGGGGCCGTCTTGTATCAGCGAGATTCCTCACGACCACAAAACCAACAGCTTCGTGTAGTTCGATACTACAGCTACACATTCAACAAGACCGAATTAAACTACACGACAACAGAAAAAGAAGCTCTTGCCGTTTTAAAAGCCGTCCGCTACTTCCGGTCATATTTGGAAGGCGTGAAGTTCAAGCTTTATACAGACCACGAAGCCCTAACGTATATATTAAGGATGGCTGAATTGAAAGGAAAGGTTGCCCGTTGGGTGGGTGAACTTCAGCAATTTGACTTTGAGGTAACTCATCGCCCCGGAGCCTCCATGAAGGACGCTGATGCAATGTCGCGATTAGCGATTGTGCCCCCAGACGAAGAAGTTAATGCAGTGAAGATATGGGAAGGAACTGAGGTTTTGCAGCAAACTGAACATGGAAGAGTTGCCGTGCCAGCTTCTTTAGTTCCAAAAATACTAGAGTTGTATCATGACAGCCCCGAATCAGGCGGACACGATGGCTTTTGGAGAACCTACATGAAAATGACAAAGAGGTTCACATGGCCTCGCATGAAGCAAGACAAAAAGACCTATGTATCATCCTGTCACAAATGCCAGATTAACAAAGTGAAATTCAAGCAACCAACGCAGAAAATGGCTATACCAACACATTCTAACACGCCATTTGAAGTAGTTCATCTGGACTTTGCGGAACTACGGAAAAAGTCTGAAGGAGTTCAGAGGACGCAAGCTTGACTCTTGTGCATTGATGAGTGCACCAGGATGATCGCAGCAAGACCGGGCAAAGAAGACGCTAACAGCGTGATTTCTTTTCTGAGCAGGAAGATGTTCGACAACGTAAAGGTAATCGTCTCAGACAATGGACCTGCCTTCCGAAGTCGTCGGCTACAGGAATGGGCTGAAAAGCGCAACATCAAGTTGCGGTTCAATGCGCCCTATCATCCTGCCGCAAATGGGTTAGCCGAGCGGCCGATCAGAGACGTTAAGCAGTACATTAGTATGTATCCATCATTTAAAGGTGGTTGGAAATGTTGTCTGGAAGCGGCAGTAGCTCACCACAACCGTTCATACACAACCGGACTGGGATGTACGCCTCTATTTGCTGCATCTGGGAGACCAACATATCTGCCTGCGGACGTAAGCCTTGGCATTGACAAGAACATAAACCTCCAAGAAGCGGCAAGATCAAAAGAAAGTGTATTAAGGCACCGTGAAAGAATGAAGAGAAATTTCGACAAGCGACAAAATACAGCATTACCAGAACTCGAGGTCGGTGACTTAGTGCTGGTGAAAAGAGGACCGAGTCTCAACGCGGCCTACAAGGGCTCATTTCGCGTTATAAAGACGGCGAGTCAACAAGGACACTTGAAGACCATATGGTACGTGGGTCCCAATGACACTGTGGAATCCGCTGCCATTGGAAATATATTCAAGTATCATCCCAGGAGGGATGTAAACCATGCTGGGGGGAATGAAGCAAGCCGAGAGGCCTATACCTAGAAGAAGTCGAAACAAGACAACAAGACAAGGGGCAGGGGGGAAAAGACAATAAAGAAGAAGTTCAATAGAACAAGATGGAGTCTCTTGTGTTCATTTATTAAGTGAAGTTTTATTACTAGTTTAACGAAGTTACTTTAGGAATACAGCAAAGCAGAAACAGAAAGTCCTGGAACGCATGGTGACGCCACTAAAGACATTAAAAACAAACTCGAGGCTATCGATGTCACAAGATTTCAAGGTGCGGTTTTAAGGGCTCGTGCTGACAGCTTACTCGCAAATGAACCGCCTAGCCAAAGATGTTTGGCTACAGAAAAGGAGTATGCGCGTGCTAAAGGCATCACAGAAATCGAATATGATGGCAAGTTAACGAGTTAACCGGGATACATAAAGAAGGCACTTACTGAATAGTATCGCGAATTATTTTCTAACCATATCACAAAAGAAAGTATTGAAACAGACTTTCTAAGTTCCTTGCGAACACTTGGTACCGAAGATACAGAACCTCTATCGGCTGATATAACTGCGCCGGAGATAAAAACAGTTAGAGACAGTTTGCATAACTGAAAATCTCCTGGCCCAGACGGAATAACGGCATTAGTTTACAAAGCTTTTAAGACAGAGCTGACCGCCTTACTGCAAAAAGCATTCGCTGAATCTATTAACAAAGGTAGTGTACCACGTTCATTCAAGAAAGCGCATACCGTACTGATCCCGAAAAGTGGAGACCCTGTAAAACGTAAATATATGTCAGGCTATATGCCGATAGCATTGACTAATGTGGACTACAGAATACTAATGAAAGTTCTAGCGATGAGGTTGCCAACAGTCATATGTACACTGGTTAGCCCACACCAAACCTGTGGAATAAAAGGAAGGTCGATTTTAATGAATATTCATACAACATCAAGCATATTAGAGTGCTACGACGCTTACTTCAGAAGAGTTGCAATGTTGCAAATTGACCTGGCGAAAGCTTTTGATGTAGTTTGCCATAGCATTCTGTTTAAGATGTTAGAACCCGTTGTCGTTAGCTCTGTGATACTCCAGGGTGTTAATATGGTTTGTGAGAATTGTTGAACAAAGTTAATTGTGAACGCCAGTTAACTGAAAGAATTAATGTATGTTGGAGTATACAGATGTTCATCTGTAGGGCAAGGCTGCCCACTTTCACCAATATTATTTGCTTTGTACCTAGAACCCCTCTGTGTAGCCATAACAAAAAATACAAGTATTCAAGGTTTTCACTTAGGAGCGTGCGAAGTGAAGATATTAGCATATGCTGATGGCGTTGCCTTATTTTGCAGCGATCAAGAGAGCGTAACCATTGCCATGAACGTTGTGCGAAGGTTTTTTCGATGGTACCGGTAGCATTGTAAACTTGGACAAGTGTGCCGGCCTGTGGCATGGAAATTGCGAAGTGTCCCCTGCGCTCCACAAACGAGTGAAATGGTTTAATGAGCCTAATACCTATCTCGGTGTGCCACTAGACACATATCGAAAAAACGATGACCTGTGGCCCGAGAAGACCAAACAGCTCTCTGTTCTGACGCAGAAATGGGGTGGACGTAATATATATGTCTTCGCGCGCGCGACAATATGCAACGTCTTCTTCGTATCGCGGTAGCTCTACTTGCTGCAAATACTGCCATGCACTACGATCAGTATTCAGAGGATTCATAAGCTATTGGCAGTTTACGTTTGCCAGTCCCAGTATAAACGGACAAGCGGCAACAACCTTTTCTCAAGACTAAAAAGAGGAGGACTGGCCTTACCGTACCTATTCTTGAGGCAATACGTTTGCCAGTCCCAGTATAAACGGACAAGCCGCAACAACCTTTTCTCAAGACTAAAAAGAGGAGGACTGGCCTTACCGCACCTATTCCTGAGGCAAGTTGTTTCAAGGTTTCTTTTTCTACGTGACCAGTGCGACCCATTTTTACGGACATTCCTTCAAATGAGGCTTGCATGAGCTTTGCCAGATTTTATTGTTACTTCAAATGATGGGCTCCGTTATGGTTTCAGTAGGTTTCTGCGAGAAGTTGTTTTGACTTTTCGATTTCTCAGTGCCAGATTTAGATTGGATTATCTGTCTAATATCACTGGAAAACGTTTGACGAGAGATTTGTTTGAAAGTGTTTTCCTATTCCTTTGTATCATTCCATGTATAGTAGAGGCCAAGGAGAAGACGTTTTAAAGAGAGTTAAAAAAATTATCGTGCCAGCCGGAGTTAAAACGTTCTTTTTTAAGTTACACACTGATACGCTGCCGGTTAAAACGTGGCTAGAGCAAAGAGGTTATTTTTACCGTGGGGATCCAATTGCTTACTTTGTCAAAAACCAGAGTTGGTAGAGCACGTCTTTATCGATTGCTGGGGCGCGTTTTTATTTTGGGTGTTCTCCTGAGAACACTTACGAAGGAATTCCCGCTTACACCACGCGGGTTTCGGTTCTTAGCAATAGAACCAGAACTTTTAAAATACGATATGTTCTTTCTCCTTGGCTTGCACAGTATATGGTGAAGCCGCATGGCAGTTAGGCATTGTGATTTAGATGCTCGGCCAGTTCGTATTTATTTTATTGAACAAATGTGCAAGTTGCGAAAAGTATTTGCAAAACTTTGCTGCGATGATGAACTACTGAATGTTATGTACGAACTGTGTCATCTGAAACCATTTCAAGCGCGTGTGGCACGTGGCATACTATGCTTAGGCTATAACACTAAGATTGAAGCTTAGTTGGGATGTATTTGCATTTGTTTGAATGTTACATTTTGCAATGAAGAAAACAAAAGCATAGGGCATGGTTCATATTCTACTTCCGGGCGCGCCAGCGAACGGACGCAGAATGAACGGCTCCGATGGAGCGGCGATAGCGGCCCAAGCCAGCCGCGGAAACAGGATCACCGTCGACGATGATAAGGAATACGAAATTGTGCTGCCCACTCTGCCTACCGGTCGTGTTGTTCACAACACGTTGTTTTTGTACGGTGACGTGCGTGAGAGGCCCTACAGGGTCGAAGACTTCCGAGACGCCCTGGTCACCGCTGGTGTGCTCCCCGACGTGGTGGCGTTGGGGGCGTACCAGATTAACCATGTCTGGGCGGTGACCCTCAACACCGGAGAAGCTACAAAGAAACTGGCCTCGTTGAAGGAGCTCAAGTTGAAAGGGCGCCGGTGCGTCATTTTCGACCCTGAAGACCAACAGGTGAAACTTCGCCTGCACTGGCTGCTCTACGGTGTGCAGGACGAAGACGCACGGACAGCTTTCGCACCGTTCGGAAACGTCACCGAGGTGACGCGTGAGCGTTGGCGCGTCCAGGGCATGCGGGAAAAGGTCTCAACCACCAGGAGCGTGCTCCTCAAGTTGAAGCCTGGACTGAAGGTGGACGACCTGCCCCACCAGGTTAGAGTCGCCAGCGAATTGGCCCTCGTGGTGGTGCCCGGGAGGGCAATGCAATGCCTGCGTTGCCACGGCACGGGTCATGTTCGCCGAGACTGCAAGGTGCCCCGCTGTTCGAAGTGCAGGCGCTATGGACATGCAGACGCGGACTGCGTCCGCAGCTACGCGTCGGCGACCGGATTGCCAAGGGCTGACGAGCACAACGAGCTCATGGACGTCGCCGAGGCCGAGGAGGCAGCGAGGGGGACTGACGAGGCGAGAAAGCAGGCGGGTCAACCGGACACGTCGGCGCCTTCCAGCGGTGAAGCCTCGAAAGGGGCTGGCCCGGCTGAACAAGAAGCGTCAGGTGACTCGTCTGGCTCAAAAGGCACCCCGCCGATAACACAGGTCCTGCCAGCGTCTTTTGGAGCTGACACCCGCCAGGTTCCTGAACCGACGCGCCAACGAGCGGCGGGTAATGCGGCTGGGTCGAGCGACACGACGGGGAAAGCGAGGGAGAGCTCGCCAGGAACCAACGGCGGCGAGCAGGAAAGCCCGAGCGAGCCGTAGGCGGAGAAACCTGGCGGCCAGACGTCTATCAACGCCGCCGTGGCGTCGAAGCACCCGCACCCGCAGACCAGCGACGACGGGACTCAAGCGACGACGCCGGGTGTCGAGGAACCCCCAGCAAAGACTGCCCAAGTACGGCGGTCATCCCTTCGTCCGCGCCCCAACGTTCCGTCTGACAGGCGAGGTGGCAACGCCGAGCCAGTCGGGCAAGTTCATGTACCGGCGCCCGACGGCACCGCCGGCGATGGCGTCGTCTAGCCCCGCGCTAGACGTGAGAGGTAAGCACAGTGCTGCTGGTCTCTCTTCTTTTCGTTAAAATGGCTCCTGCATGTCCGTTAAAAGTTGCTACCCTAAACGTTAGAGGACTGGCGGGAAAAAGAAAGCAGGGCCAGCTTTACCGACTTTTAACGGAACGCGACATAGATGTGCTGGCGGTGCAGGAAACGAAAGTTGATGGTGAAGAAGAGACCGGCAGCATGGTGCGACGTTTCACGTCTAGGTTTTTTGTTGTGGCCAGCCACGCACTGGGCACATCGGCCGGCTGCATACTTTTTGTGAAGAAGTTGCCGGAGCTCCAAGTGAATGGTCATTTTTCGTGTGCGACGGGCCGGTGTGTGGTTCTTGACTTTTCTTTGAATAATGTCGAGTGGCGTATTGTGTGTGTGTACGCGCCCAACAAGGTGAAAGAAAGGGCCCTGTTTTTTCACGGCCTAGAACAACGACTCTATGCAGAAAAGCAGACGATACTGTTGGGCGACTTTAACTGCGTTCTCAGTGCACACGACAAGATGAGCACTCGCGGCTTTAGAGAAAAGAGCACAGATGTCTTGACGCGAATTCTCGAGAACTGGGATCTTGAGGATGTCGCAGAATGTCTTCAGTATACGAGTGCGATTAAGTACACGCGTTTTGAAGGACCTAGTTATGCGAGACTTGACCGCATTTATGTATCCGTTGACATCCTGCCGGCATGTACTAGTTATTCCACTGCTCAGTGGAATGCTCTATCGGAAATAATAAGCGAACCAATTCTTTCTCGTGGGAAACATGGAAATTAAATAGGAAGCTGCTGGAGGACGAAGAATTTAATTCAAGTGTAATTGAGGAAATTGGCAAATTAGAACCAAGCAAAAGTCTGCACATTTGGCAACAATGGGAGCTGTGTAAAGAAACTATAAAATTAAAAGCAATTGACAGGGCAACGCGCATTCGGCACGATCAGAGAAAGAAAGAGACGGAAATGAAAGAGCTTCTTGATAGGCTCCTAAAGCATGCATGCCGAACCCCCGGAAAATGGTCAGAAGACATCAGAAAAGTAAAACAAAAGATTGAGCAACTGGATGAAGAACGTTATCGCGGTGCTTTGGTGAGGGCAAGGGCAGAGGACACAGCCGGGGGTGAAACGCCATCGAAGCGCGCGCTGTGCTTGGAAAAAGCACGTGCGGAAAGAAACCACATACACGAGATAGAATGGGGCGGGTCGGTAACAGCCGATACAGAGGACATTAAAATGGCGTTCACTGAGCATTATCGGGCATTATTCGCCGCGCACGACGTAGACCTGGAAAAATTTAAAAACGAGTATTTGCCTGTTTTGCCCCGCGTGGACGATGAAAGAAAGCAGAATTTGCAAAGGCCAATGACCTCAACCGAAATTGAACTAGCAATAGACAAGTTAAATCCTGAAAAATCACCCGGACCTGACGAATTTACCGCCGCTTTTTATAAACAGTTTAAACACGAAGTAAGCCCTATACTCACAGTCATATTTAATGATGCGTACAAATTAAACACATTGCCACCGTCATATCGGTCTTCCCACACAGTACTTATCCCTAAAACCGAGGACCCAGATAAACTAAAATTTGTTTCAGGGTATAGACCTATAGCCCTTACTAACGCAGAATACAAAATTTATATGAAGGTTCTGGCTCGAAGACTACAGACTGTGATTAAGGACATCGTCGAGCCTCACCAAACGTGCGGTATCAAAGGGCGATCGATTGTGACCAATATTCACATAGCGCGCAGCATACTTGAATGTTGTGATTATTCAGATGAGCGAGTTGCCATCTTACAGATTGATTTTCAAAAGGCGCTCGATTGTGTTGACCATAGAATTTTGTTTGCTCTGTTAAATTATGTTAACCTCGGTTCTGTTATTTGCGAGGGAGTGGCCCTGGCGTACCGAAACTGCACTACAAAGTTGATCGTGAATAAGAGTCTGTGGGCCCCTATTAGTGTGCAACGTTCGGTTCGTCAGGGTTGCCCCCTCAGCCCTTTGTTATTTTGCATGTATATTGAAACTCTCTGCATGAAAATTGTCAACGAACATAGCATCAACGGTTTTCAGTTACAAGCAGCAGAAGTTAAGCTGCTTGCGTACCCGGACGATCTGGCTATTTTTTCAAGGGACAAACGTAGTATAACACAGGCTGTCGAAACCGTGCGTACTTTCAGCCAAGCTACATGCAGCGGAGTTAACTGGTCGAAGTGCCTAGGGCTCTGGCACGGATCGTGGCCAACCAAACCTGACCACTTCGCTAACGTGCCTTGGGTGACGACCCCGGGCACGTATTTGGGCGTCCCGCTGGATGGTTATCGCGACAGCGATCATTATTGGAAAGGTCAGGCGAAAGATACGCGGGAGAAGGCCGATAAGTGGAAAGGTGCCGCCTTATCGATCTTTGCCAGAGCCACAGTTTGTAACTTGTTTTTTATCAACAAGTTGTGGTACGTAATGCAGGTGCGGCATTGCTGCCGGACTAATGTGCAGAAGTTTCACAGAATATTTGCCATATTTGTCTGGGCTTCTGAGTGGGAGCGATGCAGCCGTACCAACTGGTTTCGACGGGTTAAGGACGGGGGACTGGGACTCGGTCACTTGTTTTTACGGCAGCTGGTCAACCGGTTTTGGTTTTTAGAGATGTCACCGATCCTTTCCTGCGCACACTGTGTCAATTGCGACTGGGTAGATGTCTCCCAGAGTATGTAGCGACTACCGAGGATTTTGTGGGAGGGATTGGGGCTTTCTTTAAAGAAATTGTGTTTAGTATCACGTTTCTCACTGTAAGATTTTCAAGGGAGTACCTTTGGAGTGTAAAACGAAAAGAACTTTATTTCGCCTTATGCGACATCGTCTTTCCAGTGCCGTTGTACAGGTCCTTGTACAGTGGAGGCCCAGGTAGCAATGTTTTAAAGATAGTCAAAAAAATGCGTGTGCAGCCGGGAACAAAGACCTTTTTCTTTAAACTGCATACCGGAACGCTGCATGTTAAATCTTTTTTGGAGAAAAGGGGTTGTTTTTTGCCATGGGGTACTCATTGTTTAATTTGCAAATTGCCGGAAACCATAGATCATGTTTTTTTTGCACTGTTGGGAGGGGGTTTATTTTTGGGACGTTTTGCAGAGATCAGTCAAGAAAGAGTTCCCGCTGCACCCGTATGGCATTCGGTTTTTGTGCGTAAACAATGAAGATGGGGTTCCTTTTGATGCAATTATGCTCCTGGGCCTCCACTCCTAGTGGAGATCGCGAATGGCAGGCTACCATTTCGACAAAGATGCGCGGCCTGCACGAGCGTACTTCAGGGAGAGTATTGATTGGTTTAGAGAATTATATAAAGCGGAACCGGAACCACCGAATGGCTGTCAAGACTACAGCCGCTGGTGACATTGCCCGAATTTTAACTTGACGATACCAGCACCATGCTGGTTGATTACACAGTCACCATATGTACCTTGTACATCGGGTGGTTTTTACACCAGTGTTGTGTGTATTATGTGCTGTGTATCAAAGCCAGGTAATAAATAAAAAAAATGGGGCATGGTTCAGTTGTCTAGTGCAGCGGGCTGAGGAGCGAGGGGTCGATTGTTTGAATCCCCGGTCTGGTGATTCGGAATTTTTTCGTTCTGCTTTATTTTTCATTGTGCTTTTTTATTTATATACATACATGCACATTTCAGGGGCATCACAGCGACGGGAAAAATCAGCCGAGAGTGTTTATATAATTGCTATTGCAATAATGAAGCACACGTGCATTGTGTGCGCGGCGGTACAAGAATAGCCGTCACAGCGGAAGCTTTCAGTAATCGCTTGTGTTTGTGTGCGTGAATATAAAGCGTATGTGCATGTTGACAACTGTGTGTGTCTGCCATGTTATAATAAGAACCCGACGTTGTGAATTAGCTACAAAATTATTGCGCTGCTAGACGCAAGGGCTCGGGTTCGATGCCCAGCGTCTCATCTTGATGGGGGCCAACTGCAAACGAAAAAAAAAGCCCGTTTATTAGGTTTACGTGCACGTTGAAGAACACCAGGTGGTCAGCATTGATAGGGTGCTCTTGCTATGGCAGGCCTCGTTTTCAAATCTTGCTTTTAGATGCGAAGCATTTCTTAGCGAACCTCCTACTTCTTAGCGAACTTCTTAGCGAACTTTGAGCGTTTCTACGAGGGCGGTCCGATAAGTACTTAGCCTTCAAAAGAAAAACGAAAATTTTGGAATGGTGTCGATTTATTTCTCAACATAGTCCCCTTTCAACTCTATACACTTGATCCAGCGATCCTCCAACTTCTTGATCCCGTCAGAAAAATACGTTTTCTCCTGAGCTGCAAAGTAGGCTTTTTGGCGGCGATAACTTCTTCATTCGACTCAAATTTTTGTCCGGCGAGTGATTTTTTCAAGTTGGGAAGCAAGAAGAAATCACTCGGGGCCAAATCTGGAAAATACGCTGGATGGGGCACCATTTCGTAGCCTAGTTCGACCAACTTAGCCATGGCGACGGCGCAGGTGTGAGCTGGCGCATTGTCATGGTGGAAGAGCACCTTTTTCTTCACCAAATGTCGCCGTTTTTTTCGCAATTCGGCGACGAATCAGCCCAGTAATTCAGTGTAGTAGGGTCCTGTCACCGTTTTGCCCTTCTCAAGGTAGTTGACGAAGATCCCACCTTGAGAATCCCAGAAAATGGTGGCCATCACCTTTCCGGCCAATGCGACAGTCTTCGCCTTCTGCGGAGCAGGTTTTCCGTGTGCAGTCCACTGTTTCGACTGTTCTTTGGTCTCTGGTGTGTACCAGTGGATCCATATTTCGTCGACGCTCACAAAACGACGCAAGAACTCCTTCGGACTATGCTTAAACAGCTTCAAACACTGCTCTGAAGTGGTCTCACGGACACGCTTGTTGTCCGGAGTGAGCAAATGCGGCACCCATCGCGCCGACAGCTTCCTCATGCCCAAAATTCCATGCAGGATATGACCCACGCGGTCTTTTGAGATGCCTACTGTCTCAGCTATCTCGCGCACCTTCAGTCGGCGGTCTGCAAATATGAGGTCGTGGATTTTTGCCACGTTATCGGCCGTGGTAGCCGTTTGCGCGACCCCTAGGTGAGGCTCATCAAAAACCGACGTGCGACCATGTTTAAACTCATCAAACCAATTTTTTACGGTTGCCATCGAAGGAGAAGACTCGCCGTAGAGGGCATCCAGTTGCTCTTTGATTTCGCTGCACGATTTCCCTTCCAAAAACAAAAATTGAATCACCGACCGATATTGCTCTTTTTCCATTTTTAACGGACACACGAACATCACCTGCTTCCTCAAGCGGCCAAAACAAAACCGCGAGCCCGATTCGACTGGACCTTCGCATGTGTCCCTCTAAGAGAGCGTACTTAACGTCGGTATATGTCTCATGCGATAGAGTCGCGCTCTCGCGGTGAGGCTAAGTACTTATCGGACCGCCCTCGTATCTACGCATCTATCTATCTATCTCTCTAGCCGCCTACGTCTGTGCGTTTGTGGTGTCCTGACTTCTTTCTTGTGTCCGTGTTTGCACGCCCTGTCTTTTTAGAATGAATACTTACCAACTAGCTCAGCTCTCTGTTATTCTAATACGTCTCGGCGCTCTCATGATCGCCTCCTTAACTTGGTGTAGACCAAAATTTGCATGGGAGGATAAGAGGATTTGACGAATATGATTGCCGGGTCATGACATCAATAACGTTAAAATCATGTTGCGTACGTCGTCAAACACTTTCCACTAGACACGTGTGGCACATACCGGTTTACAATGGGCCGCGGTGTACGGGTATGTGTCACAGGTGATTGACAGTTTATATCTACCCAGGAACGGCGAGAACAGACATTGGTTACTTAAATGCTAAAGCGTTAAGGAAAAGCAGCATCGGCAGCGTTGACTCAACGAATGGAAATAATGAAAATTAGGATCCCAGCAGGAATCGAACCCAAGCATTCTGCGTAGTAATCAGGTATTCTACCACTGAGCCGCGCCAGGTCTTTAAAGTGGTTTGAAAAAACAGCCGACGCAGGCGTAATATCGGTGTAACGTGAATTGTGGTTGTGGTGCTGGCTATCTAATTTTACAAGAAAGCAATAAACACTACATGATACTCCTACGATATGTACTGCTACGATAGAGGCGTCATATCAGATTAACGTCTGTAGTTTCAGTGTTGACTCCGCTTTTATAGCAGTCTAATAAAGATTAAGTTTGTACTCCTATGATTTAGCAAGCTATGTTGAAGCATTGCTCGACCCCGGATGAATACATTAACGAAAGTTACATATGATATCCACATCACCGCACCGTAAAGTGCACTTCGTCCACCAGAACGGCGTAGTGTCCTCTTCATTTCTTACGAGGCTGGACGATGGCCTCCTGCTGGCCGAGGATGATGCCAGATTGAGTGACAGCCGCTTTGTAGACTAGGCTACGTAGGCCATATACGCCCAGGTAGTCTACGAATACGACAAACACCATCCACTGATGTTGGTCTACGTAGCACGATCGAGGCCTACCAGCCTCGACGGCCTATACCTCACCAACGCCATGGGTGGCTTCAGGTTCCAACATGTCGCCGGCTCTGTCGACAGACAATTTGTCGACGAAATGACCGAGGCATCCACAAATTCCAACAGCTCTACTATACCACATACATCACTACACATGGAGCCCTCGTCACCACGATCAACGACCGGATCCTATAACAAGTCATGACCAGCTGCTGGTGCTCACTGATCACGGTGATGGTGCGCTTGTTCAAGAACTGTCAAGAACTTCTTGCACACATGTACACGGGTTCGTGAAACGTGCGTGCGTTCACGGGACACGTATAAGCACTACATATAAGCTTACCGCTTGTTGCTAATACCCACATTGCATACCCAACCGTAAACAACTCGTTATATAACACATATGCGGCTCTTCAACATATATATGTGTGCGTATAAAATTTATACAAATCTATAGGGTCATTTTGTAACGTACCGCTCAGTAAAAAAAGTTACGCCACAGTCCCCTACCTTCCGCATGCTTCGCATAACATCGACTCCCACGGCACGTGGGATCTGCCGAATTTTTTACATGTAAGATCGTCAGAATTTCATTTCAACGAAATAAAGAGACCGCTAAGTGTTGATGAACGTCGGCAGCCGTACTGACGTTGGTCTCTCGTACCGAAAAACCATTGTACAGCCGCCCATTTTTTAAACCTGAACGCGCAAGCGTCGACCGCCGAGCCGAGAAACGCCGTATAGCGGAGCGCAGCGGCGAAAGCGACGAGATTACACGTGATGAGCAGCCCTGTGTAGCTGTCTTCTGCTAGGCTGTTCCGGGAACCGAGTACCACCCCCGCGTCTTTTGAGCACCGTTTGTTATCGTCATCCTTTTTTTTTCCTTTGCTGAACGCGGCCATCAAGTTACAAAAAATTTCAAATGGTTGCGCGTGAGATGGATGGGATCTCATATAGACCCGCTGATTATACTACGTGCGTATCAGAACAGTGTTTTCTCTTTTTCTAGTAGTTCACGCAGCAATTTCCTGAGGAAAGAAAGATATTTACCGCGGCAAGCGTAAAACGGGGCAAAGAAGCAAGGACCAAAAAGCAGGCGCGGTTCGGTCCATTTTTCGTAACAGCCGGGCAGAAGAGAGCTGCAACGGACTGTTCACTGTGCGCATGCGCGTATTCTCGTTCATTTCGCTGCACCGCTCCGTTGTACGGCGCTTATCAACTCGGCGGTCGATGCTCGCGCGTTCAGGTTTAAGAAATGGGCGACTGTACATTTTTTCCCCCTTTTAGTTCCTTGGTGCTGCAGCTTTGCATTTCTTTTTCACTGGGCTTTTCACGAACCCTGAGGTATTTATCAAAAACCGGTTGCGAATTTGTAAACGGTCTGCAACGTAGAAAAAGTACACCATCTCCCGCTAAAGGGGACCATGAGGCGATGCGAAGCCGGAGCACTTGCACGATCGCGTTCCGTTGGCGTTGGTTGGGCATGCTACCGACCTCGTGTCGTGGAACGCGAAGAGGGACGCTACGCGCGTCGTGTCTTCCATCTAGCCTGGCCGTTAATTCTCACAGGGCGAGCGGGGGACGCGGTCGACAGGCGGGCGAGAGGGGGGCAGCGTAGGAGAGGAGAGAGAAGGGGAGGGGACGCACATGCGCTCGAGCTCATCGCGGCGTTGTGCAGTAGAGAATTTCGGCATCTCTAGCCCGCGTTTCAGAGGAAGAGTGGAAAGGGGGATGGGAGAGGGGTAGGGGAGAGGGAAAGTGGAGAGGAGGTATGTGGAGAGGGTATGCGCATGCGCAGTGAGGGTGGTCACGCCGCACACCACCACCACCGGATTGAGCTCGACCTTAAGATACTTCGCATCTAAAACCATTGAAGCAACCGATGAAGTTCGCATATTGCATTTCAGCCAGAGAAAGAGCTGATACGCATTTATCGTTGTCAGCGAAGGAGCCTGTTGATCCTACTTGTCTTATCCATCATCTCGCGCAGTGGCGTAGACAGGGAGGGCACACCGGACCCGCCCCCCCCCCTCCTCCGAAATTTTCCCCCTATGGGATCATCATCATCATCATCAGCCTCTCTACGCCCACTGCAGGGTAAAGGCCTCTCCCATGTTCCGCCAATCAACCCGGTACTGTGCTTTCTGCTGCCACGTCATACCTGCAAACTACTTAATCTCATCTACCCACCTAATTTTCTGTCTCCTCCTCACGCGTTTGCCATCTCTTGGAATCCAGTCAGTTACCCTTAATGACCACCGGTTATCCTGCCGACGTGCTACGTGCCCGGCCCATATCCATTTCTTCTTCTTGATTTCAACTATGATGTCCTTAACCCCCGTTTGTTCCCTGACCCACTCTGCTCTCTTCCTGTCTCTTAAGGTTACACCTATCATTCTCCTATCCATCGCTCGCTGCGTCGTCCTCAATTTAAGTTGAACCCTCTTTGTAAGTCTCCAGGTTTCTGCTCCGTAGGTAAGTACCGGTAAGATGCAGCTGTTATATACCTTCCTCTTGAGGGATAGTGGTAGATTACCACTCATGATTTGATAATGCTTGCCGAATCAGCCCCATCCCATCCTTATTCTTCTAGTTATTTCACTCTCATGGTTCGGCTCCGCGGTTACTAGCTGTCCTAAGTAGACACACTCCTTTACAACTTCCAGTGTCTCGCTACCTATCGCAAAGTGCTGTTCTCTGCCAAGATTGTTCCACATTACTTTAGTTTTATGCATGTTAATTTTCAGACCTACTCTTCTACTTTCCGTATCCAGTTCAGTAATCATGAGCTGTAATTCGTCTCCCGCGTTACTCATCAATGCAATGTCATCAGCGAATCGCAGATTACTGAGATACTCTCCATTAACTCTTATCCCTAATTCTTCCCAATCTAGGGCCCTGAAAACCTCCTGTAAACACGCGGTCAATAGCATTGGAGAGATCGTGTCTCCCTGCCGTGCGCCCTGATCGTGTCTCTGTGCCGAGCCCTATGGTATACTCAGCACAAAATGACACTCGAACCCATTTATCTGCCCAGACCCAATATTGGGTCAAGGAGATGCCCGCCCCCCCCACCCCCTCGAAAAAAATTTCTGCCTACGCCACTGATCTCGCGCCTTCGTCTTATTTATGACGCGCGCCGTATCGGGACGCTCCCGGCTAATTTTCGTCACCCGTTTTCTTTAACGCGCAAATGAAGCTGAGTATGCGAGTGTTTTTGTAGTTAATAATAATAATTGCGGGGGTTTTGCGTGCTGAAGGCATGTTTACGAAGCACACCCTAGTGTAGGGCTCCTCGAATTTCGACCACCTGATTTTCTTTAACGTGCCCCTAAATCGAAGCACACGGGTCTCTAACATTTGCCCCTCCATCGAAAATGCGATCGCTGTAGCCAGGATCGAACCCGCGACTATGGGATCAGCAGCCTAGCCTCGTTACCACTGTAACACCGCAGTGGTTTCCTTGTAGCAGTTCGTCAAGGTTGATACGTGGCCGCGACTCCAAGCCACGTCCTCTACCTGAGCAGCGCAACGCCCAAGAAGCTCAGCAATGAAGGCGGGCAGGTTGCACGACGGGTTAGACTGCACTTTCGATTACATGATGTGAAGCGTACGATGTCATTCCTGTAAAACGTACGTTTTCTTGGAGCAAAGGCTTACGTCATGTTGCTTCTAAACAGCAGTGATCAAATACTAATCCCGTTATTTTTCGTTCTTTGCCTGCAATCTCTGGTGGCCTGAACAAATATCTGCCGCGCGAACAGAATAACAGGAATGAGAAGCGAAACCACTGCCTGAAGTTGATGAAAACATGCGTGTCCCCCGAGACCCGGGCCAAGTGAACTAAAGAAGAAAACGCAACTAGATACGAAGATGCGATATCCGGCGTTTTCTTAGTGGTTGCCTCGCGCTTGCTTGTAAATATTGTTGTGACGCTAACTCCGAGCGAGATGAGGCTTTAGCGGAGTGGTTTACCTCTTGATACCTCAATAGTGCTATAAGAGACGTACCGAATGTCTGATAAATAAAAGAACACCTTATATAAGGTAGTGATGGTTCTCCATAATGTTTGTATAGGACATATATGGTAATGCGGGTTAAGATGAGCAAGAATAATGATTTCGTTGACTAATTAAAATCTAAAAGAGACACACCTTGAAAGCACAGGAAAATGTGAATGGGTCCGCTGTAAGTGAATGTAGGAAAATGACGTCTGGTTGGTACGTAGTATCGAAGTGATGAACTAATAAGGGGTATACTTATCGCGTGTAATACTAAGAATCTGTTGGGGTCTGATTAAACCGCAGGATGATTATAGCCCTGTAAATAATGCGACGAAGAGTGTGTTTTCCGTGTAGGTACACGCACAACAATAGGCTACGGTAGCCTACTGTACCCTTCGTCTCAGATGAGGGTAACAGAAAGGGTGGCGTCACTCGCTCCGCTGACGCGTGCCGTGCGCGGCTCCCACCGCTCTCTTGGCGACGCTCGCTGGTGCCGGCTGCACCTGCGTACGCACCGCGTGCGTCACTCGCGTAGCGTACACTTCTCGCCGTGCTCTTCGGACGACGCTTGCATTGCGGCCTCTACTTCCACCGCTACTCTTATTAAATGCGAAACATCTCATAGCGAACTTCTGCGACTTTGAGCGTATCTATCTATCTATCTATCTATCTATCTATCTATCTATCTATCTATCTATCTATCTATCTATCTATCTATCTATCTATCTATCTATCTATCTATCTATCTATCTATCTATCTATCTATCTATCTATCTATCTATCTAACTCTAGCCGCCTACGACTATGTGCTCTCCTGGCCGCTTCGTAAATCGGATGTATACCAAAATTGATGTGTCATAACATGGCCTTATTACAAACATAAATGACAGGTCATATCATGAAAATCAAGACACGCATGTCATGAACAGCATAATTTACATTCCACGGCCTTTGGGCTCTTGCGGCCGTTCCGTTAATTAAATATATACCAAAATTGGTACGGCGTGACAACAGTTCATGACGAACATAATGACAGGTCCTAACATGCAAATCACGAAGCGCATATCATGTGCATCATGATTTACATGCCATGGTCTCGGGGCGCTCGCGGCCGTTAAAGCGAAGGGATATATACGAAAACTGGTATGACGATACATTTCTGTGTGACGAACATAACTGACACGTGGCAACATGAAAATCATAAAATGCATGTCATGTACGACATGATTTACATGCCACGCTCATGGCGCACTCGCGGCCGTTTCACTAGATTGATATACACCAAAATTGGTATTGTGCGATGTGACTGTATGAAGAACATGAATAACAGGTGGTAGCATGAAAACCATGACATCCATGACATGTATGTCTTGATTTACATGCCACGCTCATGGTGCATTCGCGGCCGTTTCGCTTTCATGATATGCACCCAAATTGGTATTGCCCAACGCGACTGCATGACGAACGTAAACGAGAGGTGGTAACATTGAAATCATGATAGGCAGGTCATGTACGACATGATTTACAAGCCGCACTCAGAATACATTCGCGGCCGTTTTCCTAGCTTGATATATACAAAAATTGGTATTGCGTGACGCGACTGTATGACGAACATCAGTAACAGGTGGTGACATGAAAACCGTGACATGATGTCATGTATGCCATGATTTACATGCCACGCTCATGATGCATTCGCGGCCGCTTCGATAGCTTGATGTACACCAAAATTGGTATTGGGCGAAGCGACTGTATGACGAACGTAAATGAGACGCGGTAACATGAAAATGATGACATGCACGACATGATTTACATGCCATGCTCATGACGCACTCGTGGCCGTTTCGCTTGCTTGATATACACCAAAATTGGTATTGTGCGATG
This sequence comes from Rhipicephalus sanguineus, assembly GCF_013339695.2. Lineage (NCBI taxonomy): Eukaryota > Metazoa > Arthropoda > Arachnida > Ixodida > Ixodidae > Rhipicephalus > Rhipicephalus sanguineus. Next base: position 142,232,567 of record NC_051179.1, on the reverse strand, counting down.
TGACTGTATGAAGAATATGAATAACAGGTGGTAGCATGAAAACCATGACGTCCATGACATGTATGTCATTATTTACATGCCACGCTCATGGTGCATTCGCTTACTTGATATAACCAAAATTAGTATTGCGCGACGCGACTGCATGACGAACTTAAATGAGAGGTGGTAACACGGAAATCATGACATGCAGGTCATGTACGACATGATTTACATGCCATGCTCATGGCGCACTCGTGGCCATTTCGTTAGATTGATATGCACCAAAAATGGTATTGCGCGATGTGACTGTATGAAGAACATGAATAACAGGTGGTAACATGAAAACCATGACATGCCTGTCATTATGGCATGATTTACATGCTCTGCTCATGGTGCACCCGCGGCCATTTCGTTCGTTTGATATACACCAAAATTGATATTGCGCGATGTGACTGTATGACGAGCATAAATGAGAGGTCTTAACATGCGAATCATGTTATGCATGTCATGTACGGTATGATTTACATGTCACTGTCATGGTGCGCTTCCGGCCGTTTTGTTAATTGGATATATAGCAAAACTGGCATGGCATCGCACGAATGCGTGATGAACATAAACGACAGGTCATGCATTGTATATACGAGAATATGTGTTTCATTGGCATGGTGTATACTAGATTGTGCATGCATGCGTGCATGGCAAACTTGCGATATATGGTGAACTAGATGCCATGGCATGAATGATTTCATTTGGCTCAAAGACAAACAAGGCCATGTATGCAGCTCTTTGCTGGCTGCTTCGCATTACATCGATTCCCACAGTGCGTGGGCTCTGCAGGAGTTTTTTTCGTTCAGCGTTCACTTGTGGCCGCGCGTCCGGGGACGTCAGCAGTCGCCTGTCCGGATCCCGTAGGATCCCGTATATATATATATATATATATATATATATATATATATATATATATATATATATATATATATATATATATATATATATATATATATATATATATATATATATATGCGCTCTTAGAAAAAATCGAATATTTTGGGGAGTATTTCTGCCACACAACAATAATCGTTATCGTCGCGCTTCCGGCACTTCCCGGTCACGAACGGCGCGCGCGTTGTCAGCGCGACATAGCATTCTTGATAGGAATGTGGCGAGAATATATATATATATATATATATATATATATATATATATATATATATATATATATATATATATAGCTTTCGGGTTCATGTAAATGAAGGAATCAAGTACATCAATAGCATAAGAAAGCACGTGGCAACCATCCAGTTCAGATTGAAGAATTCTGCTCGGCGGCCATCTTGTTAGGACTGCGATGCAAGCTGCATAGTATTTGACTTCAATGCTATATCCGCGAAACTATATTTGACCGGCTACGTGAGCACTGAAATAAGGATTAGGTGGCCGCTGCCCGCTTTGTTTTCTATTTTACTGACCACAACCATTATTCGAACACACCAGCCGCCGTGGTGGCGCAGTGGTTACGGTGATACGTTCCTGACCCTAAGGACACGGGTTCGAATGCAATAGCGCCGGTTCCATTTCGATGGAGGCGAAATAATAGACCCCGTTGTATTATACAGTTAGAGCGGTCGTTAGTCAATTAATAGACAAATTTTTCGACTAATTGTCAAATGACCACCGTGTCGGATTTTATTGCTTCACGAAACGAGTGCCGGAAAATTATCCCGGATCTGTCAAAAACGAGCGGAGTTACAGGGGTTTGTCGTGCGCTATAAGCCATTTCTCTACTCTCTCGTCACAACGGTGACGGTCACTCCGCGCCGGTAGCTACACAGGAAGGGAAGGAAACCTGCGAAATACGCTCCGTCAGCACGCGTGATGAAACGCATTCGTTCTCTCCCGCTGCGATTCCAGTGCGGGAGTGTGTGTGGCTCACTGCTAAGTGTTAGCATATTATCGATGGCGGTGCGGGCACGTGGCGACACCTCGGGGCAAGAAGTGCATCTGTTCCAAACACAGCTCTTGATTTATGTCGGCTGTTGGTAAATTGGTAAAGAGCATGCTATCTCTTCTTCGACGACAGAGAGCCGGCGCCGGCAGCTCCAAAGAAAGTGCACACGTACATTTTTGTGAAAAGAGGGCGCCTGAAAAATGTTTACTTCGCACTACACTTGTAAACTCTCCTTGGCCCGCGCGACTTCAATATTTGGCTAAGATGTTCATAGCAGCGTCAACTATCCGCAGGATGTGTTTTTCTCATCAAGCCCGAGGCGTTGTTCATGAGTCATGACCTCTTGATAGGACCCTATGTGGTCAAAATTATCCGGAGCCCTCCACTACAGCGTTTCTGATCGCCTTTCTGATCGCTTTGTTGCTTCAAACCCCATAAACCTATCGGAACACGCAGAGTACGGCTTGAATCTACACGCAAGCGTAGAGGGGTACCTTTTACACCAAGTTCCTCCAACACATAGCATAACACAAATGGCCAGCCTAAACAGAACGAATACTTTTTCGGCTGCACATCTCACCTGTCTGCGTATGACGAAGAGTATCGCAACGCTCTTTATCACCAGGAGAGGCCAGTTTCACGGGAGTGAATCCATTGCTATTGGAACATTTTCACGACCGTCCTGTAGCCGCCAGACGACCATCGCGCTCTGTCTACCTTGCTCAAGGAGCGCGCACCGCGGAAAGAAATCCGCGCACCATTCAACTGAGGTAGGCAAAAGCTGATATTGAACCATCCAACGCGCAAAAGAGACAAACTTGCGTACGTCGCAAAATAACATAAAATAGAAGTCCCCATAGGCCGCGGCACAGCTGCCGCGAGAAATCCGAAGCTCTCGCTCAAAGCAGCCGCGATACTTTGTTCCCTGCCTCGACGTCTCTGTCTCTCTCTCTCCCTCTGTACGTTTTTTTATGTATGTGTGTTCTTTCTCGTTTCAGCTGCAAGCACACTGGTTTCCGGTAGGTATAGGTATGTGGGAGCACATTATTTTCCGCCAGATTTCAGGCGTTGTACGAACGCAGGATCGGGCTGAACTAAACGCCGCACTCCCGAGCAGAGCTCAGGCAGGTGAGATACGGTACAGGCGCCGGCTTGAGCACCGCTGATTGGAAAGATTTAGCAGGAGCCCTTACTCAAACACGATCAATCCAAAGCGTGGCTGTCCGTTCAAGAAACGCTTCACTTCCGCTCCCATCTTTATAAGAATGTATCACTTGGCGTGGTTCCTCTGTTTGGCTGACAGGTGTAGGTTTATTGTTCCTCTTCCATGCCACTCTATAAAATCGGTATGATCGTTTAATCTTTCAATGACTTAGCGATTAACGTTTTTTTAAATGTGAAGCATTTCTTAGCGAACTTCTGCGACTTTGAGCGTATCTATCTATCTATCTATCTATCTATCTATCTATCTATCTATCTATCTATCTATCTATCTATCTATCTATCTATCTATCTATCTATCTATCTATCTATCTATCTATCTATCTATCTATCTATCTAGCCGCCTACGACTTTGTGCTCTCCTAGTCGCTTGGTTCATCGAATGTGCACCAAAATTGGCATGGCGTAACATGACTGTATGACGAACATAAATGACAAGTCATAACATGAAAATCATGACACGCATGTCATGTACAGCATGACTTACGTGCCACGCTCATGGGGCGCTGGCGGTGGTTTCGCTAGATTTATATACACCAAAATTGGTATCTTGTGACATGACTGAGTAACGAACATAAATAACACGAGTTAACATGAAAATCATGACACGCATGTCATGTACAGCATGACTTACGTGCTACGCTCATGGGGCGCTGGCGGCGGTTTCGCTAGCTTGACCTACCCCGAAATTGGTTTTGCGTGACGTGACTGTGTTAAGAACGCAAATAACACGAGTTAACATGAAAATCATGACACGCATGTCATGTACAGCATGACTTACGTGCCACGCTCATGGGGTGCTGGCGGCCATTTCGCTAGCTTGATATACACCAAAATTGGTATCTTGCGACGTGACCGTGTGAGGATCATAAATAACACGAGTTAACATGAAATTCATGACACGTAGGTCATGTACAGCATGACTTGCGTGCCATGCTCATGGGCCGCTGGCGGCCGTTTCTCTAGCTTGATCGACCCCGAAGTTGGTATTGCGCGACGTTACTGTGTGACGAACATAAATAATAGGAGTTAACATGAAAACCATGACACGCATTTTCCTCAATGACATACAAGACAATGTATGCAGCTCTTTGTTGGCTGCTTCGCATTACATTGATTCCCACAATGCGTGGGATCTGCCGGCTTTTTTTTTTCATTGGTTAGTCGTTTATTCGACATGTTCTGCGGGCGCCTACAAAAGGCTGAAACAGTTCATAGTCATGTGCAGTTTATGACGTTTCACCTTCGAAACAAGTAATTAGAGCCCGGGGTCTACTTACTTGCATTGATGGTTGAACAAAAATAAAAAGAAAAATCGCCAGGTCTGCGCAGAACGCGCAGCACAGTCACAACGAAAGCTGGAAGAGTGGCCTTTCTAGCGGGCCCGTGTTCGAGTTCCATCGAATCCTGCATATTTCGTTTTCTTTTGTTCTTATTTCGCGCGATAGCGGTTACGGACACCGGCGGCGGCAGCGGCGGCGGACAACTACGGCGACAAAATCGGCTCTTGTTGAGACCTTATAACAGCTTTGGCTGTAAAATTCAGAGCCTCCCACTCCTGAGAAGAAGTAAGCCAGCGAAGCATGTGATGATGGGGGTCTGGTATAGTTAATATTGCTACAGTGAATTTATATATTACCATTACTGATTTCATTTAGCGAATAAAGCGACATACACTCAAACATGGTGATGTCTCTCTTGCGCATGACGCAGATTATATCATGAACGGTAGCCAACGCAGCTCTGAAAAATGAAATTCCGTCGCACATGACGTTCGTTTTTTACACAAGTGGTCTTGTGATTTAGGCAAAATTGTTCAACGTCATTCTGCCATGCGCGAATTCAGGCACTTTTGTGTTTATTTTTACGCCAGGTGCATTTCTTTTTCGACGCAAGAACGCTGCATTTGTCGAGTTTGTATCTCCCGCCGTATCGGCCTTGACATCTGCCGGAATGAAGTGTGGTAGGGGAGAAGGAGGCAGAGTGTGGCGGCACCACTTGCCACGGCGCAGTGTGGTGGTGCTGCTGTAGTAATTGGAAGAAGCCGGAGATGGCGAGTAGGCGCAGCGCGCTCACGTCGAAGGAGCAAGCCGAGAGGCGTCGACAGCATCGCGAATACAGACAGCGAAAGTGGGGTCCGTGCAAACTTACTGAAATGCGGCGAAAGACCGTGAGTCCGAGAAAGAACTTCGCCGTCTGCAGTCGCTCTCGCCGGAGGAACAAGCTGAGAGGTGGCTACAGCACAAACTTGAATACAAAGGCGAATACGGCGTAGCTGTTACTCCGTCCATAGGGATGCATGAGTTCTTACGTTTGGTATTCGCAATGCCCACGAACTATAGGTGGCGCGCCGTGCTTTTCAAGATGGCGCCAGGAGGAGGGTCAACCCGTCTGTTAGCATAGGAACAGATAGGACGTACGGACCGTGCCACTTTCACCGGATGAAGTCATGAGCGGCGCTGAAATGGATATGAGACTAAAATACTTTCCCAAACCATGGAAAGTGCTAAGTACTCGCCACCTAATTATTTGCTGCGAAGTGAAAGGTTATATTTCAGCTCCGTTACCGTGCATAACGATGCTTTGCGAAATCCTGTGCGTGCTACATAAACCTGTATGAACTATAATTGACGTATGAGCTGAACGGCACTCCGAGGTAGTACGTACCGAGCCTGCCTGACGGATTTGCCGCAGTAGAGGCCGCCAGCGAGTAGCGCCATCGCTGCTGCGCGTGATGATGGCTTGCAAACATAAAAGTGTTCTGTGATAATACCCCGTCGTCATTACTTGCGCAGTCGAAAACGCGGAGTTACGTCTTCAACGGAACACAAGCATTTAACATGCCATTCAGTAGCGCTTGTGTCACAGCCATGCTGAGACTCTAGCCGTGTGTACTTCACTCGCATGTTGCAGGTTCGATCAGCACGATCGAAACATGAATATCGAAAAGAATAAACACGTATGCTTTTCGCAACGTCGAAGAAGTTCGCCGAGAGGCGTGGATTGTGGCCGTGACTGCACGTTCCATCGCTCTAACCATTTCGCTTCGTTGGTCGAGCTCGAGCGTGTTGGCGGCATGCGGCGCTCCATAATATCCACAATAATTGTGATACATGCAATGCACAAGAGGAACTATGCTTTTATTTTGATCTCGCTCAAGGATATTATACATTAAATACAATCAAAGTGACTTACGAGCGTGAAAGAACATTAACGCACGAGGGGACGTGAAGTGCAACTCGCTCCTCGGGAGTTAGCAGCTGGTGGTTCATCGTCGCTGTCACTCTCGGTGCTTTCACAGTCTTCTACGTCCAGTGAAAAATCCTCGTCGTCAAGATGGTTTCTTTCAACATCACTGCTGAAAGCAATCTGAAGAATTTCCTCCGCCGAACGACTTCGACCACTCCGCGTCACCACGTTTACAATATTAGACAGACGTCTGAGCGCGGAGAACGTTTTGCTCTCAGACCGGTCAACAAGCAAATCGCTTGCAGTGTGCTGCCACCTATCAACAAACGTACAAAAACAAGCGGCGGCAGCGGTGCGGTGGTAGCCACCGTAGCGGTGGCTATGAAACCATGAAACCCAACACACTGGCGAAGGACGGCGTGGATGGAAAGCGTTCGCTCCACGAAAGGCGTCGAGCAGACGCGTCCTCGAATGATTGAAACGTCGCTCGCACGATTCGTAACAGCGCTTTGCTGACAAAGGATAGAGGCCCTATTTTAATGTATCGCCAACTTCAGATCGCTCAGTTATACATGAGCACATCGCGAGCCCGCGCGACTTCCCTCCCGCGTGCAGTGTTATGGGACTCATGCACTACAAGAAACACTGACCAATTATATATGCAAGTAAAACAGGGTGAGCTTCAACTGAATATGTCAGACGATAACATTTAACTTACCTACGTGGCTACAGAAAGCCTCGCGAAGCTGATAGTATGTGTACACTGTGGGCTAAAGGGTAGCCTTGAAAGCGCGAGTTGCCACGTATTTTCACGAAAACTTCGCGTCTCGCAAGAACGAATCAGATTTCTCGTGTCACGGTGGGCCCGGTTTGTTCACTGATGCAGGGAACATGCAAAGTCGTAGTGTTCCTTTCTTGCCAACGCGTTAACACTGAGGCTAGCACAGCCGAACAAGGGAGCGACTGCATAGTGCCGCCATTTTGTCGTCTACTAACCCTCCTCGAGAGGACGCTCCTGAATTCCGCTCGGTGGCGCGACAGTCTATGGGCATTGCGAATAGTATGACAATGGACCATCAATTCAGAAGGCAAGAAATACTATACATTTACTGCTACAAGTAAACATAGCACACAAGCTATATAGCGCGGCATAAACAATGGCTAATGCCGTACCTGCTTCTTTATTGATGAATAATATGGTCTTGCGTCGGCTAAATGACGGATAGTGTTGGATAGGCTAGACTACATTGTTGCTACTTGTACTAAGTACGGCTACCGGGCCCACCTCTTTAACAGCTGTGCTATAGTGAAGGCGCAATATATAGTACACACGTGCGGCATCCATAGGCATCCTATAGTGACGAATCATATTTCGATTTGCTCGAGCAAGAAGTGACACCCTTGCTTCTCTGCCGACCACTTCCGGTCGAGCACTTCCGGTTTTCACAATATTCAGAAAATGTGTTTTAAAAATGCTTCGAAATGTATGGTTCTGGATCAAGTTGTTATATCGGACAAATATGATATCGGAGTATATTTCTATTTAGGTAAAGACAAGGGTCGATTAACTGTCAGCATAACTATTCAAAATTAATTGAGTTCATTGAAGGATCAGTGTGTTTTCTTTTGAGCAGATGAAATCGCAGCGGCATCCGGTGCAGCGGATCTCAGCCACCAGCTTCTTTCCCCGTGGCTCCCGAGATCCGCTTCGGCAGTGGGACGAAACAGAATGTTAACCGAAGGAATACACCAGGGCATACGAATGCCGAGGTGCGAATGGCACTACACACACACACACCACAGTATGAGGGTCGCTTGCAATTTTTTTAGGCTTGAGCGGTCTGCCTGGGGAAGTTGGGTGCAGGAACACACAGTCGCGCCACAGTAATTGCACTCATGAAAACTATTTTTGATTTACTCATTGATATGCCTAGCAATGCTTCTCTTCATCTAATCTGCCCTTAGCTTGGTGAGGAATCCGTAGCAAGCATTTAAAGAGCACTTTTTGAGGCATTTCCATGACCTTGCACCTGTTTAGCTAAAAACTGAAGTCGAAACTTCACTCCGTTTTTGCAGTACTTTTTTGCATAGGTTATGCGTAGAGCTATTGGGATGGGCAGCAGAGCTCTGAAATACAACGAAAAAGATAACGGAGGCCTTTTGGTATGACGTAAGCAAGGTGTACCCTTATATACTGATGCGCACACGCGGTACGCTTCTGAAGCTGGCGTCTTTACGGAGCGAGCCGCTCGCCCGCTCACTGCATCGCCTCAGCGAAGCGTGCGCAACGGGCGAGCGTTTTTCAAGGTGGCAGCCCGTAAGACAAGCGGCGGCGGCATCTCTATGGCAGCACCTCCAATAAATCTAACAAAACCTAATAAAAATGCCTTTTTCAATATTCTTTTCCCAGAAACTTCAATTTTATTCGGCAGGTAATGAGGCAAAGACTGCTTGATCGACAATAACTTCAACCTTGTTCGACAGCTGGCGCAGCAATGCGATCCGCTCAAACAAGAGGGGCGTCGCTCAGCTATTACTCTTCCTTTCGTGCTGCGTTCCGCTGCCCTCCCCGCTCAGCCGCTCGCCCGCTGGCTCGCAAACCCGCCTAGCTTTTGCTCACTAATGCCTCATGTACATACACAAGCTGAGGGAACAGCCCGACTTCGTAACCCTCCTATTGTTTTTTACATAGTGCATCATACATAATGCACACAGAAGAGCGTTGATGACCTGATCGCCAGTAATAGTTTCCGGGAGTTCGAGGCTCCTCAAGAAAACCCGCAACACTCGCAACCCGCAACCCGCAACCTTGCACTCGTGTTTTCTCTAATCAACCTTGGTGCGACTCGTCTTGTGCGACCCGCAACCCGCAACCCGCAACCTTGCACTCGTGTTTTCTCTAATCAACCTTGGTGCGACTCGTCTTGTGCGACCCGCAACCCGCAACCCGCAACCTTGCACTCGTGTTTTCTCTAATCAACCTTGGTGCGACTCGTCTTGTGCGACCCGTCCTGTAGCTGGAAAAGAGCACTTTAAGTTTACTCTATTGGAATGCCAGAGCATTCCTTCGCTTATTGTGCGTCCCCGCTGTCGCGAGAAAGCTGTCGCAGAAAAGCGGAACATAAGTATGCGAGAGCATGGCTGTGGTTCTTCGGGAAGCTTGACTTCAAAAGCGACGAATTGTATAGCGCAAACGGGGTACTTGGACAGACAGAGAAAACGAGGACAGGCTCTAACTTCCAACTGATTTTATTAAGCAGAATCGAACATTTATATACGGCACAAAATGCAAAAGATGAACATGTGACACAGGATGCGCTAAGCGAAAAACGTTAAGGTAGACGCTGCGCAATCAAAAACAAACAAAACAAACAAAAGCATGAAATAATGCAAAACCATCATCTTTTTCGCTTAGCGCATCCTCTGTTACATGTTCATCTTTTGCATTTTGTGTCATATATAAATGTTCGATTCTGCTTAATAAAATCAGTTGGAAGTTAGCGCCTGTCCTCGTTTTCTCTGTCTGTCCAAGTACCCCGTTTGCGCTATACAATTCGTCATGACATACCAACTAGCCCAAGCCGATACCCTTGAAAAGCGAGCGTAGGCTGGCAATGGACTAAATGGCGCCCAAGTTCTCGTCAACGCCAAAGGCACAGCGAACCCGGCAATCTGCATTAACTCAACGTTGTGGTTTAAGGATGGCCGATCAACATTCAACAGCGAAGCTGGTTAAGGCGCACGTTGGCCCATTAGGTGTTCGCAGAACCACCACGCCGAGAGATGACGTCACCATGCGTCGCCTAGCGACGCGTTGGAGAAAACGAAGGAAAAGAGGAGTGGAGAGGAGGAGGAGAGGACATAAAACAAAATAAAATTTCATGGAAAGGCGGGATTCGAACCCATGGGCTCACGGTCCGAATGCGAGCGTCGTCACCACTCGGCTATTCTTTTTTTTTGTCTTTATTGCAGGGCTTCAGTTTTCAACCGTGTAAAGAGAGTACATCCTGTCTACAATTGTTTCATGTGCAACAGCAATTCCATGCGAGGTACCCAATCGGGTACATCCTTTTGCATTTTTTGCAATTCAAGAAACGAAGTCAGCGTCTCGCAAAAGTAATCTATGGCTCGCCGAGCATCAACATCAGCGTTACGTACAGCCATTCGGGACCTCCAAATGCTGTAAAGCGCCAATAACATTGTGATATCATAAGGAAATCCATCATCATTTTCAATCATCAAATACCTTATGCCCTGTGCGTCCAATGGGAAATCTTTCTTTAGTGTCCTTTGCAGGACGTCCCAGAAGAACACCCCGTCCCAGCATTCCAGAAAGACATGCTCAATGGTTTCTGGTTTGCGACATAAAAAGCACTGGTCACCCCACGGAACGAACAACCCCTTTTCAGACAACCACGTCTTAACTGGCAAGACACCAGCATGAAGCTTAAAGAAGAAAGTTTTAACCCCCGGACGCACAGGCATGCCTTTTACGCGTTTTAGCACTTTGCTCCATTTTCCATCCCAGTACTGAGAGCGGTACAAGGGAATGGGGAGAACAACATCACATAAGTCTTTATATAACTTTTTACGGGAAACAGTGCCTAAATATTCAATAGAAAATCGTGCCTTGAGGAAGCCAAATGACTCGATAATCTCTTTAAAGTAACCTTGTGTTCGACCTTTCAACCTAACAGAAGACACTACAAACTCGGGCAAAGCATTGGCCAACCGCACTTGGCAGACCGTGCGCAAAAACGGGTCTTGAACGTCACGAAGGTACAAGAAGCGATTTACGAGCTGTCGCAGAAACAAATGCGACAAACCCAAACCACCGTCACGCAGACGTCGAAAAAGATTCGTCCTAGTAGTCTTCTCTCAGGTGGAACCCCAAATAAAGACGGCAAAAATACGATGAAGTTTTTGAAGGTTGACTCGAGAGCAATGAAGTACTTGCAACACGTACCACAATTTTGTAATAAAGAACACGTTACAAATGGTAGCGCGTGCAAAAATGGATAAATCCTTGGCCTTCCATTTTTCTGCTTTTTCTCGGATTTGAGATGTCTGCCCGTGCCAATAAGGTTCACTGTCGCTGTAATTTTCGAGAGGAATGCCTAAATACTTAACCGGTGTTGTGAGCCACTGGACGTTCATGAAATAATTTGGCGTGAGCTCCCAATCTCCATGTCAGAAACCAAGACATTTTCCCCAATTCACTGCGTTTCCACTAACCTCACTAAAGCGTTTTACGATGTTAACTGCATCTGCAATACTTTCGAGGTTTGTACAAAAAATCGCTATGTCATCAGCATACGCCAGTAGGCGCACTTCACATGCATGAAGCCTGAATCCTTGAATTGCGTTACTGTTCAATATACTGAGACAAAAGCTTTCAATGAATATGCAGAAAAGGAGAGGAGAGAGCGGGCACCCTTCGCGTACAGAGCGCTGCAATTCTATAGACTTTCCTACCTCTTTGTTAACTATAAGGCGAGTAGTACATCGTGTATATGCCATCTTAACGGCTTCTGTTATCACTTTACAAACGTTCACGTGCTCTAAGCCTTCTATGAGCAAGTCATGCGGAACGCGATCGAAGGCTTTCTCCAAATCAACCTGAAGCATCGCAACCGGAGAGTTCATGACATCGCTGCATTCTAGTACGCACCTCGCTTTATGAATATTCGTGAAGATGCTCCTCCCCTTTATTCCACATGTTTGATGCGGACCTACAATTTCTTTTATTACGCCCTGTAACCTATGTGCAATTATTTTCATAAAGATTTTGTAATCTATATTGGTTAGACTGATTGGTCGATAAGCGGAAACCTGCCGCAATTTGATTGGATCATCTGTTTTAGGAATGAGAATAGTATGGGAGGACAGAAATGACGGAGGCAGAGATTTCACCTCAAATGCTTCGTTGAAAAGGTGCGCCAAAATTGGAGACAACTCGTGCTTGAACTTCTTGTAAAAAGCCGCACTTAGACCGTCCGGTCCAGGCGACTTGCCGCAGTTGAGGTGATCGATCGCTCTCTCTACCTCACCCACCGAGACAGAGAGTTCCAATCTATCTTTAGTTTCATCAGCGACCTGCGGCATGGACGACAAAAATTCTTTTGTGAAGTGGTCACGATATACAGGACCTATTGCAAACAGCTTGCTGTAATACTCGTAAAAAGCCTGCGCAATGTCATCCCTGGCATTTGTTAGAACACCATTGTACACAATCTGTGTTATTAAATTACGCTGGGCATAACTCTTTTCCATACCCAGAGCACGTTTCGTAGGACTCTCATCAGTTACCATTTTTACCGCGCGGGCCCTAATTATTGCTCCATGATATTTCTCGATGTCTAGAAGTTCCAATTTTTCTTTAACAGCACGAATGTCTTCCTTAAAGTTTCCCGGCATTCGGCTCTCTTCCTCTAAAAGTGCCTCCAAGTTTGAACGTAAAACGTGCTCATTTCTGCGTCCTTCGAACTTAAGAATAGTGGACTTTTCTATAGCTTTCATCTTTATTTTTTGCTTAAATATTTCCCACTTTGGACCAGTTCTCGAGCTATTGTCGTCATTAAGCTCTTCTATGCTCTCTTGTATTAATGTTTGGAAAACGTCGTCATCAAGGAGTTTGTTATTCATTTTCCATAAATCCCAATTAAACTTTCCTTTCCTTTCTTTTCTGCTGCAAATGGTAAACTTAACCAAACAATGGTCAGTGAAAGATAGAGTAGTTACAGAATAATCTGTACACAAAGGTACAATATCAAGCGACACGTAGGCACGATCAAGGCGAGAGTGACTTAGTCCCTGAAAATGCGTCTTGGACGCGATGGCCACTCGAAATACTTTCACCTAGATCCTCAAGGGCGTAATCATTTATCATATCTGCTAACTTAATTGTACTCGCCTCGCGATATGGGGTAGAACTCGTTTTGTCCCGTGCCGAACAAACGCAATTAAAATCGCCGAGGAGGATAAGAATGCGGTCATTGTTGCAATAATCACTTACACGGCAGAAAAAGTCTAGACGCTGAGCAACGTCAGTTGGTGCATACAAACAAACAACTCGCCATTCATTGCCGGCGAAAACAAAGTCGCAAATCACAAGGCGACCCGATTTACAGCTTGTGACCGACTGTATACCAATGCCCAAGCAGTTACTAATAAAGAGAAGGCATGCTCCGGACGAGCCAACAGCATGACTAACACACACATTGTAACGCGCCGAAAAAGGGCGTACCATGTCATCGGTCCGGTCTGCACGTTCAATTTTCGTTTCCTGAACTGCAAATATATCTAATTCCTGCTCCGTCGCAACACGATACAATTGGTTTTGTCTCCTTTTAGCTGCCAATCCACGAATATTAATTGTTCCTACGCGCAGGGACCTTTCCAATGACACAGTTCTGTCGCCGTTCGAGGCCGACGGCAAGACGCCCTCGTCATGCATATCGACGCCTTGCACCCACGCCATTGTAACGGCTAAAAATTTGCATCTTTGTCGCCCCTTGATAGGGACGAAGTACGCATGCGAACAGCACCGCGCGCTTTCTTCTTTGCATTACTGACACCCACAGACGCTTCTATCTGCTGCATACGCTGATCCTGCGACGCGGCAACCACATCCTCATGGCGACGTTTTGCTGGTGCTGCCTCGGCGTCCATCTCCTCCGCTGCAGTTGCGATGACCGCCGGTTCTTTGCCCGCTGCCTCTGGAACTTGAGAGACGCTGCATGCGTCCCGCTGTTCTCTGGCAGATTCCTCCGCCAGGTTTCCCACGTCGACGTCGTCCGCGTTCGCTTCCACCGGCTCTTGACGCTTACCGACGCCCGCGTTGTCCATCGCCGACGGTGGGTACCCGGAGACGCTATCGTCCTTGGCCGCTCCCTGGTCGTTTCCGTTCATAAAAATTGCTGCAGGTGCCGCAGCCTGTTCTGCCTCTTCCTCGTCCATGATGAGCTCGCTCTGGTCTGAAACAGCAGGCCGTCCTACCGCTCTGGCGTAGCTCCGCGTGCAAGCCTCCTGTGTGTGGCCAAATGCATGACATTCGTTGCATTTTGGAACTCTGCAGTCCCGCCGTATATGGCCCGTATGTTTGCAGCGAAGGCATAACGGTGCTCGCCCTGGCGCAACAATGAGCGCTGTACCGCTGCCTAGACGAATCTGATGCGGTATATCGTCAAGTGCGACACGTTCCTTCAAAAATAGTCTCACAAACTTCGTCAGGGAGTCAGCACATTCAAATCCTTCCACTTTCCACCTGTCGTTTGTCACCTCCTTTACTTCACCATACTCGCTAAATGTCCTTCGAATGCTTTCGTTAGAAACATCTAAAGCCACCCAGTGCAACTTTAGACGCACCTCTTGCCTGTTAGGGTCAATGACGATGCACAGCCGGTCCTTGACTACCAAGCGACCTGCTTCCACAAGCTTCTTTTTGGCCTCATCTGTCCGCAGGTTGACAAGCCAGACGTGTGACATCTGGTAGGCACCGATAACAGCCACATCTTTGATGACACCGGCGTCTTGCAAAGGCTTTCGAAAATCTTCGATGCGATACGGCGTTCCTGAAATATCGCAGTGCAATACGACTGCACGCTTCATAGCATCACCTGATGAAACAGTGGGCAGTACAATCGTGTAGTCCTTTGGCACGGTAAAAGATGGGGTACCACGGCCGTAAGCGACCGCTGTCGCAGCTCTCTGGGAGCTAACCATCCTGCGTCCGCACGCGTCGGTGACCAGAAGCAGAATGACTCGGCTATTCTGGCATGCTGGCACAACAAGCGTTTATGGGCACCATATGATTCCGTTGCTATGGGCGACAGAACGAGAACAGAATAGAGAACGAGCGAATACAGAATGAAAGAAAGAAACAGAGAGAGATAGAGAGAGCGAGACAGAGAGAAATATACAGATAGAGAAAGAAAGAGATAGAAAGAGAAAGACAGAAAAAGACAGCATGGCATAGCCGTGTATAGCATAGTATAGCGACAGGGTGGGAGATGAGGATGAGGAATAAAAAAGGAGGAGGGGATAGGGTAAAGCATAGCATATGCAGTAAAGCAAGGGGGTGAAAACGTGAAGTGCGGTTGAGGAGTACTAATGTGAGGGGGAGCAAGATGAAAAGGAGGAGGCGAAGGCCTCAAGCTTCGCCGTTTACAGTCTTCGTACGACTATTGCCTAGCTGTCCCCATATTTTAAATGCGGAGCTGCTTAAGCCGGCCGCGATCTGTCCAACGCGAACCAAAAAAAAATCTCCGTGCGGCGAGGACGTCACCACCCGTTGCCTAGCAACCTGTTGCACAGAGCGCACCAGCTCCGCTAGTCCATACACGGCTGTGCCACCAGACCGCCTGCCTGGACACTGCGCGCAGCCGCGCGGTCGCGCCAGACGTGACGTCACGGCCAAGTGCGCACGCGCTCCTTCGTTCCATAGAAAGCCGGCGCGTGGCGGCGGCGCGCCAGACGCTGACATGGGGAGACCGGAGAATGTTCGAACTGCCGATGAGGAAGCCGCTCACCGGGAATAGAGGCGCGCGCTACGTACGTGTGCTCTTGCACTTTCAACATTCCACGGCATATTACGGACGAAATGGCCAGTGGGACATCCTAGACTCGATTGGAACTTGACATCATTTCGCATTACTTCGCATCACTTGGCATCACTTGGTATTCCATAGCATCACTTCGTATCTCCAGGACCAGCTAGGAGCCGATTAGCTCCGCTGTGCCTTTAGCCTTGCCCTCCTTATGCAAGCTACTGTCGGCTTTTTTTTAACACGAAAGTGTTTTATGCCGGGGTCCACCAAGACTTCAGTTACGTATTTCCGTCACGAAAATGACGTCGAAAAAATATACACAATCAGATGGCAAAGAAAAAAAGGTACCGTCAACGGGCATCGAACCCACGACCGCTCCGTCCGCAACAACAGATGCCGGGCACGCTGTCCACTGCGCCACGGTCATTTTCTTTTTTAATTTCCGGTTGTACATCACACAAACGGGTTCAACAGAATTATGTTACATGACACCACAAATATGTAGACACACATACCGCCAACCACTCACATTCTCTGGAGGCTTTACGAACGCGCCTTTTATATCTACCACTCTCACTGTAGGCTAGGTGGCGCTGACCTCTGGGAGTGGTTGGAGTGGTAAGGTAAAGTAATTCGTCATTGCTGTGGCCTCCGCGACTAGCAGCTGCAACGCGTTTGCGCGTCCGTCCCATTCGGCGCGTTTTCAATAGAAGTTGAATTTTGTGAATGGCTTAACACACCGCGAGGTGGCGACCTTTGCCCAAGCGTCGTGAAAGCGTCGGTACAGTGTACTAGAACACTGTAGCGTCGGCCTCGCTCAGCATCACGCTAATACAAACCAACAAGAGATCTGCGAGGAGGAGGAGGAGGAGAGGTTGAGGAAAGGAAAAGGCGCAACTTCTGCAACCCTAATTGGGGCTCTGCGACGCGCGCCTGCCTCACCTGGCTGTAACACCGCGTACCATGCTCACACGCTCACCCCGAGAAAAATCGCGGCCGGGCTACCGGGGCGGCACGACGCGCTTTGCGTTTCCCTCTAGTCCGGCCGTGGTGTTCAATCACATTTTAACATGCCGCGGGATGGCGAGAAAGTTCTGCGTCCAATATGCGACGCTCTTCTGGCTATCACACCTCGTTCTCTCATTACGCATTCACCGTTAACTACTACAGCTACCACAATGGTTTGTTTCATCATTTAACATGGACGTTAGTCGTCGGGATGGAGAAGTACCACCAATCATCAAAGTGGATGCATACACGTTAAACGGCGCCATTAGCTGCCAGACATCAATATACATTGTGCAAAGTCTCTTATATCAATGTACACTAAGCATTCAGTTAATTCTGTAAGGGCACGCTTTACTTTCGTGTTAATCCGATTCCTATGACGGAGGGATCAACCATGTTTTTTAAGTCAACGTTCAACCGTTTTTAACGCCCCGCCACGGTGGTCTAGTGGTTATGGCGCTCGACTGCTGACCCGAAGGTCGCGGGATCGAATCCCGGCCGCGGCGGCTGCATTTTCGATGGAGGCGAAAATGTCTGAGGCCCGTGTACTTAGCTTTAGGTGCACGTTAAAGAACCCCAGGTGGTCGAAATTTCCGGAGGCCTCCACTACGGCGTCTCTCATAATCATATCGTGGTTTTGGGACGTTAAACCCAAGATATTAAAAATCAACCGTTTTTAACGACCTAGGCATTTATAACTATCAATGCAGCAGCTTTTGTCGATTAATGTGCATTCTTGGCAGACACTTTCAAAAAGGGTGGAACAAAGGGTGTACTCATGAAAACCACAAGTTAAACACGCACTCACGCAAAACATGGAAAGCACAAGTGCGTTACAGTTTAATTGCGTAACGCTCGAGCCCGGTTTTTATTTATTTATTTTTAACATGAAAGTGGTTTATCGAAAAAATTTACACGATCAGATGGCAAAGGAAAAGCGGTTTTATCTACGGGCATCGAACCCACAACCGCTCGGTCGGCCACAACAAATGCCGGGCTATCCACTGCGCCACGGTCACAGACACTAGAGGCTTTACAAACGCGCCTTTTATATCTACCACTCTCCCGGTCGGCTGAGCGCTGTTTCCCTCTGGGAGTGGTAAAGTAATTCGCCATTACTGTGGCCTCCGCGATGAGTACCTGCAAAGAGTTACATGTCCGTCTTATTTGGCGCGTTTTGAATAGAAGTTCAATTTTGTCAATCCCTTAACACACCGCGAGGTGGCGACCTTAGACCAAGCGTCGTAAAAGCGTCGGCCTCGCTCATGGCATCACGCTAATCCAGACCAAAAATAGCTCTGCGACGCGCACCTGCCTCACCTGCTGTAAAGCCGCGTTCCCCGCTCACGCGATCGCCCCGAGAAAAAAAAAATGACCGCGTATCTGCGTGCTTCGCTGCAAATGTAGTCGAAAGACGATAGTCTTGTGCTGGTCGTACTACACGAGACCTACTCCTCTACGCTGACCCGCCGCATCTGCCTCATAGCGTCGCATTTTCAGCGCAGCCTATGAAACATTACGTTCTTTCAAATTACTTATCTACGTAATTTCTTGTAAAGGAGCACACCACCTAATACTTTCGTACTGATGTTGCGCCTCAGATATGCGTAATATTTACGTTTTTGATCGACAATGTTCACAAATATGAACAGCCGTACCAGTTCAAGATGGCTTGGTGGTAAACAAGTGGTTAAACTTTGGCCGGGTGGCTGAATTGGGTGACAGACAGACAAACAGAAAGGCAGAAAATTTCTGCGTTTAAGTTCCCCAAGAAAGACTATCGTCTTTAAAATCGCGGCCGGGCTAACGGGACGGCACGACGCGCTTTGCGTTTCCCTCTGGTCCGGCCGTGGTGTTCAATCACGTTTTAACATGCTGCGGGATGGGACCAAGTTCTGCGTCCAGTATGTTCTGCGACCAAATTCTGCGACACTCTTCTGGCTATCACCTCGTTCTCTGATGACGCTTTCATGGTTAACTACTACAGCTACCACAAGGGTTTGTTTAATCACTTAACATGGGCGTTAGTCATCGGGGTGGAGACGTACCACCAATCATTAAGTGGGTGCATCCACGGTAAACGGGGCTATAGCTGCCACACATCAATATACATTGTGCAAACTCTTGTATCGATGTACAGTAATCATTCAGTTACTTCTTTAAGGGCACGCTTTACTTTCCCGGAGCGATCAACCATCTTTTTTCTCATTATGCGCGATAGCTGCTACGGACACCGACTGCTTCTGCGGCGGAAACGACACTGCCGCCGCCGCTGTTGTTGTGATGTCAGGGATGTTGTTGTGATCTCATAACAACCTTCGCTGTAAAAGTGTAAAATTTTAATCGATCAAGTCGGTTAAATGAAAGGCAGACATCCCTGAAGATTAACTATTTTTCGGGAACACTTTTCATTGCTTACTGAATCAATCATTCAGCGCAAATACCATCCCTGCTGTAATAAGCCGCATTGACTATATTTACGCTTTTCCGGGTGACTAGCCAGTACCTATCATTTCTTTTTTACCTCTTCGCAATAAAACCTGATGCCACATCTCAGTACTTACATATTTTTTGGCGGCTACTTATTCCGGTACAACTAATGGCGGATGATGCTTCTCAACAAATATACGTTCACTACGAATATTGCAATACTTATGTACTCTGTTTTACGTTGTTACCTTACATATTAGTAGATATTTTGTTCTTCGCGTAAGTAGTTGTCGTTTCGAAGTTCACTGTCAAACTTGCTATTTTGTACTTCCTTAGTTTCTACGTCACATATTATTTCGTATTTTTTGCTAGGAGTCGCAAGATATAGCGAACTAAGTGTCGCAATTGTTCAGAGAACGACATCAATTGAATCATTAACCATAACGATTGTGTTCTTTTTTGAGAAGAGTGGTTTTTTGCAAGATGCATATATCTTGCAAACACCTCCTGACATGATCGCTATGTGCAGCTAGTTTTTTACCACTTTAGAATTCAGTAAAATGTCAATATAGTTTCATTGAAATTGTCGATGGTGTTCTCATTACTTATGTTGGAATGCATACAAGTGCGCATTAGAATGGCTAGTTTTTTAAAACACGAAAGTGTTTTATGCCGGGGTCCGCCAAGGTTTTCATGACGGATTGCCGTGACGGGAATACGTCAGCAAAATGAACGCCATCAGAACGCAAAGAAATAAACTATAAGAAAAAGTTCCGTTGACAGGAGTCGAACCCATGACCTCTTAGTCCGCGACAATGGCTGGCGGGCGTTTAGCCCACTGAGCTACCGCCAAACTTATAACGGAGACTACATGAACGCGCCTTTTATTCGTCACACTTTCCATTAACAGTGCTCTTGCATGGATGGATGGATGGATGCTATGAGTGCTGTTGCTGCGACCGTCCCATTCGGCGCATCTCCAATAGAAGTGTAATTTCGTTTAACACAGCACGAGGTGGTGGCTTTAGTCCCAAGCCTCGCTCGAAAAGCAGCTTTCCGACGCTCGCCTGGCTGTCGCACCGCGTTCCCTGCTCGCCATGTGATAATTAACGGCCGGGCTAGAGGGAAGACAACGCGCGTAGCGTTTCCCTTCGCGTTTCACGACGCTTTGGAGGAGTGCATATCGAGTATCAGTGTTTATTATGTGCATGTTGATGCCATATTTGCGCGCGATTCACCATATGCGGTGTCCACGTACATGTTAAGAACTTCAGCAACCGCGATGATAAAATCATGGTCATGGGCGTTAGTCGTCGGTACGGAGATGTGACATTAGGCGTCAACGTGAGTGGTTCCACATCAGGCGGTGCTACATCTGCCAAACAACAATAGACATTATACAAGCTCTGATATACCAACGCAGTAAAGCAATTAACTACTTCTGTGACGACGCGTTTCACTTTTGCCGATTCCTATGACAGAGGGATCCACCATCTTTTTTTTTTGTCTTGCTTATTTCATGTTTCCTAGATGTGTTGCTTTATCCTTTTTTTTTTGCAAAACATTTGCAGTGTTCCCTTTCCTGAGGCACTTCTTCTGAGTTTTTTTATCATGTATGAAAAATAGTAAATCCGTGCTCCACATTCCTGACTTTAAGAAAACATTTGCTTCATCAAATTGAATACGTAGAGTTTATTTCTATAGTTCGTTCACCCGAATCACAAAACCTCACAGGGTCCCTATGCATTATACAAGGACGACGCGACGGCAAAAGCCACCTTCTTTTTCCTCTCATTCTATGTACTGATTCGATCCCCACCCCAGCACCTCCAAAAGCTTCCTCCACCTAACGTGGTTTTACACTGCCTCCAGGATCGGAGGCATTGTAAGCTTTCATGTTGTAAAATATTACCACTTAAAACCTCAGCTGGTTATCATCTGCACCTCAACTCGCATCGCACTGCCTCCGCGATCGGCCCGCCTTTGACCAAGCGACGAATTCACGTGATAACTCCATCATGTGACGTCGTATTGTGGTCATGATGGCATCAGTAATTATGGCGATCTGTGACGTCAAGATGACATATAGTGACGTCATCACGTGATGATGACGTTTTTCGTCACTCGTGTTGACGCCGATGATTAATTTTCGCGATTGATGAGTCATCTAAGGCTTCGGTCATAAGATCTTGTTACCTAGACACACACGCACGTAGCTGCCATCAACATCAAACAACGAGGCCACTCCTCCTTCACATTTAATTCCGCATTGCCGCGTCATCTGGCGGCAGTCCAATTTGAAGCACGTTCAGTTTTTATCGTCTTGCTGAGAATGGAATGGCAGTCCTATGCAACCACTGCACGTATCTCATATATAATAAATGCTGGGGTATTATATCTGCAGTGCTCGTATCGAACATGCTAGTTTGGACGATGCACGTTGGATGGAAAGCTTCGTGCCAAAATATTGGAATGCAGTTGAATGAGCAGGCATGGAATGGAACAGCTTGTAGTTCATATGGACCTTAAGTGGCAAAACCTGCAAATAAATGTGGTTTCTTTTATGTTTTAGCAGGCTTGCTAGAGGTGTCCAAATATTCGAAAATTTTGAATAAATAATCGAATAGTGTTCTATTCGACCAGGCACTCGAATCAAAAAGTGCATATTGGAAAGACCGAATATTTCCGAATATTTGTCCAATACGCATCAACCATGAAAAATGTTCGAAGGAACGAGACGTAGGTTAAACGACGGGTAACTTTTCTTGTTTTCATCTAGTTACCCAGATGCATGCAACCTATGTACTCACGGCACTGCGATGCCATGTTGATCACAAGATGAAGGGGTTTTGCTTAAACCTCCAGTGCCGCCGAAGCAAGAGTGTCATTACTTACCGATCTTCACAATGACGTTTATGATAAAGTTAATTCATGAAAATTGCTTAATATTGATATATCAGGTTCATTTAAAACTGTTGATGAAGCACCTTCTTGAATTGTGTAGTCACCGCTATATATAAGCTTGCAGTTACACAATATTTTGAGAGCCCTAGTTGCTGCTCAGATTGAATAATTCTGGTATTAAGTGGCGGTTAGAAGTAATCGTAGTGATGTATCGTTGAAGCCTGTGAATATTTCTTTCAAATAAAACCTTGTCGAATTCTTGGGCTGTTTTGAAATTTGTTGCCTTACTAAACGAAAACAATTCGAAAAGTATTCGCGTCGTATTCGTGTTCAATTTGATTCTAAGGTTCACTATACGCCCACACCTAAGGCTTACTGTTTCGACAAGTATGTACCACTTGAAAAATGACCAGAAGGTCGCGGGTTCGATCCCGTCCGTGGCGATCGTATTTCGATACAGCCGAAATGGTTGACACCCGTGTTCTGTGCGATGTCAGTGCGCGTTAAAGAACACCAGATAGTCAAAATTTCCGCAGGCCTCCACTACGGCTTCCCTCATAATTATGTCGTGGTTTTCGAACCTGAAACCCCACATATTTTTAATATAACACTTGAAAGTAAACTCACGTGTCCGCCACTTTGTGACGTAACCACTCAATACTGGTATTTATTTCGGAAAAGATATTATCACATATCTTTTTATGTTGTCATGTTTACAGCCTAGAGGTCACGTGCGCTACGTCGGGCTGCCACTTGCGAGAGCTTTTTCTCTCGACTAAGCAAACTAACACCCATAGAACGCCGACGAAGAAGCTAAAAATTGAGAGGACCAAGAACATCTTGTTGTACGAGCCAAGTTCATCCCTGAAGAATCCTGCAAATGGGAAATGTAACGTCACTGATCTGGAATACGCGCATGGTATATGGAAATCAAAGGCATTGCAGTACAAGCCTTGTTAAGTTAATCTCAAACCTGGGAGAAAAATTACATTCAAGGGAAGACTTGCCAGCGCTTGTTTGAATATACACCGGGGTATAGGTTGGGAGCCAATGAACAACAGTTAGTCGTAATCAATGCTTCTGCAGCAAAAAAGAAAAGAAAACTCAGTGTGTTGGACTAAACTGCCTTGGTTCTTGAGGTACATAGATATTCAGAACTTAAGCAGTCGACTTCCGAAGCAGATGAGAATATTGCGATGTCTTAGGCACGCCAACATCGGACGAAAGACCACGTTGACAATTTACGCGAGGTCTTTGTCCCGTGCTGCAAACAGGCCCTAAGAATAATCACGTATGTGTCTGTGTCTTTCAAAGTCCACAACATAGAATAGTGTAGTGGACGCATATGCAGTGTTTTCCGCATAAAATAGATGCAGAATACGTATATCTCTTTGTCACAGCGTAATTCCTTGTAATTCTCGTTGAAGAGCATTAAGCCCGGTAAATGTTGAGAATGCAAGACACGGGACTAATGACGCGGCTTGCGGATAGGACCATTGAATATATCTAAAGGGGGGCTGTCAACGAATCACAATGATGATGTCATGAAGCTTTTGCAGGCTAGCTGTCATCATTACATGACAAGTGCCCGATATGTATTAGCCCTAGAGTCGAAAAGGAAAAAAAAGTATGTTTCGTACAAATGCCGATCAGGCCGATAACAACCAGTCATGCATTTTCATCTACTTGACATATATAGCTATAACATATGAATAAATTTTGTGTGAGCAGTGGTAATAATGTGCCTCAGGTAAGGCTCTCTACATTTCAATAGGCGGACACACCTGCCTTAAAAGCGGTCCCCTCATTTTTGAATGTTAGTAACGAAGAGTTGTAGATGATGTCACACCATTTTAAGTCACATGCTTGGAGTAATCGAAACGATGAATTTAAAGAAAATTAGACTATATACCGTTGTGACAACAGAAAGGCGAGATGAAGTTCTAGCAAGACGCTGAAGCCCCATTTCGTAACGGTGTGTCAATTAAACGTGTTCAATCGCATAATTTAGATGTCCAAGCAAACACGCTTCAGCGCTCGGATTTCCATAGTGCTCACCGAAAGCCCTACTCCGACATTTTCCATCTTTCAATCACTAACGTTCTTAGTCCTACCACGGCGCCTGGCAACCTTGGTAAACATTTCTAAACTGCGCGTCAAGAACGGGCAAAATTGGGAATGTCGAAATTTTTATTTAACCACTGTCTGCACACCAGCCACATATTCTGCGGGCAAATCACCACAAATATTTCCTACATTTTATCGCTATATATGAAGATCGGAAGTGTGCTCCAAACAGGCTTGTTTTTTGTGTTTTTTCTACAAAAACGCAAAAATGCGTGCGATATTTTAAGTGCCACAAATCGCCCTGATGGCTTCTCTGTAAACTTATCTTGTTTTTTGTGGAAATGTGTAACGTCCACTTAGGAAATGGGGGACGAAATGTATTAACGCCTGACAGGGTCCTCGCCCCTGCAACAACAGTTTCGACACATGGACTGGCAACATAAACGGAGGTGATGGTCTATATTGAGTACTTGCATAGGGAAACTCACAGAAAAGTAAAAGTGCACGTACAACATTCAGTGGTTACACAGAGATTAGATAAGTATATGCAGGAATGCATGAAACTCCAAACATTGATCATAGAGCATGTAGCGCAAAAATTGTTGCACAAGCAAAATCATTAGGCACAAATAAAAAGGACTATACGCTGGAGTTTACACAACAGAGATGTATTCCTGAGTTGCGCTGCCATAAGTTCGATAAAAACTATGAAAGAAGTAGTTGGCTGATTTCCCGCTTTAATATTTTTCGGATGTGTGGTTCGTTATTTTTCCATACAGTTGTTATTTTTCACGAGTCTCGTAATATGGTAGTGCCGCTGTTTATGAACGATAGTTTGTCCAGATGGTGCTATTCGGTTGGTTAACATATCCCAATGTATAAGGCAGGAATTTCTGAAGACTTTGTATAATGAGTGAAAAAAGTAGGGTTGGAATACGCAACCATCAGCAAATCTCTGAGAGATGCTTACCAATGAAAGTTGACTTTCCTAGGAGGAGTGGTCCGCACAGGGCACCCACAACTGCATAACCTACAGTAAGGTTGTCGAGTCCCAAGCAATGTGCCATCATAACGCTCTGCATTGTAGTGGCGCAACCCAGGAATAGTGCAAAGCCAAGACATGCTGTTAGCAGCGTCCAGTAGGACTCACAAAATGGCAGCGACACAAAGCACGTTCCCATGAGGAAATAATTCACGCTCATCAGCGTCGATCGTGACAGGAGCCCACTGTCAGTCATCCAAGGGAGGAAAAGTCTGCCCAAGAGATCCGTGATGGATGTGTACGTGACGAAAGACACGCCATCCTCTAGTGAGAACCCTTTGTCCATGGCGAAGTCCACGATTGTATTGAGGAAGATGTCGCAGTTGTAGGAAAAGGCTAGCCATGTGATTGCGAGTATGTACATCATTAAAGATTTAAGGACTGCTCGGAGTTTTCCCAGTGCTACGTTGGTGGCGGGCATTGTTTTCCGTCGCTTTGACTTCCCGCTCAAGAGTGACAGCCGCCGTGTTTCCTCCTCAGCCTTTTTTTCTTTTCCTGTCTCTCTGAATCCAATGCGGTTCCCGGAAGGCAAGGCTCACGGCGATCATGTTCATGAGCACAGCTCCAAGAAGCAGGAGGCTGCCGCGGAAGCCGTATGTCTCGCTGAGGAAGAGCACCAGCTTGGGGAAGGTGGCGGCAGAGACTGTGGCGCCGGCGAACATTATGCCGTTGGCGGCACCCTGGTATCGTTCGAAGTACATACTGATGAGGACCTGCAACGTGGTCGCCAGTATACCTAGGCCCATACCTGCACACATATTGTACAAAAATTTGTGAGCATTTCCACTCGGCGAAGCGAAGCGAAGCTGTTTAGTGCAAGACACAGACGTCAACGGTGGAGGCCAGTTTAGTATGAAAAACCAGGCTGTCAACGTGCTTACTAAAGTTCAAACAACTGTGCAGAGCCAATAGGGACACATCGACGGCGACACCGCTATCGAGGTGCACTATAAGCGACGGCTGCTCGCAAAGTTCAGCTACAAGACCGCATTCTCAAGTTCTCAACATGTGTCTTCTTGTATGGCTTGCCACCCTCCTGAATCGACGTTTCTTTATATCATGAGTAGGCTTCACTGCAACAGACAGTGTGGAAAGGCTAGGTCACGAAGTCCAAGCTTACACCGATGCCATTTAAGACGGCTTTACTTCTAAATTTACAACGATTTCTGCGGCGAAACTTTTCCAGCGGGTATCTGAGTGTTCTATTATCAAAATAAAGGGCGCTATACTCGTCGACAACTTTTCTTGGCCGTACTATGCAAGGTACTTAACCGAAACGCATGCCTGCTGCTGTGCCGAAAAGTAGCACTGAAGTTTACTGATAATTTTCTCATTTGCCTTGCTTCAATAAAAGCTGCATTATTATTCACGAGACTCAAATAGTTGCGGGAAGTCATAGGTAAAATACAGTTATTGCTCACTTTGCAAGAACGCCTTCCTTTTCTTTCTATTTCTTTGACAGCGCCACCTTTTGCAGCACGCCCGTTTTTCAAAGTAAACATGGCGTCCATGACGTAGTGGGTCAGTGTGCGGCCGCAAGCACGCTGTTTAGTTCTCGAAGAAAAATATGCTCGTAATATGACACTAAAATGTGCACTGAACAATCCAAATGTTTCTCCCTTTCTCATTTTTCGTGTATATATTTTCTAAACGCGTTAACGATGCGAGCGAGCTAAACCGAAATGAGCCGCAAGCTGCCGTACTACTTTCGGAGCAACATGAACGAGCGGAAGCCCCGCCTCCATAGCCTTCGCTCCACTGTCAAGTTGTCGCAACTATATGACGTTTTTATTATTATTTGATTAAATTCTTGCTGTTTACAGCAGGGCACGGGTGACCAAGCCTACAATGATACCCTTAATGTCGAACACAGAGAGCGAGAGCGAACACTTGGCGAAAAAAATTTCGTCGCGAGGCGGGAATCGAGCCCGCGTACCCAAGAACAGAAGGTGGGCGTCGTAACCACTTGGCTATCCAGGCACGCTAGCAGAGCATAGCATAGCCTTGTATAGTATATTGTAGCAAGGTGGCGGGAAAGGGAAGTGAAGGAGGAGGTAAAGGAGGAGGAGAGAGAGTACAGCATAGCACAGAAAGAAAAAGAAAGAGGGAAATAGAGAGGAAGAAAGGGAAGGTACACAGAAAGAGGAATAAAACCAAGAAGAGAGGGAATCAAAGAAAGAAGCATATAATAGGAAGAAAGAGAGAAAGACAGCAAGAGAAAGTAAGAGAGAGAAAGCAGTAGAGAGAAAGAGAGAAAGACGGGCAACAAAGAGAAAGATACACAGAGCGAGACAGACTAATAAATACGTAGAGAGAGCTGGAAGGAAATAGAAATAAACAAAAACAAAAGTGACCTAGCTGGTAAAAACAGAGAGAGAGGAGAGAAAAAGAAAGAAAGAGACGACGAAAGAGAGGGAGAAATAAAGAGAAGCAAAGACGGCTGCCCAGCTACGCACTTACTTCGGGCTTGCCACAACTACTGCGAAGCTGCCTTAATTTTTTTAGAATTTTATTAATTCTTTAGTGTTGCCCCGAAGCCCGACAGGACATTTGCCACGTGCCCACGTACTGGAAAAATACACGGACCCCTAGCCATATAGAGCTTTGCTGTTAGATAATCCAGCGCCTCCATCAATATCGGCCCGATGTTGTGTGCTGCCTGGGTACGTTCTCTCCTCCACATTTCCGTCCACGTCAGCCTCACTTCACTGGTCACCCCTACTTCCTCTACCCGCCCTTTGTTATACGTACTCTACACGGCTACGCTATACATGGCTGTGATATACATAGTATTGCCTGCGCGATGCCATGCATTGCTATGCTATGCTGTACCCTCTCCCCTCCTCGTTTGCTTCATCCTCACTCTGAATTTCCTTTCTCGCGCCTTTACTGCACCATACTTACATGGCTATGTTATACATGTCTTTGTCTGCGCGACGCCTAACATGGCTACACTATGTTTTAACTTCTCCCTTCCGGCTTTTCTTGCTCCTCACTTTCACATCACTCCTGCCCCTCACATAACTCGCGTGCCCCATGGCTATACTATACTATACATGGCTGCTCTATGCATGTTTTTGTCCTGCCTGATGTCAAGGGAGATGAGAGATGACGACGACACCATACGATGGCAGCATAAGACAGCCCGGGCCTCTGAAGTGCGCGGCACTTAAAACTGGATCAACACGATTGCCATGTAGAGCGCCAAATACCGTTCATAACCCCCAGCGTGACGGTAAACCATGCGATATTGGGGGCGAATGCAGACGCCATAATGCCAGCCGATGCCAGAACGCACCCTCCTGCCATCACAGGAACTGTAGTGAAGAGTTCGCACAGAATACCAGCAAACAGTCCTGCAGAAAAAGAGTAAAGGGTAACCACCATGTTCCTAATTGATTATGCCTTGTGCCGCGACCACGCTTATAGAAAAGACCAGGATTACAAAATATAAATGCCAAATAAAGTGGATTAGATAGTGACCGCCGTTGTACATCAACTGGTAGAGCATCGGACTCGTTATTCGAAGGCTCTTGGTTCGGTGAGTACCTGCGGGAAGTTCATTTTTTATCCACTTTAATTAATTTATATTTATGTCACAAGTACTATAATATAGTTTAAACATACATGTAACATCTCCTGTACCTTCCTTAGCTTCGTTGTCTGTTGGTTTGATTAGGTTGTGTCTAACAAAAGATATATATCTTTGATATATCTCTTCTCTTTCGTTTAATATGTATGGCATGCATGACACGACTTGAATGAGATGTCGTGGATGCCTTGAATGTCGTAACAAGAATTACATCAATGACGAGATGTCGTACAGAATGTGTTTTTATACTTCGCTATGATAATATACAAAAAATTTAATATATCTAATAACACACCAGCTTTAACATGTACATAAGCTATTTAATACCACGCAAAATTGGCACTACTTGACTATCTATCCGCTTCTGTTTGCTGGCACACAATACTGTTAGTTTCCTGCTGATAATTGCTGGCTAGTACTAGCTAGTGCTGGCTTATTGTTGCCTAATGCTGATTATGAGTAACTAATGTTGGCTCTTACTGTCAGCCAGTGACACGGTGCGGTCGGCTTGTCTGGCGGCGTCGGACGCTTTGCAACGTCTCCGGCACGTCAAAAGCAGCTTTTCGCCCTACCAGCCGAACTGCGTTGGCAATCTATGCCAGCATTCCTCGCGCAGGGAACATAAGGCGCAAGAACGAGCGCGCACGTTCGCGGCACGTTTCTGCAGCAGCCCTCTGCGCATGCGCCCAACGACTTCTTGCCCTCGCCTTGGCAGCCTATTGTATCCTACAACGTCCAACTTTCGCCCTATTCTGCATAGCCGACGCGCGGTAGCTGGCTGCGGTTGACGTGACGCTGTGCGCTGACGATGCTAAAGTATAACTTGCGCTTAAGTTAGACTAAGCGCCTCGGCATAATTGTCATACCGAGTGTACTCGCATCGCTCAGAATTACTCGATTTACGCACTGACGTTGGCCCGCTTTGTAGCGCTTAGATCTTTGTCAGAAGGCGCCGTATATAACAAAATTCTGCGAGTGCGCGAAATCCGCTGGTCTTGTTTTTTGCGTATAAACTTGCTACAAAAACCTCGGTCTTCAAGGAAACGGTTTCCTTGTCTGTGGCGCGATGAAGTTAGCAACGGTTGTAATATCTACACCTTCCACAACTGACCAAAGTGAAAATCCCGCCCCCATATCCCACAAAATCACCTTCGAAATCTGTTCCTTTCAAATACGTTAACAATATATGTGTTCTTAAATTGACAGGATGCGTTGACAGGTACAGCCACCCATTTTTTTTAAACCTGAGCGCGCGAGCGACGGCCAGCGAGTTGATAAGCGCTGTACAACGAAGAACGAGAATACGCGCATGCGCGCGAGGAGCAGTCCCGGGCAGCTGTCGTCTCCTAGGCTTTCCCGGGGAGCGGACACCACCCCCGCTTTTTTTTGAGCACCGCTATGATCCTTTTTTTTTCCTTTCTATCTTCTTTTTTTTCTGAGCGCTGCCATCAAGTTATAAAGAAAAGGTCAAGTGGTCGCGCTTGAGATGGATAGGATGCGATTACGCAAGCTGAATGTACTGCGTGCGTGTCATTTTTACAGCGGCACTGTTAGGCTTTTCGTTATAAAGTGCGGAGTTGTCAAGAAACTCTCATCATCAGAGGCCCGCGCGCGCTCTGGATATCTTCGTCCTCTCCTTGATGGTCTTAGCGTCATGCTTAGTCAAGCCAATCAAGCCAAGCTATGCTAAGATCTAACTAATTAAGCCAAGCAATGTCACGGTCACGCTAATTAAGGTCGTGCTAAATAAAACCTCGCTAATCTAGGCCTTGCAAATTAGTATCATATAATTATGACCCTTGTTTATTATGTCCTTCAAAACTAGGATACTGTTAGTTAGAGCCATGCTAATTAGGACATTCATTATTATCATTATGCTATTAATAACTTCTAATTAAGATCATGGTAATTCAAACCTTCTAAGTTATGGGTCATGTTAATGATGGCCTTGTTAATAAACAAGGCCAAATTATCATAGTCTTACCTAGCACGATTACAATTAGCAATGCAATAACTAGCGAGCTAATAAACTAATTATTAATACCACCTTAATCAGTTTGATCTTAATTAACACGGTTTTAATTATTAGGATCCGAATTGGCACTCCCTTTGTTAGCATAGCCGCAGTTACATGTGCGTAAGTTAGTATGGTCTTAACTAGACTGATCTTTAGCATAGCTTGGCTTAATTGGCTTGACCAAGCATACAGACTGACTAAAAGCATGAAGAGGACGAAGAGAGCCAGAGAGCGCACGGTCCTCTGATGATGAGAGTTTCTTGTCGACTCCGCATGGGTTAACGAAAGTTTAAGAGCTCCGCTCTAACAATGCTGATACGCACGTAGTATAATTAGCGGGTTTAATCACATCCCATCCATCTGAAGCACGACCACTCAACCTTTTCTTTAAACTTGATATCAGCGTTCAGACAAGAAAAAGGAATGATAGCGGTGCTCAAAAGAAGCGGGGCTCGTGTCCAGTTGCCGGAAAAGCCTAGCAGACGAGAGCTGCGCAGGACTACTCATAGCGCGCATGCGCGTATTTTCGTTCATTTCGCCGCTGCGCTCCGTTGTACGGCGCTTATGAACTCGGCGCTCGAAGCTCGCGCGTTCAGGTTAGAAAAAAAATGGGCGGCTGTACACCTTTGCAATTTTTTAACAGTATGGCGCGAGCGCTGAGCGCATGATATGGTAGCGTCTCATATTCTTGAGAGATAACGATATCTGCCAACGATGCGCAATCGCACAGAGCTCCTATGTAGCTGTGGCAAAGGCGTAGCCTGAGGAGGGGGGGGGGCGTGGTTGGGGGTGTTCAGACTCCCCCCGAAATTTTTCACGTTTGCTTGCGTATATATATGCACGCGCACGTACAAACGCTCGCACAAACATACATAAAGCATGGTTGATCACCACCCCCCCTCTGGAAAAAATTTCTGGCTACGCCCCTGAGCTGTGGGCGCCTGTCCACACCTCGAGGCTGCTTATTACTTAAGGCAGTTATGTGTGAGAGGCGTTCATAACAAAACAAAAATAATAATAAACCGCGGATAATGCTGCGGAAATTGAATCCTCCTAGGACAGCCGAGGACACCTGCATTTGGCTGCGCATACTCTTCACCATTTCTCCGACGTGCTCCATTGTACGGCGCTGTTTACTTTAAGATTGCCTAAAGGTATGTTGAAATACACAGCATGGCAGACGGTGTTCGCACAGGCTTCCCGAAGTCTCAAGTTCCAGCCATCGCCGAAGGCGGCAAAAAAAAAAAATAAACTGCGCCGGTTCTTAAAACAAGACAGAAGACAGATCACATAAGTGGTGCTCCTCAATATCCCTCCTTCGTGGAAGTATAGTTTGCCGCTAGAGGCGCCATAATAAGCGCAATATTTAAAGAAACGAGAACTATCATTTTCACAAGAAAACTGCTTTTTCTTACATAATTGAGACGTATTATTTGAATTCCGTGTTGTGCGCAGTACTTATGAGCACTAAGTTTGTTATTT
Organism: Rhipicephalus sanguineus; assembly: GCF_013339695.2. Lineage (NCBI taxonomy): Eukaryota > Metazoa > Arthropoda > Arachnida > Ixodida > Ixodidae > Rhipicephalus > Rhipicephalus sanguineus. Next base: position 142,200,140 of record NC_051179.1, on the reverse strand, counting down.
AGCGATTGCGGTACAATAATATAAAGCAGACATTCACACGTTCGACATCATCGACCTGCCACATGAGTTCTACCCTGGATTCTCTGACCAGTGACGAAGCAGAAAAGTTGCGCCGCTTCTCTTTGGCGGTCGCGGCTAACGCGCACATACGCAGTTAGTTTTCATCCTACCGTTGGCCTGACCCGCTGCTTTCCGTTTTTGAGCAAAGTTCTTTTTTTTTGTAATTCGCTTACGCAGCCACATTTAGTTATCTAGGTAGTCGCCGTTCTGCTGTATGGTGCGGTCGAAGCTCAGATACCAGCGAAGACATCGCCTTCTGCAGATTCCACGGCGATGACATGTCGATTTGTTTGCTGATGCGTGCATAGCTGTTATTTTTTGCCGGTGCTTCCATTCCGATGCTTTGTTGCCACTGTCAGTGTTGTGCACTTATGTACTAACTATCGCGCTCAGTATGAGCTACATCACGCGAGCGCGTAGCCGAGTGCTTTGCAAGGTTGTACAGTGGCGCCGATTATGGCATATATTGGAGTTATCGGGAGAGAGTTTGGCTGTCCCTGCGAGCACGCATCCCCTCCCCTTGCTTTCACCCTTCCCCTCATTTTGCCCTGAAGTGATATCAGGGGGGCGATCGGAGATCTCTGTTCGTTCGCGTTCGTTCTGCGGTGCCTACGTCACAAAACTGAGAGGAGGCGCAGCTCTCCCGCCTAGAACCGCCGAGAGGAAGAGGACAGCCAATCGTGAAGCGGAAAGCTTTCCGGAAGTAGACGCGCATCCTGTGACGTCGGCACGGGGACCGTGAAGCGTTTCTCGCCTTTTAATAAATATAATTACTTTACAGAAAATTATTGTTTTTGCTTCTCAAGCTCAAACGCTCTTTCAAACAGCAACAGCTTTGAGTAATGATATTTAATAATGTTAGTTTTTTTTGACGTCGTCGCTAGATGGTGTCGCGCACGCGAAAAAAAAAAGAGAAAAGTAGCGGCTGACGCAGTTTCAAAATGTCGTCCCATCGCAACGTCTGCGTTGTTTCTCGGGTGTCGGATAGTCAAAAGGAGCTTCTGCTGGCTTTTGTGAAAGATCGCGACGCTGTCGTGCCCGCTGGAGCCGTCGTTCACAAGGGAGGACCGGGACGACTTGTGGCAGGAGCTAGTAGCGCTTTTGAACGAAGAATTCCCTGCGCGTAACACAGAGCCCAGTGGCAGGCCCAATGGAGGAATGAGCGCTACTATTCGCAGCAGGGTCTTGCCAAACTCCGAGGGCAGCAGAGGTGAGTGCGAGCACAATTGTATTGTGGTCGGTCATCTTACACGTCCCGCTTGTGCTTTACAGCAGCACCCGAGGCGGCCAGATTTCGGATTACCGCGGCCGTGTCGTGCTCGACAGAGACGAGTGTGCGAGGCCCAGAGTTCGGGTGGTCTGAATCGGTAAGCACTGGCTTAGAATATCATTGTTACTTGTATGCTGCGAACAAGTGGGCTTATTTGCTTCGAGCCATTACGCGCTGTTAGTTTTACTTTTTCAAACAATATCGAGTGGATCACCCGGCCGCCGCGTTAGCTGAGGTGCTAACACGTTGCACCGCCCAGAACAGAATGCGAAACAGCCACATTTGCGCTGATGACGAAAGAACAGCCGCGAACTATATTTCGAAGCTCATTAGAGCACCCTAAGTGTTCCAACCCATTTCTCAGACCCTCGAGTCGAGTGAGGTGCGTAGCCAGTAGGCTTGCACCCCCCCCCTCTCTCTCTCTCCGAAGTCTGTGTGTCATAGCGTGCCGCTGTTGGAACATTCTAAAAAAAACATTGCTATTGTCCACTTCCACTCCATACTTCTTATTGCACTCAGTGTGTCAATCAAGAAACTTCTTACTATAACAGGTGAGCCCTGCCCCAGCTGCTGCTGGTGTGGCTGAAGAGGATGTGGCCCAGGATCTTCCCCGTGCCCCAACTCGTAAGTTTCGCTGATGTTTTTGATTAACTGTAGATGGTGTTACATGCTCACAGGTGATGCTCATGCGTGCAGGCATATGTTTGTGAAGAGATGACATCTGTGGGCATAAAGACAAAAGGCTGCACAAAAAAAAATTGGCAAACGGTTGCAGGAGCTAGTTGTATGCATAACTGTCAGATGGAATAAACAGGTGTCCTGCCTTGCAGTTATGGTGAAATGTAGCAAAAAGGTAGCATTGCAAAAATGTTCAACATCTTGAAATGTTTCCCTATTTTGTCAGTTGCTTCAAAAGTGAAACTGAAAATGTGCTATTGCTAAATATACTGTTCAAAAAGCAAGCTCGTTATATAACTTTTTCACATAGACATCATACACAAATGCACATGTTTGCACCTGTGTTACACCTGCTTGCTGTATGTTTTGCATACTGCAGCAGCTAGGGTTTCGGAAGGAGATTGTGTCAGTCATCGCGTAATGCCGGGCAAACGATTGTGTAGCCCTGAAAAGGGCTGTTTGGTTGCTTCTCATGCAGAGGTGGTTAGAGGCGTGAGATGCATTTGATGAGATGAGCGAAAATGAATTCCGGCACCGCTTTGGTCTGTCCAAACGAAGTGCGTTGGTTGTGCGGTGAACCAAGCACCATTCATGGATGCCGTTGGGTCAGTGGATTTTCAACAGAGAGGAAATTGTTGCACACACTGAAACTCTTCACGAACAGAAGCTTCCAGCGAAGAGTCGGTAGCAGGAAATTTATAGATGATAATGGCAACACATTTCTTGGTTTCCAGCTCATGCCGCAGCTGCGAGATGGGGGCAACCGGCAGGCCGAGGCGCTGGAGTTACTAGCCGCAAACACCAGGCGGCAGGGCCAGGCATCATTGGAAAGCTGCGCCAGGTTCAACTTCTCAGTGACCTGGTCCACGAATTGCAAGGCGTTGGTACCCTCGCCCGGGCCCTCATTGCAGCGGAAGCCACCTGCACAGTGATTTGTAAAGACTAGTTGTACATACATGTAGACTTATTTTTGTTCACATCACGAGCTATGATACGCTTGCTTGCTTCAATGGTGCCCTGCAATTTTTTCTCAGTTAATTTTCTTTTTCTGCATATCAGAAGCACTGATGTACTGTTTCATTGTACATGCATTCAGCAATTCAGCAGTCATGCATTCAGCAATTTTGTAGTATATGCACATAGTGCACTGTAGTGTATCTTTATGTTTATAGTGTATACGTGTAGAATATTGTGGCACACTGTACGTTTTCTATCGATTTTTACACATCCTAGAAAAAAAGAAAAGCGTTTGTGAATGGTCTAGGTTGCACAACAATTATGAAATATTGCAAGACCAAAAAATAGTTGACGAATACGTGTTCTGTTGCTTAGAAGTGTTTAGACAATAGGATTGGGTACAAACAGAAATCAATAATAGAGGAAGACATATCAGCAACCAACAACTTGCATTTTTTTAGCGAGTTCGATTAATACCGGTTCGACTGTGCCTTGTTTTCATGTAATACAATGACTTTCGTGCTGCGAGACGCGTGTGTTGCTGCAGAGGAGCAGCAGGCACTTTGTAGTAACTCCATTTGTATATTATAAAAGGAAGCTACTTTTATATTCTTTTCCTTGGCATTAAATTTAAGGAATATTTATTTACTTTGCTTTTTATGTGCATTGCTCGCGATACTTGTAATAAAATTTCCCGTCTTACACCACCCTTGTTGTTCACCTCATTTAAAAGCACGATCCTTGTTGCACTAAAGCTAGTGCATGTTGCTGTGCTGATTCAACAGCCTTTTCAGGTTACCACTCTGGCTCCGAATGGCACCATGTGCCATTCACAGGTGAGCTCTCACTTGTGCTTAGTGTGAAGCACCATATTTTACAACCTGGTCGAAGTATTTCATCAGCATGGCATTGTGTGACAAGGGGCATAGGTCGGCAAACTCACTCATGAGTCGATTCACTCAGATTCAGATCGAGCTGTGAGTCCGGGTGAGTAATACATTGGTGAGTTCGATTCCGGGTGAAAACATTTTAGTGAGCCTGAGTCCGAGTGAATCCGCTTGAGGAAAATTTTGGTGAGTCTGAGTGAGCCCCAAGAGCAAAATATATTTCACGAGTGAGTCAGGGTGAGCTTCACATTTTTTGCCAACCTATTCAAGGGGGTTATTCATTGATAGGAGAATGCTGTTTCGTTGATATGTGCAGCAAACATTTGAAGTGTAGTAAAAAAAAACAGTCATTTGTTTATGCCAGTGACAAACACAATGAACAAAGACAAACACGCACCACACAATGCTGCCGAGGTCGTTGCAGGCGGCGGCGTACTCTGCGCAGATGGTCAAGCATGCAGGCCCGGTGGTTCTCCAAACAGGTTCACTACACGGTTGCGCTGCTGCTGGCTCCCGTTGTGGTGGTGGTGGTGGTAGCTCAGCTGCTGCTGGCAGCAGCTCAGCATCGTCTGTGTCGTCATCGTCCCCTTCGAGAACAGGCTTATGTGCCGCCAACGCAATGTCGTGCAGAGCTGCACAAGCAGCAATGATGCTTGTGCAGCTCTGCACGTTGCACCACTCCACAACATTGCGCATGGCGGTGTGGGCCTTGTTGTAGTGGTTATCAGGGGTGCCACGAGCTGGGCGTCCAGGCACTGGTGTCAGGAGTCACGGTTCTAATGTATAGCTGGAGTCTCCTGCACGAGGGCGGCATGACAGCTGTAGTGATAACGTCTTGAATGTGTCAAGCATTGACAGCACTTACCAAGCAAGCCGCAGTTTTGCTTCCAGGTGCTGACGGAGAGGGCTCCCCCGCCATACCCACTAGTCATGACATGACCCCAGGAAACATGGACTGACATCCAGAGGTCGGCATCACATGTCTGCAGAATTCAATTCAGTCAAAATTGTACCCATAAATGACCTTGGGTACAATGTTGCGTATTATGTTAATGTAACTACATCTGTCTGCACTGTTACTGACTGTTGAAACATAGTTATGAACAAATCATCGACAGGGTAGGACTTGTACCATAAGTTCTAACACGAGGACAATGCAGTGTCAAAGGGTAGTCTGCATGTTTACTGCTTGGAACAACCCATCTTCCAGCCACCAAAGCCTTTTAACCAAATTACTGCTGTATGTTTAAGGCAATGTATCACAAAATATCGACAACACGAAAAACTTCGACTGAAAAAAGGGTTATGAAACAATGCGTATTTAATGTATGTACATGCTCGGGCGCGTTCCGAGGGACCGAAGTAAAGTTTATTCATCCATCTATGTAATGATCCATGTAACGTCCATCACGACAATGAACAATAAGGGCATACTACGGCACATTCTGGGAGTGCTAATCTCAACAAATACAAATCGAGAATCAAGCTTCGGGTACACATGGCGAACGAGCAACGGTAATATTATGCACTGTGCAGGCCGCTGAACCAAAGTGTACTCCGCGTCACATGATTTCATCGCTTATCCTAAGCGAAGTGCCCTGAAACGATCCAATTCCCGTTCTGGATAGATCGAAAATGCCGCTCCCACTATACTCAGTTGCAACAGCCTCAGTAAAGCGGAAAGTTTAAGCGATATAAATGAAACAATTCGCTACGCATACAATGCCTGGATAATACTCACGATCATGGTGTTGAATGCGTAGAGTCCCTTCCCCGACATGTAATGCGTCGTGTCCGCGGAGCTCAGGCCATGGGACTTCGGGATTGCGATGAGCGTACCATCCACGCACCCGACCACAACGGGAATCCGCCCGAGCCGAGCGAGCGCCGCCTTTGTTAGCTCCTTCGCGTCCGTGGTCTCGGGAAAGGCCACCCACCGTTTCTGCCCGCCAACGACAGTAATGGCGTGTGCCACCTCGTGGATGGTTTCGCTGACGGACGACTGCGACAGGCCGATGAATTCCTCGCTGCCGACAGCTCGCTGGAAGCATCCGCTGGCAAAAAATCTCAGCGCAGACAACACCTTCCGCTCTGTTGAAATCCCACTGGCTCGTTGGCACCCGATGACGGGGTCGAGTTCGTCGCACAACCAACGTACCGTACGTTTCGAGAAACGAAAGCGACGCCGGAATTCACACTCGCTCATCTCTTCAAACGCATTTCGCACCTCCTACCATTCTGCATCTGCTTCGAGAAACGCCAACGTAGCAAGGAAGCACCGTTGCAAGCGCCATTTTCTCAAAATCAGCTGTTGCGGCAGCCGCAACCATACATGCCGTGCGACGCCATTGTTCGCTCGAGAGAACGCGAGCGAACGGGCTCGCTCTCCGTTCACTTTTAGCAGACGACATGCTCGTTATGACGCGGCATGACGTCACCAAAAAAGAAAACATCAAAGAAAAAAAACAAATGGCCACGCCCCTTAGAGTGGCGTGAGTTGTCCGGCTTCAGCCAATCGCGTGCGATCATCAGAACGAACGCGAACGAACGGCGCAGAACAGAGATCTCCGATCGCCCCCCAGCTTCGAAAATGATAACTTCGAGGGTTAAAGCACGCAAGTGGGGGCGATGCGCGCTCGCTAGAGCATCCAAACTCTCTCCCGATAACTCGGAATTACGTTGTGATCGGCGCCGCTGCACAACCTTGCAGAGCGCTGGGCCACGCGCTCGCGTGATGGAGCTCATGCTGAGCGCGATAGTACATGCATTTGCACTGATCCTATACGTGTTCTAATGCTTACGATTCTCTAGAATTTCGCTCCAAGGTGACTTCTTTGCGTGAACTCCCACCTGTTTGGTGTGCTCAGCTTGGTTTCAGTGTGCTGTAATACCTACATAAAAGCCTCGGGGTGTTAAGCAGTGCCCGTAGAAAGAAAGTGCTGAAATTTGGTAACGATAATATCTGGGGTTTAACGTCCCAAAACCTCGATATGATTATGAGAGATGCCGTAGTTGAGGGCTCCGGAAATTTCGACAACATGGGGCTCTTTAACGTGCACCTAAATCTAAATGCAAGGGCCTCAAACAATTTCGCCTGCATCGAAAACGCGGCCGCCTAGGCCGGGATTCGATCCCGCGACCTGCGGGTCAGCAGTCGAGTGCCATAACAACTAGACCACCAAGGCGGGGCTGCTGAAATTTGAAGGTGTCCAAGTCACTTAAGCAGCTAATGCTGATTTTACGACTGTCTTGTAATACAAGTTAGTTACGGTGAACGCCAACTGACAGGGCAAATAGGCGAGACACGCTTTCCTGTTCGGTGTGTCTCCGAAGACGAACGCGAGTCGATGACGACTTGCCTTGCATTGAAAGAGCGTTGCTTCTTTGCTGTCCATAAAGAATATTATTCTCTGTACTCACCCGTGAATTGTTTCTACTGCTGCCAGTACATATCCTTTGGTTTCATGTAAACCTTACATATAGTATACAGCATCATAGTGTCCCCAAGGGCGTTGAGCCATGTTGCTGGGCGTCTAAACGTGCCTAAAGCAAGCAGGCGAAAGACTACGAGGCACATGTTGCCCTACGCGAGCCCCGTCCTCTTTCGCAGCGTCGGCGCATGTGCACAGAATACGTTAAGAAAACGAAACTCGCAAAGGCGGCCATTTCTTTTTGCAAAAAATACAATACAAAGTATTGTCGCTTCCGATGAGGATGAGGATGATTAGAGGCTGAGCCCTTTGTGTCGGGCGGTCAAGACTAACTTGCCCTAGCCATAGAATCCAAAAATAAAGAAACAAAAAAATCAAAACACTGCGCAGGCGTACACACACAATCGACCGTAACAGGTCGTAGATAGTCTGCACGCCTTCAATTTTTCACCACATGAATCCCTACTCCTGCGTCGCGCACCACCACTGCACCAGCCTTGCTTTGGTGGTGCGGACTGCCGCATACTTCTCTGCACGGACCGCTCTGTCGCCTGCATGTGGCCCATTTTCACTTGTGCACGCAAACCCCAATGCCTCAGGTGGTGTTGTGCCTTCTCGTTGGCGTGGGCGCAAACCCGTCTTCTTGTTTGCGCAGCGCCATCTCTTGGGTGCCCTGGGTAGTTCCATGTACTACGGCTGCTTATTTTTCGTACCGTTGTCAAAGCTACAGTTCCCCTTCTCTAAACTGGTTCTTTATTATACGGCGGGCACATCAGTGCGCTTTGTGCGCTTGAACATTCTCGGCAGATCTCGTTAAAAGAGTACTAGACGCTACCACATCCAGCGCTCAGCGCTTGCGCGACACTGTTAAAAAATTGCAAGGGTGTACATGGACGCTATCCTAACGGCACCTTCTACAGCTGTGTGATCTGAAGAGCTCACCTCCGCAATCGATGAGTGTGCCGATGAGACTGACAGGCCAAGAGGCGAGGCCACGTTCAACCTTCATGAGCTCCATGATTCCAACCAAGAAGAAGCCAGAACAGCGGTTGGGCGACGTGTACATGGTGGTCATCACGAAGGCAAGCACCGCGACCCACCAGCATTTGTCGATGCCGGCCGCTTGGGGTTTCTTTGCGGTATGTGCGTCGGTCGGCGTGCTTGCGCCGGAATCAAAGCAGCCCAAAGAAGCACTTCCAGACGCAGCCAAGCTCCTCGGCGAGGATAAACGATTCTCGATTGGATGTGGCTCTGACCTGTTTTGATAAGTAATTGCGCGTATTTAGTTCAAGGATCAGAAAATGACACTCAATTGAACGTGCAAGGTGTTTTCGTGTACACCTAGCTAGCCTATTCTGTCTCAGATGACAGTGATCATGCTAAGCAATGGCGAAAACGTACGCAATGAGCAAAATCCAGACTGTATGACTGAGACAGTTTACGAGTTCGCCAGCCACGCGTTTAAGTGCGTTTTGCGTAAGTGCACAGGAAAGGAGACGTCACTTTTCTCACCCTCCAGAGCACCAATTTGGATGAGGGTCGTTCTTTTACGCGGAAGGCGTACATGCGAAACTTGTGAAATTGGCGTGTCTTTCTTTTTCGTTTTTTTGTTGTTGTTTTGCGCGCTGTCCTGCTATATGTGAAATCGGCGTCGTGGAGTATGTATGCATGAAGTAATGCCATCTAGCGGCAATGGGAAGTAGAAAGAAGACGAAGCGTCATGGAATAGTCGCTTGTGAGCAAAGAACATGGGTGGATCAAGGAAACATTCGCGTGCGAAATAAGTCAACTAACACTGTTTTGTCGCGTAGGCAAACACGAATGCATATCACTGCGAAATCCCGTGGCGACAGCTGCGGAGTCGCACCTTTTCTTACCCTTACCTCCTGCACCGCATTTATCCCTCTAGATACCCTTCTCCCTCTTGTAAACTATGCGCCTCTTCTACAACAGAGTTAAACCACATCATGCGGCGCTGCCATGGAACGTCTTGCCCTTTTCCTGAGACGCTTAATTTCTAGTGAGGAGCATTGGGAGGCTGCCTTCCGCAGCTCGAAAGCCAAAATGCAGGACGCCATCCTAGAGTGGGCTGAGAGAGAAGTGGAGGCCTTCTACAACTAGTTCTTCCATCGCCACCCTCTGTCCCATTGCCGCCTTCCCTTTAAAGCAGGGACAAGTAAAGTTGTTCATTCATTCATTCATTCATTCATTCATTCATTCATTCATTCATTCATTCATTCATTCATTCATTCACTGAATGACCCCGAACATTTGCGTTCACAATGTTGGTTAAAGAGGTAACGGGTCAGCCTCGCTAGCAGCACAAATTGGTGCTGCTAGCGAGGTGCAGCCATGCTCATGGTGCACTCGCGGCCGGTTCGCTGGCTTCACATGCACCAAAATCGGTATTGCGTGACGTGACTGTATGACGAACATAAATAGCATGTGGTAACATGAAAATATTGGCACGCATGTCATGTAAGGGATAATTTACATGCCAAGCCCATGGTGCACTCGCGGCCGGTTCGCTGGCTTGATATGCACCAAAATCGGTATTGCGTGACGTGACTGTACAATTGTGCCTTTTGTGTCAATCCGGCAGATCCCATGCATTGTGGGAATCAATCTAATGCGAAGAAGCCAGCAAAGAGCTGCATATATCGTCTTTGTAGCGAAGCCTTCGAACTCAGTAATGGGTCGTCCTCTCGAGCACCTTCTGGTGGGTCGCCCTCTTCGGCTCTTTTCGGAGAGAACGCCGCTCGTGCTGAGAGTCGGCCCCGCCTTGACTGTCGCTGTCGTGTATCTTCGCCGAGTGCCCGCTAATAAAAGTCTTTATAATTTGGTGGAGGTGCTGGGTACTAGTGATGCAGAACTATCGATGGTACTATCGATAGCTGAGTCACTATCGAACTATCGATGGTAAAAAATACTATCGATAGCGCTATCGATAGTTAAAAGTTCGATGGTACTATCGATAGTATAAAATCAACAGCGCGGACTCACTGCAGAATAAACTTGGTTCCCCGCGCGCGTGGTACATAGTGGAGCCGGAGGAAGCTGGCTGAAGGGCGAGAAAGTTGACATGCTTGTGTTCTTCACCAGACTGCTTTGGTGACACATGATCATAAAGTCAAAACTGTTCAGCTGTAGCGGAAAGGAAGCCTTTACATCTGGCGGGACTGCGCGCCTTCGAATTCATATTGCATTTTATGATTTTAAAATAAAAAAAAAATATCAAGAAGTTAATTGTAAAGTGTAAGTGGTTGCTTTTAGATACGAATTTATTAATGGATATATTGTGCCATTTACACTGCGAAATAGTTAATTTCTCTGCCGAAAATTGCTCATAAATTAAGCGAAGCTAGTAGTAGGCTATCGCAAGTATTTTGACAATATGGCCGGCCAGCAACCGCATCATTATTCACACCACTATCGATAGTATTGTCACGTGGTTGTGACGGTGAAGACTGCTGCAGCAAGACTGGGAAATACGGAGCTCTTTATTTGGGCGAACTCATGCCCAGAAAATGAAAACTCCAAATACAAGCGATACATGCTGCGCACCGATAGCGGCGGCAGCAGTCGTCAGCCGTTGAGTTATCTGATCATCGGTGGAACGCATCATACCTTCCAGCGTTATCGCAGTGCTCGCGTAAGCTCTCGAATAAACTTGAATGATCTCAAACAATTGTGAAGCTTCTGAAACATTACGGCGTGGTCTGCGTCAAACATTGCGAACAGTTTGTGGGCGAAACCATAGTACGTCAAAACAAAGCAATAAAGACACGTGGCAGTAATATCGCTATAGTATTAACGATGGTATACCGATTGCACTATCGATAGTTTCTCGATAGTAGCACTATCGATAGTTTGTTTACACTATCGATAGTTTCAAAAAAACTATCGATACTATCGATAGTCAATTTACCGATAGTTCTGCATCACTACTGGGTACTCGGGCATGACCTCTGCGATTTCTTGCTCAATTGCTCGACGGAGCGGAGGCAGAAGTGTGGTCGACGGCTGTTGAACGTACTGAGGGCGAGCAAAGTCCAGCAGAGAGAACTGGCGCGCGATTTCCTCGCGCATGAATGTCTTCATCTCTACGAGCAACGCAGAGTAGTCGGATAAGGTCGACAAGCCAGCGAGCTCGGCGTGATGGGGAGCGAAGGGTCATCGATCGCTGCCGGCGCAGCTCCTCATAGCTTTCTCAGAGCGTTATGACCTCTGTCACTGTGCTGGGGTTCTTGGCGAGCAGCATGGTGAAGGCGTCGTCGTCGCTAATAAACGTGTTTATACCTTGTTCGTCTTTGAGGCAGATGAAATCATTCATGTCATGACATCTAGTTCACAATATATCACATGTTTGTCTAGCATGCATGCGTGTAGAATCTGGTATATAACACACATGACCTGTTATTTATGTTCGTCAAGCGCCCATGTCATGCCGTACCAAATTTGGTGTACATCCAGTTAACAAAATGTCCGGAAGCGCACAAAGACAGCGTAATGTAAACCATGCCGTACATGTCATGCGTGTCATGGTTTTCACGTTACCAACTGTCATTCGTGTTCGCCATACAGTCACCTCGCGCTGTACCAATTTTGGTGTAGATCAATCTACCGAACCGGCCGAGACTGAACCATGACCGTGGCAAGTAAGTGATGCTGTACATGACATGCAAGTCATGATTTTCATTTTACCACCTGTCACTAACGTTCATCATACAGAAATATCTTGTCATATCACTTTTAGTATACCAATCTTGTGTCTGGCACTTTTTGGCCAAAACTGGCCCTTGTGCCAAAAAAAACCTATTATTCGTCATCATCAGTTTTGGTATATATGCATTTCACTAAACGACCGTGAGCGCGCCGAGACCATGTCATGTAAATCATGTTTTACATGTTATTCCTGCCGTGATTTGCACGTTATAACCAGTACGTTACGTTTGTCATACACTCTTGTCACGCCGTATCAATTTCGGTGTGTATCAAGCTAGCAAAGCGGCCGCGAACGCACCATAAGCGTGGCATGTAAATCATGCCGCACATGGCGTACATGTCATTATTTTCATTGTAGTACTTTGCGCGAAAACAAACGAAGACGAAGAAAGGAGACACGCGGACAAGCGCTAGCAGCTTTGCTTCAGATTATTTTCATGTTACCCCCTTAGTTTATATTCGTCATACAGTCATGTTATACCATACCGAATTTGGTACAGATCCCACTAACGAACGGCCAGGAGAGCACATAGTCGTGGGCGGCTGCGGCACATAGTACGCGTGCGTGCGCGTGTAGGCAGGTGAAAACCACTGATCTCCACTAGGAGGAGCTGGATGGCGCATCGAGCACGCGGGCGTGAAGCCACCGGAAGCCGCCGTTTTTGTCCCGGAAAAGAGCTTTTCTCTTCTTTTTTTAACGAAATACCTGCTTGTAGCGCAGTAAACTGTACGAATCGACCGGAAAAGTCGTCAGGGAAGACATTTCACGCGTAAGTACCTCAAAGTTGCTTTACTTTTTACGCATTTTGTACGTTGCAGCACTCCGCCGTATTCGGACGGTGTCGGCACGGCGTCTGTCATCATTCGTGTGGCGTTCGTCGGCGTCTAAAGCGACGCGTAATCGCAGAGTTTGAAAAAATAAAAAATAAAAACGATCATAACAACAGCTGCCACCAGAGAATATTTGAATTGCGCGACTGAGACGCACAGAAGACGCCGGCTTCCGGGACAAAAAGGGCACCTTCCGGTGGCTTCACAAGCGCCCGCCTCGCAGAGCGGGGATGCGCCGTCCAGCCTTTTTAATGGAGGTCAGTGGTGAAAACTGCCGCTATTTCTTTCCTAATCAGTTAGAAAACAACAGTGTGCTTCATTCGGAGCAGCAAAAGCGCACGCAATGCGTAAAGCATACGTTACTCCGCGTGAAATCAACACCGCGCCGCCACAGCTTCGGCCACGGTGGACCAAATATGGCGTCGGGCAGGACGGTCGCGGTACTCTTCCCATTCCAGTTATTTTAGTGACGAGTAGGCAGCAGCGACGCCTCCGGCGTCCTGACGACGCACGAGCGGCCGATGGCCGCCTCTACTTCTGTGGACCTAGACGCGGAGCGATCGTGCTCCCCTTCCTTCCCTCGCTGAAGAATCCCAAGACCTCTGAAGGTTTAAAAAAATCACAGCATATCCACGGAGTGAATGATGATGAGTGGGCGAAGCTGCGGAGGTTCACCGGTAAACCGTGAATCTTCCGTGAATTCTGCCCAGTACATCATCACCGACGTGAGATCGGGCGCGTTTATACTAAAGGTTCGATGAGTTATGACGACTTGCAGCTCACTTTAATTTTAGATGTACGCTGTGAATTTTCATTGTTTAGAAAACCATTCCTTTAGAAAACACCTTGCGTCTTTCGTTAAGCAGCTGGCGTCTTTTTCGTTTTGCTTTAGAAACATCTGGCGTTCTTTCGTTTTGTTTTTACAAAACATCTGGCGTCTTTCGTTGGTTTATTTCATCAATCAACGGCGTTTTGAACAAAATTTTTATTGTTTAATCACGCACAGGAGAAATCTCACCAGGCACTACCTTGGAGGTAAACAATGGCTGCTAATGGGAATGAGAGACAGAAGAAGTCGGCTTTTAGCTAACACTTACACTTCTACAGAGACAGAAGAATTCGGCTTTTAGTTAACGCGCACGCTGCGAATTTTTTATTGTTCAACAACGCACAGGAGAAATCTCCTACCGGCACCACCTTGGAGGTCAAAGGGTAAGACTTGTTACTCACTACTACGAGCACGACGAGAGACGAACGGGTGCCGCCTTAAGGAGCTTCGCCCCTAAAAGATATTAGAGATGGAACAAACGTTTTGACGGTGTGAATCTCACCAGAGGAGAGTGGTTGATCGACCACATTTGCGTGACGAGCAGGTCGTCAGGGACCATGATGTTTGTGTGAGCGCTACGTGCGTGGCGATGGTCACTGGTCACATTTATATGACGTGAACAGTGAGGTGACTGCGGGAGTTTGTAATTATGTTACCGGTAAAACGCATCTTCGTTGCGGCAGCCGTGTCTGCTTGGAGCTCTCAGCAAACAACCACCACGCTTTCGCGTGCGTTTTCCATTGCTTGGATGCCAAGTTTCTCGTGCGGCTTTATATTTATTGCGAGCTCACTGTGAAGAGCACGAATTTACATCTGCCCTATTGAGTTACTGGTAGCATTCCAATGCGCAGTGTTCAGTTTCGTGGGAGTTTCACTTTTGCCAAGGTTTGCATTGGATGATAACAACGTCCAATCGTAGGTTTATTGTCATCTTGTATTTTTGTAGAGCTCCCTTTGACAGCATAATGATGTGCGCAAAAAAGTGCTTCATGCCCACTTCGATTATGCATGTTTCTTGCAGCGGCGTGATCCATTTCGGATTATCGACGCCTGGTCACGCACCGTGTTTGCTGATTCGAATGTTACTTTGGCTGTTTCGACAGCTCGCTTGGTCAGCATCATACCATACAGTACCCACTGGGATGGCGCATGTTTATGATTGTGCCAATATTTGTGCCCGATGATCAGCGCGTCTGATTTCGCGAAGCCATCGAAATATTAATTGCCGCCTTGGTTCTTTTTTCAGCTCATTTCCAAAGCTGCAGCTGTATATCGCCTGCGGCTCACGCGCATGCGAGGCTATGAGATAAGCAGTAAACACGATCCTTCTGAAGTGCGCTGATTACGGGTGACTCTGATCTGGTGGTGGGGGGAGGGGAAATGATCCCACGAGAAATGATCTCCTTCGGGGGGGCAGGAAGCTGGTAGCTTATGTGTTGTGTTTTGAATATTTTTGCTCTTCGGGAGGGCAGGGGAGTGGTCCAAAGTTTTTGGGGGGCAGCTGCCGTCCCGCGCGCCCCGCTGGCGCCGCCCCTGGGTGACGTCCTTAAGAAAGAAGAGCCCAGCAGACGATTCGCCCAGCTCAGCGAGCTTTGTGGGCATGCGCTTACCCTCGTGCTGTTTCCAACTCGGCTCAGTCGTGTGGCGCTGACGCACAGAAAAGTCGCCGCTCGCGCACGCTAGTTAATATACAGTTTTAGTTTGACGTACAGCCACCAGCATTTTTAATAATATCGCGCGAGCGTCGACCGCACGCAGTATCAGCGCCTTACAACGGCGATACTCTACGAGACCGTACAAAGCAGCGCTAGCGCCAGCGTCGTCTGCCACGCTGTTCCTTTCAGGACGATGCACGCCCTACCACAATGACTGTATTAGTCTCCTTAGATCAAAAAAAAAAAAAAAACATGGTTGATCCCTCCGTCATAGGAATCGGAATAACGCGAAAGTAAAGCGTGCCCTTACAGATGTAACTGAATGTTTACTGTACACTGATGTTTGCACAGTGTATGCTGATGTCTGGCAGCTATAGCACAGTTTAACGTGGATGTGCCCACTTTGATGATTGGTGGCACATCTTCATCTCGACGACTAACGTTCCTGCTACATGATTAAACAAACCCTTGTGGTAGCTGTAGTAGTTAACGGTTAAAGCATTAAGCAGGTGTGATAGCCAGAAGAGCGTCGCATATTGAACGCAGAACTTGGTCGCCATCCCGCGGCATGTTAAAATGTGATTGAACACCACGGCCGGACTAGAGGGAAACGCAAAGCGCGTCGTGCCGCCCCGCTAGCCCGGCCGCAATTTTTATAGGGGCTAGCGCATGAGCGGGGAACGCGGTGTTACAGCCAGGTGAGGCAGGCGCGCGTCGCAGTGCAATGAGCGAGGCCGACGATTTTACGACGCTTGGCTAAGGTCGCCACCTCGCGGTGTGTTAAAGGGGCCCTCCAACACTTTTTTTGAAGCGCCTACATCGCTGCTGACCGCATCAACGCGTAGTGGCGCTCGCCAGAACTATTGCGGGCGGAAATGACGAAGATGAGCGCTGGCCTATGATTGGATAAATGTAACGTTAGAAGTAGTAGCGGCGTTGCATCACAAAAGGGGTAATTGTTGGGTTTAGTTTTTCTTAAGCATGCTTTTTTCACTGAACACCAACTAGACAGACGATCTTAGACATTTCAGCTTTAAAACTGCAGCGCCCGGCAAAGAATGCGCCGAACGCCACGGCGCTGGAGGGAAACGCGCTCGGGACGCTCCAGGCGCCGTTGTTTGTAGAAACTGAAGGGGAAAAATTGTAAGAGCGTTGATATAGACGCCGTCGCAACAAGAAACACGACTAAAACTAGAAAAAATGTAGAGGCGTTCCCGATCTGCCTCGTTTCGCACGCGCATTTCACTCTTAATGCACCACATTGTTTGTTACTATCGCAACGGCGTCATCAATACGTTGGAAAGAACGGCCAACATTGTATGCAAGCTTCCCGTACGTAGGATCTTTCAGTTCATTTCATTGGGGCGCCGTCAGATGTCACAGGGTGAGTGAAACGTGGTCAGGTGACCCCGCGAAAATCGAGTTGAGGGTAGGCCTCCATTTTATTGTATTTTGAGTATTCTTGGCTGAATAACTTCGGACTGCGTGCCCCTATCGCTGCCGTTCTTGCTGCACTAATCTCTTCAGCCTCCAGTCTACGCAACCCGAAAGTAAAACTGTAAAACAATAAGGTCAGGAAAAATGTTAGAGGGTCCCTTTGAGGCATTGATAAAATTGAACTTCTTTTGAAAACACGCCGAATCCGAGGGACGTATAACGCGTTGCAGGTGCTAATGCGCGGAGGTCACAATAGTGAAGAATTACTTTACTTTACCACCGCGCCGACCGGGAGAGTGGTAGATATAAAAGGCGCGTTTGTAAAGCCTTTCTGGGCTGTGACCGTGGCGCAGTGGATAGCGTGCCCGGCATCTGTTGTTGCGGACCGAGCGGTCGTGGGTTCGATGCCCGTTGACGGAACCTTTTTTCTTTGACATCTGACCATGTAAATTTTTTCTACGTCATTTCCGTGACGGAAATACGTCACTGAATTCTTGGTGGACCCCGGCGTAAAACACTTTCGCGTTAAAAAAAGGAAAACAAAAGCGGTGTGAACAAAACCATGCGCACAACTTAAACCGTGATCTACCGATTCATGTTCTCTTGATCTTTCCTGCGATTGCAGTCAAAGAAACTGCTCAAAGTTGATGCGCAGGGAAACTTGACTAAGAAAAGTAATACACAAGAACGAAAAAAAGCAAAACGTTCGTGACGTTTCTGTCTGCGATTGTGCGCACTCCGGGCGCCTTTAACAAAGAAAGGGAGTGTTTCATCCTGAAAGGAAGAGCCTGGCAGACGGCGCTTGCGCTAGCGCTGCTTCGTGCGCCTGCGCGTACTGCTGCCAGTCTCGCAAATTATCGCCGTTGTAAGGCGCTGATACTGCGTGCGGTCGACGCTCGCGCGATATTATTAAAAATGCTGGAGGCTGTACGTACGGATTTCACGTACGCAAACGTCAAAAGTACACGTACGTTCCGTGCACGCCATCTGAAACGCTTTTAGCTACGCGTACGCGACGCGTGCCAGGATGGACCACGTAGCTCCATCTATCGCGACACGACGAACAAGATATTGCTTGTTCGTGATGTCGCGAAAGCTCAGCGCGAAGCTGTCTACGTGCGCAACAAACGCACGCAAAGAACCGAATCTCACTTACGACCGGGAGACCAGCGAGCGGCCGCTATGTTCTGCGAATGCGCACTACTTACACGTAGAAACTCTACGTACGCAAAGCCTCTACGTACGTGAAACTAAAACTGTCTAACGATTTGGGCGGCTGTACTTAGGTCGTTTTCCTGGGTTCTCCCTTTCGCGTATTTCATCGTATTGTCCGGTTGTCGCGTGTACTTGGCGTTTCGTGCAGGGTAACAACGGGTAACTGCCGTCCGTGTGTTCCCTTCTTCGTTTTTAGTGGAAAAGTGCTTGATGGTAGGGTTGATCAATTTTTGTGGTTGCCAACGTTTTCGTTGAGGCACAGGAAAATATAACGCAATCCTATCCACAAAACGCGTCGCTGTAAAATATTAACTTTCCAGGCTCACTGCCGTCAACCAATCTTATTAGCGACAATGGCGAGGAAGTACGAGCGAGGTGGTTAATTGGTAATTCACCGGAAGAATATCCATCAGGAATCGATAATGCATATTTAACGATTGCGCTCTGCTAGCAAATGCGTTCTCTAAACTTGATGCAGCAAAGTTCATCGTAAGCTTTTGTTTAGTATATGACCGCATTGAACTTTCAGTCCTCTAACGGATAAAAATAGGCAAAATACCTACTGGGTCTTTCATGTCACAAAGCAGCATAGATCTTAAAAATTTTGTAGGGGAAGTTTTTGCAAATTCTTTAAAGATTAAGGTTAGCCTAATATATGCGAATTAAATGAGGGCACTTACTTGAAGATAGTGAAGATTTCTTTTGAAGTTGGAGGTCTTGTATTTTCAGGTTCCATGCTGCGAAACGATCGTCGGCATATTTTGTGGTACGTGTGTAAATTGGGAATGCAGAAACATATGTGAATGAAGCACTTACCTAATCGGTGGCACTAAATAATGTATGTTGCTGAATCAATTACTTCTGCTAGCATGACTTTACGTTCTCAAACCAAGCCTTGGAGATAACTGTAGAGCTGCGTTTTCATAGCTCCACAGTGAGATATAAGGACTTGGTGTTCTTTGTTTTGATAAATAAGTGTTGTTGCTGACTTTGTTTCGTCACCAGTTCTAGTACGCGAGTAGTACTTGTTCATAACTTCCTCTCAATCATTTGATGTGCTGCCGAATCTCTTCTTATAAAATGGAACCTTCATAGCGCGAGCATGAAAGCTCGGCGAAATAATTGGTTTCGCAGTAACATCATTCGTAGTGCTCTAGTTAGTGATGCACCATTGGCTTTAGGGCTACAGCAAAGACAATATAACCGCCTGCTTTTAAAACGAACGCGCGCGCATACATCAGTAGCCATATCGAAATAGACGGGAAAACCGAATGTTTAAAGATTTAAGGTCAATTTTTGTTTGCGGTGTAATTTCTCACACTAACAGTGAGCAAGGTCTGATCAGTATTATATGATTCTACCAAGGTTTCGGCGCCGAACAATGTAACAAACAAGGATCCGCTGTCCTAGACGCCAAAGACGTCTGCACTAAGGAAGGGCTAGCTCCAAGACTTCCTCTTAGTTCTCCTCTATCGCGTTTCTCCTAAACCCATGCCTCACTGATTTATATTCAACACCAAGCGTGCGACGCAATATTATTTCATTTTGCCTAAGTAACACTGCTTGGAATTATTGCCTGAACGGTGTAGCACAATGAAGAAAGACGTATGAAATTTCTTGATTACGACGAAGACATTGACAATAACTGATTTTCTTTCGTACACGTTTACGACCGTTGCACACATTTGCAAACGAATTAATGTAGTAACTGAACAACCAGTTCTAGAAATTACACTGATTGACGCCTGCAACCAAAGTAGCAGTCTGTATGATTCCATTTGAACACTTCCATTTGATTCCATTTGAACATAGTTGTTTGCATGGATGACAAAAAACAGACGGTGCTAATTGTAGAGCATCGTGAATGCGGCTGCTGATCATACAGTCAATTCAAACTCTATATTCGTAGAACTAAACTCTCATGTCCATATCTCAGGCAACGTATCTCTCCCCTCGTTGCCGTTAGAGGAAGAAGATTAAACATGTGACCATAAAGTGCCTCGACAAACTTCCACTAAAATCATGACCCAACTATGCTTTGCACTTTTTCCTTCTTACATTTTAAAACTGAAGACGGTGAGAAGACTCTCTCGCACTCTATACAGCGCCACTCGTTAGCGGACAAAACTTGCCTTTCCTGTGTTGCTGGATGTACTTGAATAATAATATAACAGTTCCGAGGTAAGCTTCCGAAGCTCGACAATACTGTCTAACGACGGTGCACTTGGCCACTGGGTGAAAATATTCGAGTGGAGGCAGTAAGGGCGACTTGTTTTTGGCTCTATACTGGCAGATGTCGCCGTGCTGTTATGCCGCCGCGGTCCCGACACGGCGCCCTTGAATCGAGCAGCTCTCTTATCACACAGCTTATTACAACCATAATCTCTTACTTTGGCGGCCATAGCAACAGCTGGAAACCTATACGAACTCGTTAAAAAGCTGCGCAAAACAGCACACGTTTTTTTAGCGGCAGCCCCGCCACGGTGGTCTAGTGGTTATGGCGCTCGACTGCTGACACGAAGTTCGCGGGATCGTATCCCGGCCGCGGCGGCTGCATTTTCGATGGAGGCGAAAATGTTTGAGGCCCGTGTACTTAGATTGAGGTGCATGTTAAAGAACCCCAGGTGGTCGAAATTTCCGGAGCCCTCCATTATGACATCTCATAAACATATCCTGCTTTTGGGACGTTAAACCCTAGATTAAACCCCCCATATTAAACCCTAGATTAAACCCCCCCGTTAAACCCCCCATATCACATACTTACCAGGAATCAGCGACCACCTCTCGTTAAACTTTGAAATCAATATTAGTCCTATTAAAAAGACTAAACAGCGGAAAACAATACGAGACTACCGGAAAGCTAACTTCGAAGCAATAAATAATGAACTAACTCACTTCTACGATGATTTTATTGCCAATTTCGAATCTCGCTCAGTTCAGTCCAACTGGGACCTGTTCGCATGCACAGTCCATAAACTAACCGAGAAATACATCCCTAATCGCACATTCATTTCCAATCCCCAAGCACCGTGGTACCCCAGTCATCTAAAACGCCTATCTAACAGAAAAAAGCGTTTCTTTCGTTTAGCTAAATACTCACCTTCACCTTCGCGCTGGGAAACCTACAAATCTGCTTCAAACACCTATTTAAGAGCTCTAAAAACTGCTAAAGACAACTACTTAACTAGAACGCTACCTGAAACACTAAAAACTAATCCTAGAAAGTTTTGGCAAATAATCAACCCAACCACTAACAACACTATATCACTAGAAGATTCATCTGGAAATAGTGTTCCTGATAACATGTGCGCTTCAGTTATCAATGATTCATTTACTAGCCAGTTCTCTAAATCCGGTAACATCAAACTTCCTCATGCGTACCAATACAATTTCATGCCAATGAATGCCGTGATCATCGATGTACCTGGAATCATAAAGTTAATAGATAACTTACCATTCCACTCCGCTCCTGGCTATGACTGTATTAATAGATAGTTCCTTAAAAGCACTAACGTTGCTAGTTCTGTGATATTAACTAAAATCTTTGAACAATCATTGAGTTCTTGTCAACTTCCAAAGGAATGGAAAATAGGGAAGGTGGTTCCAATCTATAAATCCGGCTCCAGAAATTCACCTCTTAATTACCGACCCATATCACTTACAAGTAATTGTTGCAAATTATTAGAACATGTAATCTTGACGAATCTCGCTAACTTTCTAGAGTCTAACTCATACTTTGCTAATGCGCAACATGGTTTTAGAAAATCTTACTCCTGCGAAACTCAGCTGGCTTCTTTCACTCATCATCTGCATCAAATCCTGGATCGCTCATCCTGCGCTGACAGTATTTTTTTAGATTTCAGCAAAGCGTTTGACAAGGTTTGCCATAAATTACTGCTCTTTAAACTAAGCTTGCTAAATATCGACACTAACCTTCTTAGATGGATAGAACATTTTCTCTCTAATCGCTTCCAATTCGTAACTGCTAATGACCATCATTCGCCATTCACTGAAGTACAATCAGGCGTTCCTCAAGGTTCGGTATTGGGTCCTTTATTATTTCTTATATATATTAATGATCTGACTACTTCAATAACCTCTAAAATACATCTGTTCGCAGATGACTGTGTTATATACCGCGAAATAACTGATGCTGATGATACTAAAACACTTCAAGCTGACCTAAATAATATAGCTAACTGGTGCGATAACTGGTTAATGGAACTTAATATCAGTAAATGTAAAAGAATGCACGTATCCAGAACTAACTCGAATCCTAACACCTATCATATAAACAACATTCCCTTAGATTCCGTCATCTCCTATAAATATCTTGGTGTACACATCACAAATAACTTAAATTGGACAACTCATGTAGAGTACGTCATTAACAATGCTAATCGCATGCTCGGCTACTTACGACGTAACTTTTCCAAAGCACCCTCTTCCTTAAAACTAATGCTTTATATGTCTCTCATACGCTCCAAACTTGAGTATGCATCTGCCATATGGGATCCCAGTCATGCTAACCTTATCACCTCTCTTGAACTAGTACAAAATAACTCTGCTAGATTCATCCTCTCTAACTACAACCGCACTGCCAGTATAACCTCAATGAAAAATAACTTATCACTTATTCCATTGGCTCACCGACGCAAAGCCGCCCGTCTTTCGCTATTTCATAAAATTTTCCACCATCCAACACTTAATAATGACCTCATACTCCGGCCTGTGTACATTTCAAACCGCGTTGATCATCGTAATAAGGTAGGAATCGCGTCATGCCACACAAAGTCTTTCTTTCAGTCGTTTATTCCCCGTACATCTCAGGATTGGAACCATCTTCCCTCAAGCGTCGCAACCATCACTGACTGCAAACTTTTTCACGAAACATTACATAATATTGTATAACAAGGAAAATCTGTTACCTGTACTCACTGCTCCTGTTTGTTTATTTTTATTTTTTTTTCTTTGAAATAACTACTATTATTTGTATAACCTGGAGAAATGTTCTGTTACCTGTATTTATTGCACTGTTTTATTTTGTATTTTTCATGTATTGTATCCACTCCCCTCTTCAATGCCATTTGGCCCTGAGGGTATTATAAATAAATAAATAAATAAATATTATTATTATTATTATTATTATTATTATTATTATTATTATTATTATTATTATTATTATTATTATTACTGTTATTATTATTGATAATATTATTAGTTTCTTTAGCGGCAAACTGTAGGCTATGGAAAGACGACGCACGTGTCGGTATGTGAAATCGTAGGCTATGGCGTCACCATGCTAACGACCATGCACCGGTGCTTGTCCTCAAGGGGTAGCTCGTGAAATATGACTGCAGGCCGCGCCTCGGACTACCTTATCAGTGTTTTCTGCAGCAGAGCCATTAAGCTTTTCATCATGCCGCTTCGCGTCACCAGAAAACTGTCGTCAGGAACGGGCATGAGCCAAAGAAAATGCAATCCAAGTCGAATTCCCATTGACCTAGTGAACCCAAGCTCAGCAAGGTACTACCGACCGAGTCGAGCCTAATTAAGCTTAAGCCGAATGAAGTGTAACCTATTTTGCGATATTTAAGACTAAGCCTAGTTTGCGTTTCAGTGCATAGCTTCCCGTATTTGGCTAAGACCGATTAACATTTCTTATTGCGGCCACAAGAGACCCAGTTCAGAATGTGACACGGCCAGAGTAATTGCCATAGTTATGCGTACTTAATATAACAAAAGTGCAGTACGAAACAGCACGAAAAGCAGACGTGAAATAGATTTCACAGTGCACGTGCAAGTTCGGCATGCGAACAACAGCGACTGCCATTTTTTTCTCGCAACTTTTTTTCGGTGCAGACGTAGGGACAAATTATTTTGGCATATCTCCTCATCTTAAAAAATCATTCTTTACTCAATTTCTTTTGCCACAGCGGTATGCAGCCACAAAGTGTTGCGTGCATATTTGGCACAGCACGCATTTCAGTGACGATATGGGCAATATGTTGAAATCTATGTTGTGCTGCACAGTGCAAATATAAATAAAGCACGGCATTGGAGATCATGCAGCATAGCTCTGTTCTCCAGGATTTAGGTGATGGTGGTAGGTTTTAGATCGTTCACGAAATTCGGGGTGCCAGCAAGAATACGAGGCAATCTTTCGTTACATTACTGGCGTGGGGACATCAAAAAATTATGCGAGGTCCGACAAGTTCAATTCATATTTAGCCCTTTCGATTTTTTCGGCAACTGACGCTCCCAACCGCTAGTGAGTGGTTAGAAATTCGGGCAGGAAATTATCGCACGGCGGCACCATGCGAACAGGCAAACGTGCACACAGCCATCTTGCACATAGACAGCGGCGGGCAGATGCACTAAGTAAAGTGTTCGCCTGAACACTGGAAACAATTGCTTCGCTTTAGTCGACACATCACGCTAAAAACAGCGTAATCAGTCAGATTTATTTTTTTAGCCGTGGCAGCAATATCGCTCGCTCATCTGCACGGTGTATCATATTTGGCACAAGCCAAATACAGTCACAGTCACAATAAATTGGAAATCTTTTTCATGTATTCTTGTTCAGCTATCTGATGATAAATGTTCTCATAATTCATGCAATGGAGGGTTAAGAGTATGTGGCGTGGGATCGAACCAAGCCCACCCGAGATTCTTGGGTATCATGTGACCTAATTATCTTAAATAACCCTAATCGAATCAATTAGAATGAGCCAAGTTAAGTATGACAAAATTTTTATAAGCACAGTTGAGCAAGGTATGGCCTAAGTAAACCGAGCATGAATAATTCTGATCACAGCAAACCCAAAAAAACCCGATTAATCCAAACTATCCAAGTGAAATTCCCAAGGAGCCTAGTGAAGCCAAGATTAGGAACACGCTAAATCCTGCTGACCGAGTCGAGCCTAATTAAGGCCAATTAACCCTAAATGGTGCTAATTAGGACTAACGCTAAGTTGTGTGTGATCTAACCAAGCCCAGCCGAGATACTTGAGATTCGTGTGGCCCAATTATGCTGATTAAACTGGTTAAGGCTAACTGAGATTGAGCCAAGCCGGAACTAGCTAGAAGACCACCAGCTCCGTAGTGACTCAGCCTTGCGCCACAACTGCAAGTTACCCACATTCTTTTTTGCTGAAAGTGGCACAAGGACAATTAAGCGGCATTCCATTATTAGGTTCCAATTTAGGCCGTGTCAATGCCTCGTATGAATGTGAAGTGGTTTGAACCTCTGAAAAATGCGTGCCACACAAACGACACGGAACTTAACACTTGCTATGTAAAATAGGGCCTTTACATATTGGTCTTTTGTATAGGGCAGAAAACAGAGTACAGGTGCTGCTCGGAAGAGATTATGGGGCGGACCGATTCTTTTCCTAACGTCCGTCCGCAGAAGGCTTAGTAAACACGTCGTTTGCAAGTGGCAGTTCACGAAAACCGCTCCCAAAGTTGCATGCCAATCCAGCAATGCCAAACCTGTGTTGTGTGCTGTGTTGTGTGTTGTACGCGTTGCCATTATTGTTACAGGCTTCCGTCGTGCCTCTAAGCCTTTCTTTTCCATAAACAGGGTCGTTCGACGGTGTCGGGGCAACAGTAGCTGTCACGAAATGAGACAGTCATATGCAGGCTTTACAGCTCCAGGATCGTGTCTGAACGCTTGGAGCACATGCACGGTACTCATTGTAGAGCGCCCATTTCGCGGTGATGGTACTGAGGAAAAGAGTCAATAAACAGGACAATAACATTATATACTTAGAACATAATAACTGTATTATTTTCTTACTTTCAAATTTTACACATAGGATAAGCGATCCACCGGTGAGCGTGAGAAGACTTGGCGCTTCCTCTAAGTTACCCCACGAAGTGCCTTCATTCGAATGTTTTCACCGACCTTCCTGGGGCGCTTTAATATGACCTGGAATCGTCCGTAAATTATAACTGGCGTGTCCTAATAGCTTTCCATCATGTAGAATTGATTAATGTTTAGTAGCACATTTCTTTCCTACTATTATAGCTAGGAAGAACACCGGATGTATGGTGACACACTCCGCATCGTAGTAAAACATTTCAGTTTGCCATAGTCACGCTGGCATGTAAACGATGCCTGACTCAAAGGCTTAATTGGGAATCACAAGCCATCTTTTCGCACCACCTATTTTACTGTACAGCAAAAGCTTTGAGTTGCTCTGATGATTTAAAAAAAACGCTAAAATAAAACTCTCCTTTGCTTTTTTTTGCAGTTACTTGGTGCTCTTGTAAAGATCACTGGAGTTAATTAGCAGGAATACTTTCCGTTTTTCAATAGTTATCGTGCGACACTACAGCAGGAGTCGATTGACTGAATGAAAACGCGTTATACCGTCACTTAACACTCCAATGTGTTTCATCTGACTCTTTAAAGGCTATTTGCTTGAGTCAATTCTCTCGAAAGCGGTCGTGTGTTCATTTAGCTAAGTGTTCTTTTACCATTCCTACGAGAGCCAGAGTATGCTCCGACAGGGCGCTCTGGCTCTCCACCGAGAAAGAGTTCACGTGTCTGTTTAAAGCGAGTCATACTCGGGGCAAGTGCGGACTCGCGGAAAATAGTAGCGCATACTCTTTTCAACAGCGACGCTGTTCTTGCTGGAGCCTCTCATGTCAGTGGTCCGTGGTAACGCTTGTGGGCGTTACCACGAATATGCGCCACAGGTTATGCGCCACAGCCAAAACGGACATGCGCCACAGACATTGGGTAAACCAAACTACTCACCACTGGTCTACTAAATATGAAGGCAACAGTTAGCCCGACAAACGGGTATGTGCCAAAGAAATCTCTGCGGTCTATCAGGAAAAAATGTCACCATTATAAACGTGTATGCGCCACAGAAATTGGGCAAGTCCTACTACACAACTTCCACTAACAGTAAATCCTTATACACACAACTTCTACTAAAAAGGAAGAAGGCAACAGTTAGCCCAACAAATGGCGTGCGCGTTGCCATAGTCACACCACCGTCACGCGGCACTTTGTGGTTATAAAGGCGGTGCCTATGCTACCACTTCAAAGCTTAACAAAGAGTGTTTAATAAAGAGCAGTGATGCAAAAAAATCGGAGCGTCTTAAGCGAAAGCTTCGTAGCCAACCTGTGTATAAGAGTGGTGTGGTCAGGATGCAATAAAAAAAAATCGAGAGCCGATGACTGTTCTCGCCGCTATCAGTGCGCAGCGTGTATCATTTACATTTTATTTTTTTTTTCATTTTCTGGGTAGAAGTTCGACGAAATAAAGAGCTAGGTATTTCCTATTCAGGCCTGTGCGGAAAGCGCAGCACAGTCACAGCGAAAGCTGGGAGAGCGGCATTTCTAGAGCCCGTTGTAAAATTATTTGGAGCTACTAATACAAGTACGCTAACAACGTGCGCACTACGCCACCAACCATAACTTTTGAGAAGTTGGGAAGCACCTACAACGACATTATTCGTCATTCTGCGGAGAAGCGAGGTACCATTTGTAAGGCATTATGTGCACTTCGTTGATGCGGCGGTTGATGACGCTGAAGAATTGTGGCTGATCCCTTTCTAATGGGTTGGAAGCTGTAAACGACTTACTACTTACGTAATTCGCATTGTATGACGCCCGGTCGTTATTCAACTCTCCCACCACGTTTTATAACACGTTAACGTGAGAAAGAGAGAGAGGGGGGAACACGTTTATTGAGACCCTGAGGAAGTGGATCATGGGGGGCCTCATGGGCTTCCTTGGCAACCAATAGAAGTGCACTTGCAAGGAAACCATGATTTATAGCGAAGTAGGGAAGCAGCCACTATGCAATTTTTTGTCATTCTGCGGAGAAGCGAGGCACCAGCTACACGTCTGTAAGGCAGTATGCGCACTTTGTTGATGCTGTGGCTGATGACGATGAAGAATTATGGCAGAGCCCTTTGTAATGGGTTGGAAGCATGCAACAACCCGCTCGTTGCGCATTGCGCATTGTGTGACGCCTGGTTACAGAATGCGCGTTGCGTGACGCCTGGTTGTTATTTTACTCTTCTGCCACACTACATTACATATGTAATGTGGTTCCTTCCCGACATGAAGCCTGTATAGGGTCTTTTTACAACGAAGTTTCATGCGCCGGCATGGCTCTGAGGTAGAATACTGGGCTCCCACGCAGGCGGAC
This sequence comes from Rhipicephalus sanguineus, assembly GCF_013339695.2. Taxonomy (NCBI): domain Eukaryota; kingdom Metazoa; phylum Arthropoda; class Arachnida; order Ixodida; family Ixodidae; genus Rhipicephalus; species Rhipicephalus sanguineus. The sequence goes on along the minus strand of NC_051179.1, from coordinate 142,171,990 downwards.
CAGGTTCGAACCTTGTTCCATCCTTCATATTTTTTCTTACTTCGCGCGATAGTGGTTACGGATACCGGCGGTGGCGGACAACTACGGCGCCATAAACGGTCCTTGTTGTGACCTCACAACAGCTTTCGTTGTAGAATATACTACCACCTCAAAGCTTCACAAATAGTGTTTAATAAAGAGCAGTGATACAGCATACATGAGAGACTCGCAAAATATAGAAATGCTATAGCCTGACGAAGGGAAGGCCACCAGCTTCACTGTTTCATCACTGTCCGCGAAGCGGAGCTGGTTGAACTTTTTAGACATCTTCCGCAGTTCTCTTATTTGTGGCGCTCACCTCTGCCGTCGATATGAGAATGAAAGTCCAAGAGGCGAGGCCACGATCGACGTTCATCTGCTCCGTGATTCCGAATATATGTAAACCAGAGGAAGCGGTAGGAGGATGAGTACATCGTGGTCATGAGTCTGGCCAACACCGCCACTCACCAACATTTGCTTGTGCCGACCGCCTGTGGCTCCTTTCCGGCTTGTACGTTAGTATGCGCGCGAGTAACGTAATGATCACAGCCCAAAGAAGGTCTTCCAGACGCAGTCATGTACCTTGGCGAGCGCTAAAAATTCTCTCGGGACTGTCGCCCTAATGTGCTTTACAGAAGCCATTGCCCGTATTTGCTTCAACATTAGAAAATGGTGCTTGTTAATGGATGTTCTAAATGTTTGTGTGAACATGCACCTAACCTATCCTACCTCAGATGACGATGGTGATGCTACAACGGCGCAATACTACACAATACATGGAAATAATGAGTAAAAAAATTAAAATGTCTTGCGGACACATCTTGAAAGTTCCTGGCCTTACTTTTAAGCGATTTTATATAAATATGCAGGAAAGCAGACAACACATTTCCCAACGCGACCGCCGGGGTTGCACAGAGGTTAGGGTGCTGCGCGGCTAACCTGCAGATTTCGGTTTCCATCCCGGCCGTAGCGGCGGCATTTCGATGGAGGCAAAACGCGAAGGCCCTGTGCTGTGCGATTTCGGTGCCCTTAGGAAACCCAGGTGGTCGAAATTACTCCGAGTTCTGCACTACGTCGTCTGTCGCAGAATGAGTCGCTTTGGGATGTTAAAGCCCGTATATTCAAACAGCCTTTTCTAAAAACCCAGCGCAGGGATTTTGATTACGGTCGTCCTATTTCAAGGTTAAAGTGGAAATTGGCCGAGTGTAGAGGGCACATGTACGTATATGTATATTTTGTGTGTGTTCGGCTTCAGATACAATAAGACGAAGATCCGAAGAACTGAAATATCCGTTCCTTGCGCGGGGATCTGTACCACCCGACTATTCACCAGTTGTATATACGAACGCAACCGCGCTTCTCATGAATATAAATTTGGTGTTTACCAGATATAAAGTTCGTAATAAAATGTGCAGGTGCACTTTCCCGAGCGTACATCAAGGAGTGGTTTAGGGTGCTCTCATAAGAGATGAGTACCATGCCCAGTAGTAAAATTAATCTTTAGAATCAGCGGACATGGTAGCTTATTATCTTCACTCCCGTGCAGGCCATCTTTTATGGGGGGAATAGAAAAGGCTTAGTTTACCAAAAAAGCTGACAATCTTAGCCTGGCTGGCTATAGGTGTTGAATAATAGTACATCTGGTAACAGGTAGTGCAATCTTGTGTCAGGCACAAGAAACAATCAGTTCTACTACGCGTATATGACATGCTAAGTATATCTTGCTGTCTGGTTCAACAATTTTCTGGGAAGTTTGACTACGATAATATCTAATTTATTGCGAAAAAAGTTGGTACCTAGAAAGTATACACGTAAACACACTCCAGTTATTTCACGCACATTCAACTTTCCAGTTAATAAAGGATGTTCAATTCATTCGCCGTGATAGCTGTTTGCTTGTAGGGCTTAGGTAAATTTAAACTTTAGAATGATGAAACTGCTAAAAATGTAAAACACAAAATTTTTGTCCTACTTTTTTAGGCAATCGAGCAACGAAAATCATACCTGAGGAAGTGCACGCCACTAGGTGTTTCTCTGTCGAAACAATAATAATAGCGTCCTTTGATTGCCTCTACAGGCAGCCATATTTGTTTCTCTGATCACAGTGTTTCTATTCGTAACATTTTCAAATATTTGCAATGCTAAAGTTTCGCGACTATGAAAGCGATGGCAATCTTGATTGCACGTTCTTTTGATTAATCAAATGCTGGAAGCGCACCTTACATGACGTCCCAATTTTAGAGCACAAGTTTTCACACTTGAAATGTGAACAGGCAAAGTTCCGATGTAACGGTAGCAATAGCATACACACTTAGGTTTTGATTTGTAATGACTTTATTACCTCTTAAAATGCTGGTGAACGAAGAAATCAACACCATGTAGTACTTTAGAAACGAATGTTCTCAGAAAAAAGCTGTGATTGCGATGCTATTCTGTGGGAAAATTTATTTTGAAGTATTTTTTCAAGGTTTCATATAAAAGCCTAATTTTGCAAGTTCGCCGCCGTCAGCATTCGTCTGAAGTAAAGTACGAGTGAGCTAGTTGGTAATGCACCGGCAGATTATACATCATTGACCTATATCATAAGGCATCTACTTTCCTGCATATTTAATCATTTCGCTGCCGTAGAAAATGCAGTTTGCCTCATGATCAAATCACGGTTTTAGTTTGTATAATTATCAGAATTTCATGTTTACGCACTAAAGAGAAAGCTAATTGGTGGCGCCTCCCACCAGCCACACAGGAATGGGGCTCTCGTCCGGAAACAACGCCTACATTTTTCGTCTTTTTGTTTTTCGGTGATATTCGTCTGTGTTCGTCTTTTATTGGGCTTTTCATGCAACTCTATGGCGTTTATCAAAAATCCGATCGGATTTTGTAAGTGGTCTGCTGCGTAGAACTATCTTTGTAGTAATGGCTACGGTTCAGATGTTACATTCATACGGATCTCATAAGTTAGGTGGCCACAAAAACAGCTGATTTGCATTGATCATTACCAGTGAAGGCGCTTGCTCATCATACCGCACTTGTCCATCATGTAGCACCTTCGTCTTATCTATGACGCGCGCCTTAGTGGGGCGCTCCGGGTTAAATTTGATCACCTCTTCCCTTCAACGCGCGAATAAATGTAGGCACATGAGATTTATTGCAGTTAATAATAAGAATTGCTGGGATTTTACGTTTCAAACCCATGGCATGATTATGAGGCACGCCGTAGTGGAGGGCTCCGGATATTTCGACTACCTGGTTTTCTTTAACGTGTACCTGAATCTATGCACACGGGCCTCAAACATTCTCTCCTCCACCGAAAATGCGACCGCCGCTGCCAGGATCGCCGAGTACCGCAGCCAATGCAACGCCAGCTGGCTTCGTTGTTGCAGTTCGTAAGGACTGAAATGTTGCCACGACTCCAAGCCACGTCATCGAGCTCGGCAGTGCAACGCCCACGGAGCTAAACCATGAAGGCGGGCCGGTTGCACGACGGCTTAGGCTGCCCTTGAGATTGCATAATATCGAGCGATGCGCACATATTATGCCGTTCTTGTAAAATTGACGTTATCTCGCAGCAAACTGCCACGTCATGTCGCTTCTATAGAGCAGTGATTAATTAATGATGCCGTTATTTTTGAATCCGCGCGGTATTTACTTGATCTATCTGCTTGCCTGAACAAACACCTGCCGTATGTGCAGAATAGTAGCAATTAGATGTAAAACAGCTGCCTGAAGTTCATGAAAACTTATGTTCCACGAAACTCGGGCCAAGTCAACTAAATAGGAAAACGCAACTACATACGAACATGCGACATCCAGCGCTTTCATAAGGGTCGTCGCGCGCTTGCGTCCAAATATTGTTATGACGCTAAGTCCAAGCGACATAAAGCTTTAGCGGAGAGGTTTACCTCTCGTTACCTCAATATAGCGCCAAGAAAGGTGCAACGAAAGCCTCATAAATAAAAAGAAAACCTTAAGAAAGGGTAGTCATGGTTCTTGTTAATGGTTGTATATAATAGATATGGTAGTGCGTATTAAGTTGAAGGAAAAAATGGGTTCAGCCGCGTGAATAGTTAATTAAAACCTAATTAAAAGGGCAGCTAACACCATGAAAGTACAGCAATGTCTCTATCGGTCCGTCGTAAGTGAATGTAAGTATGCGACGTTTGATGGATACCTACACTCTTAGAAAAAAAAGTTACTAATTTTTACTAAATGCTTGCAATTACTAGTTTCGAGCATATTTTACTACCTTCGCGAAATCTGTTTACTAGCCAGCAGTTAGTAAAGGTCGTAAAGTGCTGCCTTCACTAACCAGAAAGTTTACTTGCTGTTTATAACTAAGTAACTACTAGCCACCCACGTTGCCAGATCTTTCGTAGATGTGCAGTATACTTTGCCGTAATCGTGACGGTCTTTAGTAAAATTTAAACAAGCTTTAATTTTATTCATTACCTTGAAATTAAAGTTTCGTGCTACGCGTCGGCACATATATAAGCAAATATAAGGGCACACGATAATGTGTAGAAAACATCAATTATGCTCCTAAATTCTATAGTTGCTAACCAGTACATGGTGCGCTATCCCAAAGTAGGAGCATAAATAGTCTTTAAGCCGCTGCTAGAGTACATATCGGCTACGTAAATGTATTGCTATTCTTTGTGTGCGCTTGAGTGTGTTCTCTTTCGTGATCTATTCATGCATCTATATATGTTGCTGTGATGTGTACTTACCATGGCAATAACATGAAGTTATTAGCGGCCATTATTTAATGTACGAGGACAATGCCACTTTGTTTTTACAGCGAAAGCTATTATGAGATCACAACAAGGGCCGTTTTTGGCGCCGTAGTTGTCCGCCGCCGCCGGTGTCCGTAACCACTATCGCTCCAAATAAGAAAAATATTTCAGAATGGAACGAGGTTCGAACCTGGGCCGTCTGCGTGGAAGCCCACTATCCTACCTCAGAACCATGCCGGTGCTTGAAGCTGCTTTGCAAAAAGACCCTACACAGGCTTCATGTCGGGAAGGAACCAAATTAACATATGTAGTGTAGCGTCGTAGAAGAGTAAAATAACAACCAAGTGTCACACAATGCGAATTCTGTAACGAGGCGTCACACAATGTCAATTGCGTAACGAGTGAGTTGTTGAATGCTTCCAACCCATTACAAAGGGCTGTGCCATAATTCTTCATAGTCATTAGCCACAGCCTCAACAAAGTGCACATAATACCTTACAGGTGTTTAGCAGGTATACCACGGTTCTGCGCAGAATGACGAAACATCGCGTAGTGGCTGCATCTTTATTTCACAAAAATTATGATTTATAGCGTAGTGGGTTCCCCGCAAGTGCACCTCTATTGGTTGCCGAGAAAGCCCATAAGGCTCCCATGATCCATTTCCTCAGGGTCTCAATAAAGTTAATTCCCCTCTCTCTGTCTCTTTCTCACGTAAGCGTATTTTATAAAGCGTGGTGGGAGAGTGAAATAACGACTGGGCGTCACACAATGCGAATTACGTAAGTAGTGGGTCATTTAAAGCTTCAAACCCATTACAAAAGGCTCAGTCATAAATCTTCATCGCCATAAGCCGTCGAATCAAGAAACTGCACATAATGCCTTACAGATGGTACTTCGCTTCTCCGCAGAACGTCTAGTAATGTCGTGGTGGGTGCTTCCCAACTTCACAAAAATTATGATTTATGGTGTATTGGGTACGTAGCTAGTGTAGTTGTATTAGTAGCCACAAGAGAGTTTATAACGGGCTCTAGAAATGCCGCTCTTCGAGCTTTCCCTGTGACTGTGCTGCGCTTTCCGCGCAGGCCTGGCGTTATTTTTATTCCTTTAGGTACTTTTGTAATAGAATCATCTTGATATGACAATGCACGCGCACATATAAACAAAATTGGCGTAAACCTCTAATTGGCTAAATGTAGCAGAGTTATACGGTTATTAAGTTGCTCGCCCAGTTACTAACAACTTAGTAATGGACTAGCCATTCGAGCTAGTACTGTTCACTCACTAACTAGGTAGCAAGTTCCACTAACCTGCATTTTACTACTTTCAATTACTAAGAGGCTGGTGTATTTTATGACAAGTAAGCGGTTAGTATTTAGTTAGTGAATATGCTGACCTTTTTTTCTAAGATTGTAGTATCAAAGTCATGGGCTAACACTAATAATCGTTGGGCGTTTTACGTCCCAAAACCACAGTATGATTATGAGGGACGCCGTAGTGGAGTGCTCCGGAAATTTCGACTACCTGGTGTTCTTTAACGTGCACCTAAATCTATGTACACGGGCTTCTGGCATTTTTGCCTTCAGCGAAAACGCGGCCGCCGCGGCCAGGATTCCATCCCGCGACCTCAAGTGATGGGATAGGAAGGAGTATCTTACCACGTGTAGTACTTAATTAGGATCAATTAGGCGCTCATTAGACCATAGAGCGATTATAGCTTCTCTGAAAATAAAGCTAAGGGGAGTGGGTTTTGCGTGTAGCAGCTGCATGTGCAACTATAGACTACATTAGCCTGATGTACACTTCATCTCAGTTGAGGGTAATGGAAAAGGTGGCGTCACTCGCTCCGACGTCGCGTAGCGTGCGCGGCTCCCTCCGCTCTCGTGGCAGCGCTCGCTGGCGCCGGCTGCACCTGCGTGCGCTCCACTGACGGCAAGCCCACGTCACGCGCGTAGCTTGAACTTCTCGCTGCGCTCTGTGACGGTGCTTGCATTTCTCCCTCCTCTACTTTTTAGCTACTCTCATCTTGCTTGGCGCTCAATCGTGCCGACACGTCTGGGGACGTCAGCAGTAGCCTAGCTGGCGGTATCCCTTAGGAGGAAGTATGCTGCTTCCGCTCACTCCGTTTGCGTATAGTGGAGGTAGCCGATGGTCAACAAGCAGGTTGCAGCAGACTGTGTGCGTACACATAAACCTTCCTCAAAGTTTACCGGAAATTTACAAGAAACATGGCCGCTTGATAAAAAAAACGTCGCAGTTTCCCCGCAAAGGCCGAAGCAATTATTGCGATAGCAACAAATTCTAATGTTATACAACGGCATGCTGGCGGCTAACTCTTTTGGATCCGATCATCTCGCGTAGCTCTACGAAACGATGGTGTAAGAGAATTCGCAACGCCCGTAGACTGTCACACCACCAAGCGGATGTCAGGAGGATGGTTAGCAGACTATAAACCGCCAGCCCCTCCATAGTGCGGCTGTGGTAGCCCGACTGCCAACGCGTTGGTTGAAAAGAAGCACTACGACTTTGCATGTTGCGTGAATCCGTGCATAAAGCGGGCCTTCCGTGACAAGGTAAGTTTGATTCTCTCTTTCGAGACGCGAAGTTTTCGTGAAAATACGTGGTGAAGTGCCCTGGGCAAGTCGTGCCTTCGTAATAAATAGGTGATACACTGAAGTAAAGCGTCTTACATATTGTAAAAAAGAGCCGTATGAATCTTGCAAGCGACCATTCAGCCATTCGGGGCAGCGCTCGCTCCACGGCTATCGTGAACTACGACCAAGTACCGGCAGCGTTGCGGGCTCAATTTTGTCCTCAGCTGACGCATGCGGGCGATCCCGGAGGAGATTAAACGTGATTGATTGATTGATGGACTATGTGAAAATCTACTTTAGTTGCCCCCAGCTGGCGAAATTTGATCGGCAGCCCCGCTCTCAACGCCGTCCTGTTCAACCGTGTGTTGGTGTCATAGTCAGCGCTGCACTGCATATTTGTTACTTTGTTGACAGGTGGCAGCACTCTGCAAGCAAAGTGTTCTCTGAGCCGAGAACGCGGAGAAGGCGAGGCAGCTCTAGTCGGAGGAAATTCTTTAGATTGATTTTGACAGTGGTGTTCAAAGAGACCGTGCACCTTGACGACGAGGATTTTTCACTGGGCATTGTAAGTTGTGAAATCAGCGATAGCGACGGCGGCGATGAAGATGCTTCAGTAGCGATTCGCTTAACGTGCTTTGCTGGTTAACCATCTGTACGGCAAGCTTTTCCCAATCGTAAGTCACTTTCACTGTACTTGATGTACGATAGTGTTGAGATCAAAATAAAAGCATAATTTTTGAGATGCAATGTACGTAACGCAACGTTTGTGGCCGCATGCTGCCAACAAGCTCGACGAGCGGAAGCGAAACGTGCAATCGCGTCCACAAGCCGCGCCGCTGAGTTGCCAAATGAACTTGACCATTACCGTGCGAATGGCTTCGTTGTTCAGAAATTCTTCGAGCTTGAAAAAAGCTCGCGTGTGCATTCGTTTCGAGGTGCTCGTCAAACCTGTAACGTCCTAGAAAAGTGAACTGTGCACTCCGCGCTCCTCACCACACGAGTAGTGATGACGGAGCAACATGTTTAGAAACCATCGTCACGCTAAACATGCGGTCCTGTGCAGTAACGATGGCGTTACTCGCTAGTGGCCCATTACTAAGGCAAATCGGACAGGCAGGCACGGTACGTATACTTGGAGTGCCGTTCAGTTCATACGTTTTCTGTAGCGCGCACAGGATTTCGCAGAGCATCGTTGATGCACTGTACGGGAGCCAAGATATAACCTTTAACACAGCGGAAAAGAATGAGGTAGCGAGCATTTCGCACTTTTCATTGTTTGGGCAAGTATTTTGGTCTCATATCCATTTCAGTCCAGTTCATGATCTCATCCGGTGAAAGTGGCACGGGCGGTGCGCCCACACATCCTATCTGTCCTATGCTAACAAACGGGTTGACCCTCCTCCTGGCTCCATCTTGAATCGCACAGCGCGCCACCTATAGTTCGTGGGCATTGCAAATACGGCCGCTCGAGCGAGAGATGCTCTTTCCGCACAGTCTCTTAGCGCTGAGAGCGCAGCATGTAGAAGGGCGTACGATCCGCCCGCTGCTGGCTACCGAGATAGCGCGCGCGCCACCAATCGCGACCGCGCCTTAGAGTCAAAATTCACAGTTGCTGCTCGCAACCTTTGGGTCACCAGTCAAGCATATAACTAAATCCACGGCGGGTTCTTGTTTTAAATGCGAATGCATTTCTTAGTCGGGCTATGTCAGGCGTCTGTCGGTGTCCGCGCGCGGTAGGTGTTATCTCTCCGCTCTCACTCCCTCTCCCATAGCAACAGCTGCGCGCGCGCGCTTATCCTCGCCCCTAGCAACCGGAGCAGGTGGTGCGGGCGGAGTAGCGGAGAGTGAGTGGAGAGGAGCAGCGCTCTGGCGTGTGAGGGCGCTCACATCGCGGGAGCTCGGTGGAGCTCCCGCGTGTGTGGAGAGAGTGTAGGAGAGGGTGGGTGCAGTGCTTCGCCGCTCCTTCTCTCGCCTTTCGCTCTCTCTGCTCCCTGCGCCACCGCCTCAATGCAGTGCGTTTGAAACGCGTTTGTGCTGCCTTGACACAGCCTGAAAACAGCGCGTTCTAAACGCGTTTGTGCTGCATTGAAGGCGGTGGCAACATCCCTGAGGTGATTACGAACGCACGTAGGAAGCGTTCGTTGAAAGAGGCGCGCAAAAGGGAGACACTTGAGCGCGTCGATGTGTCCAGCTTTACGCCATTAAAATTACTACGCCGTGTACTCTCGGCGCAAGAAATGCATTCGCATTTCCTCACGATTCCCTTCGGGGAGGTGGGGGCATTTTTAGGGGCGAAGCTCCTTAAGGCGGCACCCGTTCGTCCCTCGTAGTAGTGCCAGGGGGAGGTTACTCCGTATACCTCCCATAGGACGCCTTAATTCATGACGTCAGCGCTGGCAGCACCAAACGTCCCTTCAGTTAATATCCTGGCGGCTGGGATTCAGAGACTCGAACGGCAGAATGGCGGCGCACACGGTATGAGTCTTCATGGCAACACTAACACCAGCCGCGCCTTCTCTCCTAGCTCCCTTGCGCGCGCCGGGTTTTTTTTTTCTTTTTGTTTTGTTTGCGTATGCGGGCTCCCTCGTCCGCGTGCTGCGCTGCGCAGTGCGCCGGGCGCTTTTTTTTTTTTTTTTTTGCATCCGCTGAGCGTACTGCGCCGCGCGTTCGTTGCGCATTTGAATGTGCGCAATTTGCAATTAGGCATTCTGCAAACACTGCAGTCGTGCAGCATGTGCCAGAACGCAAAAGAATAAATTGCACTCACAACACAAAATATCTTTGGTCTCGTTTTATTGTCCTCGTTTTCAAAAATCAACATTTTCATCAAATGTGGTGCGATATAGGCTCAAGAGATTAACAGAAGTTATAAACAGGAGATTAACATATACGTGTTCATGATCACTAAACAACACGAAAGTTCTCGGCAAAGTTAAGAACTTAAAGAACAGTGGAATAAAAAACAGAACATAACACTAGGGCACATATTCAAGAACACAATTTTTTTACTGACAAAAGTGCAGAACACCTGATATATGCGCACGATATTGCACAAAATTATCATAACAAAATTGAACATTCCTTGAATGCAAAAACAATGAAAGCAGGTGAAATACCTAAAAATAGAATAATAATGTAAAGATCATTTTAAAGACGTCAAAATGAACTCCACATATAACACAACTAATATTGGCCGCACTTTATTGACTACATTTTCAGAAACGTTGATTTTCATATAAATTATAGTGATGATAAACGCGGAGAAAATGAACGGTTTATATCGGATGATTCATGGCACCTCTTCTTGAAGTGCGCCGATTCTTCAATTCTTCAGCTTTTCTCTGGGCGCATCGATCAGCTGTGTTGCGTTCCGAAATACACCCTGAAGAAAAGGGCAAGTTTCAATCAGATAAAGAGCGCCGTCGACTCGTGCAAAAGCGAACTCGTTTGTTCGTCTCAGAGCAGCACAAGTTTTCATACATCTACCTAATGTCTCACAAACGTGGGTATAGGCGATGGCGAGTAATTAACCGGAGACAAATGCAAAGCACACACTCAAGCACGCGGTTCTGTGAGAGTAGTAAACCTGTAACTATAGTTACGTCGCATGGGCTTCATATGGATTCGTGTAACGATTTAAACGCAGCATCGTACCCTTTTCAAATCAGTCATTTTCGAAAACATTAACTGAAGCCCCACTGCAGAGAACAGCTACTCGGTATGGACGTGAATTCAAATTGACACAATGAAAACCGTGACTCAAAGGGCACGCTCACCTGTCGTTCTTTTGGGGGCCGGCACATATATTCCGGGACTTGTTCTGGAAGTCTTCGAGCAACAAAGCACTATGCACGAACAGCGCGAGTCGTAAAACAGCGCGTCGCACAAGCACACAGCGAGCGAGCACCATGAAACGGACGAGCGACGACGCCTAACACATGCCTTACCAACGCCAGACACGAAACTTTCTAACGGATTTCAAAGTCGGCGGCGCCAGCAAGGCGGCGGAAAGCGCGCCTCCCGCAGGAAAGGGAGTTGATCCCACCAGAGAGGGGGTTGAAGAGAGTTGGGAGGAAAGAGACGGAACGCAGATTTTAACTCTGATCCCAGTCAATAGATGGCGCCTCAATTTGCCATACCGGTCACGTGGGTTTCTTTCACTAGCCTGGTAGTGCGTAACCAGTCGTAACGCTAGTACCAGATCTTGACCTCCAAGGTGGTGCCGGTGGGAGATTTTTCCTGTGCGTTCTTGAACAATAAAAAATTCGCAGCGTGCGCGTTAAATAAAAGCCGAATTCTTCTGTCTCTCATTCCCCATTAGCAGCCATTGGCACGTTCCAGTAGGAAACGTTACTAGAAGTAGAAGTGTAAGTGTTAGCTAAAAGCAGACTTCTTCTGTGTCTCATTCTCATTAGCAGCCATTGTTTACCTCCAAGGTTGTGTCTGGTGAGATTTCTCCTGTGCGTGATTAAACAATAAAAATTTTGTTCAAAACGCCGTTGATTGATGAAATAAACCAACGAAAGACGCCAGATGTTTTCTAAAACCAAAACGAAAGAACGCCAGATGTTTCTAAAGCAAAACGAAAAGACGTCAGCTGCTTAACGAAAGACGCCAGATGTTTTCTAAAGCAATGGTTTTCTAAACAATGAAAATTCACAGCGTACATGTAAAATTAAAGTGAGCTGCAAGTCGTCATAACTCATCGAACCTTTAGTATAAACGCGCCCGATCTCACGTCGGTGATGTACTGGGCAGAATTCACGGAAGATTCACGGTTTACCGATGAACCTCCGCAGCTTCGCCCACTCATCATCATTCACTCCGTGGATATTCTGTGATTTTTTATATTCCTTTCCGTGTTTCAAGTACGCCTTCTGTGCTGGTCTGATGCCCATATGCGTAGGTGTGCAGTTAAATGTTTTTTGTCCTTCCCTGTTTCTGTGTTTCAAGGTTACACTTTCCTCCTGTCTTAAATCATTACGCAGTTCCTGTTTTTTTTAATCATTTGCGATCACTGTGAATCGACTAGTGGCAGTAGTGTTTGATTGCGTAATTTGTGTTTTATTTGTGTAATTGCTTCTGTCAGCGCAACATTAATGCGCACAAATAAATGGCCTGTACACCGGATATTAACGCGCGCGCGCGCGCACACACACACACACACACACACACGCACGCACACTCACCATTTTGTTTTTTTAAAAACGGCTCGAAAGCGGAAGCCATCATCTTCTCAGTTTTGTGTGCACAAAGCGCAGTTTTGCATTGCCTCCAAGATCGGAGGCACCTCACCTGGTCTTGCACTGCCTCCGTGATCTGCCCACTTTTGACCATGCTACGATGTCATGTGATAACGGCATCATATGACGCCACGACAAAATGTGTGAATCCACGATGACGTCATATGGTGACGTCATCACGTGACGATGATTTTTTGCATCTCTCGTCCCCAACGTCGTGGTACGCTGACGCCGTAGACGCGGGACGCCGACGGTCAAATTTCGCGTTCGATGAGGCATGTAAGGCTTTCGCCTTAAACACGGGTTCGATCCCGGCCGCGGCGGTCGCATTTAGGTGGAGGCGAAATGCTAGAGGCCCGTGTACTGTGCGATGTCAGCTAGTGCAGGTTAAAGAACACCAGGTGGTCAAAATTCATGGAGCCCTACGGCGTGCCTCATAATCATATCATGGTTCTGGCAAGTAAAACCCCAGATATTATTATTAATAGAAGAGACAAATAAACGACGCCGTGCATCTGCCGCGCAAAGTGTAAAACAGTATTGGAAACACTCAATAATACGGGCATTCAATTGGGCATGCGAAAAAACCTGCAGATACTGAAAAAGAAACTGCTGATACAAAAAGAAGGAAAAACGCACTGATACTGCGCGCATGCAAAGTTCTACGACACACTACTCAACAACGTATTCATCGTTTTGATAAGGACTCAAGGTGCAACTCGAGTGCCGAGACAGTAGCGGCTACAGATTGTGAGCAAGAAATGTCAGCAATAATAATGATAAAGAAGCTTTCGTTTCATTTTAGCAGGATATTCGCACCATACTGCCCCTCGGCCCTTAATTCTGTGTACAATATGTATGGCGCCATTTAAAATAAACGAGTAAATTGTTTGCAAACTTAGCAAAATGAGCCACCTTAATCGCGCAACACTAAATTGTGTGTGTTCAGATACATATACTGCTGCTGCTGACATGTATACAAATACTGTAAACGATTGTTTGTGTATTTCGAATGCAGAGCTTACGAGAAAATTAGGTAAGGCTTTAGACTTTGTCGTTTCCGGCGTAAGGAAGAGGATTGGTTTTCAACATAACAGAGTCTACGTCTACCTGTCTACCTCTAGCGCATAACACATGCGCAGGCCGTCAGCTTACATGAATTACATGCTTACCTAATAAACATTTAGGCAACAACAGCAATGAAAGCTGCCCAAGCTTCAAAAAAGAAAAGAAAAAGAGAAAGCTCACTAGCGTGCACTTATTTCCGGACGTATCCGCGCACCGCAAGCGCTTTGTGTAGCGCGTTTCGCATTCTGCCGAGCTGCGGCGGGATTCGCAATGGCGGCCGTCGTAGCAGACGACACGCCTGTCCTCACCCTCAGCGGAGCGCGCGGGCATCAAGGCACCCTACGCTGCGTCAGATATGGACGCCATCTGGCAGTGGCGTCGGGAACCATTAGCTTGTGCAGAACCCACGGCTACTTCCAGGTGACAGCACCATATCCATTGTAGTACTTGCGCGAGAACAAACGGGGACGAAGAAAGGAGACACACGGACAAGCGCAATCTAACAACTGATTTATTTTTGAAAAAAGCGTTTGCTTAAAAGCCCAACGTGATCTGCGCGCTTCCGCCAGAGAGCACACACCATCCGCGCATACAACAATCAATGGACCACAATTCCCGAGATCATCGCGTCCACACACACACGCGAAGCACCTACATCGACAAAATGAAAAGGGAACGTCATTAAAGATACGCGTTCCCTTTTCATTTTGTCGATGTAGGTGCTTCGCGTGTGTGTGTGGACGCGATGATCTCGGGAATTGTGGTCCATTGATTGTTGTATGCGCGGATGGTGTGTGCTCTCTGGCGGAAGCGCGCAGATCACGTTGGGCTTTTAAGCAAACGCTTTTTTCAAAAATAAATCAGTTGTTAGATTGCGCTTGTCCGTGTGTCTCATTTCTTCGTCCCCGTTTGTTCTCGCGCAAGTACTACAATGAATTCGTTCCAACTAGGCCGGCTAGCAGTTTTGCTTCAGCACCATATCGTCGGCAGATGGCTTTTTCGTGCATAGCGTCGCATTTTCAGCGCAGCCTAAGGAGCACTAGGGTCTTTAGAATTACGTATCTATATATATTCTATTAAAACAGCGCACCACCTAATACTTACATATTGATGTTGCGCCTCAGATATGCGTAATATTTGCTTTTTGATCGACAATGTTCACAAGTATGAACGCAGCTACCAGCTCAAGATGGCTGGGCGTTCAGCAAGTGCTTAAACTTTAGCCGGGTGGCTGAATCGTGTGACAGACAGGCAGACAGACCAAAATTTCTGCGTTTAAGTATCCCAAGAAAGAGTGTCGTCTTTGAAGGCCTGCATAGCCGAGTGGATTGGACGGTCGCCTTCGGATCGAGGGTAAGCGGGTTCGAATCCCTGTTCGTGAAGAATTTTTTTTTGGCATGAACCTTTCGCTTTCTTTCTATCTTTCTTTCCGTCTCTATGTTTGTTTCTCTATTTTCTTTTTTTCTCTCTCTCTGTTCTCGTTCTCAGGTAGCCGGACGGTGGCAACTGCCCTTTAAGATGATAGTTTTCTGCGACCAACTCACAAGGAACGATTATCTAAACAAACCCTCTGTTAAAAAGTGCATGCTTCTGCTCCATGCTGTCCCAGAAAAGTTGTCGCCAGGTATAGCTGCATTGAGAGTAATTAATAATAATATCTGGGGTTTAACGTCCCAAAACCAAGATATGATTATGAGAGACGCCGTAGTGGAGGGCTCCGGAAATTTCGACCACCTGAGGTTCTTTAACGTGCACCTAAATCTAAGTACACGGGCCTCAAACATTTTCTGCATTGAGAGTAGTCGAAGGACCCTCGCCGGCTTGAATTTCTCATACACACACACACGCTGAGGTACAGCTGACTTAGTATCTCTGCCATCGTTTTTTACATAGTACAACATAACATGATAGCACTACGGTGAGCTGAAAAGTGTACTTTCAACTTCCTGTATCGCAATGCGAGAACATTTCTTTGCTCATTGTGCGACCCCGCTGCGCTAGAAAGCCGAACATAAGTCATCTGCGAGAACATGGCAGTGGTTTTTCGGAAAGTTTGCTTTCGAATACCGAACGTAGGCTGGCGACTGACTACATGGCGCCCAAGTTGCCGACAACGCCAAAAGCAGAGCAAGCCAGGCGATCTGCCGTAATGCAAAATTCTGGTTAAAGGATGACCGATGAACATTTAACAGCGAAGTTGTTTTAACCGGATGTTCGACCGTTACGTGTACGCAGAAAAACCTCGTCGAGCAGTGACGTCACCATGCGTCGCCTAGCGACGCGTTGGAAAAAAGAAATGGAGGACAACAAAAAGAGAAGAAGGGATTTAGAGAGGAGGAGAGAAGTTAGAAATAAAATGAATCCGAATTTCTTAGCGAGACGGCATTCGAACCCAGATACCCGTGGGCCGAAGGCGAGCGTCGTAACAACTCGGCTGTCCTTAAATGCTAGCAGAAAAAGCGTTTATGGCCACCATACGATTGCGTTGCTAGAGCAAGCGTTTATGGGAACCATATGTTGCGTTGCTATGGGCGAAAAAAGGAGAAAAGGGTAGATGGAAAGAGAAAGAAAGTGCGAGAAGTAGAGGGAAAGAAATAGACAGAAAGAGAAAGAAAGACAGCACAGAATAGCCATGTGTAGTATAGTGTAACACACGCGGGGCAAATAAAAGTGCGAATGAGAAGGATGAAATGGAGGAGGGGATAGAACAAATCATAGCATAGGCATGTATATTGCAGTATAGCAAGGGTATGGGAAAGTGAAGTTACGGTGAGGAGGATGGGTGTCTTCAAGGGAAAGTTGGTAGTGAGGAGAAGTGATTGGAGGGCTAGGAGGAGGAAAAGGAGGAGGGGAAGGCCGCCAGCTTCGCTGCTTGCACAGTCTTCGCACCATTAGGACGTAGCTGCCCCAATATTTTAACAGCAGAGCTGTTTAAGCCGGCCGTAATTAGTCCAACGCGAACAAAAAAAAAACTACGCGCCACGATGACGACACCGCGGGTTGCTTAGCAACCGGCTGCACAGCTGCGAGCCCCCTTTGCCAGCATATATACGGCTCCGCCTCCAGCCCGGCTTCCTGGACACTGCGCGAAACCGCTCGGTTGCGCCAGGCTTGACGTCACGGCCAACTGCGCATGCGCTCCTTTGTTCCGTATAATGCCGGCGCGTGGTGGCGGCGCGGCAGACGCAGACATGGGGAGACTGCGGAAGGGTCGAACTGCTAATGAACGTATCGGAAATCACGGCGTGCTGCACAGTGAGACAGAGCAGACGCTACGACCTAGTACGTCGAAGCGCCTACTCTGTGTGCACTCGGCGTTTTGCTCGTCCACGACGTAGTACGGTCGAAACACCGAGAGGCGACTGCCCTGGACTCGACTCGAACTTGGCACCACTTGGCATTACTTCGTATAACTTAGCATCACTTCGTATAACTCGGCATCACTTGGCATTACTTCGTATAACTTAGCATCACTTCGTATAACTCGGCATCACGACTTTACTTAGCATCACTAAGATAGATAGATAGATAGATAGATAGATAGATAGATAGATAGATAGATAGATAGATAGATAGATAGATAGATAGATCAGACAGACAGACAGACAGACAGACAGACAGACAGACAGAAAGACAGACAGACAGACAGACAGACAGACAGACAGACAGACAGACAGACAGACAGACAGACAGATAGATAGACAGACAGACAGATAGATAGATAGATAGATAGATAGATAGATAGATAGATAGATAGATAGATAGATAGATAGATAGATAGATAGATAGAAACGCTCAAAGTGCCGTGCCGAAGGTTCGCTAAGAGATGCTTCGCATTTAAAAGTAAAACCTCCAATACAAAATACGACACATATAGGAACGGAGAACCCAAGCAAACTTGGCCGACCATCGCCGTTTGGCCAATGTCGCCCCATGCTCGGCTACAGGTGCGATGCCGAACTAATTGGCCGTGAAAGCACGGTCAGTAGTCTGGCCCACCTAAGCTGCTGACCATAACGGCACATATGGCTCACTGCACCGGCAATATCACACTTAACATTTTTACACCCTTAAGGGTGTAAATCGGTTTGTCGCCAGACGGACACCCTTAGGGTGTTATTGACTACACCCTTCAATTAGGGTGTTAATTTAACACCCTAGAGAAAGTGTGTTCAGCAAAAATTTTGTGGGGTGTTAGGGTGTTAGCTCGTATTAACACCCTTTTGTATTGGTGTTGGAAGGGTATCACCATTCATTTCGCGTCATGTGTAATGGCCGAAACAGAAGCTTTAGGTGGTCACAAAGGGCGCCATGCATGTGTTCCTGCGGATGTCATTAATTCAGGGTGTACTACCGAATTTACACAAACGCGTCTTCATATTGGTTTGGCAAAGGTCGTGTTCGCATAAGGAAGGCTCGGTTGGAAAGACACCCCGAATTAATGAAATCTGCAGTGATCCATGCGTAAGCTTCGTGTCTTCATCTGAAGCTTCAAATTCGGTCATCACCCACTTGTGCTGCATATTAAGGATCATGAAATGAAATCAGAAGTAGTAGACATATATAAATATGTACATACAATATCATGTACGAGCAAATGTACAAAGCAATGCTTAATATGGCTTCCACATCCAGTCAAACTGGTCTGCAAGACATAACGCTTGATTTTCAGAAAAACCTAAAATATTTATTGTATGCTGTGATACAGAAAGGTATGAACAATTCGGAAAAAACAGGCATGGGTAATGATCAAACCTTTTTTTTTCGTACAACAAAATTCGCGTGTTATGTGCACTTTGACAACAAACATAAGCTGATCGAACCTGCCAATGAGGGTGCCTGCTACTTGAAAATTAAAATTTGAAAGAATGTAAACTTCAGTTTTTATGGCCTTGAAAGAAAAAAAAACACAATGGAAACCTTAACGAAGGCGATACCAAAATTAGAATTCTAAAACAGTAACTGAATCCTACTATGCATTTTTTAAACACAGCATTGTATTAAAAAGCCATTGTGAAAAGCAGGCCCGTAGCCAGGAATTTTTTTCGGGGAGGGGGGGGGGCACTTGCTGAAAGCCCTAAAAAACACCAATTTTCATTTTTTTAAGTAAAACATCCCCCTCCATAAGAATTTCAGGAGGAGGGGGGTGGCCTTGGCCCCCTCTGCCTACGGGCCTTGAGAAAAATATATGTGATGATTCGATACTGAATTTAATGGAGAAGACAAAATAGTATTCGTACAATACAACTTTGCTTCAAAATAGTTTCGAGCCTGTAGCTTCATTTCATTGTAAATATTTTGTATGAGTAGGTTGATCCCCTGAATTGAGATCTCTGCACCAGCATCTCAACACTAAATCACTTCTAAAATTTCTTCTACATCAACGCACAACTACAGTATAAAAAAAACACGTCAACTGTGGGGAGTTGTACAGTAAAACAACAGCTTTTCGTTACTATAGCAGTGTTCAAAGTTATGCTCTATGGTTTTCTTAAAATTCAGCACTGGAAAGAATGTGAAAAGCACCTTTGAAGACATGTATCCAGGGGGACACAAAGTGAGATAATTGTAATCGCTCTCAGCCACCAAGGTAACTAAAACTGAATAATGAACATTTTAGTGACTGCAGCAAGCGGCCACGTTTGTAGTGAAAAGTTGGAGGCAGTCTCATTTTTACACACTTCCACTAAGAATTCCAGCATGTCTGCTCGAGATATCTCGCTGCAAATTTTGATGGCGGATTGCATAATTACGCATGCAGGGTGGTGTGGACCGGCGCAATCTTCTACAGTGATGTGACGAGCAGTAATTGCTTGCTATCGCCAGCCGGTACTAACAGCATGGGGGGGGGGGGGGGGGCTTTGCACCAGCACTCTCGGTCTTCCATGTGTAATAATGCAAATCGCAATGAAATTGTGCAGCAACATATCTCGCAGCACAGACATGCTAAAAGAATTCTTCGAAGTGGAACTGCATAGAAAAGCGACCGCCTCCAACTTTTCAATACAAAAATTCCCGCTTGCTGCAGTCACTAAGAAGTACTTCATTCAGCCATAGTTAACTGGGCGGCTGACAGCGATAATTATTGTCTCACTGTGACTCCATGGATACATAACTTATCAGCAAAGGTTCCTCCCGGTGCTGAAATAAAAAAGCAATAAAGCTGACTTCTGAATACCCTGTATTCTCCTCTTGATGAAGTGAAAAATCAACCCAAAATCGATCAAGAGCGCAACTGCACTAAAGCCCAAGTGACTATAGATCACCAAATATTAAATTCTTGCATAAAGTTGCAGTAATGCTAGTTTAACGCCTCTTTCAAGTGGTAGAAAGTACCGAAATTATTGGGCGAACATTGCTGGAGGTGACAGAAGTTGAAGCTTGGGTTTCTTGGTACTGCGCTGCTTTTAACGAAAGCCTGTACACAGAGGCACAGAAAGACATAACAGCACTCTGCTGCTCTGTGCATAAGTGTATCAGCGCATACATCACATTCTGTGCTCTGATTTGCAGCGATACTAATGCAGCACCATTACGGTTCTGAAAGCAGAACTTGTCGTGAATGCTGCATATAATTTCAAGAGAAACAGTTTCGCCACAGAGCGCAAGATGAACATCAGACTGTTAAAATTCACCAGCACAAAATTTACCCAGCAATTAAAGTAATGAATTCCTTATTAAGATGTCTTGAACAGTCAAAAAATGTAAAACATTCTTACTGTGCTCGAAAACTAACAACAGACCTTTGCATTATATCAACACTAAAAATATAATTCAAGCAAACAGATGCCGAAAATCGCCCGTTGTACTAAAAAATTGCAAAACTGAAACGGGCGCTTTCATACAGCAAGCAGTTTCATTGTCCTTAACAGAAAATGTTCATGTTTGACCTCGAGGTAGGGGAAATCCGCAAAACCACAAGTAGATGCACTTGGAACCACTGGAACACCACTGTCTAGTTGATGCAACATATGGCACCTCTGTAATACCGCTGTCAGTAGATGGAGCGCAAGGAATTGCAAGAATGTCACCCTGCATTGAAAAATAAAATACATTGTGAGTGTGTACTGCATATGCACCTTGTACTACAGCGCAGACACAATCGTAAACACGTTCCCGCTTGTCCTTGTGTGTTCGAGCACTAATAGAACGTGAATACACACCTGCTTCCCCAGACCCGTTCGCTACAGTATATTGTTCATTCATATCCTGTACACTGCAGAAAATGTAGTGCCAGTGTAATGACATGCATAATTAGTTGCACAGGGAACAAACGGCAAAGGGAACAAAGCTGACGCTATGGGCGCTACTGGACTCCCTGTGCATTAAAAAAAGAAGGCGCACACAGTGGTGAACCTTTTCTACAGCTGCTTCTGTTTTACGAGCTGGAAAAAACTGTTTATATATGGAGCACCTACTAGCTCTGTGATCAACCTAGGCGGACTATTGTGCTGTAATAACTGTCATATACGCAACAAATGAAACCAACAGACAATAATAATAAGTGATAACTTCTTTATTAAGCGAAGGAAGGTTGGTTTAATTGGCTGTTAGTTTCATTTGGCTCTGCCTAACAGAGAAACTAGCCCTCGAACAACTACTTTCCTTTAATAACAATTATAGTTGTGTACTTGATCGGTACTACATAGGTGTGTGCAGGTATTCGGATTTTCGAATACGAATCGAATATTTCGGTAATATAATAATGATTAGCATATTGGGCTAAAAAATGCGAAATCACGCTTTTTGGAATATTCGGATAAATTCGAACAAATGAAGACTTTCAAGTGCTACGCATTCATGTTTTTCAAGTAAGACACCACTAACACGTAATCGTTCTAAGCCTGCTAAGGTTAAAACGTAACTGCGACGAATCGCCAACCAAGACTATACCCTGTGGTAGTGGCTGGCCATATGACTACCGGCTGGCGCATGCCGCGATCACGATTTGTCGCGGAAAGATTAACCGCGTCCCTCAACTCGTTATATGGCCGACGCCACGCAAAACGTCTTTCGTCCTTTGGGAAAGCGAAAGGCCTATCAATAAGTCTGACTTCAGCGCCAATGCATGCGGCAACGTCGTTACAGATAAACACCAGAAAGCACGAAAAACGCGGTTACGGCCATCTAAGAGCTTTCCAGTACGGCACAGCCCTATAATCATAAGAAAGTGAAGCCATTTGCCACAGCGCTGTTGTGTGCGTGCTGCACGGGGAAGCGACACCCGAAACAGCACAATGCAGAGAAAACACAAACAAGCAGCGGCAACGAGTGTTTCGTTTGCTTAAGTTTTTTCAGATTTTTCTTGTTTCGTGTGCAGCTTAACACGGGCGTTATGAGTCCCCAAGTAGCCCAACTGTCGACCCTGTTGCATTATATAACCTAGGTAGGTGTCCCGCCGCATTGTGCGAGCTCAGGCAGACATTCACTTACATCCGAGTATTACACACGCGCTTTGAGGTATAGTGACAAAATGGCTGTGCGCAGCGGTCCACAGCCAAATGTAACATGAAGCTCGTAACAACCGCTGCTCGACACCACGTACGGCGCGCTTTCGACGCTGAAATATTTCGCTTCACGAAGGCAGAGAACAAGGCGCGGATTCGAAGCGCGGCCGGCGCGACAGCAAACTACGAAAGGGCGAAAGAGTTCAGAACAACGCGTGCTGCGCCTGCGCGAAGTTCGTCGCAGGCAGCAGCGGCCGCCAAGCTTCCCTGTTCCATTTAGCAGTGAACCGCTTCGTACATACAATGACATCTGACACAAGACACAAACAGTAACCACAACAACATAAAAGAAAAAAACAGGTACTCACCTGGAACATTCGTTATGACAAGATCCCATACCGCCAACAATGGCGTCACAATGGCACGGCTGAATCTCGACGTATCCATTTCCGACAGCGTATACAGCCACTTTCCCTGAGAATACGCATGGCTAACGCACAACGTAGGGGCGACATCTTAGATCACACCACGCGCATATCAATCACAGCTACGCAACAAATAAATTATCACATCGCTGCACGCGAACAAAAACCAAACTATACCGCACGACGACGCACAACGACAGCCAAGCGCGACCGGAGCATAGCGCCGCCGGTGCGGCTTCCAGGCTAAGAGCACCCCACGTGATCCTACGCGCTATCCTGCCGACTGTTGTCATCGCCAGGAGCGCTAGGAGCAAAGGAGGGAGCGCACATCCTTGGCTTCCGAAATGGAAAGTGTGCTATCTCGGAGGCTTCGTCTTTTCTCACCCTTGAGCAGTGGGATGGGAGTTGGCAGTGCGTGCGCCGTGCCGTGCATTCAGCCATCATTGGGTTTACAGCATATGACTTGCACTTATTGTCATGCGGTACGTTTTACGAGCATGCGCGGTCATGCACGCGCTACGCTAAATCGGCGCAGCATGTGAGGCGACATGTATACATGCATGAAGTTCGCGGTGTCCTACGAACTCTCTCATGCAAAGGTGAGTGCACAAGGGAAGCGCAGGGAGGGGGGGAGGCGGCCGCTTTCCTAAGTAATCTGTAAGGGGGCGCCAGTTCTGCCCCATACATTTACTCTGTCGAACCTCTCACGTCATCTTTAATGCGCAGGGTTATGGCTGCGCATGCTCTTCGACAATAATGTCAACCGAGGACCTTCGATGGTGCATACGAAGCACAATTTACCTCCTACCTTTACCCCCGGTGGCCGTCGGGAGAAGCACGCCATCATTTTCATTTTTGCATCCATGGTTCAGCTTGTTTTGTTCCTTTCGGACTCGACAGAGTGCAAAGAGGGGGGGGGGTGCATTGAGACTTGCCCCTCCACCCCTGATGGAGAACTCTGAGCACGCCTATGTTCACATTTTCCTCGTTTGGTAGCGAGGTTGCTAAGAATATTGTTGCTCATGTGTGTCCCCTTAAGGTGACATTGATTTCCTTCCGAACCATTGCTTTCGTTTTCCAAGTGCTTCTGTGCGGAAATCATTAACGTGGAGAAATTGTGCGGCCAGTTCTTGGCATGGTATATGTAACCGATAATGATTACCCTGCAGGTTTCCCTTGCATGGATGAGTGGTACGAATTCGGGTGTCGAGGAGTTGGCTTCCATAATGTTTACATTAGCTGGCTAATTAGTGCCGCAAGGCAAGTGTCATTGTGTCTCATCTTGTTTAATGAACCTCAGTGAGGCCTCGGTTTACTCTAATGTTTGTGGACGAAAAATTCATATCAAAGATACATTTTCCAATGCACGCGCGTAAACAAGCGGGTCGTGAAACATTACGCATCAGTGTGTAATGTAAGTATATTTATGTATGTCAGAATTGCGTGCTCTATGTTGTATACATTCCACATGTACAATTGTACTATATTAGCCTATATCTTGGTCTGTTCAAAGTAATTCTTTTTTTGTCTGTCTTATTGGTTAAGTGAACAATTGAAAGTGTTCATACCGAAACTTGTGAAAAGTGTTCATGCCGGCGCGATGTCTTCTGTCCCACTTACAGCTTTATACCCAGAAAGGTTTTCTAATGCATTCAACTTTTGTTCTAAATTGCTTCTACATTTGCATATGTGCTGGCAATAGCTCGTATAAATGTTCATGCGGTTGATATGTATAGTGGAAAATATAAAACGGTGGGGCACACCTCGAGCCTGTGCAAAAAAAGTGTTTGCTGATTTTCTTGTAGATTTTCTCGAGTGTTGTAGTATTTTATGAAGCAATGATACTTCGTCATTGGTCTATGTGAAAATGAAATATCACGAGAATTAAGATTGTGCCAATGGCTCCAGCATTTCCTTGTTTCTGTAATGTCACTGACATCGTAACCTTAGAAAAGGCAGTACAACAGACACATTGCGCAATGCACGCGATTTTAATATGCATGCATGGATGCCGCCTAGTGCTTCAATGTGCACCCTTCACTTCTTCCATTAACACCCTTATGAGAGACATTAACACCCTTTTTCCGCGCACACCCTTCTCTTAGGGTGTATATAAAGAAAAAAGGGTGTTGTGCAATGGAAAAAAGGGTGTTAATGTCATTATCACCCTTTGTACACCCTTAAGGGTGTAAAAATGTTTAGTGCGTCATGGCCGTCGAGGCTGGCACGAGGTAGCAGGCCGGTGTAGCACCGAGCGGGCGGTTTTTGGTCGACCAGAGTGGTCGTGTGTAAATCGGGCCAGCCTTAGTGGCCGAGCGCGCTTGCGGAATACTGTTTCTTTATGTTTTTTTTTTCGCTTCGCGGT
This sequence comes from Rhipicephalus sanguineus, assembly GCF_013339695.2. Taxonomy (NCBI): domain Eukaryota; kingdom Metazoa; phylum Arthropoda; class Arachnida; order Ixodida; family Ixodidae; genus Rhipicephalus; species Rhipicephalus sanguineus. Next base: position 142,147,103 of record NC_051179.1, on the reverse strand, counting down.
CGCCATAGTTTCGCTTCTTCGCCTTCTCTGCAGCGCGCAAGGACGCGGGCATGCGATCACGTTGTTGCAAAAGTAAAGGTCTCTCTGGTTTAAACTTTTCAACATGGAGTCAGGTGTGCGAATCATTGGTTCCTTAAACAAATGCTAAAGGTATAGTGAGCCCAGAAGTCTATTCATGTTTTTTTAGCCGCGAATGTTTGTCCGCACGTTTTCAAAGAAAGAATACCGGGACAAAACGTTCAGTTGGGAGGGCCAGCGCCTTCCTTGTCGCCCGGAAAGTACGCCTATTCTTCCGTCTCGGCCTATGACCTAGTACTGGCGAGGTGGTAATGAAGTTCTCGCGCCATAGAGGACAAATCACTTCCTCCGTTGCTCAGAAGATGCATACTTCATATACCAAACAAATGTGTAGTGCACAAGTGTATGCCATGGCAGTAAGCCATGCTTTTCATGCGTCAAGACCCTTGCAGGAAACACATTTGCGTTGTCTTAATATTCTGACAAACTCCCAAAACGGTCCGAAACATATGGTGACCCCGGACATCCAAGGCGCAGTAACCATCTCAGACGGGGGCTGCAAAACGACACCAAGCAATCAGTTTCATCTCCAGTGTCACTCATGTTGGATTCGCTACCACCGAGACAAGGAGCAGCAGCCGCTTCCCTCCACATTGCCGCAGAAGCGCAAATGGAGCAGCTCGCCGGTCCCCAAAGAAACATTGGTGGAAGCGCCGCTGGTGTCGTGTAACAGAATCGAAGCAACGAGTATCGGCCCGTAGCGTGATCCCCTCTTCAGGGCGCGCGTTCAGTGTAACGCGGGAAAGTTATGGTAGCGCAGGCGCACAAATATAGTCAGCCAATAATCTGTGTCTTAGAGACCATGTCTTGGTCCGACTTTGCGAGTAATTGAAGCGTCAACGATTGTCCCAATGCCAATTAAGTTTGCGTGGCGCATTTTCTTCCTCCGTGCATGCACAGCGTGCGCCTGTTTTTTTCCTGAACATAATCTGTATCACACTCGATCCTTATTTACCATTCACTATAAATATCAAATACATTGTGAAAATCTTCTGCGCTGGTATACGTATCCTTTTTGCTTTGCCCTCGTATAAAGGGCCCGAACATTTTCACAACGAATTCTGATCATCCTTTCCATTTTACGGCAGAACATCAAATATTTTACTCCTTGAAGATTATTACTTCCAAATCTGTCATGCATTTGATTGATGGCAAAAGATTATTCGCGGAGAAAATGTATAGTAACAACTTTTAAATTTTCGCACCTTTTCTCTTGTCTAGGAGCAAGTGAGTTTCTGTTGTTGCTTTGTTATCCCGGGAGTGAACACTGCTTTTTCCCGCCATTTCGCGGCCAGCACGGGAAAGAAATTGGATACCCGCTTTTGCCGGCGAGCGCGGTGCGCACTCACCGCTGTGCGAACGCAAGAGGGCGAGTGTCTTCATCGAACTGCGTCGACCCATCCGCACTAAAACATTTCGGCGGGTGAGAAAGGGAAACGAGACAAGCGATAAGCGGATCGAGCCGTACCCCACCACCTTCTCGCCCTTCGAGATCTTCGCGTCATACCACAGGAACCTTGATATGACGCGTGATTGCGCAAGTAGAGCAAGAAAAAAAAAAGTTCGACATAAATGCATAGCTTGTTCGCTTTTATTTATTTGTTTCCTCCATGTGTAAAGACATTTTCTTACACGATCAGTTGAAAATTCATGAAAGAACATTCCGCCACCAAGCGACACCGGCGATATGACGTCATCGCCAGACCAGCTATGGCGCTTCTCGAAGCAGGGTCGCTTTCATGCGTGCTTCGGCGGCATCTGTTTTTGCTTATTCACTGCAAAAAGTCGTGGTATTGAGCGACATTTCGTGCGACATTGGCGCTTTTCAGCACGAGAATACGGTGTCCTCTACTGCAGATGACGACAGCAAGGTAAGAACCCTCACTTTTGTGTCCCTCGATATACTGCGTAGTAGGGTTGTTATCCGCGCTAATGCGTAGTTAGGCTTAGGGTACGTTGGATATTTTAACTGGGTCATAGCTAGGAATCGGGCGCCTCGACGTAAACTTATGAAAGGTTCGTGGCGATTTTCATATTCCTCAGATGCGCAATCCTTCTGGCACTCGCGTTATCAGATGACGATAGTTCGGTGTACACAAATGGACCAGCGTGTCGAAAACGCAACGAGCGTTTGAAGCGATCAAGTGGATACGCTCGTCCCTCACGTTTTTAAACACCTGGCTCAAGATAAACTTGCAGAAGCGCGAAGATAAGTACTGCCTGCCTAGAAAATCCTCCTTTTGGCACGATTGAAAATGCTTCGCCCCATGGAGGCATTTATTTCGAGCTCTTGTAAAACGTTTTCATCTGTGATAACGTGCCGGTTGGAGCTGCACTACGTGGCATCCTATCGCGGATGCCGGATATGCGTGCTCGTGGGTTTGAAGGCGCATAGAATAATGTCGTGTAAGGTAACGCTTTATATCATGAGAGCATAGAGCAATTCTCACACTGCGATGGTCTTAAAAGAAAACTGCGATTTTTTTCTAATTCCACGCGTTAAACGGTTGTGCCCTTTCGCGTCTCCTCGTAGTTTTCCCATTTCGATTTTTTGTCCACCTGACGCACACCAGTGGAGCTTCGCGTGGCAACAACGGCCCTGTACTTTGGTGTGGCTACGAAGCAGAGGGGCTGGTTGCATTCAGTAAATATCGACAGTGTTGGTTTTTTTCTCGCGTTTTTTTACAGCGCAAAATAAACATCACAAGACGTCTTCCGTCTATTTTACGCAATTGCGCGTTGTCTAGAGGGCAGCTACAATGACGACTCGTGAATAATTCTTGCAATCTCGTGTATTTTCATATTAAAAAAAATTCTCACATTGGCAAATTTAGAAATGTAACTCAAAGACCAGTTGTAGTGATAGGAAAACGAAACAAAAATATAATTACGGACGTAGAACACTCCAAAATTTCAAACTGTGCGCGCACGGAACCAAAACCGAAAGTTGCGAGCTATCCTAAGCGACCACTTTGCGTCTCAGTGCATTTCACGAGCGGATAAAGCCCTCTCTCGATTCCCTGGCTTTCTAATTCGGCTGCATGACTCAATGGCAGTGTCCCCTCTTTACGTACTTTACCTTTCCCTATGGGTGCTCTTCAGTTACACTTTCGGGCGAGAGACTCTCTCCTCTCCTGCCACACATGCTAACGGCTCGCATAGCACTGTTTGGTCGCACCGTCGACTCCGTCGCCTTTCGGCGGCAGCTTCCGCCCCTTGGACGCCCCACTCGATTGCTGAATATTGAAAACAGCCGGCAGTACCAAATGAAATGAAATATAGTGCAAATCTTTTTTTAATGTCTGATTGGCAGCAAAACTAATTCGCATATACATGTAATGCACATCTGAGGTTTACATCTCGTGCACCGCAACATTAATTTTTAAGTAAACTAGGCTAAGCTGAGGTCGAACGAACGTAAGGTAATATAGTTTACGATAGGTTCGCCGGTTGCATGGGCATGCGCAGATAAGTTTTCGTGCCTTCTTTCTTTTCAGCCGTTGTGCGTCTCTTCAGTTGTTAGTCGGCGATTGTGGTGTCCTGATCTCTTTCTTGTGTCCGTGTTTGCACGCCCTGTCTCTTTTTAGAATGAATAGTTTACGAATATCGTTAATAAAATTAGGTAACTTGCGGCGTAGGTGCCCTAATTACCTGGACAACTTACGCATATTTGCATGCAGTATGTGTTCGTCACGACAGAGTGGTAGTTAGAATAATAACTAGATATCTATGTCAAGGATCTTGCAAAATAGCAGTGGTATTTGTGTGTTAAAAATGTAGCGGTTTAGTATGTTTGTGCAGCAGTCATTTTCTCGTCAGGAAACTGTTTGTATTTTTGTCGTAACTATGGGTTCAGAATTTGTTCTATTACATGGATAATTATTGCAGTATCCGTCCGTAGCAGCTTCCAGGAAGCATCGCTGGCCGCGGTAGGAAAACCTCGGTAGGAAAAGGTGGCTCATTGGCGCGAGCAACAGAGATGGTGGTAGTAACAGCAGGCGACAGAAACGGAAGACGACATAAATGTAGAGTCACCTTGACACCACGCGTGGCACCTCGACCGAGAGACGTTTGTATTGACTAATGTAATTTAAAAAAATAATTGTGATCTCTAACCTATACTTGCATCCGTCTGATCTTTTTATTGATCAAAGCGATTGCGTGGGTGGGTGCCAATATCTCACAGAGCGTCAGCAGTAGTTGTATTTGTCACTTTTAGGGCCCCGATGTGTACACTCAAGTACAATTGGGCTTAGTTGTCTTTAACAATGCAAACAAGCGTATTTGTGCAAAAATATTTCGTTCTTATTACTTCTGATCATTTGAAGCATTATTTCAGCGAAAATATTTTCAATTCTTTTCGTTTGCGTCAACTATTGCGTAATAAAAAAGCCAAAGTAGATTGGATATGGCTTATCTCCAAAAGAACAGACTCTCTCTGCGGTCGAAGTAACATACACTTGCATAAATAAATTCAGAATATTTAGCGGTGAATAACGGCAAAAAAAGCATTAGCCGTGCTTTTGCCGTCGTTCGCAAGTGCTCGGGCCACGTGCGGCCCGAGGTAGGCACTGCCGAGTCCGCGACGTCGGCCCGATGCCGTTGGCCGACCAGCTGCCGATGGTCGGCAAACTGCCCGGCCACTTGCAAGAAACGACATCGGCGCGAACTTACTCGCCGACGTCGGGCCGGCCATTTTTTGAACGGCCACGGGCGTCGGGCCTACCTTCTGCCGAGTCCGTTGTGTCCCTTGGGCGAAATCACTTTCTTTGGTTCCCGTGGTGCATATTTTTACTACGTACATTGTGCTTTAAAAGTTAATACCGCCAGAAATAGTAAGCGAATCTTTCCCTTAGCTAATAAATTTAAGCTGCATGTATTGAGAGTATGAGTGAGAGATGTTTTAATGAAAAGCTAGAGAGGTTTGCCTGTCTATGCTACTCCAGGGGCTAGGTGATGGTTATGATATATACGATGATAACCGCACACTCATACATAGACTACACTGTTTACAAAGTTTCGGTCAGGCTTGTGGCCCGCAAGAAAGTCAGCAGCGCTTTCGTGGCGCGTAACGCACAGGTGCTGCTTTGCCATGGGCCCAGAATGTGCCACAGTTCTAAACATGAGTCCCGTTAAAGATGCATCGCCACCTTCAGGGATCGTCTGTTCTGATGCGTATCGTTTGCATTTACAAAGAACGTGTTTCAGCTCTTCTAGGGCGTTACATTGAACGCACAATGGTGAGTCCGACATCCTGATTTTTGAACTTTAAGTAATGAGTGTAAGCGACGTTTAATCTGATGCGGTGCAAGCATGTTTCCTCTTGTCTGTTGAGGTCTCGAGGTGTTCAACGTTGACAAATATAATGCGCCGCATCCCATGCCTAAAGGTACGAATCAATAATAAATTATTATAAAATAAAATCATGGAAACCATTGTTGCGTTACCATGTAAGCCAGAGATTATCATGTTATCGACCTCATGCAATCCATAGTGTTGATCCATGTGTCTATCCTTCTCTCGCTCTCTCTTTTACTCCCTTATTCACCCTTCCCATGTGTAGGGTAATAAATTGTGCGCATAGTCCAGTTAACTCTGCTGCCTTTCCTACATTCCTTCTCTCTCTCTCTCTCTTATATAACGGCGATATTTCTTATTGCTATGAAAGTTGTGAATTTCTAAAAGTGGGATCACAATTCTTACACTCGCTTAGCTCCACCTTTTCTCAGTATTGCAGCACATATTACACCGATCCATTGAAAGCATAGAGGTGAGCTAACTTGTTTTATGCATCAAAGTACTGCAGTCCGAGTTATTCTGGAGGTAAGACATTTAGGCATGGGACAGGGCAAAATGCCCATGTAGCCGTTCGATCAAGCGTAAAGAAGTCGCTAAAAAAAATCTTGGTGGTACAAGGGCAGCAACTCCATCCCTTAGCAACATTCTTACGTACGTCTACGTACCACTCTCCCACCTCAATGGCAGAGGAGGCGAACAAACTCACTCCTAGAAAAATGTAATTTAGGTTTGGGTTTTGGAAGAAAAAGAAGAAGGCAAAGCAGACACAGAAAAGTAAATATAGTGAGTCCTAAAGAAAGGTGCTTTTATACTGACGGCAATAAAGCAGGGGCATTGGTGTCGCGTTTTTTAAAGAAACCAATTTCAGACCTCCCAACGCCAAGAATGTTTACGCAAGGACGCACTGCACATCTATAATATATGATTTTCAAACAGAAACATTCGCTGACTCTCTCGTAATCCAGAGTACACGTTGGCATAAGATGGCTACTGTCAAAGTAGATTGAAGATGATACTAACCACAATCATTAAAGAGCCTAATCATCCCTGTCTCAGAGCGAAAAAATGACGATCAAGCGTGTGCGGCATTATACCTGCTTTCGTAATGTCTCTCTTCAAAAACACAAATAAATCGTACTCGAAGTTACAGCTCCAGGGATATTGTAAACCAGGGCTCTCAAACACGCGGTCCGCGGGCTGCATGCGGCTCGTGGGCCTCCCGCAAGCGGCCCGGCAGCACATGACTGTTCGTCCCATATATTTTTTTTTCCTAATAAGTATGTTCATGAGCTACACAGGCATCACTTGTCTAAAGTATCTTTTTTGCGCGAGGCACCGCCTGCGGGATCACCATGTATTGATACATAACCGTGAAACAAAAGTAAATTTCATGATCGGCGTCCGAATTTTAGTCCTTTTGGAGATTGGTATCGATGGGATGTTGGAATCCCGGCGCCAAGTCCCCTTCACAAATCCCCTCCAGCTAACATTTTGTACAAGCCTCCCCCCCCCTTCCGCTTTTACCTTCTTCACTGTCCTGGCCCTTGCAGGAGTATTTGTAAAGTTATGTGACTGCGCCCCGCTAGGGTCAGGGGAATTTGAGACCCCTGCTTTAAACAAACACTAAGAAGATGGAGGCAATGTTGTTGTAACTTGTGCGGCCCTTTAGAAAAGGTTTGATGCCATGGACCATATTTACTTAACTTTTGATAGGTTGCGCGGGTAATTTCGTTTGGTTCTCGCAACGGTGCCCCAATGTTTTCGTTTGAGGGTCCGGCTCTGGCTTTTGGCTCAAGGTCATTTGAAGGTCGCCGACAACGGGGGCTAAAAACACCTTATGTTCAATAAGAACTGCGCATGCAATGGCTTGGAACATTTGTTGAAATAAGGGCGTGGTAAGGAGGACGGGGTAAAACGAAAAGCATGGAACTCAGCCTTAGATATGCGTGTTCGCTTATTAGCTATAGTAAAAACTTGAAGTAAAGAACGCGATCGTGTATGGCAGTATGATACATTCGTTGCTACAGTGAATAATTCAAGCGCAGATCTAGACAAATAGAACATACACGAAAGAAATAAATAGTTGTTAGAGTGTGGGAATCACCATATTGCTGACGGGGTGTGAAAACACCAGGTAAAGGTGACCTAATTGCGATTGTGTGGTTATGTTTGTATCTTCGCTTGAACAAGTAGCTTCCTGCGAAATAAGTGTCTCTGTTGGCTAGGGATTACTTATTTCGTGGATGAAAATCGACTATCGTCTCTCTTTGTGAGTGACAGCTTTGCTGCAGGAATAAGATTTATTTGCATCAAAGTTCTGCCCAAACATCTCGAATTATTCAGCGACTGCTTTGCACATTTGAAAGGCCGTATCCCCGAAAATGGTATTTATTATGCAATGATTGCTTGCCCGTTTCGGAAATGTGTAGCCTGCGACGCTATATTTCAGCATGTTAATAACACTTGAACTTGTAACGCCAAATAAAGTAATATTCACGCCACAAATCTCTGCACTGCTTTCACGATTTACGCAGCTGTGGTTACAAGTGTCTAACAAAAAGAAATTACACCATCTCCCACTCAAGGGAACCATGAAGGGATGCGAAGCAGCATTGAGGGCGCACATCAAGTTTCCGTTACGTTCACTCGGCGTTTCCGTTAGTGTGTGAGGTTTGTATTTAGTGTTTGTGTTATCATTACGTTGTGTTTGTGCGTTGCTTTCCGTTAGCGCCGAGTGATCGAGTGGCGCCGACGTTGATGTTACAACTCATCTGAACTGGAGCGAACGGAGAATGACGGAAGCCGACCGAGCGCACGCGGTTATGTACACATGAAATGGGGAAGGAAGAGGAGAGAGTGGGTTACACGCTGTATTTGGTTGCGGCGCGGCTGGATCACGTGGGAGGAGAGGCGTGGGAGGAATGACATTAGCCTCTCCTCCTACGTGATGCAGCCGCGCCACGGCTGTAGTGTGGGGGAGGAGAGAAGGCGACCGAGCACCTGCGTAAAGGAGGAGAGTTAGAGACAGTAGGCGCATTTGCAGTGGAGCCCGGACGCCACCACCGCCACCGGACACAGCCCCGAGCAAAAGCTGCTTCGCATCTAAAGCTTTGGCGTATGTCAGCACAGAACCCGCCCGCATGGTTGTGCCGGAAATCTACTTGTATGACAAGTAAAATTAAATATAGTTAACACCAACCAGTAGCTCCACCAATCAACGGTGAGTTCAGCAGGCTATTCTTGCTTGTTGTGGTTGAGAGATTTCACGGTTTATGTTCTTCCGTAACAGACAGAAGCGGGTACAAGAAGGAGATTAGGTACCAATGTGGGCTTGTTGTTTAGTGATTACGGAACGACATTTATCGTAGAGCAACGTGGAACAAGGACACAGGAAGAAACGACAAACAGATTCTTGCTTTTTCTTGGTTCACTCTGCGCTTCCTGTTTTGCTTTTGTACAGGTCACTCCATGAGCACTAGCAGGAGACACGCAATGTTACCAGATATGCTTGATCAAATAGTTCCAGTACTTCTATATTAGGATATATTTGGCGGAAGTGAAGTGTAGGCTGGATAAAGGATGGAGCACTGAATGGTGTGTTTGATGGGCGATTATAAAAAAAAGTTAGAAAGTGGCTCTGTAGGTGCAGTGTAAAGAAATGTCTGCCTTTAAGGCTAATTTCCTAGGTGAATTGCGGTAAGGAATGGATCTACGCAAACCACGCGAATTTCAGGCAGAAACATCCTGCTGACTTACCATGAGGCATCGTGAAGTGGTACTCCTGTTGGGAGTTGGGTTCAGCAGAGATGAGATGAATGAGTTCTCACAGCTGCAAGGCAGAGAGTTGACTGGCTTGTTTTGACAAGTACAAACAGGTCCGCCGAGTGCAGAGGAAAACCATTCGAGTGAGAGGTCGCTGCCCCTTTACAGAGCACGAGGGAGGGCAGTTATACCCCTGTCACACGGCAAATCTAATCTCATTTACAGCTAATGTCATTCGTTTGTAATGTCATTTGTTTGCTGTCACACGGGGAAACTAATGCCATTCGATGAAAATGACATTTCCTGTCGAATGAGTTCCCGAAACACATTCACATTCGATTTCGGACCGAATGCGTAGTCTCGACGCCAGGGACCTTTTAGGGAGATAACTGTTGACTTATGTATGTGTAACTTTTGTAATTCGTAAATAGTTTATTCTTTACTAGATTAACTTATTACTGGTTTGATGACGTAACAGCACGCGCGAAAGTTTCTAAAGGAAAGCTACACTCAACTACAGCGGCTGGACGCCGGACATGTTTCATTTGTGCTCTCTTGTTGTTGCCCGTATCGTGGGTGTTGATCGTTCGATTGCACGTGTTTTGGTGATCAAGGTGGTGACTACACGAATTAGCTGCCGCCGTCCTATTTCTTCAGCCGGAGTGTCAATCGGGCTCCCACGCTTTAGTTCACTGTACCAACGCACGGCCATACCGTCGGCCATGTTGGTTTTCGATTGGTTCTCGGGTTGACATCGTTTGAGCCGTACAGTTGTGGCAAGTTGTGTAAAACGGCAGCGTTTATATTCTTCGAGGAGCTTTTTAGTGATAGAAAATTATTTTCGAGGATGCACGCATGTGAGATGCAAGTTTTAGTAGATTTTTATTTCTCGCGACGTCACGGCTGAGGAGGGCTAAGGTCATGGTCATCGTTTTAAAATGACATTTGTTTTCGTCGTGTGACAGCAGGCAGGTAAAATGACATTAAGTTCAGCTAATGTCATTTGTTGTAAATGACATTAGATTTGCCGTGTGACAGGGGTATTAGAGGGGTGGACAAAAAGCGTGTCGGACTGTCGCCGTGGCGTTGTCAATACTCGGAAAGACGGCCGCTCCAGCGTCCCAAGTAATTACGTCACAGCCACCATCTTGAATATTAAATGCCAAGCATTCCTTAGCGAACCTCAGGCACTATGGCCGCTTCTGTCTACGTATCTATCTAGCTATCTATCTATCTATCTATCTATCTAGCTGCCTACGTCTGGGCGCTCTGGTGGTCGTCTCTATAACTTGTATACCAAAATTGGCATAGCAGGGGATCAGTGTATGGCAACGCGATTCACTGGTCGTGACATGAATAACGCGAAATACCTGTCGCGTACGTCATGAAACCCTTTCTCTCAGTCACGTGCGGCACATACCCGCATATCAGAGTTAATGTTATGCGGGTATGTGTCACAGGTGATACAGAGTCTCAACCAACACAGTAACGGCGAACACACACATTGACAGGAAAGGAAAGTGATAATAATAATTTTTGAGGTTTTATGCCCCAAAACCGCGATATTATAATGAGAGCCGCCATAGCGAAAGGCTCCGGAATTTTTCACCATGTGGTATTTTTTAACGTGCACCGAGATCGCACAGTACACGGGCATCTAGCATTTTGCCTCCATCGAAATGCGACCACCGCGGCCGGGATCGAACCCGCGACTTTCGGGTCAGCAGGCGAGCACCGTAACCGCTACACCACCGCGGCCGACGCAAGGAAAGTGAGGGAGCTGAAGACAGATCACCCCTGCACGACGGTAAGCTACCATCCACTCGTCCACGTGGTCAGCAACGTGGACTACGTGGATTACAACAAAAAGCGGGGTGAATGTTTCCCTACGATACATCTGCCGAGAGAAACAGGCCTCTGATCATTACCGGTGACTTCAACATTGACTTATCAAGACTCAACAACGCCTGGTCGATGTGGACAGGGCATCAAAACACCTCGCTGCCAGGTCCAGGACAGGAGGCATCATAGATCATTTCATCGTAAGAGGAATCCAGGATTCCCGCCAGCTGCACTATACCTCGCACTTCACTACACTGAGACCCCTAGTATCCGCGATCACGTACGGATCCGATTAACAAGTCCAGTCCAGCTGCTTGTGCTCACTGACCACGGTGATGATGACCTTGTTCAAGAACTTTCAAGACCCCTCACACAAATACACGCAGGTTCGCGAAACGTGCGTGCGTTCTCCGTCATAACGGACAAATATAAGCATAACAACTGTAACGCAACTGTATGAACTGCAACTGTTGCGCCTGCGCGTGCCACTCTAGGGCACATTTCCTAAATGAATCTTAGTTGCGAGGAACGCCTGTCCGGTGCATCTGTGTTTCTTCTTTGTCTTGCTCGGATTCGCGCTATCGATCAAGCGCGAAAATTTGCTATCAAATTTGTAATGTTGCATTTTTAAACCTCCGTTCTAAAATAATATAACATTTGATAAAACCACTCAATTCTTGGCCAATCCCACACAGTGGGCTTGAGCCACAGCTGAAGGTGAACAAGAACAACAACCAGTATAGAAGAATATAAGCACAACATATTAGCGTACCGCGTCTGGTGTTGGTAACACCCATGTTGCTGTTGGCATCGTTACGCAACTGTAAACTACTGGTTATATAATATATATGCGACGTTTCAACATATCACTGCGCGTGTACCACTTCCACCTTTCTCTAGCGTCATTCCGTAACGTTTCGCTCAATGTGAAAAATTGCGCCACAGCCACCATCCCAAGCCTGCTTCGCATAACATCGATTCCCACGTTACGTGGGATCTGTCGAATTTTTGTTAATAGTTTGGCGGCTGCTTAAAAGGGCAGTAACTCAGGGCGCAATGGGCGCTATTGTCGACGAAGATTCAAAATTAAAGCAGCCAATGGCAGCCTGCCGGGCCCGCCGGTTTGCCGACAAAGCCGTGCACCCCGCGCCGGCCGCGCTCGCGCCGCGACGCTAGCTTTAAATTCCTCGAAAGTTCCGTTGCAGCACGAAGCGAGTGTTGAGCGCGTATGTACATCAGGCTGGCTGTGCACGCAGGCCATGCTTGGGGGACATGTGAAAGTCTCCCGTTGAGGTTGGCGGGTCATTGTTCACTCTTAAAGGGACTGTCTACCGCTTGGAAAATTTTTTCTGATTGTGGTGAAAATGAGAAGATCGTTCGTCACATCGGCGGCAACGAGCACTCTTTTGCCCCATAAAAAAGGAATTATATTTTTAATTGGATGTTAAAAATCGCGAAACAAATGACCACTGGCGTCGCTCAGCGGCGACGTGGTTCAATCTAGTGGCAGGACAAGTAATCCTCGCAGGTAGACTCATCTTGCTTAAAAACAAACATGTATCATCATCATCATCATTTATTATCTCTTAAGGGCCCCGATGGGGCATTACACAAGGGGGGGGGGGAAAGTAGCGAAATATACATACAAGGCTACAATTACAAAGAAAAGAAAAAGAGGCAGGTTAGCTCTGTACACTGCTACAAAACCTACAAACTGCTGCAAAAAGACACATGCTAAGTGTTCCTGCATGTGTTCAAAAAGTATTTGCGTTGTGGTTTCATAAAAAAAATTAAAACAACATCATATTAAGTGTTTACAATATGATAGGTGAACTGGTTTTGAAAGAAAAGTCGTTATACATTTTTATTTGAGCCTCAGACCATGAAGTGGTATCACTTTGCAGGCACATTATTAAAGAAAAGAATGAAAATGAAGAGGTACAGGGCGAAATAGTTGTACACTAGGAATAAGGAGCAGCTCGAAGAGAGGTTCCAGTTTCATGTTTGAGTTGGTGAAGAAGTCATCTGCTTTATTTTGACAAGTGAGCTAATACCAACTGCCTAAATTTTGAACTGTCACGCTGATGGACGATTGTTCGGGAAGCGAGTTCCACTCTTCTATGGCCAAGGGTAAGAAAGGCTTATTAAATGCGGTTGTAGAGCCAGTTAGACGCTGCACACTCATGGAACTAAAAAGTCGACGTGATGTTCGCAAAGGTGTTATCAAAATCGATGTTCGAGTGTCCGGGTGATTAGGATACAGGTTATGAAACAGTGCTAGACGCAGCGTTTTTCTTCGTTGGGCTAAGGAGTCGAGACAGAGGGATGATTTAATGGCACTAACGCGGACCCAACTACTATATTCAGAACTGATGAAACGGGCGGCCCTATTCTGGACGCTTTCTAATAATTCAATCAAGTGATTTTGATGTGGGCTCCATATAGCGCTGGCATATTCGAGTTTAGGTCTGACACATACCTCATAAGCAAGTTTTTTAATGGAACTCGGAGATAAAGAAAGAGAGCGTTTAATGAAACCTAGTGTTTTCGATGTATCTGCTACTAATTTCGTGATGTGTTCGGACCAGTTGAGCTTGTCAGCGATAAGGACACCTAGATAACGGTACGAATTGACGCATGAAAGGGTAGTAGAATGTAAAGTGTATGAATAATCTAGGGTGGAATGCTTTCGCGACACTTGCATGCTTTTGCATTTTGATACATTGAGTTTCATAAGCCATCGGACGCACCAAGATTCTATCATATCTAGGTCTCTCTGCAGCAACTTCTGGTCAGTGGTCGAGGTTATGCGGCGATAAAGGAGGCAGTCGTCTGCAAATAGTCGAATCGTGGATGAAATACCAGTAGGAAGGTCGTTAATGAAGACTAAAAATAAAAGTGGTCCGAGGACAGAGCCTTGAGGTACGCCTGAAAAAACTTGAGATAAATTGGAGCGTGGTTGCCAATAACAGTAAACTGAGTGCGGTCTGAAAGGAAAGAAGAAATCCAGGACAGTATTAAAGGATCTAAGGATAGGCAGGAAAGTTTAGCCATCATACGTTGATGTGGGACCCGGTCAAAGGCTTTAGAAAAATCTAAGTAGATAATATCAGTCTGGAATAACGAATCTAAGTTGAAGTTAAGGTCAGTAGTGAATTCGTAAAGCTGGGTGTCGCAAGAAAATCCAGAGCGGAAACCATGTTGCTTAGAAAAGAAGAAAGAATTTTTGTCCAGGTGAAAAGCGACTTGAGAGTAAATGATATGTTCTAGCATTTTACAGGCAATGCACGTTAATGAGATTGGTCGGTAGTTCGATGGATCAATACGATCGCCGGCTTTAAAGACTGGCACGACCTTGCTTAATTTCCAATCATCTGGAATTGAAGAAGTGCATACTGAATGACTAAAAATAATTTGTAATATCTGCCATGAGATGTCCCTAGTACCTTTAATAATCTTTGTAGTTATGTCGTCACGCCCGGTAGCACTGGATGGCTTCAAGTCATTGAGAAGTTTACCTATGCCTTCAGCTGATATGACAATAGGAGGCATCTGATTTAAATTAAGGTTGGGAAAGTGGAGTATGTTATGTGCCGGCTCGCGAGTAAAGACAGAGGTAAAGAAGTCATTCATGATATCAGCACAACGATCACGAGGAATGTTTGTGCCTCTTGGTCATGCAAACTGATGCTTTGTGAAGAGTTATTGCTCGGTAACATGATCTTCCAGAATTTTTTGGGTTATTTCTAATGATAGTTTGCAAGTCCGTATGGAAGAATTTCTTCTTAGAGCGCCTTAAAAGATTTGGATAAGCACGAAGACAATCAGAGTACTTCACCCATTTGGATTGGCAGGCTGAGTTTCTGGCGGCCCGGAAAGACGCTTGATAACTTGAAATTGTATTTTACGCAATTGGTTGCGTCAGAGAATAAACTTTTGCTACTTTTTTTTTCTCACGCATCCAAAAAGGCGCCCGGTGGCGCTGCTTGCGGCGCCGTCTTCGATTTCGTCTGCTTCAACTCATGCGCTATGTCACGCGGCCCTCCACGCTGGTCGTACAGTGCCGCTGTATTCTTTTTACGATGCCTCACACGTGCTGCCCTATGAAGGCGTGCATTTATTGTCTCTTTTTTAATGAATCAACTTGGCTTGGACTGCGGCAGCAGTGCTAAAATAAACGCATAAACTGCGATTACAGCAAAACAAGTGTACTGTGATTGTATAATAAGGCTTCATTTAAGTGCTAGTGCGCTGGAAACGACTGTTACATTCATAATATTAGTGTTCAGCGAAAGTAATGTAATCCTACAGAAATCCCTTGTGCTTTCGGTTTTAATTTTTACCGGCACTACAATCGTCATCGCGTCCACCAACCAGTGTTATGGGCATGTTTCACGCCAATAGAAGGAGACCTAACGCAGATCGAAAAATTATTTTTTAAAAATGTTGGAGTGGCTTAACTCGGCTATGCCAGGATAACACAGCGTTAGCACAGGTGCAGATAATATTCTTAGCTTTCCTGACTGTCTAGGATTAGCTTGATTACAATGCTTACTGCTGTTCCAATGACACACACACGGTATACGTATTATATGGCACATGTATACCTATTTTCACAGGCAACTACTTGGGGATCCGATGAGTTAAGCTTCTCCGCTGTGCTGCGCCGTTGAACAGCATTTGCGCTCTCCTTTTCCATGGCTATACCACACTCGCAAACGCCAGTCAGAGGCGCTATCAAGCGGCCCCAGCGCAGTGTCAGACGGCGACTGCAGAGCGATGGCAAATAGCTGCGCGCGCGCCGGCGCCAATACGCCTGCTAAGGCTACGACGTCGCTCCTCTGGAAAGCGCAGACCGGCGGCGGCAAGTCGCGCGCGGCGGCGGCGACGTGTGCGGTAGGTGCCGGCTCCGGTGCGTGACATCACTGATCCTCGCGCATGCCCAGCACGGCTCTTGAGGAACCATGCGAAACTGGCTTGGCTAGGCCAGTGTAGCTAACGCCACAAAACTTCTCACATTCCAGAGAACCCGCTGCAAGGTTGGACACTTCACACGGTACGCTTTCTATTGCAGTACAAAACAGAAAAGCGATCAACGACTATCGTCTGCTCCTAGTTGCGTGGTTGCGTTTTGTTCACCATGCACAGTGCCGAAATCGTGAATATTTCTGTACTTTTGACCATCGCCGGTTGCCGTTGAGAGTGGCAGCCGTTCGAGTGTTGTCTCGTCAGCTGGAAACTGCATCGTCGGCACGTTCTCACGACCGACCGAAGCAGCGGTGCAGCATTTCTCTAATAACAATGCTGGCGCCTCCTAGTTTAGGACACCTGTGTTCGCTGTATGGCGAGAGTCCCTGTCTGTTCAGTATGTCATCGAGCCGTACCTCGGCGTATCCTCCCCGTAGCCTCACGTTCCCGAGAAACCGCGACACAGCAACGAAGCATTTCACGCATTTTCACGGTAGCTGCAGACAGCCGGGGGAAGGGTCCGCGTCGGCCCTATGCCCCACGATCCTTTCTTCTAGTCTTTAGTTCTTTGTTGTCAGCCCGCACTCGCTGTGCGCCCGCATTCGAAGAGCAAACAGCATCGAAGTACCGCCACTGGGAGAAGTGTGCACGCAGCTTTGCCGTGTTGAATACGATTCAAGCGCGAGCAGAGCGACGAGGCGGTGTATCGGAGTGTGGGTCGAAACCCATCTCATCTGTCATTCGTTCCAAACGCGCACGTAGGTTTGCGTCCATGGTTGGTAGAGCGAAGAAAACACTACGGCAGTTCGAGGTGCACACCCAACATTACCAAACCGACTCGCAGTTTTCAAGCACGCGCGATACACGGTGCGATGGGCTCCGCCCGACGACGACCACGCGAGCCGACCGGAAGTAGCGCCACAGACCACGTGGTTGCGCCGAGACGCCAGCGAGAAAAAAATGAAGAACAAAAATGCCGCCGGCGATGACGTAACTCTTCGGCGCCTCCTCGCACCTCCGCCCTCCCTCCCTTCACGCCCCGCGCAGCTTTCCGCGCGCTCGCGGCGTTGAGTTGAGGGAGAAAGCTGCGGAACGTGATCTCTATCATTTGGTCACACCACTTAGACTTGACGGATTCGAAAATTTTTTGCGGCATATGACTCGTGAAGAGTCATACGTCAATAATGAGACTATTCCAATATAACAAAGGAATGTGTTGCAGGGCCCCTTTGGGGCATCGAATGTTCGCCTGATGCCCATGTGGCCACCGTATCGACCTTTCTGCATTTCCCGAAGTGCCTCAGCTTGCCGCTGGGAAGGAAAGCAGAGGAGAAATCGATTGCTGACCGCGCTTTGGTCTCTTTTATACAACACTTCATTGTGCGTAACGAACTTATTTTGTTTGTTTGTGCCCAGCGCACCACTAAGTACACCCAAGTCTTTAGCGCAAAATGCGTCCTGACGCTGTTCCTCACCCATTATGTCACAGGATCGCAGTGAGGGATATGACTCTGCAAGAATTTGGTCTGTGTCAGCAACAATGGGAGAGCTCCTGGAAAGACAATCCGGTGCGCTGTGCAGGATTCCTGACTTATAGATGACGTCGAAATCAAACTCCTGCAAAATCAGCGACCAACAAAGAAGACGTTGGTTTCCTTCCTTGTAGCGTAAAACCCAGCAAAGTGCGTGGTGGTCGCTGACAACTTCAAACTTTCGGCCTAACAGGTATGGTCGGAGCTATTCTAATGCCCATTTAACCGCCAGAGCTTCCAGCTCCGTCGAATAATAATTCAGCTCTGTGCCTTTGAGCGACATACTCTAGTACAGGACGGTAGCGGCGCTCTTCATCCTTTTGAAGCAGCAGAGCTCCCAAGCCGAGCCGAGAGGCGTCTGTGTGAACTTGGACACCAAATTCTGGCTTCTCAGAAAACAACTCGCTGATCCTCTTCCCAAGAATAAGTAGACTTTTTTTAGGAGTGATCGAAGAGCTGCGGCGATAAGGCTGTAATTCGGGATGAACTTCCTGAAGTGTGATGTAAGCCCGATGAATGACTGTAGTTCATGGACGTTTCGAGGAGGCGGGAAGATCTGAACAGCTGTCAGTTTCGATGGGTCAGGAGATACACCATCTTTGGAACAACGTGCCGAAGATAATTGATGGCAGTACAAAAGAAGAAACACTTCTCTGGCTTGAACTTCAAGCCTGCTTTTTCGAACCTAGTAAAGATGTTTTCAAGGTGCGAAACGTGTTCTTCAAATGTCCGACTGAAGACAACACAGTCATCCATATAGACAAGTGCACTGTCGTATTTAATACCGTCAATGATTGTATCCACGGCTCGCTGACAAGTAAATGGGGCACCTTTAAGGCCAAATGGCATCCGAAGGAATTCGTAAAAACCCCACGGCGTAACGAAGGCAGTATTCTGTATGTTATCTGGATGCGTGGCGATCTGATAAAATCCAGACACCAAGACCATAACAGAGAAGTACTTGCTTCCGGTGAGTGCCTGCAGCGCATCTTCAATCCTTGGGAAGGGTGAACGATGTCCTCAGTGACTGCGTTTAGACGTCGATAATCGACGCACAGGCGCGTCCTCCCGTCTTTCTTTGCTACAAGGACCAGTGGTGACGCCCAAGGACTCCGAGAAGGTCGCACTATATTGGCATCAATGAGGTCCTTGATCATATTCTTGACGAGATCACGCTGTGCTGGTGAAAATCTGTGAAGAGGTTGCGATATTGGCTTTGCGTTTCCCGTTGAAATGCAATATCGTTCAACTGTGTAGGAGTCTACATCCGTACTTGACTGCGCAAAGCGAGCAGAATGTTTCGCCAACAAATCATTGACGACCTGCAGCTCACAGGAAGATAACGTTGTTCCGATGTTAAAGCTGACGTCGCCGATTGAGACTGAACGACGACCCGCAGCATCATGCATCCAGCATAATGCATCAAGGTCTTCAGGAGAAGGCAGGCATGAAATTTGGAGGGTCTGTTGGCAGTCATCTGCAGAGAGCTCATTATCCTCAATTCCGCCTGCTTCTTCTAGAGGAAAATTGTCAGCTGATGTGAAAGCACGACGGCTTGAGATGAACAGTTCGTCATCAAAACCTTGACCGAATTTTCTGATGCGTCTGCAACCATGGGCTCCACAATCACTGAATAGCGGTCGTGCAAGAGCTTTGTCCCTGTGATGGTGATTACATGAACCTTGTCTTCAGCTGTACGATGCCAATTCACGGGAACGAACTTCCGAGATAACGGTGGCAGTGCTTGCTCCCTAACAAGGTAGACCTTGCGTAGCCTTCGAGGAACAGACATGGCAAAGCACTCCGAGCCCCAGTCGATGACGGCTCTTGAGCCCGCAAGAAGTATTTTTCAAATATGGCTGTATCGTGAAGAGCACGATGTAGCACCTAATATCGCTGTTCCTAGAAGCAGTGTAAATAAAGCACCTGAGACACACAGTGTAACTTTTGCGTCTCTGGCATGGCTGCGTGATGGAAGTGTGTTTTGCTTTTTTTACCTGTTTATCATTCACCATCGTTTAAATACGCGTTCCTGAGACTCGATGTATCGCAGCTTGCATTGAGCCGAGACGACGAAACTACGTTTGCGGGATGCAACTGCGTAATTAGTATCGTTGGAATTCATAGTTTTCACTTGCTTTATTTCAAGACGGAAACGTTTTCGGAGTATTCGAGAGGGCGAGAACTGATGCGTTTGCCCAAAGAGGGGTTAACAGCTGTAGAATCTGCTCTCTGCGAAGTCTCGATGTGGCAACAGAAGTGGACCAGCTTTCTATCCTGTCCCCAGTGCTTTTTCTCGGTGCGTGAATATGCTCTGTGCTTAGGCTGAAGAAGTACTCTTCGTGTTTATGTGTTATCTCTGTAATTACCTACGGAAAAGCCGCTCTAAGAATTCATGTGTAGGCATGAGACGTCCTATATGCAGAATGTTACTGTTTTTGTTTATCACAATGAAAGGCTCAGTGTACCCGGCATAACATCCTCCTTTCAGTGACGTTATATTCAGCTAGGCATTGTATTTGCGCTGAAAGAAAAGCTGCGTAAAGGCTTATTTCACCTGGTCGTTGAGTAATACGCTTTTCTTCGAATGTTATGTGCTGCTGCATAAATTGACCATCGCCTGCATCCCGTTGCCACCAACTAACTCTCGAGTAGTGTTCAAGTACCATATAATGCGTTTTGCTCTTTTTAGCGCAATGTACTACTTACTCTGCTAAATATGACCTTTTCATTTTGTTTATGTAGTGAGGGTGTCCAGCATGCCATGCATATTTGTGGAACATCTTAGCATATATGTAACTGGCTGTTTGCTGTTTT
Organism: Rhipicephalus sanguineus; assembly: GCF_013339695.2. Lineage (NCBI taxonomy): Eukaryota > Metazoa > Arthropoda > Arachnida > Ixodida > Ixodidae > Rhipicephalus > Rhipicephalus sanguineus. Next base: position 142,126,806 of record NC_051179.1, on the reverse strand, counting down.
GTATCAGTACAATGGTTGAGAAGTAGATAAGTGCATCATTATTTCATATTTAGATATTGAGCTCTTTATGTTTTTGCCATTCACTGACATCTCTTTAAACGGCATGGTTCTCTCTCATCAGAGGCTGATCTGCACTTTGGTCGGTATTGCACTAAATAAAAATTGTATTCCTTATATGTGTATACGTCAAAGGGCCTACACATTTCAAAGTGTTTGATTTTTAATTTCTAATTTCTAAACTTTATATTGAACTTTTGTGTTTTGCCATGCACACACTGCAAATTCCTCCCTTAATTCTGTTCATCTCCTGAACTTGCATCGTGCCCCATTTCTTGCAAAGCTTGAGTTTCAGGAACAGAGCAATAAAAAGAAGTCACAGAAATTTTGTGGGTGGATTCATCCTTTATGCTCTAGCACATGCTGGCTACGGGCAAACAAGAATGTCCGGCCAAGCACAGCACGCGCGCGAGCGAGCGCACTCCAGAAAACAAACAACCGGCGCGCGGCATGAGGGAGGAGAACAAACAAGCGCGCAAAACAAAAAAGTCACAGTTTCGCTGCAGCGGCGAAGCAACGAATGCGATAGAAAGAAATTGGGATGTAACGCGAAGAACGGAAAGCAGCTCGAAATTGCCAGCGCCTCGCTGGAGCCCAAAGGACGCACGAAAAGAGCGCACACAGGACGAGCGCGAACTATCATGCGTTACAGCTCGATACTTAAAGCGCACTTCTGAAACATATAGCAGGACGCACGAAACGAACGCATAGGTACATACAGGACGAGGGCGAACTAAATGTCGCAGTTGTTACTTATTTCTGTTTGAACAGCGCGCTCCTTTCGCAAACGCGGCCGCTGCAGCGAGCGAAGTGACCTTCGTACACTCAGTGACTTCAGCGCGGACATCGAGGGGAAAGCACAAGACATACAACCCGCCGCCCGCCCCCTTCTTTCCTTGAGATAAGTGCAAGAAGGCGACCACGCCCTGTAAGGCGCAGAGCATCGGCGTACGCAGGAGCGGGGCGACGACCTTCAAAGCGCGTCCAGCGCCAAACGCCCAGCGCGCACATCGCGCCATCCCGCTGCTAATAAAGAAACGCTTATAAGCGCCTGCCGTCTCTGAGTCCGGTCAGCGGTAAAGGGCGTGTATATAATGTTCGCCGTTAGCTACTTGGAGGATCTGCGTTTCCTGGCGTAGTGGTTACCGCCACGCGCTGAGGAGCGAGAGCTCCCTGGTTCGATTCCGCGCATCCGAACCATCTTTCTTTGGGGCTTTTATATATATACGCATAGTTATACATATACGGTGCATGACGGCGACGGGGACGGGCAAAAACCAGCCGAGAGTGTTCATATAATTGCTATCGCAATAAAACAAGAAAAAAGCTGTTCGCAGCACGGAAGAGGAGAACAAGCAAGCGCGCAAAAAAGAAAGAAAACGCGCGTGGAGTGGCAGGGAGACGGGGCGAGAAGGGAGCGGCTGTTGTTACTGTTGCCCTGACGACGCCAGCAACGTAATCGCTACATGATCGCGCCATTGCCCGGCGGCCACCCGCAAGGGCCGTAACTCAAAGGGGCTCGCGGCGCTAACTTCGACGGAGCGATTGAATTTCGCGTCCCTATGGGAGGTATACGAACGGACACACCCTTGATAATGTTGCCGCTGCTAGTACACTTTTCGGCACAAGGTGCGCGGGTGGCTCTTTCTGGAAGGAGCCCACGAGAGGCCACTTTACGAGGAACGTGCTACTTCCAATGTGGGGAGATAATCCATGCTCGTATAATTTATTCTACGCTCGGTAAGGGTTCATTTTTTGGTTCTCGGGGCGTTCTCAGTTGTCTCAGAGCATCTTCTTTTTTTTCTTGGCAAGGACGTTGCTGTACGACTGTTTCTTTTATTTCGTCGCTTGCCCGACCTTGCCTGCCCCGACTTTGCGTTGCGAACCACATCATAAGCTAGCTGAGGCATTTTTCATCCGACGTAAGAGGCTATTATCCTAAATGAGCACAGATTCTCGAAAGGCTTACTGGTAGGTGCGCAGGCGACTGCTGAAAAAGCCTGGACTTACTAAAATTACCGAAGGTTAAGAATATAGCACATGCCGCAGGTTGTCCCAAACTATGGTTGACAACTTACCGCCGCACTCAAATCGCAAAGCGTACATTTGTTGCATTTTCCAGTACTAACATAAAGGGAAGAAACCTGGAGAATAACAACAATCCTGTTAAGGACTATGCAGTGTGTAAACATACCCAAAATAGTTGGCGTAACATTAACGTTTCGGTCAACGTTTGGATCGGAGCATGACATCGCAATGGGTCAGAGAACATACAGGAGTAACCAACATTCTCAGTGATGATAAGTGCGAAAAGTTAGGAGCACGTCATGCATAGGACACATAATTGGTCGTTAGTAGAGTGACTGAATTGGTACCAGACGATGAGATACGTATCCAAGGATTGCAGAGGGCGTAGAGGGCTGATGAAAGTTTTAACCATTTTCCACTTGTTTACGATTATAGTCGTCATGGGATTTTGTACCAAAATGACCGATGGCGAACATACTCGTAATCAACGAAAATTGGTACCACATGTAACCATTGACGACTGCACTCGTCATAGTTGTGTTTCTTGACGTTGGATGGCCACACTTGCCGATGTTGTGCCATGCGTGCCTCGGCTTTCATCGTACAGACCATATTTCATTGCATGTCCATGCGGTGAAACCATCCTCGTGCTATGTTTTACGCAAATATAGAAATAAGTGAACCCCATTGAATTGAAAGAATGGTGCAGTTTTATTCAGAAAAAAAACTTTACAAAATTAGCGATAAAATTTCCGGTAAATTTGGCACAATTTGTTTCTTTTTTACGGCAGGAAAAATGTTAAAAACTCGCACGTATAAAATGCAACATGCTCGCGCAGGACAGCACGAATTGAATATTACTGGGAGAGGCCATCGTCTTAGAGCCATCATGAAATAGGATGATGATGATGATGATGATGACAGTTTTTTATCCTTAATGCGAGTGATTTCACACGACACTGACGCTACCAACCAGTGGTCGTCGCTTCCACCACCCTGCTTTTCAGCAGTGTGGCCGGCGCGAACAGAGGCCTTAAACAGACCTTTAAACGACCTCACTGTGTTATTTGCCCTGTCGTTATTATCACATATAGCGAAGGATTCTGAGCTGAACTACAAGCTCTACATTCGATCTCTCAGCGTTGTGTATTTGATAAGCATGCCTACACTCATAACATGCCTGCATTCGCTACTCTGCCGGCACATTATTGCCGAACGAGAACAGCTATGTGCGACATATGCGTAGAATTCCTCGGAATTGGTGTCCAGCCGACAACTTACTCCGGCGAGCAAACCTTGATTGATCATATGAAAACTGTACTTTTACGATTGTAATAGGCGTATGAAGTAGGTACAGCCAGTTACCACACCACGCTTTTAACGGACGAATTTTCAAAGTATCAGCACTGCCATACGAGTGTACGGCTGAAGGATGAACTCAGATAACTTTGAATGAATAACTTCTTCTATAACTTAAAGTATTTATTAGGCATGCTTGCGATAAGTGGATCTGGAAGGAACGGCTGGACCTTGAAGGAGACCTAGAACGGAAGAAGCAGGAATTTTAAAGATGATAGTCTCTCTTGGGGCACTTAAACGCAGAAATGTGGGTCTCTCTGTCACACCATTAAGCCACTCGGCCAATGTTTACGCACTTGCTGAACGCCCAGCCATCTTGAACTGGTAGCTACGTTTATACTTCTGAACACTGTCGATCAAAAAGCAAATATTACTACAACAAGAGCTTGATTTGGGCGAGTTGGTTCGTGCTGAATATCGTCATTTGTGTCGTTTTTTTCCTACTGATGTTGCGCTGTACCCACGATATTCAAATATTACTCATGTCTGAGGCGCAACCTGAATACGTAAGTATCAGGGGGTTTGTTCCTTTACTAGAAAATAGTTAGATACGTAATTCTAAAGAGCCTAATGTTTCTTAGGCGGCGCTGAAAATGCTTATGTTTTTAGGCTGCGCTGAAACGGCGCAGAAAAGGCCGGCAGAACACTATCGTCTGTTGACGACATTTGAAGCGTAGCGCACAGATACACCGCCAATTTTTTTCGAGCATATCTTAATAAATTGAATAATGCTCCAACACTAATGCTCTGTTTTAGGGGCGTAGCTCCTCTTAGTCTAACCTTGTCACGTCTCCGTTGTCCGGCGTAAACGGATCTCCCGTATGATGCAATAGATGGCGCTGTCTCATAGAAGTACATACAAACTGCAGTTCAGGGCCGATATTCTAGATGGCGCTGTACACAACCTGTGTCGTCATCACCATTTCTCATCTCATTTCCTAGATGGCGTTGGTCCAATAGAATTGTGTGCAATATGGCGCTTGTGTGAATCGACACTAGATGGCGCTGGAAGTACCGCTGCTCTCCGATTGGCTGCTGCGCGGGCTGCGTGGGGAACGAGCACCTCTCTCATTCTCCTGGATCGTCGCCGTACGTGTGGGATCGTTGGCGGAGCATGGACGATGAGCAGCGGCGGGCGCTCGCTTGGCGGCAGCCAGGCGGATCCCGTGACGGTGCGCGCCAAGGGCGCCGCTGCGAAACGGGCTCAACGAGAAGCAAATCCCGAGACCATGATTGCTTCAGGAGCTGCGCCCAAGCTCTTCATCATTCACCCGTGGATATGCTGTAATTTTTTTACTAGGCTATTCAGTTCACATTAAGGTGATAAAAGGCATTTCATATATATATTTATATATATATATATATATATATATATATATATATATATATATATATATATATATACTACGCGTTTTGACAGTTTAGCTTTAACACTGTGCTTGCTCATGTTTTGTTGTTAAACTCGCGCATTCTTTCGGGGTGAGGGGGAATCCTGTGACGTATAAAGGCATTGATGTCCGGTAGAAGCCGAGAAGGAAGAAGTGCGCGTGGATAGAATAAAACTGTGGCTCATACGCCATAGTTTTATTCTATCCACGCGCACTTCTTCCTTCTCGGCTTCTACCAGACATCAATGCCTTTATACGTCACAGGATTCCCCCTCCCCCCGAAAGAATGCGCGAGTTTAACAACAAAACATGAGCAAGCACAGTGTTAAAGCTAAAATGTCAAAACGCGTAGTAGTTCCATGTCACAAGGGAGTTCCGTGAAACTAGCACAAAAAAATTCACAGGGGAGGCCAGCCGTCCGGGGACATCAAGGAGAGTTCTGGTGGGCGAGGCTGGCTGTTGCGTTCGGGACAACATAAGCATACCTTGAACATGGACACTAATGATGACAAAGCTGGTATTCGAGTGAGCAATGGACGAGTTTCGAAGTCTCTGCAGGATCGACAGCTCGGATTTCGTAGGCGTCGTATTCTTCGTTGTGAGTGGTACAGAACCCGTGCATGCAGTTTGCGTGCCTGTTGATTGAGGCTGACTAGGCGCTGCCTCTGTTCCTGCAGAGTACTAGGGGTACTTTCGTGTCTTTTTAGGCGTTTTATGTGGTGATGTCGAAGTTGTTTTGATTGAAGGCGCAATCTTGATCTTTGGTGCAGAAGGGGTCCATGACGATGGTCCTTTCGGCGGTGTCTTCTCTTCGGGCTTCTTTTCAGACTATCTTCTTCAAGCCGTGATCGAGGTTTCGATGACGTTTTCTTTCGTCGTTGCACATGTTGAAGTGTGCGTTGTAGTCGCTTGATTTCGTCGACTTGCTTGTGCTGGTCTAGCTGATGAGGCAGTTCTTGAGGAACATGACTCTGATTTTCTTTGCAAGTTGATGTGATGTCCACTGGGTAGCTGGTGCACGGTGGGCTGTTGTGTTGCTTGTCAGGCAGGGAAGGCTTGGTCAATTGTGAATGCGTGTCACTTTGCGGAGCTAGCGATGTGAGAACATCCGACGAAAAACCCTGCTCTGGAAAGTCGTGGTGTGGCCTGGCTTCGTGCAGGTTCACCAGCTCGTTGAGAATGAGTGTAGGCATCTTTTGAGGTGTGTCGTCAGGTTTATCGGTAATATTGACTTGAGGTGATGCCAAACCCGATTGCGGGCCATGCATGCGACACGAGATGTCAAGTGGATCTTGGGCTTCAGTAATAATAAACCGTTCACCGAAGGCAGTTGTCTGAAAGGAGCTTGTGTCATCTGAAGTCAGACCTGCGCTTTTATTTTCATTGTTGGAACTGGCACTGTATGGTGAATCCTCATAACTTCGACATTCCGGTGGTTGAGTGCTGGAAGTTACCGCAACAGACATGGCTTGACCCAAATCCGAATCTTTGTCCCTATGCAGAATAACAGAAGAAAACTCTTCTGATGCTTTCAAGTGAAGAGAAAGGTCGTGGCTTGGTCGATTACTTTCCCGGCACGTCAGCTCATCTGTCGTGAACGTAGTGACCTTCTGATGTATGTGGCAGTCGTTACGAATAACAGAAGAGCCACTTGATGCAAAGCCAGGTGGTGCGTCATGTATGCGAAATGACGAATCAGCTGCATTGGGTTCAATAATGTCTTGTGTCCTATAGCGCAGTGAAGGGGTACGCGCGATGACGATCTTTGCGGTGATGGAAAACCTGGTGGAAGGTTCAGTCTTTTGGGAAAACAGCCTGAATGTCTTTCGATCAGTAAAGACTTGACCTTGTCTGTTGGGAATTGTGAATTCCTATTCGACGTTCGATTGCACGTGGTATATCTGGAATATTCATAAGATGGGGGGAGCGTCGACGGTGTTCTCACGTAAGACCTTGTTCGACAAATATGCTTGCTGCGTGAAGACTTCGCGTTATTGTCATGAGCAAGTTGAATGGCCACCATTTGATGGGTTATGGACAAGTCTTCATCGTATTTTTTAAAGCGGGTGATCATTTCATCTTTGATCTTTTTCCATGATTCGTCGTTTTGAAAGATGTGTGTGAGGTAAAATTTGAAAGCCTCACCGGTGACGTAGTTGTTGAAGTAGGCGACCATGTCCTGTTCCGTCCATGATGCAGCGGTAGCGTGGCGTTCGAAGAGGTTGAACCAGTCCTCTACGGCTCCATCGTCCGCTGATCCGGCGTAGTGTGGGATGGCAAGGTCTGTCAATGATAGTGCCATGCTGATGGTCGCTGTGTGCAGCTAGGACCTGCTTCGCCAGTCCATGTGTGGTCAGGGCGTCTCGTTACTGCTCGTCGATGATGTGCGGCGGATGAAGTGGATGCCAGGTCTTCATCCTGTCGACTCGTGTGACGCTATATATGAGAGACGGGCCGTGGCTCATACGCCATACTCTTATTCTATCCACGCGCACTTCTTCCTTCTCGGCTTCTACCGAATAATATATATATATATATATATATATATATATATATATATATATATATGAGGGGAAGCATATTAAAAATCTGAAGGGGTCACTTTCAATGGGACGTGGACTGTATTTGTTTTTGGGACGTTCGAATAGTAAAATTCCAGGGCGAATCGAATCGAATAGGAAACACTATTCGAAAAATATTCGAAATTTCGAATATGCGCACACCCGTAATAATTATATATATATATATATATATATATATATATATATATATATATATATATATATATATATATATATATATATATATATAATTATTACGGGTGTGCGCATATTCGAAATTTCGAATATTTTTCGAATAGTGTTTCCTATTCGATTCGATTCGCCCTGGAATTTTACTATTCGAACGTCCCAAAAACAAATACAGTCCACGTCCCATTGAAAGTGACCCTTTCAGATTTTTAATATGCTTCCCCTCATTACATTTCGTATTGCGGCAAAGGTGTCTTTCAAGCCCCGTTACGGTCGAACTTTGCCAAGACAGTCAACGCCCTATTGGAAGTGGTCCCTAGATTTTCAATATGCTTCACCCCATTACAACACGGTTGTGCGGCAAAGCTGCCTTTCAAGCTCCGTTACGGTCGAACTTTTCCAAGAGACTGTCAACGTCCGATTCAAAGTGGTCTTTAGATTTTTAATATGCTTCACCTCAGCACACCCGGTATTGCGGCAAAGCTGTCTTTCAAGCTCTGCTACGGTCGCAAGTGTACTAACTCAAGAAAACGCTGGTTCCAACATGGAGGTGAAAGGTATGGCAGAGGTGGGTGCTCATTTAATACTGTTTTGGACCTGAAATTTGGGCACCAAGTTCAAGAAATCGGAAGCCGAAGCTTTTTAGCATCCAAAATTTCAGCTGTTCTTATATATCGACACGAACAAGGCCGATTTGGAACTCCGGACTTGAAGGGAGCACACCCTTGTCCGCCACATCAGCTGGACTCTCACAGAAGTTGAAAGAGGAGGAGAGGCAGAGGAAATGGCATCTTTGACTATCACGTGTAAAGTGTTGTCGGCAACACTTTGGTTGCACCAAATCATGTACATAATAGAATTCGGCCTCCGCATTGCCTAATTCTTGATAAGACAAATCCTCTCTAACTTTTTTTCTGCAATTTCGCTTCGAAATATTCGAACAATATTCTAGAAACATTCGTGAAGTATTCGAAAAATATTCCATTCGATTCGCACTTACACTTCAATATTCGAATTTGCTTCGCACCCAAAATTTTGCTATACTTTCGATATATTTTTTGGTGTGAAGATTGATGGGTCCGGTAAGACAGATGATTGAAAAGAAGGATGCACGTAAGAAATGCGGTTTTATTGACGCTTCGGCTGGTGGGCTGGCCCATCAGCGGAAACGTTAATAAAACCACATTTCGTACCTACAACCTTCTCTTCAATAATATTATAATATATATATATATATATATATATATATATATATATATATATATATATATATATATTGTAGCGACGTGTTCCTACTCAGTAATGGGTCGTCCTCTTCTCTGAGAGCACGCCCCTCGTGCAGAGAGTCGGCCTCGCTTTCACTGTCGCTGTCGTGCGCCGTCGCCGAGTGCCCGCTAAAAACGTCTTGACAATATATATATATATATATATATATATATATATATATATATATATATATATATATATATATATATATATATATAGAAAGAGAGAGAGAGAGATTGACGTGTGAGACACACAAGGGGCGTGGTACTGTGAGCCGCCTCTAGACCTGCGTATTTCTGACTCATCCTCTGAACACCACTGGCCACATTCCAGGCAATCACTCAACACAGCAGATTAAATAGCAGTTCTCTCTTCCCCTATCGCACGTACACCTGAAGAAGCTGCGAGAAACACATAGGTTATTTCAATACGGCATATTTAAAGGGCCCGGCTGCACTCCCTATCACACGTACATCTGAACAAGCTCCAACCAACGCTTAGTTTCTTTCTATACGGCATATTTAACAGCCTCGCTGCCCTCTCTACTCCCAGCACAAAATGCCGAACAATGGTAATTCTGGGATATGCCGAGGACACTGACGCATTGTCGCAGCGAGCACAAAAAATTCACATTTCCCGCCTCTACCGCCTACACCGCCCAAGGGAGCAGCGGAAGATGCTGCGGTAGACTTCCGGCCTGTCGGACCAGATTATGGTAATGAGAGGGCGGTCAGAGCCAGTACGGCTCACGGATTGCAAATACAGGAAATCAATACTGCAAGACCCTTATACTAATATAAAGAGGCTTTCTTCCTTTCCTTCGAATGTATACAGGTGGGTATGCTTCAATATGCCTCGTATTTGCTGGCGACTCTACTGTTGTGTATGGATTTACGAAAATTTGCAAATGATGACCATGTATCTAGCGCGCACGCTTCAAAAAACTGCCTTTGCATTTCTTGAACGATAGAAAGCATATTGCTAGGGATATTTATCTCGAATGAGTTGAACCGAAGCGACAAAATAATTATTATTACTCGAGTTATTGAGACAGTAAAATGAGAAAGGGAGACTTCTATGTTGTGAGACTTCGGCCTTATCTAACATGGCGTGGCTGGCTACTATCTCATGACAGAAGAGCAGGTGATGAAAATAGATTGTGCTCTTTGTTGATGTAAAAAAAGAAGAACATATGCGTATACAGAATACTTACATAATACATCCGTCTCCCTGAAGAATTGTTTCTTGTCAGATGTACTCAAGGTGTCTTAAAAAAGCCCCATTTACCTTAGAGTAATAATTGCTGTCATGTTACGAAATCTCGAGCATAAGCCAATGCCTTTATGATCCGAACTCATGAAAAACTTGACATTATGCTAGGCCGATAATGGAGCGGAAAAGGCCAAATCACAAATTGCGTCCGCAATGACCGTGGCACCTGCACTCTTCGGCGTTTTATTTCGAAACAAAATGGGCCACGCTAAATCGCAGTGCAAAAATTTTCCGCGTCCGCCGTTTTCAGATCTGGAAGAGGTCGTCAATTTTCGGCGCCGCTTCGCTCACTGGAACGGCCGCTTTCCCTTATGCCAGAGTTTTGCAGAGTTACGATAGACTGGAGTGAATACAACCTGCTCGCCAAATCCACCTTTTTTGCTTCAGAGCAGAGCTCTCCCAGCTGGCGTAGCCGCTGTTAACGTAGACAGACAGACAGACAGACAACGAACTTTATTGGATCCTGAGGAGTTACTGACAGGACCCCCTAAAGGGAGGCCGTTGTAACCACTGGCCGCACCCACGTAGAGGACAGAACGCCGTGACGCTCCGCCCTTTCCTGGGCCCTCTGTATAGCATGGGGTTGCTTTCGGAGTACCGTGCTTCTGATGGCCTCCTCCCATTCGGCTTCGCTAGAAAGAACGGTTTTAGGCAACGCGGGACATCGCGAGAGCATGTGAGCCATGAAACAAAAGGTTTCGCTGCAGTCGGGGCAACCAGGGTCAATGTCCGAGTACATCTTACTGAGGATGCCCCGCGACGGGAAAGACCCCGTCTGCAGGCGCTGCGCCGTGCTCCCGACCGGGCTGCAGAAATTAGGCGCCTTTTCCGCTTGAAACCACTACCACCACCCCGTCTGCAACATTCTCAGAGTAGCTGACTGAGCTCTGCTGAGCTTCGGGTGAGGAAGAGATAGACTCTCCTGCCAAGTTGGTAATGCTTAGCGGCTTCATTAAATGTCAGAAGTGGATCATTCTGCTGTGTCCGTTCCTGCCCCTCCGGAGCCTCCAGACCATCGCGGCGCGGGAGTTCTCGCGCACGATCGTGGGCCAGCTCTTCGAGGTTTGGGAAGCACGCGAGAACGTTCTTCCCCATGTGCGCGGGGAACCAAGTGATAAAATGAGAGCAGGGACAAGCCCTCTTCTCTAGAATGGAGGCCGCCTCTCGAGCGAGGTTGCCCGATTCGAAAGCTCTGATTGGCTACCTCGAGTCGGTGTGCGCTACCGCGATTTACTCCGCTATACCCGCGGTGGCCGCCCTTACCGAGGCGGAGGAGCGAAGCTCCCCCCGCCCGTCTATAACCGACAACGCGAACCTTCTCCTCTTCCCGTACTGCGCTTCATCGACAGACGGCGGAGTCCATATCATCTTTAACTCTCCTCAAGATGGCTCGTGCACGGGCTTTACGTAGAAGTGAGTGGAATAATAATAATGCCCGGGGTTTAACGTCCCAAAACCACGATATGATTATGAGAGATGCCGTAGTGGAGGGCTCCGGAAATTTCGACCACCAGGTATTCTTTAACGTGCACTGACATCGCACAGTACACGGGCCTCTAGCATTTCGCCTCCATCGAAATGCGACCGCCGCGGCCGGGATCGAACCTGCGAAATTAGGATCAGCAGCCCAGCACCGTAACCGCTACACCCCCGCGGCAGAGGAATTGAGTGGAACGCGCTGCCACTGCCTCGTTGTGGTGCTTGCCACTTCCCAATGATGGAGACCTCACACTTCTAGCAAACAACTTAACTTTGTGTACAATATAAATAGTTGACCAGGCAGTTATTTACATTGGAATTGTCGCTACATTCCTTGGCAGAGCCTAAAAGTGCAGAGCAGCTCTCCTGTGACAAGAACGCCTGTGGGCAGCCGGGAGCTAGGTGTCAACACCTTCTTTGCTCCTGCCCACTCTGCCCACGGCAAATCATGGCCACTAAGTGACCTTAATTGACGACTGTAATTCCGTCTGCCAATTTTCGCCCACCCCCCTCTCTGCAATCTTTCAACCACCTGTGTGACAGTGAAGCGGACAACGACAGACAAAGGACATTCCCAAAGTACATCGATTTTCTTTAGCTGCATAGGTATTTACATCAGAAATCCTGCCGCCCGGTCCTTGGCCCATCCCCCTTTGTAGGTAAGTGCCATCAGTGAGAGGTCATCATCATCATCAATGTGTACTTTCACACACAATTGTCACGCCGTTCAGCTTAAGCAGCTAGTTGTATCCCACGGTCACGTTCACCGGTGTGTCTGGTCAAGGAGCGGGCCCATCGCAACCAACCCATTGCGGCATACCGCCTCACGCCAATTTGAGACAGCCACTCAATCACTTCTTCCATCTCACGTATTCCGAAGGCACCGCACAAGTGTGAAATGTCGGCTGCTGATGCTGCCGATGGGCACAGGGCAATGCCCTGACGCGCATTTCGGGAAGAGACGTCGTCAACCCTCTTGTCGCAGCACTAGACCAGACAAGCGGACCCTACAGGAATTAGCTGCTAGCGTTACATCCCATGATATTCCACTTTGTTGCTTCATGACATTCACTGTTTCGCTCTTGTTGGGAAACTGATTTTTTCCTGACTGATGAATAATACTGTCGTATAGAAATACTCATCTTAAAGAGACAGGACGAGCGAAACGGACACAAGAGTGAAGTCAAGACAAGTGGTGAAGTCAAGTGGTGTCTTGACTTTTGTCTTGTGTCCGTGTGTGCACGCCCCGTCTCTTTGACGTGAATGCTTAACAACTCGCTCATTTCTTTGTTATTCAAGGACTAGAAATACGTTTCCCTAAAGCTGCGTTTTTATTCGTGCTTCACAAGGAACGTATCCAAGTTAACTCATAACTCATAAAGCTTTCGGGAGCAATATAATATCATTTACTTGTTCCGCCTTTTCTTATGGACCGTCCTTTCTTTCTTTTTTCAAGACGAAGTGATTAACGGCAGCATGCTTCAATGCGATCACACCTGTTTGCATCAAATTTTAAAGCGTGGGCTTCATAAGGAACTTAAGTTCAGCTACGTCATCATCATCTTGTTGCGCTATCTTGGTTCCACTACAGGTACCAACATATGTGTGGTGTATGTCACAGTAAACGATTTCATTTCACGAAGGCCCCTCTCAGTGGTCTCCCGGTCTTGTGCAATCTGATTGTGATTTATCCTTGCGAAGTTCTTCATTTAGTCATTCCATTTAACTCGCTACTGTCCCCTGTTTCGTTTGCCGTCCATCTAACTCCGTGTAACCTAGTTTAGAACCCTGATCACCAGGGACTCTAACGAAACGAACAGGCCTATTAGCCCCCCCGCGCACGCTCCCTGGGCTATCTCAATTTCTTAGGAAGCCTACTCCCAATGAGACAGTCTGGCTTTTTCTGTCTAAGACATTACCGATTACTACAATGAGCAGCGTTGGCGCTATCCGACCCCTTGTGAGGGACTGGATGGCACTGACGAGCGCCTCCGTTTAAAAATTCTCACCAACACTCTACCGTGCCCGGTGGTGCTGAAACATTTTAACCGATCATTTGATGGTGTGTGCCAGTTCTGTGGGGAGGCCGCTGGCAGATTCCACATAGTCTGGGCGTGCCAATCAAACCAACCTACACCCCCCCCCCCCCCAACGCGACGAGAGGGGACTGGGAGGCGCCTCTGCTCAGCGGTCAGGACCTCAAAGCTCAAAGGCCCTGATTGCGATGAAGGTTGCAAAGTTCAGCATTAACTTTTTTTAATTAACAAACTTTCATTCCGGTCTGATATCAGTAGATTAGTGTCATCCGCATAAAGTATCGCAGTAGCATCAATCAGCTGTGACGGTAAATCATTCACGAACAAGAGGAAAAGTAACGGTCCAAGTATGGAACCCTGTGGCACCCCGAAGTTAACTAATTTAGCAGATGATTGTGACCGCCCACATGAACAATTTGTGTTCTATCTTTTAGGTAGCTGCTGATGAGGGCTAGAGGTGTTCTGGTTATTCCATATCGTTCGTTTACGTTCGAGGATATCATGAATGAGAGAGTCAAACGCCTTTGCGTAGTCAATGAAGACTCCTGCTACCAATAAACCGGAATCGATCGCTTTCCTAATACTGTCAACAAACGTTGAAATTGCTGTTGTTGTCGAGCAATTTTTCCTGAAGCCAAACTAGTGAGGTGAAAGAATTTTGAATTTATCTAAGTAACTTGTTATCCGAGTGCAAATTAATTTTTCCGGGACTTTATGAAAAATTGAAGCACCAAGATTGGTCTATAGTTTTCCACCCTCTCTTTTTCTTTGCATTTGTAGAACGGATAAATTTTAGCAGTTTTCATCTTCGTGGGGAATACGCCAGTTGTAAATATTGTATTCACTATATGTGTTAGTACTGGTGAAATATTGTTTATAACAGGTTTGGCAGAGTAGGCTGATATATTATCGATACCAGAAGCGGTGTTGCGTAATGCAGAGATAACCGAAGCTACTTCCGTTTCATATGTGGGATGAAGGAAAAATGAGTACTCAGAACGAGGAATGTACGAAGCATCAAACCTTGTTTCTGTCGGTTTCAAGTGTGAAGAGAAATTATCACTAAATGCTTCGCTGATATCGTCTAGCGAACTATACGAGACGTTGTTAAAAATGATTTTTTCAGGTAACACAGCCTTCTTTCCCTGCCGAGATATTTATTCAAAAGTTGCCAGTTCTTCCTGGAATCATTTTCATTGCGAGCAATTTGGTTACTGAAGTACTCTTTCTTTGCAGCATAAAGGATTCCATTCAACACGTTAGAGTATGTAGTGTATCGTTTCCTCAATGAAGCGTTAAATGGCTGTTTCTTTAGTTTTCTGTACATATACATTTTCTTTATAGAGCGTAAAAGGGAATATGTTATCCATGGGTCTCTAGGCACTTTATATTTGTACGTCACATAAAAGGATTTCGAAGCGGTACCTACGGCCTCGGCGTATAGTTCAGAAAACCTAACATAGCTCTCATTCGGGCATCGCAACTCTTGTACGGGCGTCCAATTTGTGGAACGTGCAGCGTTTATACATAGATCCGAGTCAAATGAAGTCTTAAGGAAACAATTCTGCTTTGGTTTGAAACAGTTGAAAGAACAAAAGCAACGGGGTAATGATCCGTAACAGCTGCATATAATACAAAAGAAGAAGTACAAAGTGAAGTATTAGATAATACGTGATCAATGATGGCGCTGCTATGATCAGTGACTCATGTGGGTGTATCAACAAGAGAAGAAAATCCGTAGCTCATAAGCTTATATTTGAAGGATCAATGTTGAAGTCCTCTATTATTATCACAGCAGCATTCTCATTCAAAAAAGACTGAAAAATATTATCGAGATCTTCGCAAAAATCATCGTAAGACGCTGATGGTGATCTGTACACAACACCGACGATAATATTCTGCGGCATTTTCATTTGTTTTTTATCAACTTCTATCCAGACAGATTCACAACATATGGTGTTAAATTTTACGTCACATCGCCGTTTGTAAGTCATGCCTTCGTCTGTGTACAACGCTGTTCCACCATGAGCAATACCAGATAAGGTTTCTGTGCGGCATTTGGCTTCAATGTTATAGCCTGCTATGTTATAAGACTGCTCTTCATTCGCCGATAACCACGTTTCAGATATACCAATAAATGTACATTTACGCTTAAACAGGGCCAAAAAGTTGCGAATTTCATCGACATTTTCTCTTAAACTGCGAGCATTAAAATGTACTCCGAGAAGTTTACCTTCTCGGGATGAAGCAATAGCCTCATTCACAGCATCAATTGAGCAAGTCATAAAATGGTCTGGAATTCTAACTAAATGATAAGCCCAAGGTGAGCCTCGCAAGTGAGGCGCACGACTGGGCTATCAGTGCTTTTTCTCTAGCGTTTCTCTTATCCTGTTCCGGATGACTCTCCTAAATATTTTATACTACTGGATATAAGCAGTTGAATCTGCGGCTCATCAATTCTGTAACGCCTCCCGTTTTAAGCATTACTTGTGGTTGGCATATGGTTCGCCTTTTTCCAGGTCACTGCCACTTTAGATTATTTTAGACACTGATTGCATACCGCCGAAAGTTTCTTCGATATAAAAACTTCCTCCATCCTTGATCGAATCACCTCTTTTGTCAGTTATTCCTGCCCGCTTCACCACAGGGAATATCGCGCATGGCCTTTATACACACGTCTGTAGTTCGATGTACTAGTCTGAAAGAAGGGGGGAATTAAGGACTCGTTTTTCTCGGTTTTCGTTCAGTGTCGTGAACTATCTTGCTTTGGCATGGGGATGTATGCTTTGTCGGCGAATTGTAATATTCTTAGTAGAATTCCTCTGCCACCTTCACTATTTCATTGAAATCGTTGATAACATTACCCTTTAGAGCGTTAGTTATGGTCCTTCCACTTTGCTTCTAGCTGTTGTGATGCATCCGCCTCTTTTTACTGCTGCCTCTATCCTTGCGATGGTGTAGTTCCTTACGCCACGGACATTTTTTGCTGTTGACCAGCTTTGCTGCTTCAGCGACTTAAATTTTACATCTTGATTTGGCCACTTCCACATGTTGCCGCTTCCTTATTCAGTCTTTTTTGGTTAATGTGAGTTTGTTTATTTCTTATCTTGGCATTTCACCTCCAACTCGAACTGTTTTTCAGAGATTCGTCCAGTTACGCCTTCTATCATTCCCTTTAAAGGGATACTAAAGGCAAATATTAGGTCGACGTTGATTGTTGAAATAGCGGTCAAGAAACCTCATAGTGCTACTTTTGTGCCAAGGAAGTGCTTATTTTGAAATAAAATCACTTTTTAGTAGTCCGCATTGCGTTAGCGCACTTCAAATCACCCGCCTGAAAGCGGTCTTTCTCACATCACTGCTGCCGTGCCCAGCGCTGCCCGCCTTTATTGTGCGGCGGGACGCACTGGCGGCGTGCACCCTTCCAGCATCCGGCAACATCACATGCATGCGGCATTTTGTCGAACTTTCTGTCAGAGCGATTTTCCCGGGCGTGCAAAACACACGCGACAGTACGCGATACCGAAGCTACCACTGAGACGCGACCGCGTGAGCGAAGCAGGGTCCGGGCGAAGCGCAGTTCGGCGAAAACGGAACCTTTGAACCACGCGCGCCGTTCCCCATGGCAATGCGAAAGAGGTTCCTTTTTTCCATGAATCAGGCATAAGCCAACAAGCAGCATTTTTTACTTCTCTTGATGCACGGAAGGTTCTTTTTTTATTGCAGCTGGTTTGATCACTAGGTATTAATTGTAGTCGGACTCTCTCACGTCATCGGGTTCCCTTCCAAAATGTCCCGCTCGTGGCGCTCATAGTGTGATACATTTAGCTTAATTTCTCGGTAAGTAGGCCACTGCTGTTGATAATATTGCCGCTTTAGACTTTGTCATACATTGAGCTTGCACTCTGACATAAATTGTTATTTGCCTTTAGTGTCCCTTTAAGTCGATATTTTCTACTTGTTCTGCTACAATATTGCATGAACAATGGTGGTAAAAATGTTGATACATTTCAATGTGAACTCATCACACGTTTTGCTGCCAGTCACGCGAGACACCCAGGGCTGCTACAAATTTGTTTGAAATCTTTACATATATACATATAATTTTATTTTGTCATGTTTTCGGTCCAGAGCACATGTCCGTAATGTCGGGCTGCCACTTACGAGCTCTCTTCTTGTCGACTAAGTACACTATTACCCATATCATGGAGACGAAGATGCTGAAGCTTCCAAGGACCCAGAACATCTCGTTGTATGAACCAAGGTCATCTCTGAAAAACCCTGGAAAAATACCAAAATTTCAATGACCTTCAAAGAAAAAAAGTCATTTGGGAGACCCTGCTGAAATTTTCCGAAGCCTATGGACAAAAGTGCGATGCGGTTAAGCATCGGCGAGTAATTATTACACATGTGACAATTCGCAGGTAGTCAAGAAACGTTATTGCCCATATCGTACCACAGCTTGCGAAGTGACAATATTTATTGGAATGCAACTGTACGCCTACTTGCAGTACCACCCTGTGGAACATGACGATGGTGTTCAGGACAGAAGTTTTTGAAACTCTTTTATTTCGATACCAGCACTTGTATTGCTTCGGTGAAGTTACGAGGTGCTCGCTCTACCCGTGTTTAATTGCCAATATTCATTTTAATATGTGTGATTGCAATTTGTTGTGCTTTTCTGCTGACAACGCTTCAGTGCACTCCAACAAAGAACTTCGTGCTTCGTCCGCGTCTGCCCGTTTATATCTTATTTATTTGTTATTGCTATTTTTTGTTTCTACAACTGCAGTTATAAATTATACAAAACAGGGTCTGTCTAAGTGTCTTAACCACTACCCCACTGACGAAAGCTTGCAGGTTGTAAATTATTTCAACCACACGAATGCTTCGTTGCCGCTGTGCACAACAAATCTAAAAGACCACTTTCTTGAAGGCTTATTTGAATTTCTTGGTTGCGGAATGGAAGCAACCTGTGGGAAAACTTCTAGAGCCGACACAGTGAATCGCACCCATTAGGAAAACACTCAAATTGGGGGTGGTCGAGAGACGCGCCTGCCCTGGGCTCGTTCCAGACGCCGAAGAACGCTAGAATAAATACCGAACACGCCATGTGATTTAACCCGAAACAAACTTAAAAGGAAGGCTGCAAGCTAGAACAAAACTCTATGCTTGCGCATCCATTAAACAGCTCCTAAATGAGATGCTGCGTGCAGATTTTGTAAGGAGTACTGGAGCTGTGCGTGTATAAAGAGAACACATAACGTCCTAAAAATTTGGTGTCACAGTGATGTCTGTTACAGTTTGTGTCGTCATATCATGAAATAATATTTAAATACGACGCCTATATTGGTCTCTTCATGCAGCATGTTGTTCATGTTGGTTTGCTAGCTGAAATTCGCGTTCATCGCACGGGGTACTTGCGCATCTCTGTATAAGCTACTGCTGCAAGTGCCCACATTTCTTAAATGTTCCCTCAACTACATAGTAAAGCGACAATATTTGCACAACAGCTATAGCGCTGTAAACAAATATGTGATATATTGCAAACAGCTTTAATAAAGCAAATTTCTCCGTGCCCCATTTGCCGGCGGGGAATTCTCGGCAGGAAAACCATGTATACATATCCATCTATAACATAGCAATGTGTAGCAAGAGGGCGGCAAAGGGAAACGAGCGTTAGGATATCACGTGAAGATGAGGAGGAAGAGGAGGGCATGAGGTTGAGAGATAATAAAGCATAGTATACCCAGCATTGTCTAGCAGAGGCGCCTGTAGAATAGTATAGAAGGGGTGGGAGAGGGAAGTGAGGGTGAGGAGGAGTAATGTGTGGTTGAGGGGGAGGATAGAGCATAGCATAGCCGTAGAGTAATTCAAGGAGTGGAAACGGAAAGTGAGGGTAAGGAAGGAAAAAAGGGGGGAAATGGCAAGGCATCTCATAGGCGTATATAGTATAGTATAACAAGGGATTGGAAGAGCGCACTGAGCGTCAGGAGTGATGTGAGGGTGAGGAGGGAAAGGAGGAGGGTAGCGGTTGGCACTGCATCCCAAATAAATGTGTTTTTTCTTGCCATGGACGCCGAGAAGGCTGCCCGTTTGGAACACCAGCGCTTACTTGCCCGTGAAAACGAGCGTCACTAAAGGTCAGGCCAATCACTGCTCCGCACTTCCTACAGCTTGCAGGTTGAGTGCAACTGCACCCATTTTTATAATACATGCAGCCTAAATAGCTTGTCTGGCAATGCGTCCCACTGTAAATGTTGTGACCCCACGAGTTCGTTTTCTTCATTGCTCGCATATTATTGCTATATCAATTATATGGACACTCTCGGCTGATTTTTGCCGTCGCCCTCATGCTCCGGATATATATATATATATATATATATATATATATATATATATATATATATATATATATATATATATATATATATATATATATATGTAAGAGACACAAAGAAAAATAAAGCAAAAGAAAAAAAATTCTGAATTAACCGACCGCGGATTCGAACCAGCAACCCCTCGCTCACCAGCGCGCTGCGTTAGACAACTGAACCGCACGCCATGTATTCACCGGCGAAATAACGGCGAGCTATTTGTATGCACCATGTACCGCTAGTGATAAGCAAATCTTGTAGGAGCGTGTTTTCTATTACGCAACGCGCCTAATTTTGTTTTAATTTGAAAAGAGCCCTTCGGACCCGCACGACAAAGCGGCTCTTTTCTGTACAAACTCGTGATGTGGAAGGAAAAAAAAAACATCGGGCACACTTTGCATCAGACGCCCCCGTGTGGCTGGAGAAGCAGGGGGTCACTCCATGCGCCGCAGTTTAAGAGAAGAAGAAATATCTAAGAGCGCCTGGTTCTCCATTGTCGACACTTGCAGCGCGTTGCTCAAGCACATAGACGTAACAACTGTGACAGTTGTTCGTTCACGCTTGCCCTGTGCATGTCTGTGCGTTCTTTTAGGGCGCCCTCCTTTGTGCTTCAGCGGCGCACTGCAAGTATCGAGCTGCTTCTGGTTCTTCGTGTGACATTTGAATTTCTTGCTATCGCATTTATTGCTTCGGCCTTGCGGCAAAACTGTGACTTTTTTTAATTTCACGCAGCAAACAATTGTACTGAGTCAAAAACAAGAAACAATTAAAAAAAATGTGTGTTACCAATGGTTAAGACGCTTATCTTCGAAGCGTGGGGGCGTGTGTTCAAACCCACCTTAGCGAAGAAAGGCTGTTTCGTTTTTACTTTCTATCTTTATAGAGATGATCATTTTACGCGACACAGAGACAGAAAGATTTCTCATTGAGTCGAGATAGAAGTGTTCGAGCGACAATGATCAAGCTACAGTGATCACCCATAGAGAGCTCAAATGGCACCAGTCTTATGTGCTGGCGTCAAGGCGGGCCTGATAAATTTACTAAAGATAAGTTAGCAATGACTGATAATACTGCCCCTCCCGTCCTGAAGCTTTTTGCCACTCATCGGTTGTTTCACTACCTCAGAGATAGGCACACCATTTATAACAACATGCTTGGCGTAGGTTAAACAATACAAAGATATACCAGTCGCGTTTAGTGACGATCTTAGTAGTACAGATTGTAAGTATAGTTTTGACGTCAGCAGTGGCGTTGTTGATGGCTGGCAACGTAAATGCACCAGTGAGCATAAGTATATGCACCACAGGAGGAGTGCGCGCCTAAAAAACCGTCTGAGCCGTCTAGTGGCGAGCCGTCTACTGTCGAGAGCATTGCTCTAGCCAAAATGATGTGTCAAAACACCGATTTAGACAGTAGAAGGCTTGTCACTATGCGGCGAAGATGGAAATTTTGGCCCCAACTCCCGTGTTCCATATACTTATGCTCACGGGTGTGCCGCCACAACGACAAATATTTCCCTAGGAGCTCCAGCCTGCACGATTATATGAGGTTGTTAACACGAGTCAAATATTTGTAAGGTTTCCATTCAATCCCTTACTCTACAAAACTGCTCAACAGACCAATATGTCTTGCATCACCGAACAATCCTTTGTAACACGTTCTCGCCACTGAAAACTTAGCAGATGTACCGTAGCTTCTAATGAGTTATGCACTGCAATTCTTAGGCCGAACAAACGGGAAAATAATGCTCACCCACGAAAGGGGCCTTCCCTAAGAGCGCTGGCCCGCAGAATGCGCCGAGGACAGTGTAGCCTACGGCAAGTTTTTCGAGTCCCAAATACTGGGCCATCAGAACACTCTGCATGGTAATGGCGCAGCCCAAAAATAGGGCAACACCGAGACAGGCCGTCAGCAGCGTCCAGTAGGACTCGCAGAATGGCAGTGACACAGCACACAAGCCCAGGAGCAAATAGTCCACAGTCATTAACGTGGACCGCTCCATGAAGCCGCGATCAGTCAGAATGGGCAACATAACCCTACCCACAAGATCCGTGATGGACGTGTACGTGATGAACGACACGGCGTCCTCCAGTGACACCCCCTTGTCCATGCCGAAGTCCACTATCGTGGAGAAGAAGATGTCGTAGTTGTAACAGAACACTAACCACGTGATCACAAGAACGTAAATCATGGCGCACTTGAGCACTGCGCGAATGTTTCGCAGCAGGGCCTCGACGGCAGGCACTTTTGTCCGGTTGTCCGCCTGCGGAGCGGAGAGCGATGACCGCTGTGTTCCCTCCACGCACTCTCTGTTCTTGATTCTTTCTCGCCGTACCCAAGGTGGTTCTCGGAAGGCAAGACTCACAGCGACCATGTTCATGAGGACGGCACCAAATAGGAGCAGGCTACCGCGGAAGCCGTACGTGTTTCCAAAGAAGAGCAATAGATGGGGAAAGATGAACGCAGAGGCGGTGGAGCCGGCGAACATGATGCCGTTGGCAGCACCCCGGTATCGCTCGAAGTACATGCTGATTAGGACCTGCAGCATGGTTATCACGATCCCAAGGCCCAGACCTGCATGTAGCGCGTGCAAAATCGATATGGTAGAGTCTGTGAAGGATAAGTGAATATGTAAGAAATCAGCCATCTTCAGGCAGTCCTAAAATAGTTTCCTGTCTCTATACAAGCAGCGTGCGCGATTCACTGACAATTTTGTAATGTGCATGTTCGTACGCGTATGTAAAGTTCGACAGACCGTGCTTTTCGGTATAATGTCTACAAAATTGCATATAGTCATCAGTTGATTTTATGTCGCTTGCTCATCGCTTTTGTAAGTAGCGTAGGCACTCTCCTTGAGTGTTTTACGTACAAAAACTCGCTAAAAAGTCAACTGACAGTAAGCAATTCACTGTGCTGACCGCAATCCACTGACGTAAGGATGCGCGATGTAGAAGGAAAATCTGGATCGAAATAATGAGAGTATGTTCCATCTTGAGGGAAAAAAGGCTATGTTTGAAAGCGCTCGTATTATTAAAGACGATAGTCTTCCTTGGGGAACTTAAACGCAGAAATTTTGGTCTGTCTTTCTGCTTGTCGGCACGTCACTCGATTCAGCCACCCGGCCAAAGTTGAACCACTTGCTTACCGCCCACCCATCTTGAACTGGTACGGCTGTTCCTACTTGTGAACGTTGTCGATCAAAATGTAAATATTACGCATATCTGAGGCGCAACATCATTCGGTAAGTGTTAGGTGGTGCGTTTCTTTAATAGAAAATGCATAGATACGCAATTTTAAAGACCCTAGTTTCTTGAGCTGCGCTGAAAATGCGACTGCGCTGAAACTTGTCTTCCTCCGTGCCCTCTGCGCAAGCTCATGTTGTCTTTCGGTTTCGGTTCAGTATTGCATTGTACGAATGACAGGGGGGGCCGCTCTGGCATTCCTGTTTTAACCAGGCGACGTGTAAATAAGAGTTTGTGGGGAGTACTCGTTGAGTGCGGACGTTTCTTTTCCTTCGGCGCATCGCGCCAAACCGCGTGTTCGGACTGTCCGGCGTCCCCGCCGGTCGCGTTGGTCACCGCCGGTCTGCACCTGCCGCTCGCCGGGACTACCAGCCCGCAACACAGCACTCATGTTTCCCGACGTATTGCCAGATGGCGTCCATAGAGTGTACTAGAAGCTTTTGAGTGGCGCGAGTGGCTGCTTGGGAGCGGGCGTTTCAGCGTGGAATGATGCGGTGGCGCTGGCGTCGACCAATCTTCCCGGGCGGATGGCTGGCAGGCGTTCCGCGTACGTGTTGGTGCCTCTCCGTCGCGCCTATAGTGTGCCGGCCAAGATGATCTCCCGCTTTTTTCTTATTCTTATACTTCCTCTCTTTCATAAATATTAATGCAAATAAAGATTATTTGACATTATTGTTATTGAAGTTGCTGCTGACCGCACTGAAGCAGCATATATAGCACATTATACAGTATAAGGAGCGCGTTTCTTTTGCCATGTTTTACAGTGTACAATTAAATGAGAAACCAGCTGGCTGGTACACAACGGAAGCCCCCCCCCCCTTACCCCCCATCTCCCCGAAAAAAAAATGAGTATGCTGCCCACAAAACGAAGAACTCTTGGCCCGTTCCATGTAAAACACTAAAGCTGGGATCAAAGGGCGCGTTGCTTGTGGCTGCGTGCACACAGGACAGAAAAGCAGGCTTTATTGGCATTGTTTGAAGAACAGCAGAGTTTTTCCAAACCTCCCTTTGATTTTGAAATATGGGATTAGATTCATTGTTGTAGGACCCACAAAAATTCAAATACGTAATACTGCAGAAGAAGGCTTTCAGTGAAACATAGTCATGGAAGATTTTGAGAGTTTAAAAAACGCAGCACCACTGCAAAGCACAGTCGTAACTGTAATGATAATAATCATTGATAACACAAAAATACAAGGTTTGCATATTTATGAAACAATACATTTGCAAATTAGCAAATTGTAAAAAACAAAATTATAGAGCCAGGATACAAAAATAACATAAAACAAAGAAAACACAAAGACAGTGTTTAGGTTGTTTTTCCAAAATACATGTAAATAAAAAAAAATATGTTATGGTTGCATAGTCGTTTGAAGGGACACTAAAGTGGAACCATGAATCGGCTTAGATCGATTAATTGTGCTCTGACACCCATAATGCTGCTAAATTTACCATCACAGGCTTATTAATACAAAAAGATTCAAAATCAAAGTTTTATTTTGAGATATCGCGTCAGAATTTGCACGTTCTCTCACTTACAAGCCTCTTCTCGGAAAAATTGTTTTTCTTCTTGGTGTACCTTAAAAAAATTAGGAGTGCAATAAAATATGCACGAAAAATGACATCCTTTTTACGCCACTGTACTGCTGCGCGCTTTGTTTCTCGTCCCGCGACATGTTAAACCCTTCACATAAACATGCATACGTGTGACCACATAAAAACGGATCAGCTGAGCAGTCAATGGCTTGCAATGTTCGTTGCAGCCAACACCCCCAAAATGCTTCTCCTGTTGATTACTGCCAAGACATCCAAGATGCTGTCTTTGTGTAAGTCACTCGTACTAAAACAACCAGTGAAAATTTCTTCAAGTTCACTAATAAAAACAAAAGCTTTCTGTGAAGGGTACAGAAGAACACCGAAATCACAAGATTTCGTGAAAACAGCACCATTTAGGGACTGGCCATCTCATGAAGGCAGCAGAAGCTCATTCATGCATGCAATGCACTTTGGAGCGCACATGTTCTAGCAACATAGCCTGCCACATAGTACGTACGCCTGGAGTCGCTATGCTGATTGACGTATGGGTGGTCTGGTGCAGTCAAAGAGCTTCTATGAAGCGAACCTTCAGCACCTTCCAAGTATCCTTCATCAAGCAACTAGTCAATCAGTTGCTGCTGCTTATACAAGTTAGCAGGCTTGTCTGCGACAGTGAAAAGCGAGCTTACAACCCCCTCTGAAACGTGTGATCCAGCAACACTCTTGGCAAGATTATAACAGCTTAGACAATTAATGGTCGTGAGAAATTGTTGCGGAGTGGGATGAGCATTGCATTCAGATGACAGCCTGACAATACCGAAGAGGTTTTCAATTTTATCTTCGCTTAAGCGGCTTGTAATAAGGTATGCATAGGCAATCTCTGCATGTAAGTAGCTTCAGCAAAATTGATAATATGCACCTAGTCTCTCACAATGAAATGCGGTTCGAAATGTAATTCGCACACAGCACAATCGGCGTCAAGCGGTTTGTCAAGCCGATGGAGGTTCCGCTCCCAAAGGAGTCGTTGTTCTTCGTCATTCGGGGCCTTAAAAAGGGTTAACTTGAGACTTTGTTGCACACGCGGATGTCCATTTGTGCAACCTGGCGCGTAACAATGTTTAAACGCTGTTTTTTTTTACATTTCGCGACCAAAAGAGAGATGCCGGCCATGCCGCCGAGCAAGCCAAGTGGGAAGATTGGGCGATGGCAGCGCCGCCGCTACTTTCGCCGCAAGTTGGGGATGGGAAAGCAAGGGGAGAGCGTTTCGGTCGCGCCACTCAAAAGTTCTAGTACACTCTAGCGTCCATATCTCAGGCAGTGCCTCTTCTATCGTCTTTAGACGACACTTGCAGCAAAGTACGCAGATACGCGGCCAATTTTTTTTTCGTGAGGCAGCCCAAATGATGCGTCAAAAGGTCCATTGAGTCATTTGAAGCCTTCTGTAGCTTTTTGCCGATGAAGGGTTGATGTTCTTAGCGGCCGTGGTAGCTCAGCACATATGGTGTCGCGTTACTAAGCCCGAGGGCACGGGTTCTAGTCCCGGTCACGGCGGCCGCCATTTCCTAGGCGTGAAATGCAAAGAACACCCGCGTGCTTGATTTAGGTGCACATTAACGAACCCCAGCTAGTAGAAGATAACCCAAAGTCCCCAAAAACTTGGTGCCTCATAATCATTTCGTGGTTTGACACGTCAAACCGCAGCAATTAGATCTAATATTAGTAGTACATGTTCTCGGAGAACCACACGTGCGCAAGGTGATAGTGATAAGTCGTTAAAAAAATGTTACATTTTTTTTGTGGAATCCATTTTTTATGGTAAGCCTCTTTTTTGTATTCGTAGTTCGTTTGTGATAACCATTGCCTGACCTGTTTTCCTGCGCATATACTTTGGCGCTTTCGATAGTAAAATTCGGTTGAAAAATCCGCGCGCATTCGTGCTTGCCGTTGTCTCCGTCCTTTTGTTTGCACCGTTCCAGCTTAAGGTGCTTCACGAATCAGCCATGATAGCCACTTGGCTGTCATACTGACGGTCACATACCATAATCCGTTAACTTCTCAATAAGAATAGAAGGTGCTCAATCACACACTCTTGCTCACGTTTTTTTTTTTTTCAAGCTATTTGAACTTACTGCACCCGTGCATTTGTCGTTCTTTTATCTTCTCTGTTCTTAACTCTCACTGACCACGCTCACCTTTAGGTCCCCTCATATCGAAGCCCATGCAAAACTCTCACTCTCATTTCTTCTCGAATCTCGGAAATGAATCTAATAAAGAAAATTTGCACTAAGTAGCTCGCATACTTAGCTGTTGTTCTTTTCATTTTAAACTGCCTGGTAGCGCAACTGCAATACAAAATACGACTACGGAAGCAGCTGATTCCTTGTTACCGCAGGTTTGGGCCTGTTCTCCACTGCGTCTCATAGCGTTGCTACAGAAATGCTCTTACGCTACGTACTGAACGTTTCAATGTCCAATCATTTCTATCGGGTGAATGGCCGGATTAAGCAAGGAAGATTATTGGCCCTATTACAAAAATTGTGGAAGTGTTACCTTAGCACTGATTTGTTGCCACGTGAACTTAAAACAAGTATGACATGTGCTATGCAGGGTAAACAAATACCGTGCATAGCCCCCAGCGTAACCGTGAGCCACGTGATATCCGGGGCGAAGGCCGATGCTATGATGCCAGCCGTCGCAAGTACAGATCCTCCGACCAGGACGGGAACTGTAGTAAAGAGTTCGCTGAGAGGACCAGACAGTAGGCCTGCAAAGAAACAAAACAAAAAAAAACACGAGTAGTGTAAAGATTTTTCATTTATTTGGTGCGAGTATTGCGCAGGCTCATACAGGAGTCGTATAGGTCGAAAACTCCTAGCCTTCCGCTCTCATTGTTTCTATAGGTACACAACCTATTGCACGCTTGAACGCAATCGGCGTAGCCTGGGCATCCCGTTGCCGTGACGCCAAATCAGATATACTTAAAATTTTATAGCCAGGAGTGAAGGCGGACAAATGTGACTATTACTGAGCTTCACAGATTGGTCAGGTAATGCGCATGACATTCTGCTAGTCGACAAGCGTCGAACACCGAGGGAGGTGTTTCGCGACCGCCGACGACGTCCACAACAAAATTCACGGTTTCCCTGATAGATTCACCTGAGATGACTGGAAGGCGAAAGGCATCTGGTGCATTTGATCGTGCAACTTATATCACCCTTCTTCGTTCGCCAAATAAATCTCACTAATTTGCTTCAATATTGTCGCTTTCATTGTTTACCTAATTACTCGATTTGCATCAGGATATATGAACTTTCACTAGTTACCGTTAACCTAACACACAGGCACAGTTATGTTTTCACTTGCTTTTATACGGATTTCGTTCCGCTAGACATCAGTAAGCTCAGTCACGCGAACGCAGCTTTTTTCTTCTTTTTTTTTTACTCGAACTGCAGCCGGCGCCACTGTACGGAAGCTTTCCATGACGCCAGCTACTCCAGGGGATCGTCTTCTTTATCTTCGTCATTGTCTCCTCGTTTTCACGCTTTCGCAACTGCAAACTGCATATTTCTTTAATAGCGCAAACGCCGCAAAGACGCGGTGAGCAGGCAGCTGGAGCGCCTTGAGCAGCGAGGCACGCGGGCGGGTTTTTGCGATTCATGCTATTTTGCACCACAGCCCGGCTTCTCACTGTGTATAGATTTTCATGTGGCTTCTCTCGCCTTAAAACACTCCCGTGCTCCCTCAGTGCATGCCACAGCTTGGTTCAGTGCCTTGTACAAAACGCATATGCAAGTCCAGTGTGCAAGGCAATCCGATGCCACGTCGGTCTCAAGTGTTGCTGCCCTAGCATGCCGCACAGCCTTCTCTGGGCTCTATTGGTTTGGCGCTCTGTTTGCCGTGTCACGCGGTGACCTTAGTGCGTTTCCAACGAGCGTGTTGTTAGCGCTTGTGCCTACATTCGCGCAGCTGAGCAGCGAGCCCCCTTCTGTACAAAGCCTCCTGCATGAAAAGTTACAATTGTCCGCCGTCGTTCACGGACCTAAAAGCCCGTGAGCGATGTTATACTTCCACATAGCTGTGAGCACGCCGTTTCATCTTCACTCGAACGTCGTATCTTTGTTTGTTCGCGTGTGCGAGAAGCAAAGCACTTCTAGATGCCTCGAGCAGCCGGGACTTTAACGCAAGTAAGGCGTTAATTACAGTTCGTGCATCTGTTGCCTTGCCCATCTTATCTCTCACTGTTGCATTTTAGGCTGGAATTGGTTTCCGTCCGCAGGATCCTTAACTTACTCTTTACTACGGACAAGAAACTCCACAGTCACGATAAAATGTTTCGAACACAGTTGGCCGCAATTTGTGTCACGTGATAGGACGTGAACCGAGCGCATGCACGACCGCTGCAAGAACAAAAATCTGTCCTTGATGTTCACAGCTGCCCACTGCCGCATTACTAAATCACTAAATACTGTGATTTAGTAATGAGGTCAGAAACGTGTCATTTGTACAGGGCAACGCTACAGGCGCGAGGTCCTCCATCTAATACTTTGAGACTGTCAAGATATGAGTCAGTCTTATTTTCAACGTCCACGGCACGCAGCAGTGCTGCTTAAACTCAGGCAAATTTTTCATATTCTCGCCACCCCTTTCTATATTTTTCTCATTCCATCCTTAATCATCTTCCCCCAGCAAAAAGCGGGCGCCTGTCTGGTTGACCTTCCTGCCTTTCCATCCTTTTCCACTCCTCCTCTCTTGCATAGCCCTTGTTTATGTCAGAGCTGTCTATCACGAAGTCGAAATGGTTGTTTTCAACCAGGATTTCCGCATTCCACTGCTCAAACGGGCCCAGAGTGCCACTTTCTAGCAGGGCTAAGCAGTATCGCGATACAAGAGTATTGCGATAGTATCTTACAGATACTATTGAGTATTTCTATTTTTGTATCGAAATACACTTTTAAAATGTATTTGTATCTCAGTAGAGAAATACTTTTACGATCTATCGATTACATCGCGATACAGTGCAGCACGCGGGTTAGTTTTTTTCATTCGTTTTTTTTTCCCGAATGAGCTTAAGTGATTCCAATGGGGATGGAAGACTTTTTTTTTCTTATCCAAACAATTCCGCACCACAGTGAGGGCGGGGAAGGGTTGACCACACTCACAGAATGGCCCGTCTGGTAAAAGCGCCCGACGTCGCTGACGGCAGAATCGCGGAAGGAGTATTTTCATAATCTGCCTATAAAAGTTACTGTCTGTTAAGTCAAGTGTCACACCCCTAATTTTTTTTTCGGGGAAAAGCCATTTCGGGAGCTCGCAAGTGTGGTATTGAGGCCGAATTGACGCTGTGTAAATGATAGCCTTTTTGAGAAGGTGCTGTTGCTGAAGTGTAATTACCGCAACAACCTTCTCAGCAAAGCAGAACTTGCGGCTAGAATAAATGCATACGTTTCCTCCATTCACTGGCGTTCGCCAGTGATTCGGGCGATGTTTTTTACTTGCAAGTTGCAGTGCGTTTTAAGATCAATCACAGTAGTATCCTGCACCTATTAAATGTCTTGTCAGAGCATCATCGTCCTTGAAATGAAAAGAAAACATTCCTGCCTTTGTATTCTCGTATCTATATCCCTGTTGCTGTATTCCGGGATATTTTTATCGCCTTTTTGGAAATCAATGTCCGAAATATTCTGTTACGTCAAAGAGGAATGTATCTCAGTACCTGTATATCAGGCTTCAAACCCATGTATTTCGATAGCTGTATTCTGAATACTTTTCTGAGTATCTCTGTTCAGCCCTGCTTTCTAGCAGAAACAGAGCTTAAGAACATTTTAGGCAGCTGCCTACACGGTCTTTATAATGCTGCCATCGCACGTACATGTCTCACTAGATAAAACAAGACAACAACTGCCAGCCTTTCTAGAAAAATATATGTTCTTCCGTGCACTCAGCCCACTTTAAATAACGCAGCATGGAGTATGCAACTCTGCACAGAAGTGTCCATGCTAATTATGCACAAAAAACTGATGTCTACAACGACAAGTAAATGTTGCCCAGCCTTCGATGCAGAACTGGCTCAGCGGAGCGTGAACTTCCGTCTACCCGACGATGAGCCTTTTTTTTTTTTTTCTATGACTGGAGCTGTTTAAGCCGGCCGTAATCTGACAACGCGAACAAAAAGAGTATCCTCGCAGCGATGACGTCACAGCGTGCTGCCTAGCAACCGGTCGCACTGCTGTGCACCTGCTTCGCTAGCCCATACACTGCTCCGCCACCATGCCTGCCTGGACACTGCGCGCAACGGCTCGGTCGCACCAGATGTGACGTTACGGCCAACTACGCATGCGCTCCTTCGTTCTGTATAAAGCCGATGCCTTGCAGCGGCGCGCAGCGCCGGATGCACACATGGGGAGACCGAAAAGTGTTCGCAACGCCGATGGGGAAGCCGCTTACCTGCAATCACGGCGCTGTGCCAAGCAAGACTGCTGGAGTCGACTCGTTTAAAGTAGTTCACAACGTAGTACAGCCAAAACGGCGCAAGGCGACTGTGCTGGACTCGACTGGATCTCGGCGTCACTTCGCATTATTTCGTATAACTTAATGTACGAGAGCAGAAGAATTTTAACGGCTCGATTTTGTTTGTTAGACACAGAAATAATTAGAACAGTCAAGAAAGCCAACGAATGTATAGGTGATGTTATTCGTAATAATTATGATGTCAATGTGAAGAATGTAAAGTGAACGAAAAGATAACTCTTCCGCCACATTAACTTCTTCAAATGTACATCATGATTACTAGAAATAACATCCCGTATAATTTACATGATTTTCTTGCATGTTAGTTTTAAATATTGTTCGTTATCTTTTCGTTCACTTTACTTCCTTCACATTTACATCATAATTGCTGCAAATGGCATCCCCTGTTTGTCCTTGGCTTTCTTGCCTCTTCGTGCCAATTATTCTTCGTGTAACTTGTCTCTTAGTGATAATTAATGTTCGTATAACTTCGTATAGCTTGGCATCGATACGTATGGCCAGGAGCAGCTATAGGAACCGATCAGCTTCGCGGAGCCTTTAGCCTAGTGGAAGCTACGCCCGCCTTTTTTACCTAGACGCATGGAACTTTTCGACGCCAATAGGTGCTTTCTAACCGGAAAAATTGCATTAATAATAACAATTTTTTTGGAAAAGCACGAAATCTAACCACATTGAATTGAGGGCTGGTGCATACATCACAGATATGATGGTGAGCACAAGTTTACACGTGGTCGAGATCACACAAATCTGATGACACAAGACAGACGCTCACTCGCTCACTCGAGATGACAGAGACGTTCACTGACAGAGACGCTCATGACGCCACAGACGGTGACTCGAGATGACACAAATGAGATGACAAATGACAGAGGCTCACTCGCAGGTGATTTCTATCACAAGCAGCAAATCATGAAGCAAACTTCATATACCAATAACCAGACATGTGTACGGTCAACACAATCAAAATAGTTGACAAAAATTAATTTAAATGCTTAATTCCAATTTCCTGAATACGACAGAAATGTGGTTCTTTCTGCTATCAGACACAGAACGAATATAAACTAGGGCCTAAGAAGCTCGCGTGGTGCAGCAATATCGCTTTTCTTAGTGCGGCCATATGGAACCGAACAACGGTTTGCACGAGCATTCCTTTGAGTCTGCGAGCATATGAACAGGCATTACGTTTTAAACGGCTTATGTGCATTCGAGGACCCTGTCTTTAATAATACACCTGTAGGAATGTGCCAACTTCAGCGTTGGTGCAACATCAGGACGGGAACAAACAGAGCTTGTCATGGGACGGCGAGATGAAAAGAGAGATGGCGCTCGATGTCTTGCTTCTCGTCATTTCGTCGTGCCGTAGCCAGGAAAAGAAAATATTATTTTTATCTTCTTCTGTGGGAAATATGGCCTATATACACACATACTAAGTACGTACTGACAACATGTCTGCACAGCCTTACGTTGTATGATGAAAGTGTTTTGGTGTTAGAGATTTACCAACACCGAGTGTTGATCTCACACGACATTGGTCCCTAAGATTTCGTTGGCTTGGAGAACGGGAATGGGTGTACTAGGAAGCTGCAAGCCTTGCAAGCGAAACGTGGTAAAAATGAAGGCTTAAATTGTCACGGTCAGGTTCAGGCAGAAGTTCAGGAGAATATGGAAGCCTGAAGAGATGCAAAATTCGTGAACACGAGATGTCGCTGTAGCCAACGCTACAAGTGGCCTTTTCTTCCTCAAAGGGCAATCCTACGAAAGCCTTGGACATCCTATATTCAAGAATTCTTTCATCACATTCATGTCAGAAACAACTCTGAGGGCCTGCATGTAAATCTATTAGGCCTGTCAGTTCCTGTACCACGTCCTACAGTTGACGGATGCGGTCGTTTACAAAAAGGTAGTCATTTCAGTTGCGTTTTTGTGACGACTTTTCCTGTCCTTGATTTCGGCAGCTACGTAAATCAACGAAGAATAGCTACACATTGTCTTGGAATTGCGCATTTGTGTCAAATCCTGCAAGGGGACATGTGTTCCGTCGCGAGTAGGTAACTTGTGAGGCACTTATACAAAGTGCTAAATTACACAACAGTCTATATGACTATCTTCCTTTGCTGCTGAGCGTTACATAACTAGTTTATTCCACTTTGCGTTTTGTAATGCTTGGAAACCTGTGCATACAGATCACGCGCGCGTGTAGCTATGGTTGAAGGGTATGTGGCCTGAGTGTTTGTCAAATACCCTGCCAAAGGTGTTGAACTGCAACAGACACGAAAAATATCACGGCAGATGAAGCATGTTACAGCTTTCACATCCCTAATTCGAAGCGCTCACCTCCGCAATCGATGAGAGAGCCGATAAGACTGACAGGCCAGGAGGCGAGCCCCCGTTCGACGTTCATCTGCTCCATGATTCCCACCATGAGGAAGCCGGAGCAACGGCTGGACGACGACTCCATCGTGGTCATAACGAAAGCCAACACAGCTACCCACCAGCATTTGTCGACGCCTGCCCCGTCGGCCTTCGCTGCTGACCGTATGTCGCTTGCCTTGGGAGCTCGGTGATCATAGCCGCCCAAAGAAGCCCTTCCAGACACGGGCAAGCAACTTTGCACGGACGACGTACGTCTTTGAGACTCTGGCTCGAACCTGTTTTGAAAGATAAGCATGCGCGCTTGAACGGAAGCTTCGTCTGATGAATCAGACCGAGAACGAAATACGAGGAAACGATCCGGAGGTTCTTTCTCGTTAAACATATTAACGTAAAGCAATCAGATTCTTCGCCAATAAACCACGGGGGGGGGGGGGGAGGCTGGGTTTGCTTTTAAAGTGTAATAATTATATTATAAAGGGATGTGAGGAACAAATACATGCCGGTGGTATTTTATATATATGCCTCGGAAGTTATCACAGTTCATACGGCAGCGCACATTTGTCGGAAAAGCTTGACTAACTCACAACTAAATTCTACACCTTCAAAGTTTACAAAAGGAGAATCTAATGTGGTTAGCATTCTATGAATATTGAGGCACTTTCCGGCATGTGCTGAGCTACTCGTTCAATTTTAAACGACAAAAAAATGAGATCTTTTGAAGTTTCTCTACCTTTGACCTCAATCGAGCCGAAGTATGTTGTAATAAAGCAATGCAAAAGAACTGCTATTCTTATGTATTCAGTACATGAATTTCGACATGAGTGAGGAATGGACGTTGTCGTAGCAGCGCCAGGCATATCATTGCATGTGCCCTCGGGGAGGAGAGAGAGACGAGCCCAGCTGTACGCGAGCCTCATATATGACACGCACATGTGACATATACATTTTGGGAACAGATTAATGCTTATCGTATAACCCACAGTCATCCTGGATTGCTCTTAGCAGAGTTTTCTTTAGGCTGAGTTTCTCACTTATTTTTGGCGCTTTTAAAAACATCTTTTAACCTAACACCATGAACATAGTATACACCACGAATATACACCATGAATGACTTTACACCATGAACTAGTCACTTTTTGATTGTTTCAACGCAGGTACCAATTAGGGTACGACTTTGTTCATAACAAGACATTTGGCAGATACATGTCTTGCTGGGAAGAAATGAATTAGACTGAATGAAAATTACGCCGAAATGTACTGAGGAAACCGACGTCTCGGAGCCCGACCGGCTCCTTGGGGAGTTGAGGTCGCGCAAGGTGTAGCAGCGCTCACGTGCGCCTTTGGCGCTTTGGAGTTTGCGCAGACACTCTTCAAGGACAATTCCCGTTGAAAGGTAATGGATGGTTCGTAAATAACGATTGGTTTTGTCTGGCGGCTTTTGCTGAATGCGCCAGAACTTCAACAAAGCCCCATCCCCGCCTGGAATGTTGTTTGCTGAATGTTTGCTTCCATTCGTACTTTTCCCTGCTCCGCTGTCGGTGGTAATCTGAGAGTAAGAAAGGTTGTAGTACTCTTTCAGAGCACTACGTTCTCTGTTGAGCTGGCGATATTCATTTCTACGATAACGAAGTCTTTGCGTGAGGTCTTTGTCTATCTCGCCAATATTACGCGTGGGGTTATTTAAGTCGTTCGGTAAAGAATACTTTTCACCGTTTACTGTCGATGTCTTCGGAGAGCGCCTACAGGCCTGCGTCAATGGCGCGTATATATACTACTGTGCCTCAAGCCATCGCATTAGGTCCTGCTCCGAAGATCATCCAACAGAGCACCCTTTCGCGAAGGTAGGTACGCTTACCGAAATGTCGGTCAGCATTTAAGGGGTACTTTATTCCTGTTCATGCAACCTCTGTAGCGCCTAAGGAAGTAACAGATGGTGCAGACGAATATAGTTTTCTCAGATCAAATTGCCAGGAATCACACGGATTCATGGAAGAATAGTAAACTGAAATGAAAAATATGGCGCTCTAAGTTTCATGAAAGTCAAGGACGCTAGCCACAATACCAGGGTACGTCTTGTTAACGCTGCGGTTTTTTGTTTTCTTTTTTTCATTTGTGACACGCAGCTGTGCATTGCTGACTGCGCAAGTAGGGAAGTGAGAAAATGGCATTATTTTTAACTTTTGTTCTAGATAATTTTTTTTACATTTTCTTAAGCTCCGAATAGACCAACCCCTTATTCAAGGGGGAGTGCAGGCCGATGAGAAATTACCATTCTGCGATATTTTTAATTTTGATCATGTCATGCGGACTGTAGCGTCAGTGGAGCGTGTATACACGCCACGTAACTTATAATGTAGATGCAAAAAGACATAACTAGGCTGTGGGACCGATATAGCTGGGTGGCGTTCCTCAGTGCACTGGGAAACGCCGCAGAGAATTTAAAGAAGTTTTACTGTAAAATGCTCATGGGCTTTTCTATAATAACGCTGCCAGCAAGGGTAATCAATAGACAGTTCATGTTTACCTAAGAACAACGTTGCAACGTTTTAGGAAGGTCTTATGTTGTACCTGGATAGAATGTCACCCGATTCCTAATTCTTTCATAATTAATCAGCTGTAAAAAATGAAACACTGCTTCTGTTGATATCCCTACCACATTTCTCTGCAAGAAATGATTCCATCTCATTCAAAAAAGTACCAAATAAGATCGACAAAAACATTTTGAATATTTACTTGGAAATGGTGAAAACGTCACTCGATCCAGGCCATCCTTTGTTGCCATTCTCCATTCTTTGGGACGGCCGCCGTTGTTTTTTGTGTGCTGTGTCTGTCTCCTGCGAGTTTAGAAAAAAGCTCATGAAGTATTTATGCCTCATACGACCTCGCAAATTATTACTAAACGTGAAAACGTGGTTCATCGCGCAAGGCAATCAGCATGTGGTCTGTTGAATCAAAACAAAAAGTAACGCGCTTTACAGAAACAATTTTATTCGACCGGCACAAGAAGACGGACGTATAAGGGCTGGCGTAGGAAAAGCGTCGTGGGCTGCGTTGTGTCACTTGCCTTCAGTATAGGTCGCGTTGCGTGCACTGCTCTTCACGAACTTCGGCGTTGGCCCACGCTTAACGAACCCCACATAACAGTGTTAATCTAACTATGTCCCAAAAAAGTCACAGTTTCGCCGCAAGGGTGAAGCAATGAATGCGATACTAAGAAAAGCTGCCCGTGATGGACGCGCTGCTACGCTGCAGAAACATCTACCCCCGGCTGCAAGTATCGCGCGAGCAGACAGCGGAAGGGCAAGGTTCTCCCTCCGCAAATATTAGAAGTGAGCGAGCTGGCCGACGACTTTTAAATGCACCCTTTGGCGCTCCTCGCGCCATCTCGCTCTTAATGAAGAAACGCTTATAAGCGCCTGCATTTCCGAGTCCTGCCAGCGGTAAAGGGTGTGTATATAACGCTCGCTGTTAACTACCTGAACGGTCTGCTCTTTGTGGCATAGTGGTTAGCGCAACGCGCCATGGAGCGAGAGGTTGCCGGTTCGATTCCGCGCTTCGGAAGCGTTTTTCTGAATTATTTTTCCTTGGGACTTTTATATATATATATACATACGTATACATACACGGTGCATGACGGCGGCGGCAAAAACCAGCCGAGACTGTCCATATAATTGCTATCGCAATGAAAAAAGTCAGGAGTCCTTCCCCTGTCGGGAAACCAGGGGCAAGCGAAGCTTGGCGTGTGCGTGCCTGACAATACTACTTTGTTTCTTCCTTTCTTCTTTGTTTGTGCCCCAGCCTCGGTGGTCTAGTGGTTATGGCGCTCGACTGCTGACACGGAAGGTGGCGGGATCCAATCCTGGCCGCGGTGGCTGCATTTTCGAAGGAGACAATAACTTTGGAGGCCCGTGTGCTTAGATTTAGGTGCACTTTAAAGAACCCCAGGTGGTCGAAATTTCCGGAGCCCTCCACTACGGCGTCCCTCATAATCATATCGTGGTTTTGGGACGTTGAACCCGAGATATTATTATTATTTCTCTGTTTGTTCCTTTCTTTCTTTTGTTCCGTCTTTCTACCACATTGCGGAAAGTTCCGTCTTGTTTCCTTCCTCCAGGCCGGGAATGCGGCATACATCCATGTGCTTAGCAGTGAAACACTTCAACAGGCAACAACGACGGTCATGCGATTATATCCGGGCAACAATGAAACATGGCAACGCTGAAGTGGCAAGTCACCTTGACCAAAGATCAGGTGGCCATATCAGAAAATCTGATCTCCGACATGCCCACGACCAAAAAAAAATCATCAGTTACTGGAAACAGCGTAGCGCAAATACACACGTGACCGGCACACCTTCGTGGGTCGCATTTTGTACGCTTGCCGGCGCCGTGTTTCCCGCTTATGACGAAGGCGCTGAAATCTATGAGTTATAATGAGTGCGCGCTGGTGTTCCAAACGTGCAGCCTGCTGGCGTGTATGGCAGGAAACAAAAACTTCATTTGCCATGCAGTGCCAGGATATCCCATCCTCCTTTCCCTCCTCCTACCCTCACTTCCCTTTCCCACCCACTTGCTGTACTGTACTGTA
Source organism: Rhipicephalus sanguineus (assembly GCF_013339695.2). NCBI lineage: Eukaryota > Metazoa > Arthropoda > Arachnida > Ixodida > Ixodidae > Rhipicephalus > Rhipicephalus sanguineus. Next base: position 142,088,528 of record NC_051179.1, on the reverse strand, counting down.
CGCGGCTATGCTAAGGTTTACCCCCCCTTCTTCTTATGCTCCGCCCTTTCCATCCTCACATTCACATCCACCCCTCGCACTCACTTTCCCTTCCCATCCTCTGGCCACACTATGCCATACACGCCTTCCTTTACACTCCCCTCCCCCTCACCCTGACTTCTTTTTCCCACCTCTTGCTATTCTATACTACACATGATTATGCTAAGCTTCACCCTATCCCCTCCTCCTTTCCCTCCTCCTCCCTCTCACTTACCTTTTCCCGCCCTCCTTGCTATGCTATACATTACATGGCTATGCTATATATGGTTTTCCCAGCGTGACCAGCGACGAGATGACACATCGGACACCGATAGTCAGGGTCCGTAAAGTGCTCCGAACTTTAACGCTTCGCTCCCACAAACTGAGAGCCATTTCATGCAAAGGCTCAGTCAGCGTAGAGATGACTACGCAGTATTTTTATCTCATTCTTCATTTTTTATTTAAACGGAGCATCACGAGATGAATCGGCGCGTTTGCGTACTTTGCGTACTTGAGGAAATTGGTTCTGCACAATCCCGCAAGGTGGCGGAATGTTTTATAAAGGCAAATCGAGAACCACTCGTTTGTAGCACGAAGCCACTAGGAAATCCACTCGGATTTCTCAAAAGAAAGCTTCTTAGTTTCCGAAGAATTCGTCCTGGCCCGAGGATCGAACCCGGGACCAAAGCCTTTCGGAGGCGGTCCCAGAAGGAAAGCTTCTTAGCGTCTTAGCGAAAGGGTTCAGAAATGAACCCCTCTTTAAACTTTCTGCTGCCTTGCCGGATTCCGCAGTATCGATGTGCAGTATTATGTGCCATGTGCTTCGAGCTCCCGATTATTTCGCCCTCGCGCTGCCATTTGCTAGCGTCATGGTTAGCTCAGTTGGCAGAGCGACCGCCCCGGAACGGCGTGCGTTGGTCCCGGTTTCGATCACCGGAAGAATTTTTCGGCAAAAAATTCGGCAGATCCCACGCCTTGTGGGAATCGGTTTCATGCAAAGCACTCAGCGAGTACTTCTATGCTGTACTTTATGGCTTTATGTCAAGAGTTACGAGGTTGATCAACAGTGTTCTTGTAAGTGCAGTAGATATGTGCACATCGTGGCCTTACCAGGCACGTCGACCACGCTGGCGTTTAAAGGGTGGCTTATGGTGCAACGTAACGTGAGCCCTGACGTTAGAGAGCATACGTCAGCATTATCGAAACTAAGTGCAATTTATTGTGCAATCACGTGAATATAAATGTAACTGTTGTTACTGTATTTCAGCGGGATCGAGCATGCCTCAGTTTAGCTTGCTGAATCATATGAATACAAATGTAATGTTTGTTAGACTGCTATAAAAGCGGAGCCAACGCTGGAACCACAGGCGTTAATCTGATATGACGCCTGTATCGTAGGAGTACATATGTAATGTTTATTGCTTTCTCGTAAACTTAGATAGCCAGCACCACAAACACATTTGACATTGCACCGACATTACGCCTGCATTGGCTGTTATTCCAAACCAGTTTATAGGCCTGGCGTGGGTCGGTGGTAGAATACTTGATTGCCACGCAGAATGTTTGGGTTCGATTCCTGCTGGGATCCTAACTATCATTATTTCCATTCGTCGGGTCAACGCTGCCGATGTCGGTTTTTCTTAACGCTCTCTCATCTAACTTACCAATGTCTGTTGTCGCCGTTCCTCGTAGATATGAACTGTCAATCACCTGTGGCGCATACCTGTGGTGGTAAACGGGTATGTGCCACACGTGTCTGGAGGAAATGGTTTGACGACGTATGCGACAGGATTTTCACGTTATTCATTTCATGACCCGACAGTCATATTCGTCAAGTCCCCTTACCCTCCCATCCCAATAGATAGATAGATATGTAGATAGAAACGTTCAAAGTGCCAAAGGTTCGCTAAGAAACGCTTCGCATTTAAAAGGTGTCCTTGTAGCTCCGTGCTAGAAACAGGTGGGTGTCAGTTTTCTTTTCCTGGTATTCCTTTCCTTGCGTAGTTGTGCGCAAATTGTTGCCTTACCAGGCAGTGCTAGAGCACTGCAACCGCCCCGGCCCGGCCGGGCCGGGTAAGAGATTGTTGGATCGGGCCTGGTCCGGGCCCGTAATCTTCGAGCTCGGGTCGGGCTCGGGCCTGAGCCAGGCCCGTATTAGGCCAGGGTCTCATACTATCTGTTTAATTGCGTGTGTACGTTGTTTGGCCTTGTTTTTGTTGTTTTGTGGGGTTTAACTTCCCGAAGTGGCCCAGGCTATATGAGGCGCGTCGTTGAGGGGTCCGGGTAATTTAAATCACCTGGAGTGCATTGACGTGCAGGGAATTTGACAGTACAAGACGTCTACGACTTCGCTCGATCGGTATGCTACACGACATTTCAAGAAACGCCTAATATAGGTTTCCACCATTACAGTGAGTGAGAGACGTTCTTGGGTAGCGTATAAGTAAACAAACGGTAAACTGCCTAGATTAGTGTATATAAGACGTGCGCGTTTGTATCTTCTTGTTTTGAACGTTGTTGTTTTGAACATGAAACCTTAGTGTACGTTGGGTGCAGTTGCCTGCCGAGTAGTCAGCACGACAGCTTTAATTTATGTAACGCTGCCAAGCCTGGTGTATTCCTCCCAGAAGCAGCTAGAGCACGTTCCTTTTTTCTTTGCATTGTGGAGTAGATGAAGTTTGCAGGAGGCTGGCTACTTTTACTCAACATCAATGGCTCGTATGCAATTGATTTAGACTCAAGATAAAAATGTCTGCCATTTTTTTTCACTTTATGGAGGCATTTTATTTTGTAGTCGTTCTTTGAAATGCAAAAATAAGATTGCATGATTAGCACTGCGTGCGTACATGAAGCAGCCAGCTATGACTACAATTATATTTTATATTGCCCTGCAGTTATTTCGCAAGGTGTTACGGGCGTAATTAACCGATAGTATACACAGTACCAGTGAAAGCCGTGACACTGAAAGAAGTTCCTAAAACAATCTCTAGAAAATATCTTGCGTGCGGCAGGTATCTTCACAATAACCGAAGGTTGGATATGCTCAAAGCATAACTACCTGAAACGGTCCGGGTCGAGCCGGGCCCAAACCTTCGGGCCCGGGCCGGGTACAGGCTACATTTAACATCACCGGGCCGGGCTCGGGCAGGCCGGAGCATGGCAGTTTGGGTCCGGGCCGGGCCCGGCCGGAAAGATCGACCCCTGCTGTGCTCTACCAGGCACGCCGACTGCAGTGGCGCCAAACGAGAAGCCAGTGTTCCGGGAGAAACCGGGAGAAAACTGCTTTTGTGACACCAGATGGAGTATACGAATTTCAAGTCTTGCTCTTCGGTGTGTGTTCAGCGCCCGCTACTTTTCAAAGGCTAATGGATACCGTCCTTTCGGGGTTGAAGTGGAAAACATGCTTGGTTTATCTTGATGACGTCATACTCTTTTCCAGAACTTTTGACGAGCACTTTAAAAGGCTGGAAGTTGTCTTACGAGCAACAAGGTCCGCGGGCCTCACGTTAAAGCCAGAGAAATGTCACTTGTGTTTTGAAGAACTACAATTCCTTAGTCATGTCGTTAGCCACGCAGTCATTCGGCCCGATCCTGAATAAATTGCCGCCGTTGCACAGTTCCCGGTACCGTCTGATAAGAAGGCTGTCAGGCGCTTTCTGGGCCTTTGTGCCTATTATCGGCGGTTTATCGCAGACTTCGCACGCATTGCGTCACCTTTAACTCGGCTAACGAGGGACGACGTCGCCTTTCAGTGGAATGACTGACGAACAGGAAGCTGCGTTTAACGATCTGCGCCAACGTCTTCAAACACCCCCCGTGCTTGCCCACTTCGACGAGGAAGCCCCCACGATGCTTCACACAGACGCTAGCAATGTGGGTCTGGGAGCTGTGCTAGTGCAGCGGTAAGAGGACACGGAAAGAGTCATCGCCTACGCAAGCGGAATGCTAACACGCGCAGAGGCTAATTATTCAACAACAGAGAAAGAATGCCTCGCCGTGGTATGGGCAGTTATGAAATTTCGCCAGTATTTGTATGACCGCCCCTTCAAACCATCATTCACTTTGTTGGTTGACTAATCTTAAAGATCCCACTGGCCGATTAGCGCGTTGGTGTCTCAGGCTGCACGAATTTGATATGACGGTCGTACAGAAGTCGGGGTAGCGACATAGGGACGCCGACTGCCTGTCCCGATCATCATTACAGTCGGATTCTCTACCCGATGAGGATGAAACTGCATTCCTTGGTGTCCTCGACACGTGCACGATCGCCCAACAACAACGCGGACGACCCTGCGTTGCTTGGTTTAAATAATTACTTAGACGGACGATCGCAGAGTGCACCCACAGTTTTTGCACGGAGTATTGCCGTCGCTTTGTTTACGGAACAGAGTCCTTTACAAAAGACACTTTTCGTCGATTGGACCTCCCTATTTGCTGTTCATTCCTGCAACCCTTCGTACTGAAGTGCTTGAAGCATATCACAATGAGGTGACTTCTGGTCACTTAGGCTGCACGCGCACATTGGCAAGAGTTTGGCAAGGATACTACTGGCCAAGGCTCACCACAGCCGCGAAAGACCACATTCGTACTTGCCTCGACTGCCAGCGACGCAAGTCGTCTCTGACGAAATCAGCCGGCCTGCTGCAACCTGTTCAAGTCCCACGAACACCATTTGCCCAGATCGGAATGGATATTTTGGGTCCACTTCCTAATTCTACTACGGGAACCGCTGAGTTATCGTCGCAACGGACTATCTGACGCGGTACGCAGAAACAAAGGCTATCCAAAGAAGCACAGCGGCGGCGGTCGCAAGATTTTTCATCGAAAATGTAGTACTGCGACATGGCGCCCCAGCCGTCGTGATTACAGACCGTGGAACCGCATTTACGGCAGCTCTTTTAGACCATGTCTTGGTGTTAAGTGGCACGACTCATCGTAAGACCACTGCCTACCACCCGCAAACGAACGGATTAACAGAGCGCCTAAACAAGGCTATTGAACACACGCTTTCGATGTACGTGGATGGCCAACGTAAAAACTGGGACGAAATATTACCCTATATCACGTTCGCATAGAATACAGCTAAACAAGAAACGACTCGCATGACTCCATTCAGCCTCGTTCACGGACGGGATGTACGGACGATGTTGGATGCGATGTTACTACACGAATGGGATGAAAATGACACGGACGCCGACATGTTTACTCAACGCGTGGAAGAAGCTTGCAGCTCGGTCGCTTGCGGATCCGCCAGCTGCAAGACTACGACGCAGGCCGCAATAATGCCAGCCGTAGAATAGTAACCTACAAAACCGACGACCGAGTGTGGGTTTGGACGCCCATACGGAAACGTGGACTATCTTAGAAATTGTTAAGGCGATACTTCGGGCCACATAGTGTATCGCGAGAGCTATGTGACGTAACCTACGAGGTCGTCCCCGACAGTCCCTATTGCACAACGCGTCACCAGCACCGGCCTGAACTTGTGCATGTGGTACAAATGAAGCCGTATGTCACCGACTGACTCGGGGCTTCCAAGAAAATGGTGGTTCTGGTTTAGCATCGGGGCGATGCTCTCTTAAGGAGAGGCAAGTGACACGTGTGTATGCATAAACGACGATGACGATGGCGAGGTTTCACAGACTCCGGCTAATGGGACAGTAGGTTTCCGAGTGAAAGACGAGGAAGACGCTTTTCTGTAAAACTGATTTGAACACGCTGCTTCTCTGTCGCAAGTTGTCCTTCTCGTTTGTTTGCGATGCACCGCGACAGTATGTAGCTTCAGTACCAACGTTAGTGCACGCAAGTCAGCTTTCTGGAAACACAGTGCAAGCTGTGCGATAATGCGCGCATCCTGAGTCGCCGACGTATTCCTCTTAGGTCGAGCAATCTTTTCTACAACTTGATCAGTCATAGGAGTACACATTTAACCTTCATCGCATTAATAAGAAAGCGTTTAGCCAGCGCTCAAACCTCTAATGACATTTCCCCGACAGGAGCTCGTGTAGGGCATTTTTGCAAAACAGTTTCAAGCGCTAGCGTGGCTTTGTGGTAGAGCACTTGACAGCCACGCAGAATGCACGGTTTCGAATCGGGATCAAACCGTGACTTTTGTTCATTGCATTTCTCGAAAATATCATCGACGATGGCACTGGAATTTTTGCGACATGGCTTCTTAAAGCCATCACGTGAAGACGTCACTTGTCTATTCTCGCCGTTCCTGTGTTGATACAGACTTGACTCAGCTGTGGCGAATACCGGCATTCCATGGGCTGGGGTAAGTGGATATGCGCCACACGTGAACTTGGGAAAGGTTACATGGCGTACGCGACAGGCATGTATCGTTACTCACGTCATAACCTGTAAGCCATGTGCCAATTCCGGCATATACCAGGTTAAGGAGACGACCACAAGAACGCCGAGGCGTAGGCAGCAAGATAGATAGATAGATAGATAGATAGATAGATAGATAGATAGATAGATAGATAGATAGATAGATAGATAGATAGATAGATAGATAGATAGATAGATAGATAGATAGATAGATAGATAGATAGATAGATAGATAGATAGAAATGGTGCAATGTCTTTGGTTCGCCAAGAAATGCGTTGCAGTTAAAATTTTGTTCAGGGCACGGCCAACAAATTCATAGCACGAAAGACGCTGCAATATATTACGATTGCAAATGAGTTGCGAATGATTGCAAATTTGTGAATGAGAAAGTGAAAGTCACTATCTCGTAGAGAGGTCGCTCCAAGCGGTATCTTCTAATTGTAATATGTCGGCCGCCAACCTCAACCCTCTTACACGCTATGTAAGCAGTTCTGTACACCACTTGTCTTTGTTAGCTGTCTCGACTAGAGGCTAACAAATAGCCAGATACATTGAGCATTGGATGAAGTGAACCTCCTGCATCATAAATTTGTCTTCATTTAACTTCCTTTTGCAGTGTACTGTTGTATATGATCAGTTTGCTGAAGGCGCTATCACGTTCGACGAGTCGTTCGACGTGCCGTTTCCCGCAAGCCACGTCTAAGGTATAATGATTCTTTGCTCGCAATTTACGTAACTGAAAACGAATTCACAGTGTATTTATCGCCTGAGATTTCATTCTCTTTATGCGAAAACAAGGCATGAATGCATTCATAATAAATACATACTTAATTACAATTTAATGAGGAATAATTACTATAGTACACACAAATGATTGTATTATGGCACTATTTTTGTTGCATTAGAATATCGAGTGCTTTGAAATGACGCATCGATATGGCGCTCTTACAGACAGCTTCTTCACAGGTGGCGTCCAAATGTGTTAAAGGGACCTCTGATAGCGCGACGTTCACGAGCACCTAAATTTTCCCCCAAATTCCTTCAATGAACATTCTCACCTCTGTATTTTCTGTCCAGTCAATGCTGGAGGACTGCGGCATATCTTGTGGTATGGATTCCTCAACCGCCGCACCATAACTCCGTGTACGAAAGCTCTTTCCAATCAAACGCGTTCGCTCACATTGCGCAGTGGTCTCCCTTTTCGGAGCCTTCATCGAGTTTTACAACATGCACACCCGGTCACTGATCTGTCTCCGACTGCCGCACAAAATGGAAACACGTGCTTCACGTGCCTATCCTGCGCGGCCTCCGCTGTCAGCTGCGCTAAACGATGTGACGAGGTGGGTCAAGCACGGCGCACTGTTTCCCCAACATTTCTTTTATTCTTTCGTGCCGTTATGCTTGCCCCATTTTTACACTGCGCTGCGTTGGAGAGGCAGACAGGGGAAGGACCAGTTCGCTTTGACAAAAGCACTTTCGCAGTTGTACAGATGCCGGGCGCAAAGTGCGTATTTGTTACGGTTCGAGGGGAGCTATGCAGTAGTAGTAACGATCGCGGTGCGCCCGATGTTTTTTTTTTTGTTATTGCTTCTTTTTGGTAAGGCGTACCAACAGCAAATATTATAGACCAATAAATATAGCTGAATGATGTTTACGAGCTTCCTGGCCTGTTTAGCAGTCCCAGGTCGTATTATAGGAGTTGTACCGCGTTGCACGAGCGCAGGTCAGTAAACTCATATGAGAAAAAGTTTAGAAAGCAATTGGAAAGAGTAAATACAACGATTAGCTCCTACGATTCCAGAATAGAGCGATAGCCAAGGTTTGAGAAAGCAGGAACGAATCGTCTTGGGACAATTTAGTTGTCTACGTGCGCTGTCGGCTCACGAGTTTGTAAAGGTAGAGGAAACCAAAAATGCAGCGAATGTTCTGCCGCTGACGCAGACGATTCACAAACCGTGTGCCGGCACCACCACAGAAAAAAAAGAAAAACCAGTCGTACCTGTGAATGAAAGGGGGTTTTTTGAAGGGTTGCTGAATCGCTTTTCAAGTAATCATCGGAAGACCGCAGTGTGGGATTTGTTGCCTCAAGAATCGATTGTCGCAAAAATCTCCCGCATCCGTAAGAGCGGCGTGACAGGCATTTTTCGCAGCCATTGAACGCTTCCCTTTCTTTCTTCTTTGCCCCCGACTAGCTCGTTGCAGGCTACACAGGGAGCGATGCCACGTGTGAGCGAAGCAACGTCAGCGCGCGTCATCCACTTTAGCGATCGTCATGAAACGCGTTAGCTGAAACCCATCACGCACGCAAGTAGTGACATTTGCTAACCCCGAAGCGCTTGCTATAACGGTTACTGCCCCTCGTATATTTCTATAGCAGTAAAGAGTTAGCGGCGCGTAGTAAAGTTCACATAGGCCTAGTAAATGCTGCAGCTACTAATTTTTCGCAGACTTTTATCAAGATTGATAACTAATTCCTTCTACTGTACTCCTCATTCAATAATTTGTTAAGACGTAAAGTAAGCATAGGTTCAAGGCAGAAACAAGACTCGAACAGGTACACATCTTAAAACATAGGCCAAATGAAAGAAGTAATATCACCCAGAGAAAGGCAGCTGAAAACTCTTTGTTGTCCTCGTCCGACGCGTTCGGTGATCTTTTGAGGTATTTCTATTTCAATCTCCAAGCGATTCTTTAGAGATCATCGTTCGAGACGACGATCTTCGTTGCGTCGAGCTGAATTCACCCAGTATGCTTAACAGAATCCAATTCGCCAAAATATCAGTTGCCTCTGAAGACGACATCAATGCGTTTTGGTTTCTTGCTGTGTCCCGCCGTTGCAAAGATTAAGGCAGCTTCTAAACAGAGGCTGGTGGGTTGTCGGAAGCGTACCCATCATCCGACGTACAGATTTGAATAGTGAACCGCAGATCCTTAACAATGGGCGAACTAGAGTAGCGGGCCAAGGTTAATATGTCTCTTGAAGTTGACGGTGGTCGATTGCTAGAACCGCTGTTTGTAATTCAGCGTCACATGAGCCTGGGCGGCTCTTTTCGTTTTATCCAGAGCGACGATAAGAGCTTTCCTTCGTTGTGCGAGTCGAGTTAACAGCATTTATTTCACTGTCGATTGACAACGTCGTGCATTCTTTTCTTAACTTAATTATTAAGGCGAACGCCTTAGACGCTTCATCATACGCGAAAATTGACCGTCGGTGGCCTCAACACGAGTGATGCAAAAGATCGTCATCACGCAATAACATCAACGTCCGATATCGCCAAAATTTGTGACGTCATCATGACGTGACATAATGTGAAATCGCATAATGACGTCATTGCTTGGTCAGAACTGGGCCGTTCTCGGAGGCAGTGTAAAAGCACGTTAGGTGAAGAAAGCTTTCGGAGGAGTGGGTGGGAAGCGGTATATCGACTCAGAAAAAATAGAATAAGATGGATTTCGCCTTCGAGTCATCTTAAGGGAACGCTTTGACCTTTTACTCATCAAATTGTCGCCTTCAAAACGTGGCATACGGTACAAAATGTCACGTGACCTCTCAAGCGTGCCTCGAACCGTGCGTGCTTCGCGCTTCCATCGTGTAAAGAAAGGCTAAAAACATTGGGGGACCCTTAAGCTTCGCCTTCAAGAGTTCAACGCAATAGCGAAATCCGGCCCCTAGTGCGCACTTCAACCACTAAGTGCATACTTATTAATGTGTATTGTTACACACACACTTACACAGACACACACACGCGCGCGCGCGCCAATGGTACATGCAGGTTTTTGATCTAAAGCAAGAGTCGCATAGCCTCCAAGATAGACGCCGCGCGCTTGCCATCTCGGAGGCCATGAAGAGTCTCACAATGCCTCACAGTCGGCAGCACATTATCTAGCGTTTGCTGTTTGCTTGATCAACGCTTCCTCTGGAAAGCCGGTGGTGTCTTGATATGTTTTCCGCTAGATGGACATAGTTGTCCATTTTTAGAGCTGTTTGAAAGTTCGTGTGTGTTTTTAGGGGCGCTGGCTGCACTATCCCGGCCTATTTCGACGTAGTTTGATGGCCTCCCAAATGCGCCTACAAATCGCCGAATGGGCTCGTTTTCGTCGAGACACCTGTCCAACAAAATGCGTTAAGGAGAGAGCCTGCGCCATTCAAATCCTTTCACTACATAGCATTTATGTAGTGTTTTTTTTTTTTCCGCAGCAACTGCAAGTAACATCGTGGCTTTGTGGTAGGACACCTGCTTGCCACGCGAACGGCCCGGGTTCGATCCTCAATGGGACCGAACATTGTATTCTTTACTTTATTTGCTTCTTTCTCGATTGTCCGCTCACGGACGATTTTTCGCTCACAACCAACGGTGCCGACGCCGACGGCGGTATTTCTGCGACACGAGCTCTCTAACGCTATCGCGTTAAAATAGAGAGTGGCGTTGTCGTGACTAAAACAAACAAAATAAACAGAAAGATCGAGTATCGCGTGACAGCGCGAGCTGTGTGTTATCTTTGTCGTTGCGGCACTGATGCGCTGCTATCCCGTCGAGAAACGCAATAGCAACCCTTGGAAACGCGTGACTTCCTCGAGCAATAATTAACGGCAGGGGTTTCAAATTTACCTGGTCAGCTTTTCTTGTGGCTCAGCGTGAGCAATTTTCAAATTGAGGAACAGTCACAAGACTGGCACTGAGCACTACTAAAACTGTGTGGAATTAGTCTGATATACTGACAATTCAATTTGAGAAGCGTACAGGACAGGCAGTAGGCTGCGCTTTGTGGCGCCTTTTAGAGCTCTTCTTCACACTACATGACGACGCCACAGTGAAATATATTAAAACAAATTGGTTGTTATGGGAAGATGTTATTCGAAAAAAATGTATTAAATCTGTAGCCTAGGGTAATGAAATCATTGCTGTTTTCAGTTTTTATGCTGATTTCGAATATGTAATCAGTTTTACAGTTAAGAATGGGAAAATAGACCCTTTTCGAAAAAGGGCGCCCCTAGCGCCGCGCACGCAAACTACAGTCTGCCGCCATTGTGAGGGCACCGCAGCAGACGACGCAGGCTTCGGCAACGTGTCAGTGCGTGACATTTCAGCACCGCCGAATCGCGAACTGTCACCAACGTTTTTCGTAGAGGCGGCGTGCTGCAATGGTGCAGACGTGCTGCGTTCCCATGTGCCACCATCGAGGATATCGCGACGAGAACAGCGATAAGGTACGCGATAAAACTTGAACAACAAACTCACGTGCTCTCTCTCCGTACGTGGTGTCAAACGGACGTGCGGAAGGACGCCGTTTTGTAAACGCGCTACAAAAACGGACGTGCTTATTTCACAGCGCCATGTGTAGCCCTGCTTTTACGAATGAATAGTCTTCTCCCGAGTGCCTGCATGCGGTGAATTACGATAGATTGTTTGTGCAGAAATACTGAGAGGGTTCGTAAGGCCAGCCAGAAAAATAAAAATGAAGTTGCGTACCGTTCATTTAGTAGCGGCAGTACTCGCATATCGTAAGCCACGTGTCAACATTTTTAGTACATACAAACAGGGGCGTAGGCAGAAATATTTTTCGGGGGGGGGGGGGGGCACCACCTTGATCTGAAGTGTGGGGGCCGGGCAGGCAGATGTGGTCGAGTGTCATTTTGTGCTGTGTGTGCCATGGCAAAAAAAAAAAATTCGGGGAGAGGGGGAGGCACGGGCCCGGTGTCCCCCCCCCCCACACTGGCTACGCCACTGCATACAAATATACATATAGAGAAAAGAACTGGTCATCTCGGCTTCATCTCGAATCTCTCACGATCCAGACAACGGCGCACACACTCAATCGAAATGACGGAAACTTTCCACACGCCTACACACGTTGCTTACGTCACATTTTATAACATACATAACCGGACCGCTCACACAGTCATTTTTCACTTGTGAACAAGGCTCCCGTACGGGGGCCGGAACGTCGTGCTTTTATTTGCTTTTAATCGTGGTCAGAGTGCTGTTTTAATTGTCTCCACAAATATACCCAACGCGTGGCGTCCGGAAAATAGACCTGCAGGAATTTCACCGGTTGCGGTCGCATAGTTCCGCGACAGCGACGTCCTTCCTTTCCTTCGCTGAGAAGTTTGTAGCTTCGGCGAGCCTTTTTTTCTGGTCCGGGCGCGCACGCGAGTTGGCTGTGGTCACGGTCCCGCACCCGCGGCAGTCGAGCCAAACTGCTCCTCCAACCCGTTGAAAGGTGCAAAATGTTGCTCATTGTGCATCGGAAGCACCTCAGAAAGACCAACGGAGATTACTAAGAGCTCGTTCAAGCACGCAAACGGTGAGATTTCAGCGGATGACTCGGAGAACTAGGCGCCGACACAAACATCACAGCACTCACGCATTTGACGGCTCGCTTTCCATGCCCTCACGATGGCGCTGGCTATCCCACGCTCCTTTGCGAAGCGAAACTGACGAAAAGCTCACCGTCAGGTGGCGTATTTATGAAAAGGGTCTATAGGAAACCACCCATTGGTAGCACGAAGCCACAAGGAAATCCATACGGATTTCTCAGCAATGAAGCCTCTTAGTCGCCAAAAAATTCGTCCTGGTCCGGGGTTCGAACCCAGGACCAACGCCTTTCCGGGGTGCTGGTCGCGGGGTAAGAAAATGGGTGGTTGTCTATATTATTTTTCTTAAACCTTCTGCCACATTGCGGGTTTCCTCAGAACTGATTTTCAGTTTTACAGTAAGCTGCATAGTTTTACTTTTGTATCATGACAATGTGTAAAATGTAACTGCTTTTAGACACACCTTTTTCTGTCAGTAAAGTTGTGTATTTATGAGCCATTATGCGCTCATATTGCTCCACATTAACTGCAGAATGCAGAAGACGTAATAGAAATTGTGTATAAGACATTTTAATGAACAAGGAAAATTATAATACGAGAAGTCTTAAAATGTTCAGTCCATACTAATTGCTTACTTTCAGTTCGTAGTAATTATATAAGTGATACCAAGTATAAAGCCACATAATTGCACTCCTCACATGTTAAGGCATATGTGGGAAAACTTTCGTCCAGATCTGGTCATAATAAGTACAAAAAACAAGATGTCCAATTTCGAGTAGTTGCCGAAAACTGTACCTTGAGAAAAATGCATTTAAGAGGTAAAAATGAAAGCTCGTCTACATGGTAACGATATGCTTTCTAAACTATTTCTTACATCATGACAGCTTGGGAATCATGGGTATTTTGAGCATGTGGCTTTCGTGAACTCCTCGTGTGAAATGCAATGGCAAGCCGCCAGATGACATTTTCCAGAGGACTCTAGACAATGAGCCATCTTTAGTTTTTGTATCCACCTTACGCGCTTTTAAAAGTGATTTTAACCTATTTCCACTTTAAACACAACATTGATCTCTGTTGTCACAAAATTACAGAAACTAAACTTTACAAAACAAGTAGGAACCAAAAATATGTATTTCTGGAAAAAAACTTCCTTTTTTCGAGTAGTAACTCCCCATAAGGAGTGGAGATAGGCCGTCCTTTCCTCCCTGCTTAATATTTTGATACACAGACTTTGCTCATTTGCCGTGTATGGTATGCGATTCCTCTCAGGTCCACATTCGTAGTTTGCAGCATATCCTATGACGGTGCTGGTTTGTCGCCTTGAATATTTCCAATGATGTGAGAAGTGATTAAGCAGAGTTTGAGGATCACTTTCAGAGGCACAGAGGCGCTATAGAAAGTTTCGGCGATCATTTTTGTAAACTGATACTACCGCGCTATATATTGGGATGAGATTGATTGATTGATTGATGGATTAATTGATTGATTGATTGATTGAACTAAGTTTGACTATGTCCTGTGGGACACACTGTAGCCAACGGTATCACATGTGTTCCATGTACACGATAATTGCAGATATCCACGTTTAGCACACTGGATTTGGCTGTGGAATACTTAAAAGCTTTACGTGCATAAGCGGAACCAGATAAATACAGTGGGAGAAAGGAACCGACACGAGCTTTCGTGCTGATTTCTTTCGCCTCTTTACTGCTCGCCACCCTGGCACGCGACAAAAATACAACGTAACCACCCTTGGTATCATAACCGCTGTGGTTGAGCTGTTCGGCAAGACGCATCCGCCATTCTAGATATGTGTTGAGTCTTGGTACCCATGGTAGAATAGAAGTAAAGTGAGCTGTTTAAGAAACGGTGGTGACAAATCTGCTGTTCTTTTCTGGACGGCAGGTATTGTAAGGTAGATATTTGGTTGAGTGAGGCACCATAGAGAAGTGAGTGGTCTCGCGGCAACAGTGAAGCGAGCTCGAATTGATTCACCATGCGCGGTTACTGTTTGGCAAAAAGGTTCGTGGTGTGTCCGCTAGTAGAGCGATTACGTGGTGGCGGCGAGTCCGAACAAGATGTTTTATATGTGTCCTCATTGCGTCAACGTCGACGTGGGTCTTGATGCGATGGGCCCTAGTGATGGCTATAGTTGCCACCCTTCATTCCGTCGTAGGCGTGCGTAGACAAATCCGCAGGGCTGGGAGCAGAACAATTTGTGTCATCCGTAGGCTTGTGTTGCTTCCGTTGGTATATGAAGGCAGGCTTTGTACAGTAAGAACCCGAGAAAAGGTCTCCCCATACAAGCAACATAAGAGTGGTAGACACTCCCCATGTCGTTCCGGCCGATTACTCAAACCGAGGACATATGCCTGCCAATCGCCTTTTCACGTATGCAACATGAGGGCTCCATGACAAGTCTCTGTCAATTATGACGCCTGGATACCTCTACTATTGAATGCAAGGTATACTGTGGCCGTTAGTCATTGCGCTGTCGCTCAAATTCCACAAGTGCACGTTTTTCAGTGGAAATTTCTAGACCACTATTGCGGAGGTAAATAGCAGCTTGAGTGTCAGTTCTCTGAATTCTCGCTCGCACTTGTAGGCATGTTACAGCAGAGCGGCAGAGATCCAAATACAGATATCATTCGCGTACATTGACAGTCTAACAGTGCCTGGCAGGTGGCAGGTGCTCATGGAGAGCGATTTACACAGCTTGGCAGGGACTTATGGAGCGCGAAGTCAAGACAGCTGCTAAATGTAGAGCCACATAAAAACGTGGTACAGTCATCATTAAACAAGCAAAGTTCACTGTCTGAAGCAAAAGATATCACACTTCTGCCTTTCGCGCTCACCTTCGTGTTTTCCGAGTACATCTGGTGGGGTTACAATTCCCAATTATGAGCCATGGGTAGGGCTCCGTGTTTTCGGTGTTTATATTTCTTGAAATTTGGCGGGTGCTTATGGATGTTTATATTTTTGGCTGAAATTCGGCTTTTATCAGAGTTTATTTTTCGTGAATGCCCAATTCTCCGAAATTCGGAGTTTTGTATCATTCTCAAAACCCCAAATTTTAGATCAATTCATATCTGAATACTAAAACATCAAAACACACGAAGCTCATTTTATTTTTTCTAGACGGTTTGAATGCACGAAAGATATATGCACAAGCGAAATACTTGAACACAAAACACCTGCAGTTGTGCACATAACAACCTTAGCTTAAAGGTTATTGTAAAACACGCCAGCATACTTTGCGAGGTTGCTGTCAGTGATCGAAGCGCGCTCCTTTCGAGTGACGACTCTCAGCTCTGAAATTGCGCTTTCAACGTTAGCGCTAGAAACAGGAAGCGCCAGAAGACGCAGCGCGCAGCGTGAAAGCACTGACCGCTGGATATTTTGAAGTCTCCAAAACGACAGGGGTTCAACAATGTTACATATTTCATAGCACTGGTAGATCTCAAAAACACTCAGGAGCTGGCTAATGTCGTCAGTTTAAAAAAACACTAATTGAACAATAGGTCAATAGGCTTGGAACGCGCAGGGCAGCTCGATATGCTTAACATTTATTTGGATTCACAATTTGAACACAGTACCAAACGATTCTTTGCTGTACTGGAGTTGATCGCACAGGTTCCTTCAGACGTCTGTCACCACTTTTTGGCGACAGCAGCGTAGTATCGTGAATGTCTGCGACAGTCGTAAGCGATGTATTTAAGCGATCGTTCTCGTCAAGGAGGTCGAACAGGCTTGTGACATTTGATGCGAAGCCCTCGGTTGGATCACGCCAGTCACTGATGAATGCGTGCAAACGAACCCCTAGTATGGGATAAACTTGGTGTCCCAAGTTACTCTCTGCCTCAAGTTCGTTAATGGTTGAGAGCACGGCACACGAATTCGTCTTCAGGAACCTCACCTTAACGAGCAAGTCGTGTCCAGCTTCAGGTGATGAAATAAGGCTCTTGAGCTCTTGAGTTCCCTTGAGGCTCTTGATTTGCCTAATGCTCTTGAGTTCCCTTGGCTTTGTCGCTTCTTAAGAAAGACGAAATGGCGCTCCAGTAGTGGAAAATATCTTCTAGAGCTTTATAAAAAGAGAACCACCTCGACGGACATAGGTTTTCAGCGACTTCAAGCACATGCCTACGGCCAGGCACACAAGACCAAACTTACGGGGCAGCTCCCGCGACGTAAGTTTGGTTGTGTGCTTGGCCATGGTAGCAGGGCAGGAAAGTGCACAACAAAATCTCGAACTACGTCAAACGAGCTCCATCCTTCAGAGCGTTGTGGAGTAGGTGCCACAGATATTTGAAGTAAAGCCCTCTGAATTCGGGGTTGAAAAGCTGCAATTCCTTGTAAAGCTTCTGCATGTAGGAAGCTGAGTCGGAGCAGAATACAGCTACGTCGCCTAATACAGCTACGCGCGGTAAACTTTAAATCGGTCAAACCAGACGCTGTATTAATGAGCGCTTAGAACTTGCCCTTTCGACAAAGAACGGAACCTGTATAATAAAAAGTCGGTCGAGTTGGTCTTGGTTCAGGTAATATTGGCCCTTGAAATCGGAGTTTATCGGATAAATCCGAATTGTCAAAAAATTTACCGGCGAATGTTTATCGGGTTTCTCGGATAAAACCGAAAACACGGAGCCCTGTAGAGCATGACAATATGCATCGTAGTCGCTCGTGATCAAGTCTGTTTGATTGGGTCAAGTATACGCCTAGAACAGTGAAATTAAGACCCTGTTTCTTCACTGTTAGGCATACACAATGGCTATTCAGGTGGTACAGACTGAAGAATGTGCATGAGGTCAGGGCGAACAAACAACAGAACAGTAGTTAAAGCAGCTTGCTGGGCTAGTTAGAATACTGAATTTCGATGCATTTCCAGCCCTTAGGCTAAATAGGAAAAAAACTAACAGATAAAGAAAGACAACAGTGTCCCTCTTTCTTTCCGTGTCTGCATGTTTTTTTCGTTCTTCTTTCCTATTCCGCCTAAGCTCTGGAAATGCATCGAACAACAAAACCTTACTGTTTTCACCAACAGCAACTGACATAAACAATTCATATCCGGAGACTGTTTATGTTCGATGAGTTGCGTTCGCAGATGACGATGATTTGAAACATTGGTGTACAAAAAATTCGGCAGATCCCATGTACCGTGGGAGTCGACGTTATGCGAAGCATGCGGCGGGTAGGTGACTGTGGCGTAACTTTTTTTACTTAGCGACACGTTACAAAATGTCGCTAAAGATTTGTATAAATTTTATACGCACAGATATATATGTTGAAGAGACGCATACGTGTTATATAACCGGTTGTTTACGGTTGGGTAACGCTGCCACTGGCACGCACGCACGTTTCACGAAGCCGTGTGCTTGTGTGCAAGAAGTTCTTGACAGTTTTTGAACAAGGGCACCATCACCATGATCAGTGAGCACCAACAGCTGGTCATGACATGTTATAGGATCCGGTCGTGATCGTGGTGACGAGTGGTCCAGGTGTAGTGAAGTATGTGGTATAGTAGAGCTGTTGGAATTCGTGGATGCCTCGGTCATTTCGCCGACAAATTGTCTGTCGACAGAGCCGGCGAAATGTCGGAACCTGAAGCCACCCTTCGCGTTGGTGAGGTATAGGCCGTCGAGGCTGGTAGGCCTAGATAGTGCTACGTAGACCAACATCAGTGGATGGTGTTTGTCGTATTCGTAGACTATCTGGGCGTATGTGGCCTACGTAGCCTAGTCTACAAAGCGGCTGTCATTCAATCTGGCATCATCCTCGGTCAGCGTGAGGCCATCTCGCAGCCTCGTATGAAATGAATACGACACTGCGTCGTTCTGGTGGACGAAGTGCACTTTACGGTGCGGTGATGTGGATATCATATGTAACTTTCGTAAATGTATTCCTCCGGGGTCGAGCAATGCTTCAATATAGCTTGTTGAGTCACTGAAATACAAACGTAATGTTTATTAGACTGCTATAAAAGCGGAGCCAACACTGGAACTACAGATGTTGATCTGATATGACGGATGCATCGTAGGAGTACACATCGTAGGAGTATCATGTAGTGTTTATTGCTTTCTTGTAAAATTAGATAGCCAGCACCAGAACCACAATTGACGTTGCGCCGTTATTACGCCTGCGTAGGCTGTTTTTCCGAACCAGTTTATAGACCTGGCGTGGCTCAGTGGTAGAATACCTGATTGCCGCGCAGAATGCTTGGGTTCGATTCCTGCTGGGATCCTAATTTTCATTTTTTCCATTCGTTGAGTCAACGCTGCCGATGTTGGTTTTCTTTAACGCTCTAGCATTTAAGTTACCAGTGTCTGTTCTCGCCGTTCCTGGGTAGATATAAACTGTCAATCACCTGTGGCGCATACCCGTACACGGCGGTCCGTGGTAAACGGGTATGTGCCACACGTGTCTAGTGGAAAGGGTTTGACGACGTACGCGAGAGGATTTTAAGGTTGTTCAGGTCATGACTCGGCAATCATATTCGTCAAATCCTCTTACCCTCCCATGCAAATTTTGGTCTACACCAAGTTAAGGAGGCGATCATGAGAGCACCCAGACGTAGGCGGCTAGATAGATAGATAGATAGATAGATAGATAGATAGATAGATAGATAGATAGATAGATAGATAGATAGATAGATAGATAGATAGATAGATACGTAGATAGAAACGCTCAAAGTGCCAGAGGTTCGCTAAGAAATGCTTCGCATTTAAAACCGACGGAAATCGATGCACGATCTCAATCCCCGGATATTCCACTAGAAAAGTGCTGCATTTCGGACCTCTTCCCTGAAAGATGGTGGCTGGTGAGCCATTATATGCTCAAGGGTTGCCAGCACTGGACTCAGAACGCCCAGTACTTGAAGCGCACTTACTGACGTTGTATGCACGTTGCCCAAGCACACGCCAATGACATTAATTAAGCGCCGCTGAAGACCTATAACTTGCTTATATGTATTCTGCAACGCAACTGTTGTAGCAGCTTGCTGTGATTTAGGCGGCTTCTGCCGTGGTTCTTCTACAAGTGGCATACGCATAAGTTGCGGCTATTCCTTGGTCTAAGGAATGATTGAATGCACAACCTTATTTTTCCCTGGTTAACGGGAAGGGGGCAATGGGACAGAGGGTGGGGGGAGGACTTACTTCAAGAAGGCCTCCTCTACGCTCTCAGCCCACTCCATGATGGCCTCCTGAATGTCGGGCCTCGAGCTGCGCAAGGCAGCCTCCCACTGCTCCTCACTAGAAATTAGGCGTGCCAGGAAAGAGGGGAGAGGGTTTTTAGGGCAGTGCCACATGATGCGGTTTAGTTCTGCTGTAGAAGCGGCGCAGAATTTACAAGAGGGAGAAGGATAACTGGAGGGATAAATGCTGTGTAGGAGGTAAGGGGAAGGAAAGGTGCGATTCTGTAGCTGCCGCCACAGAAGTTCGCACTTGCGCGGGGATTTGCGAATGAGCGGCGGAAAGGTGAAACGTTCTAGACGGTAGTGTGTGCAGATGTCGTGGAATGAAATAAGCCGATCCCGCGCAGTAAACGGTGCCTCCTCCGTAGCGAGTTGCGACATGCCGGATGCTTGTGCCCGGGCGGTAAATCCTCGGGCACTGGCATGAGCCGCCTCGTTCCCGGCAAGGCCCGCATGCGCGGGAGTCCAGATTAGTGGTACAATTTGATCTAGGGGATGGGCCAAAAGCAGGGAAAGGGCTGGCTTAGACACCTTGCCCGCTCCGAAATTATATATGGCTGTTTTGGAGTCACTCACGGCAACA
Source organism: Rhipicephalus sanguineus (assembly GCF_013339695.2). NCBI lineage: Eukaryota > Metazoa > Arthropoda > Arachnida > Ixodida > Ixodidae > Rhipicephalus > Rhipicephalus sanguineus. The sequence goes on along the minus strand of NC_051179.1, from coordinate 142,068,088 downwards.
GATGAATTAGGGATTGTCGAGAAAGGTCTGCCCGTTTTCTCTTGCCCAACGTTTGCGTTTGCCGTACTGGAAACTGCGGCGGGCGGTGTTCTTGAAAGAGTTTTCTGAATGTTTACTTTGTGCGTCGGCAGGACCTTCGACGGCGATGTCTTTTTTTGCCGGAATTTTTCTAGCTGCCTTCTTTGAGCTGTCTCGCACCATTTGCTGAAGGGAAGAAATAAGCTTGACAGTGATGACATCACAATATGGTTGCGCTACAGTCGTATTTCGAGTGTAGTTCTGCGGATCGCGGTCCTACTGCGGAATTCCTGTCCTTCCGTCTTTTCTTTCCTCCTCTTCCGCAAGCACCCTTCACATTGCGGATCTTCTGGCAGTTGAAATATTACATAGGCTTTGGAATAAATTGTCGGACCTTGTGAAGAATGTGGCGAAACTTCACGTAGGAGGGGAGGCAGTCACCTCTGAACGTTTTTCTCACACAACGTGTGATACGCAGGCGGCCGACGTTCGCAATGATGTATTCACTCGCTGAATTCATGAGCACTGGAAGCTCTGTGAAGGTCGTGGACTCTCAACGCAAAGCCACTTCGCGTTGAGAGCGCAGCCCGTAGAAGGGTATACGAACCGCCCGCTGTGATGGCTTAGATTCAAAGCTCACAGTTGCTCCTCGCGCGACGCGACACTCCCCCTCGCTCGCGTCTTCGCGCCTTTTAAGGCTCGTTAAAGACGGGCGGGGCATTTCCTGTCTGCTACGACGGCAGGCCTTCCGATCTGGGTGATGTTATCGCATGCACCCTCCGAGCGAGGGGTCGTCTTGTTTGAACTCTGCTTCGTCCGCGTTCGTCGCCACCGCTCGCGCGCTTTTAGACGCGGTACAACATACAATGCGCGGAGGGATCTTATCAACTTGGACTTCATACCGGAAGGACATGACGGCGACGGCGCTGACAAGAACCCGTCGAGACTGTCCATATAATTGCTATCGCAATAATAACGCGCTCTTTGTTAGTATATTCGGAGGCTGCCTAGTATATTGTCACGTGGTCGCGACGTCGACGAAGACAGCAGTAAGCACGTCGGAGATCAAACTGTTTATTTGGCCAAACTTGTGGCCGGGTAACTGAAAGTCAAACTACAGCAATACACTGATACAGGCCAACAGAGCGCCGACCGTCGATCAAGTGACAAGCGGTGAAGCGCGTCGGCATTTATACACAGGCCGTCGAATATTCCAGCGTTAGCGCTGGTTGTCTCGCAAGTTCTAGAATAAGGTCGAGTTTTCACGTCTTGCGCGCAATCTTAATAAAACGATCTACAATAATCGGGGAGCTTCTCGAACAATGAGGCGCGGTTTGCCCTGAGCATTGCTGACAGTCTTTGTGGGCGAAAAACGAATACAGCCAAAGTGATAATAAGAAATGCACGTGGCGATACTCGGAGGCTCTTTTAAGCACGGGGTTGACCACATCTAAGTCTAACATCTCATCTGTATTCGAGCCGGCAAAACGTAAACATTGATTCTACTTCATGCGTGAAATATTCGATATAGGATATCTAATCATGGCGTCGACACACCCAATAATAATTTTTCGAATTATGTACCAAACATCAGCCTCTGTGAGGTCTTGAATACTACTGAGGTATTCACTTTAGATGTGGACGACCCTTCACATCATGCTGAAAAAAGGGCCAATAATGAACCTCTCTGGTACTAAGCATGAACGGGCTTGCTAGAAGGCTTTGTATCATTATCTGCAACAAGCTCAAGATGGCTAATAGGGAAGCACTCCTGTTATGCAAGCAAAGACATCGCTGTCTAAGTATAGATCATTTAGCTTAAAAATACGAGGGTATGATATATTTTGTCGAATGGTTTCAAGCAGTGTGGCAGAATGGGCGCCTTCATTTCATTCCAATTCCATTCCGGGGAATAAGAACTTGCCGCAATTCCATTCCTTTCAATTTCTCGGAATGGATAAACTTAGCCCATTCCCACTCCACGAATAGCCGGGCAGTTCAATTCCATTCCTGTAATTATTCAACGTAGGAATAACACCTTCATAGTTTTATCGAGTAAAGAATGAACGCCCCATACAGCTGATGTCAGCAGATGCATTAAGAATTGAAAAAAATCACAGCATATCCACGGGGTGAATGATGATGAGTGGGGCGAAGCTACGGAGGGAATCATCTGTAAACCGTGAAACTCTTCCGTGAAATGCGCCCAGTACATAATATAGTGTGAAACATCGTGTATATATTAAACATCAAACTTTTATTGTACTGTTGGTTTACGTGGTCCCTTCATTATCACTTGTGATCGGTGAAATGCAAGGAAGAAGTCCGCTCCCGAGCGAAAGAGCGCCAAGAGCGACCGCGTTCCCCGCTCGCCCTCTGCGAATTAAAGGCAAGGCTAGAGGGAAGACAGGACGCGCGTTCCACGACGCGAGGTCGGTAGCATGCCCAACGAAAGCCAACGGAACGCGATCGTGCAAGTGCTCCGGCTTCGCATCGCCTCATGGTTCCATTTAGCGTCCCAAAACCAAATATATTGCTCAAGGTGTGCCTTGCGTTTTTCGTAGAAATAATTTCTTCATCATGTACATTAAGACGAAAAGTTGAAAGCTCACTAGAGTGTATCGCCCGCAAAGTATGTCTTTTAGTGTGATTTAACTCTCGTACGTCAGGGTCCTCGCGCCGTTGCCGGTCCACCTCGCCCGTTGACGATCAGGCGAGGTGGATATATATATATAGGGCTCTATATATATATATATATATATATATATATATATATATATATATATATATATATATATATATATATATATATATATATATAGAGCCCTTACACAAATGGATTCAGACAGCTTCTAGACTGAAAGCCATTTTTATACAGTCTAGTGACTGTCTTCATACATTTTTGTAAGGGAAGGGTCAAGGAAGGTAATTATATTTTTTATTATACTATATACCAACTAACCCAAATGTCCGCCTTATAGCTTATATATACCTTTTTCATGACTGTAAAGCTAGCTTTCTTGCAATGCAGTTAGCCCAGTTCATAACAGTTAGTATAAGCACTTCCGCAAACAGCGTGTTCAAGCGCAGTTTGCTTGCGCTATGATGCGGAAAATGTGGACTGAGCAGCTCTATTGACATAAACACGCGTAACTGACAAAACCGCAGCACGTGCAACTATGACCTCGTCTCCAGTTGAGGCACAAAATATGCAGCGCAAGGAAGCGCACTCGCGGATTATGAAAATGGTCTAACAGACCTTGGAGAAATGGAGCTTTCAACAAATGCTTCCACTCCCACATCAGCCAGCCTATAGAGGCCCCCGTCTGCTGCTGTTTCACGAAAGGAGGACAGTCGTGAAATACAATGTGCTCGAATGAGAACTAACAGACATTGCCGCTGGCAGGGACCGAACCTGCGACCGTCGAATAACACCTCCGATGATCTACCAACTGAGCTACAGCGGCGGTCATCCCTCGGTCTACTTTATGGGGTATATATGTTTTTCTTTGTGCTCAACAAAGAAAAACATTATGCTCAACAAAGAAAAATCACAGCATATCCACGGAGCGAATGATGATGAGTGGGCGAAGCTGCGGAGGTTCATCGGTAAACCGTGAATCTTCCGTGAATCCTGCCCAGTACATCATCACCGACGCGAGATCGGGCGCGTTTATACTAAAGGTTCGATGAAAGTTATGACGACTTGCAGCTCACTTTAATTTTACATGTACGCTGTGAATTTTCATTGTTTAGAAAAACCATTGCTTTAGAAAACATCTGGCGTCTTTCGTTAAGCAGCTGGCGTCTTTTCGTTTTGCTTTAGAAACATCTGGCGTTCTTTCGTTTTGCTTTTAGAAAACATCTGGCGTCTTTCGTTGGTTTATTTCATCAATCAACCGCGTTTTGAACAAAATTTTTATTGTTTAATCACGCACAGGAGGAATCTCACCAGGCACTCACCAGTCGGCTTTTAGCTAACACTTACACTTCTACTTCTACTAACGTTTCCTACTGGAACATGCCAATGGCTGCTAATGGGGAATGAGAGACAGAAGAATTCGGCTTTTAGTTAACGCGCACGCTGCGAATTTTTTATTGTTCAACAACGCACAGGAAAAATCTCCCACCGGCACCACCTTGGAGGTCAAGATCTGGTACTAGCGTTACGACTGGTTACGCACTACGACTACGAGGGACGAACGGGTGCCGCATTAAGGAGCTTCGCCCCGAAAACGAGCCCTTAAAGCTCTCCTTTTGTCGTTTTTATGCTCTAATGTCTGATACATTAGACATGCTCACAGTTCGCGCTTCGCGGTGGTCTAGTGTTTACGGTGCTCGGCTGCTGACCCGAAGTTCGCGAATCCTGGCTGCAGCGCCTGCTTTTTCGGGGGAAGCGAAAATGCTTGAGCGGCCTCTACTTAGATTTAAGTGCACATTTAAGAACCCCAGGTGCTCGAAGTTCCCAGAGCCCTCCAATACAGCGTCTCTCATGATCATATCGTGGTTTTCGGACGTAAGACACCAGATAATAATAATAATAATTCTATTATTAATATTAGTATTAATAATAATAATAATAATAATAATAATAATAATAATAATATTATTATTATTATTATTATTATTATTAGTCCTGCACCATGGCTCCCAGTCGGGATGCATGCTTGCTATGCTCCTGCCCGTTTTTTGGTAAGCAGCAGTTCTTCCGCTGTGAAAATTGCTCTAAACGTGTTCATGCGAAGTGTGTAACCTGGCCTGATGAAGAGCTGCAACTTCTGAAGTCTGGATCGCGCTCATTTTGCTGCAATTTATGTGATCTGAGCAGTTCTTCTGGTAAGCCTAACGAAGACAACTAGGCGGCGTGCAGCGATGAGCACTGCAGCTCTCAAACCGGTTCCTTCTCCACGTGTGCCCCTCCGGGTGGTGACCTCGCCGGGCTGCGCCGCCTCCTCCTCGACGCGTTGGAGGGAATCTCGTTCCTCAGCGACGAGGTATCCCAACTACGCGAAGAAAACGAGCGCCTCCGTAAGGATCATTCCCGCGGTGTTGAACAACAAGCCCGTGTGGTCGCCTCCCTTCGTGCAGAGGTCCGCTTCCTGCGTGAGGAGCTGACGCGCCGCACGGCCGCCGTGTCAGTGAAGGCACCTGTGATCCCTCCAGAGCAGGTGACCGTTGGCCGATCTGTGACCTCCAAGCAAGCTGCGTACTCTGAACAACCTCTGTCCAAAATTCTTTCATCTTCGAATTCGCAGGTGACGTAGACACGTCCGAGCGTGTCAGTGTGATGCCTGCGACAGCCTCTTCTGCAGCGGTAACAGAGGGTGTAAGAAAGAAGAAACCCGCCTCGTTTGGAGCATTGAAGACATCCACTATATCTGTAGCTCAGCGGCCACAACGGCCAAAGGCCATTTTTGTTACGAAGCTGAGCCCGGACACCACTGCTGCTGACATCAAAAAACATATTGCTTCATTCGATATGTCTCCCATTTCCTGCCGGTGACTTCAAACAAGATTCCAGTCATATTCTTCATTCTATATCGAAGTTGACGAGGACACGCTACAACGCCTGAATGACCCTTCGATGTGGCCCCTCGGATGCCTCTTCAAGCCATTTCGTGGGGAGCTGCGCAATGACATGCTTCATCCCTCTGAGCTAGTGCCTGTAATCGAAAGTGCCGTGTAACGTACACATATTCTACCAAAATGCTCGGGGTCTGCGTACCAAGACACTCGAGTTTTTCTCTAATGTTCTTTCGTCTTCTTTTCCTATTATCGCTATTTCTGAAACCTGGCTCGGCACTGAAATTCCCTCATCGCACTTTTTTCCCCCGACCTACACCACCTTCCGCCGTGACCGAGATTTCAGTGAAACCAAACAGAAAGGCGGTGGCGTGCTGATTGCCATTGACAATTCACTGAAATCCGTTAGACGGAAAGACCTAGAAACCATCGAAGAATCGATCTGGCTAGAAATCAACCTTGAGCGCCGTGAAAAATTGTTGATTGGATGCTTCTATTTACCGCCCAGCATTTCCCCTGCCTCGTTTCACGATGTCATGTCTTCTATTGAACTTGTGATATCTTCTCATAGTGGGCACAGAATTATTGTTCTTGGGGATTTCAATGCACCTGGAATTGACTGGAGCACGCTTACCTTTTCTCATTACAATCATTTCACAGAGAAAAAGTGCAGCCTGCTCTTGGACTTTCTGGCGTTTAATTCCCTACTGCAACATAACTCAGTCGTCAATTCCAGTGGCAACGTCTTAGACCTGTGTGTGTCAAACGATCAACCCCTTGAAGTTTCCCGCTCCAACATCTCTCTTGTACGTCCGGACAAATTCCACCCACCACTTAACGTAAGATTATCTGCATCAGCCGAAACAACGAGCTACAGCAGTTACGTAAACAAATCTCCAAGATTTGCGTTCAAGCGAGGTGATTACACGGGCCTCTATCATCACTTGTCCACCGTTGAGTGGTCACAGGTTACTGACAAACCTAATGTTGATGACCAGGTTGATCGGTTTACGGAGCTTGTATTGAGCAGCATGCTTAATTTTATTCCTCAGTATACACCTAAACAACGTAAATACCCCCACTGGTTCTCATCTGAACTTATCAGTGCACTGAAGCATAAAGATCACGCACACAGGAAATCTAAATGTTCTCCATCCAGCGAGTGGAAGGAAGAGTTCAGCTTTTTTCGAACTCTCTCTAAACGCCTATTGGCCTCGAGGAGTTACGGAGTCGCCCTCTATCGGACGCGCCTCGATTGCGTGCTAGGCAGGATACCGCTGGCGCGCTCCCCATAGGTTTTGCTGTCGGCGCTCTACAAAAACACCTCGCGGAAGCCCTCCAGGGCATTTTTGTAACTACTTTCGAAATGAACTGTGTTCTTTACTGTCAAAATAATCATTTTCGACGAACTGAAAGCACACTATAGTCTACAGTCGCTGTCTCTTTGCAGAAAACCGAGCACCCGCTTCACGCTGTCACCGCGTTGGAGACCCCCGAACCGGCTTCTTGCGTGAAAGGTGGTCACTCGCTCAGTGCAAACTATGTGAAATATCTCGTTAGAGTAGACTGCCTGTATCACCAAACGGAGCATAACAGAAAGAAGCCTCAAGCCAGCGATCGCACGGGTTCGCGACGACTGACGGTGCCTCTGCATGCATGAGCGTCTGCATGTATGTTCATACTGATGGTTTTGCTTTTGCTACGAGCGCGTTTTGGCACCGCGCTGTGAACTTTAGGCCGCAAAATATGAGAATTTGCGAGTAAACAAACAACTACTGTTGCGCGGACGCTATCAGAGCAGATCAATAACAATTTCATTACAACTGCGGCTTCGGTGCGCATGGCAACTTTGTGATCTGCCGTCCCGACGATTCAGTGTTTTTTTTTTATTTTTCGGTCTAAATTCGGGTACGTTTCAATGTCATTTGACAAGTTGTCTCGCACTGCGTATTGATCGGTCTTCTCAGCGGGCAAATGCCGCTGCTTCTATTTCTTTATTCAGCGCATTCATTTCGTTTGGTGCTCACACAAAACGTGAGCAAATGCGACGCCTTTTTTTTAATGCTCCTTAATTATCGTTCCGTTTGCATTCCAGTGAACTTGCCGCTCTCTGTCATCAACAAATTCATAGACCAAAGCTTCACCACTTCGAGATTGCTGGTGGAAGGAGAACCAGTCTACGAGACCGAGCATGTAGTAGCATGCGACGCCCAGGAAAAGAAAGAAAATACAGTAACGTTTGCCGGACTTGTTCTGCAAACGTCGGCTGTGAACTAGGACCCACATGAACTTGAAATAGCGGTGAATAAAATAGAAGGTATTGCAGCAACCAGCAGCCGCAAAACAGGATAGTAATTATTTAGCGAGTGCCCCAGCAATTTTGGCAGCAGTGTCGTGTCTAACGCCAACAGGGTGGCATCTTTCCCACGTAAATAAATGAGGCTCCAAGAAAATACATGGGTTTGGCCGGTGGGCCGATCACGGAGGCAATGCAAAATTTATGTAGCTTATGAGGCAATGCATGCCTCATCAGGGAAGATTGCCCGTCGGCGTCCCGTGTCGGCGGCGTCAACACGAGTGATGCAAAAAATAATCGTCACGTGATGGTGTCACCATATGACGTCATCATGACGTCACAGATCGCCAAAATATGTAGCGTCATTATGACGTCACATAATGTGGCGTCACATGATGACGTATTCACACGTCACGGTCGCTTTGCATTGCCTCCGTGATCGGTCACGGAGGCCGTGCAAAACCGCGTTAGGTGCAGAACGCTTTTGGAGGGATGCGCGGGAGAATCAGTACATCGACTGACAAGAAGAAGATGGCTTTTGCCTTCTAGTCATCTTTAACGAATGCATAAGGGACCCTGTGCGTTTTTTAATTCAACGTATCTAAACAATGACTTGCGCATCTGCAGCCGATTTTGTGGACGCTGAGCACGGGGCTGACGATCAAGAGGTCGCATTGGAGTGTTCTGAGATGGCATCGCACGTGGTAAAAGGTAGCACTTTTACCATCCTGTGGCAGATAAGCATCATTTGGCGGCGGGAAGCGCGCGCGAGCCATCGTCTCAGTGCGTGCTGTCTGCTACTCACCGAACATCGCAGGCCCGACGCAGTAACAAAAGTCTTCGTCGCGGAAGTGCTTGTTGCACACAAGGCTCGTAGCGGATGGCTACTTGCCGGTTCTCAGCTTTACAACCCATGCTTCACGTTGTTTCTTGTCCCGCGGTTACCAGTGCAGGCTACCACTGGGCTCCTTTGCGTAAGCGCGGCAGCGCGGCACCGCGGCACCGAGCGGTAGAGCCCCATGTTCATCGCCATCAGAGGCAGCCACTTTATTACAATGGTTTCAATTGAGTAGAAAATGACAGAAAACTTCCGTATTTGAACAGACCGCAGCGGATGTGGTACTTGAAACTCGTTTTCAAAGCACGCGGCAGCGCTCCACAAGCAGCCGACGCGGCCGCTGAGACCACGTGATCCTGCCAAGCACGTCACGCCGACGGGGGCGCCGGCGTTTTCAGTGGTGGGCCTCGAGGCCAATATAAACGGGATCATAGTTCGTACATTGAATTCTTAGAAAAAAGCGCCTCTGACAGGCCGGCTGAGTTTTGGAAGTATGTACGTAAACGGTCTAGCAAAAGCGGAGAGTCCTTCAGACTACTAGACTCAAATGGGGTAGAAGTGCATGCCGTCGCTGACTGTTTTGCCACACATTTCTCATCCGTTTATAAGCCCTCAGACTCCAGCACTGCTATCAGACAACAGCCCAAGGCAGTTAGCTCATCCAGTGCTTTGTCGCTGGATGAAAATCTTATCAGCGAATGCATTAAGCGCTTAAAACCATCCTTATCATGTGGCCCAGATGGCATCCCCTCCGCCATACTAAAAGCATATGGTACTATATTTGTTCCAGTACTGACTACGATATTTAATAACTGCCTGGACACTTCCACATTTCCCAGCATGTGGAAAACTGCTCGTGTTTTCCCAGTATTTAAGTCGGGCTCTAAGACAGATGTTTCTAATTATCGCCCGATTTCTCTACTATGTGCCACATCAAAGATCTTCGAACTGGCTCTTCACAAATATTGTCTTTTAGTGTGAAAAACTCATTGATTCCAAATCAACATGGTTTCTTGCTGGCCGCTCAACTACCACAAATCTTGCTAGTTTCATGACGCAGATCTCCACACCTATTTCTCAGAGAGGACAGGTTGACGCAATCTACTGTGACCTGAGCAAGGCTTTTGACGTAGTCAGCCACACACTGATTATGGTTAAACTTGCGAACTTCGACGTTGACTTGTCGATTGTGAATCTCTTGCACAGCTATCTGCTCAATAGATCTTGTTATGTTGCCGTGAATGGCCAAACCTCTTCTTTGTATAAAGTGACTAGTGGGGTCCCTCAAGGGTCGGTATTAGGCCCACTCCTATTTTTAATTTACGTTAATGATGTTTCTTTTGCCATCCGTAATTCTTCTTTCCTCTTGTATGCCGATGACATCAAGATATTTAAGGAAATTCATTCAGTTAACGACTGTCGCTTGCTGCAGTCGGATTTGTGTTCTTTTTCCGAATGGTGCAACGGCAATAACCTTTCTCTAAATACCTCAAAGACAAAATTCATGTCTATCACTCGCAAAACATCTAGCGTGTCATTTCAATACTTTGTCAATTCTGTGCCGTTATGCAAGGTTTATGAAATCAGTGATCTTGGTGTTATTGTTGACAGCGCGTTAAACTTTTCTTCTCACGTTAAGCGTGCTGCTATGCGGGGCCTTCGTTCTCTCGGATGTGTTTGTAGAATATCTCGAGAATTCAGGTCTCCCATGGCCCTACACAAATTGTACACGGCAATATGTCTTCCGCAACTTGAGTATGCGTCCGTGATATGGAATGGCATTGCTCAATCCAGCGGTAACACCATTGAACGAGTCCAGAAAAAATTCCTCAGCATATATAACCATCGCTTTGCTAAAAATGACTCTGGATCTCGTTCAAATACTGCTGAGTCATTATCACTGCCATCACTTCACTTCCGACGAAATCGTTCTGATCTCTTATTTCTCTACAAGCTAGTCCACGGTTTCATATCCTGCCCTGTACTTCTCAATTGTGTTAATTTTCGAATTCCGCGTAAGTTAACCAGAGAGAACAGACCGTTTCATGTACCCGCCTGCTTCTTCCAACACTCTACCGTTCACAGAATACAAAGTCTTTATAATAATAATTTTCTTGATCTTGACGTTTTTCATAGTCCACAATCATTGTCTTTATCCGAGCTTTGCACTGTTTTGACATAGTATGGCACAATGTACAAAGTCTTCCCTTCTCCGCCTTTCCGCATAGTTGTATATGTGCAATCTAATTTTTTATTCCCCTTAAATATTTCTCATATTGTCTTATTTTACTCCTCCCCTTTTGTGCTCATTTCTCTTTGTCTACGTGTTTTTGCTCTTTTTATTTCTGAAGACTGTCTGTATTGTATTGTTTATTTTTAGTGATTTTTTTTTGCGTGTGCCTGCACAAAGACCTCACGGTTGTTCCTGGGCACGTTAAATAAATGATTGATTGATTGATTGATTATTTACTGTCATCATGAGTTGTACAAAACAAATAACAGGCCTGTCAAAGCCAGACGGTGGCTTGGAGGACTGGGCCCGGCACATCGGCAAACTATAGATGACATATATATTGGCAACTTTGTCGCGTAAAATAATCAGAGAAAGAAGACATGCAACTCATTTACGCCACATTGAAACACAGTAACAAACAAGAATCAAGTTAGCGGAAGCAATATAACCTACACAGCGGAAATGTGAAGATCAGGAATAATAATAATAATAATAATAATAATAATAATAATAATAATAATAATAATAATAATAATAATAATAATAATCAATCAATCAATCATTCATTTAACGTGCCCAGGAACAACCGTAAGGTCTTTGTGCTGGCGCACGCAAAAAAAACAATAAAAATAAACAATAAAATACAGACAGTTTTCAGAAATAAAAAGAGCAAAAACACGTAGACAAAGAGAAATGAACACAAAAGGGGAGGGGTAAAATGAGACAACACGAGAAATATTGACGGGGAATAAAAAATTAGTTTGCATATACACAACTATGTGGAAAGACTGAGAAGGGAAGACTTGGTACATTGTGCCACACTATGTCAAAACAGTGCAAAGATCGGATAAAAACAATGATTGCGGGCTATGAAAAACGTCAAGATCAAGAAAATTAACATTATAGAGACTGTATTCTGTGAACGGTAGAGTGTTGGAAGAAGCAGGCGGGTACGTGAAACGGTCTGTTCTCTCTGGTTAACTTACGCGGAATTCGAAAATTTACACAATTGAGAAGTACAGGGCAGGATATGATACCGTGGACTAGCTCGTAAAGAAATAAGAGATCAGAGCGATTTCGTCGGCAGTGAAGTGATGGCAGTGATAATAATTCAGCAGTATTTGAACGAGATCCAGAGTCATTTTTAGCAAAGCGATGGTTATATATGCTGAGGAATTTTTTCTGGACTCGTTCAATGGTGTTACCGCTGGATTGAGCAGTGCCATTCCATATCACGGACGCATACTCAAGTTGCGGAAGACATATTGCCGTGTACAATTTGTGTAGGGCCATGGGAGACCTGAATTCTCGAGATATTCTACAAACACATCCGAGAGAACGAAGGCCCCGCATAGCAGCACGCTTAACGTGAGAAGAAAAGTTTAACGCGCTGTCAACAACAACACCAAGATCACTGATTTCATAAACCTTGCATAACGGCACAGAATTGACAGAGTATTGAAATGACACGCTAGATGTTTTGCGAGTGATAGACATGAATTTTGTCTTCGAGGTATTCAGAGAAAGGTTATTACCGTTGCACCATTCGGAAAAAGAGCGCAAGTCTGACTGCAGCAAGCGACAGTCGTTAACTGAATGAATTTCCTTAAAAATCTTGATATCATCGGCATACAAGAGGAAAGAAGAATTACGAATGGCAAAAGAAACAACATTAACGTAAATTAAAAATAGGAGTGGGCCTAATACCGACCCTTCAGGGACCCCACTAGTCACTTTAAACAAAGAAGAGGTGTGGCGATTTACGGCTACATAACAATATCTATTGAGCAGATAGCTCTGCAGGAGATTCACAACTGACAAGTCAACATCAAAGTGCGCAAGTTTAACCATAATCAGTGTGTGGCTGACTACGTCAAAAGCCTTGCTCAGGTCACAGTAAATTACGTCAACCTGTCCTCTCTGAGAAATAGTTGCGGAGATCTGCGACATGAAACTAGCAAAATTTGTGGTAGTTGAGCGGCCAGCGAGAAAACCATGTTGATTAGGAATCAATGAATTTTTCACACTAAAAGACAATATGTTGTGAAGAGCCAGCTCGAAGATCTTTGATGTGGCACATAGTAGAGAAATCGGGCGATAATTAGAAGCATCTGTTTTAGAGCCCGACTTGAATACTGGAAAAACACGAGCAGTTTTCCACATGCTAGGAAATGTGGAAGTGTCCAGGCAGTTATTAAATATCGTAGTCAGTACTGGGACAAATATACTACCATAAGCTTTTAGTATGGCGGAGGGGATGCCATCTGGCCCACATGATAAGCATGGTTTTAAGCGCTTAATGCATTCGCAGATAAGATTTTCATCCAGCGATAAAGCACTGGATGAGCTAACCGCCTTGGGCTGTTGTCTGACATCAGTGCTATAGTCTGAGGCCTTATAAACGGATGAGAAATGCGTGGCAAAACAGTCAGCGACGGCATGCACTTCTACCCCATTTGAGTCCAGTAGTCTGAAGGACTCTCCGCTTTTGCTAGACCGTTTACGTACATACTTCCAAAACTCAGCCGGCCTGTCAGAGTCGCTTTTTTCTAAGAATTCAATATACGAACTATGATCCCGTTTATATAGGCGTTTAGAGAGAGTTGGAAAGAAGCTGAACTCTTCCTTACACTCGCTGGATAGAGAACATTTAGATTTCCCGTGTGCGTGATCTTTATGCTTCAGTGCACTGATAAGTTCAGATGAGAACCAGTGGGGATATTTACGTTGTTTAGGTGTATATTGGGGAATAAAGTTACGCATGCTACTCAGTACAAGCTCCGTAAACCGATCAACCTGCTCATCAACATTTGGTTTGTCAGTAACCTGTGACCACTCAACGGTAGACAAGTGATGATAGAGGCCCGTGTAATCGCCTCGCTTGAAGGCAAATCTCGGAGATTTGTTTACGTAACTGCTGAAGCTCGTTGTTTCGGCTGATGCGGATAATCTTACGTTAAGTGGCGGGTGGAATTTGTCCGGACGTACAAGAGAGATGTCGGAGCGGGAAACTTCAAGGGGTTGATCGTTTGACACACACAGGTCTAAGACGTTGCCACTGGAATTGACGACTGAGTTATGTTGCAGTAGGGAATTAAACGCCAGAAAGCACTTTTTCTCTATGAAATGATTGTAATGAGAAAAGGTAAGCGTGCTCCAGTCAATTCCAGGTGCACTGAAATCCCCAAGAACAATAATTCTGTGCCCACTATGAGAAGATACCACAAGTTCAATGGAAGACATGACATCATGAAACGAGGCAGGGGACATGCTGGGCGGTAAATAGAAACATCCAATCAACAATTTTTCACTGCGCTCAAGGTTGGTTTCTAGCCAAATGGATTCCTTGATAGTGTCTAGGTCTTTCGGTCTAACGGATTTCAGTGAATTGTCAATGGGAATCAGCACGCCACCGCCTTTCTGTTTGGTTTCACTGAAATCTCGGTCACCGCGAAAGGTGGTGTAGGTCGGGGGAAAAAGTCAGATGAGGGAATTTCAGTGCGCAGCCAGGTTTTAGAAATAGCAATAATAGGAAAAGAACACGAAAGAACATTAGAGAAAAACTCTCGTGTCTTGGTACGTAGACCACGAGCATTTTGGTAGAATATGTCTACGTTACACGGCACTTTCGATTCCAGTCACTTGCTCAGAGGGATGAAGCATGTCATCGCGCAGCTCCCCACGAAATGGCTTGAAGAGGCACTCGAGGGGCCACATCGAAGGGTCATTCAGGCGTTGTAGTGTTTCCTTGTCGACTTCGATGTAGAACGAAGAATAGGACTGAAATTTGGTTTGAAGTCGCCGGCAGGAGATGGGAGACAGATCGAATGAGGCAATATGTTTTTTGATGTCAGCAACAGTGGTGTCCGGGCTGAGCTTCGTAACAAAAATGGCCTTTGGCCGTTGTGGCCGTTGAGCTACAGATATATTCGATGTTGTCATAGCTCCAAAAGAGGCGGGTTTCTTCTTTCTTTCACCCTCAGTCACCGCTGCATAAGAGGCTGTCGCAGGCATCACACTGCCACGCTCGGACGTGTCTACGTCAGCTGGCGGCGAATTCGAAGGTGAAAGAGTTTTGGAGAGAGGTGGTTCAGAGCAGGCAGGTTGCTCGGAAGTCACTGATCGGTCAACGATCACATGCGCTGGGGGGATCACAGGTGCCTTCACTGCCACTCCGGCCGTGCGGCGCGTCAGCTCCTCACGCAGGAAGCGGACCTCTGCACGAAGGGAGGCGACCACGCGGGCTTGTTGTTCAACACCGCGGGAGTGATCCTTACGGAGGCGCTCGTTTTCTTCACGTAGTTGGGATACCTCGTCGCTGAGGAACGAGATTCCCTCCAAAGCGTCGAGGAGAAGGCGGCGCAGCCCGGCGAGATCGCCCCCCGGAGGGGTGCACGTGGAGAGGGAACCGGTTTGAGAGCTGGAATGCTCATCGCTGCACGCCGCCGAGTTGTCTTCGCTAGGCTTACGAGCAGCACGGCTCAGATCACATAAACTGCAGCAAAACGAGCGCGATCCAGACTTCAGAAGTTGCAGCTCTTCATCAGACCATGTTACACACTTCGAATGAACACGTTTAGAGCAATTTTCACAGCGGAAAAACTGCTGCTTACCGAAAAACGGGCAGGAGCATAGCAAGCATGCATCCCGACTGGGAGCATGCTTGCTATAATAAAGTGCTCTGTTCGAGGGCAGTATGCTGCTGTGCAATCTCGCATGGGTGACCTCGAAAGAGGTACCACGTTAGTGCGCAATTATAGTACTATCGGGGGCTTCCACAATATCTAACTTACAAAGGGAGAAGTGATTGCGTCCCTACGAGTGCGTCTTTTCGACCAGTGTCGTAGCCGACAGCGCCTCCGATTTCAGTGCGCTCGAGGAGGCAGGCTTCGAGGAAATACGACATGCGGCCGAATCGTCCATGGATGATGGCCACATATCCTTCAATACGTGACATCACCGAAAGACGACGGGCCCCCTGTAAACATTGGACGAAAGTGCGAATTCTCACGAAAGCGCAAATGCGCTTTCGTGAGAATGTGATCTCTAGCGCGTGTGATAGAAAGGCTTCGGTCAAGATAAAACACAAACAATGCCTCTCAAAGAATGAGATACCTTTTTAAAGCACCCATCAGAAATTTCGATTAATCGATAAAAACATCACATTGAAATCCATTATTCGATGAAAGGCTAACTTTAGGAGATAAAATTTGATTAACGAATAATCGATTCCATCCCTAGGGCATCGCTTCTCTCCTTGACCGCGCTCGTAGGGCATGCCTAGCGTGAACCCGTTTCTACAAACTTTTCGAAATCGTTTGCATCCTCGCCTGCCTCCATGCCTAAAGCCATCTGACATTTCGTTCTTGCTTGTATTTTTTCTCGAAGAGTGCATTGCCACTCCTTGGATTATGATATCGTTGCTGACGTCAGCAAGCCAACGCTTTCGGTCCCTTGTTTTACAGCTACTCTGAAGCACGTCAGCGGATTCTCAAATTTGTATGGTGCGGTAGCTCCAGATTCTTGTAGACTATACTTCATTATAGCGATCGCGGAATTCTAGCCTCTGATGGGAATCGTCGAAGTTGACACGTGTAGCTTAAGGAAGGCCGCTGAAGATGACGTGCTGCTCAAATGCTACACCCTGCTTTTTCAGCACCTTTAGCCTAGGAGATGCATGGTCTTCCTTTCGTGAGCAAGTCGGCGTCGCTGGCGGACTGTCGGCATTTGTTCAGAACAAAGCGCGCATCTCAGGTTACCGAACGTGTCGGACTTTTTAGACTATGGCGTCGTCGTCATCTTCGGGAAGGACTTGTGAAATTTTAGCGGGTCATTTTCCTTAATTGTAGGAATGCTACCGCATTCAGTGACCTTGAAGTCTTCGAAATTGAGAGCTCACACTTCCATCAGGTGTGGCATGACGGAAGTAACGTCTGTCATGAGAGTTCTAAGTGCTTTCACGAAGGAAATCCTCCGTTGAACTCCCTGTGCTTGCCTAGCATGTTATCACGGTAAAATATACGTTTTGGGCCTGTCCGAAAATAAAAACAGCTAGCGCTTACTGTTGGCTATTTTGAATTCAACTCAACCAGCTACAAACAAATCTCGAGAACCATCGTGGAAACTCATCTTTCGCCAAATGTAAGTTCCTTATGGAACAAAAGAAATCAAGGGTTTCTTTTTAACTCAACCCCACTATAAGTTAGCTTCTATTGCGGTTGTATTGCTTATACTTTCATAATAATGAAACAATACAATAGTACGATAAACGCATTTAATACTCGTTTTACTTACTTGCATTATAATGCTAAGTTTACCTTGTACAGCTATGCAAATGAAAGTAAATTTATCCCTACGATAGCTAATACAAAAAAGTCACAGTTTCGCCGCAAGGACGAAGCAATGAATGCGATAGCAACAAATGAGAATGTCACACGAAGAACGGCAAGCAGCTCGATACTTGCAGCGCGCCGCTCAAGCACGAAGGACTCACGAAAAGAACACAGACAGGATGACCATAAACTAACGGTCACAGCTCCACATTTGCAGCGCGCTGCTCAAACGCCGAATAATATATCATATTCTACGGGGTTTAATGTCCACAAACCGCGATATGATTATGAGAGACGCCGTAGTGGAGGGCTTCGGGGGGGGGGGATTAACGTGCACCTAAGTTGTAGAGCACGGGCCTGTGCTCAAACGCAAGGAAGCAAGCCCGAAAAGAACGCACAGGTATACACAGGACGAGCGCGAAATATCAACTGTCACATTTGTTACTTCGTGTTTGAGCAGCGGGCTAGAACCCAGCGCTCTTATGTTTTTCTTGAAAACTGCAGCGCGTGGAGTGACCCCTCCGCGTCACCTTCCTTGCGGTGACGGTCGATGCGTTGATTATCCGGTGTTCCATATCGCGAGTGGGTACAGCAGCGGGCTACTTTTTAGTGCGCGTCTCAAGGGCAGTTTTCGAACTGAAGCAATCGCCAGGAGCGTTGCCTTAAGCGCGCCTTTCCGGCAATCTCGCACATGATTCTACAGAGGCTGAAGCACCTCCGAGCTCTTAGTACTGCCAGCGTTAAATGGTATATACAAATAGCTCGCCGTTACAATTCAAAACAACCAGTGGCGCGTCCCCAAATTGTTAGAGCGGCGTGCTGCGGATCGAGGGGTCGCAGGTTCGAATCCTGGCGATGCGCTTTGAATTTTCGGTTCCATTTTTCTTTGCGTCTTTTATTTATATTCTGAGACACCGTTAAGGCCGCAAGATTCTTCTTTATTGACCCTCGAGTCAGAGCCACGCTGCTCAGACCCAAGCGGCGATGATGAGTGTGTACATGTAAGATGATGAAGAGTATGAATAATACTCACAATATATACATGCACATACATATCCGGCACATGACGGCAACGCCGAAAACCTGCCGAGAGTGTCCATATAGCTACTGTCGCAATAAAATGCCTCTTTTTTGTGTGTATACCGCGTTGCACATTTTGCTAAGCCTGCTAACATACCGACTCGCCCAATATGCCGTATTAATGATAGATGCTTCACGTTATCACTAGCAATTACACCGCCAAAGCAATTGTAAAAATCAAGTATTGTCACATTGAATCGATTTCACGCGAAACGCCCGAAGCATAGGCACGACACCTCAGGACGTACCGGTTTCCACTGATACGCCATGCTGTGTTGTTTATCGATTGCATGGTGGTGAAGGAGCCTTATAGCAGCAACTAACTACTCATTGTGGTATATACGGTAACGACTGTGCGGATGAGCCAGCCCGATCTGCACGCGACAGTGTCTACTCCGCATACGTGCACTTACACTTGCACAGAGGAACTCGGCGCAATTCACCAACGCTCTCCTATGTAGCTTGGATCCCACTCTCCAGCACCGTCTTCCGTCAGGAGTATCGCGAGCTGAGGAGACGCTTCTGTACCGCCGGTGGCTTGGCGTGGCTTTCACGAATGCCTACTCCTGTCTAATTGGAATGGCCAACAACTCTACATGCAATAACCGAAGCTGCGAAGAAACGATATGCCATCTTCTGTGTGAGTGTCCCCGTTTCAGTGCTCCAAGACAGGAACTTTCATATGCGTTAGATAAACTTGATAGCCGCTCTTTATCGGAAAAAGGGTTCTGGGACCTTGGCCCAGTCGTCTTCAGCACAGAAGGCTTTGAAAGCATTATTGCGCTTCTTGCGGACAACTGGTCTTAGAGATACACTCTAAACATGGAGTGTCGTATTCTCCTGGAGCACCTGGAGTAGCATGTCAGGCGAATAGCCAGGCAAACATCTCCAGCTTTTCATTGAAACATTTCTCTCTCTCTCTCTCTCTCTCCTTAATTGTAAAGTCTCTCTTCAATCCCTTTTATCGACTTGCCCCTTTCCCCAGCACTGGGCAGGCAGCCGGCCTAAGAATTGGCTAACCTCCCTGTCTTTCCGTTGTTCCTTCCTTCCTTCCTTCATTCCTCAGGATTCTCCGTTACAGTTTTCGTAAAAATCACGCTAGAAAGCCATACATACGTTCTTACAGAGGCAGGAAATTTCTAGACGCGTAATTCATCCACATGTACAATACACTACAACAGACATGTGTAACTGTTCAAAGGAAGTACTTTAATCCTTTCGCCATAAAAGGCAGAAGCAATAGCACGTAAAGTTGTTCACTTTCAGGTGTATTTTTGTTCTTCTGCTTTCTTTTTTGTCATTTCCTTTCCATATCTTCTCATAGCGTCGTTTTCTTTTTTTCTTTTTTTTTGCATTCGTAAGTTTCATTATTATCCTTCTCATACATGTCCCGTTCTTTTTTGCTTTTGTTTTGGCCTCGTACATTCATTTTTACGTGCGCAATGTCGTGCTTCACTCATATCCTGCCGCTCACATATATTGCGCGCGTACTTGTCTGTATAAGCTCGTTTCGTTCCCCTCGTTATATGCTCGACTCTTGCCGCTGTTACTGGAGTTTTTTTAAAGAACAATTTCGGGCCAGTCGAGGCACACTTCATGCACTTTTGTAAAATATTCCCCACATACTGACAGTACGTACGCACTAAATCATAACTAAGCAAACAAATGGGCAAAATAAGTCACAGTTTCAAAGCAAGTGTGAATCAATGAATGCGATAGCGACAAATTGGAATTTTTTTCGGATAAGTTCTCCTCTAGCATCCTCCTCCTTTAGTATCCAACCTAGCGCAACACGATGAAACCCCGACGCAAGGAAACACGGCCACAGCAGTGAGTGGAGCTAGTTTCGTGCTGCCTGCAGCTGCAACGCAAA
The DNA here is from genome assembly GCF_013339695.2 of Rhipicephalus sanguineus. Lineage (NCBI taxonomy): Eukaryota > Metazoa > Arthropoda > Arachnida > Ixodida > Ixodidae > Rhipicephalus > Rhipicephalus sanguineus. The sequence continues at coordinate 142,047,895 of NC_051179.1, read as the reverse complement.
GATTTCGATGAGGAAGCAGCACGTAGAGATGTGTGAGCCCTCTGCTATTTCATCTCAAGGTAGCGAACGCGCGCACGCGGGCGACCACGCCCGCTCGATCAATGTGCGCACTTTCTGTCGCAGCGACGCAGACTGTCGTCCGGGCCCGCCTCCCCCTCCTTCCACGTCATAGGATTATAGCACGTCGGACACAGCTGCACCTTTCCCGCCCACTGGAGCTGGGATCGTCGGCAGCGCTCGCACGCGTTCACTCGCAGATAGATGATACGACATACCACGCGATGTTATCGCCCTCGGACTTTATACGGAACATCGTGGCTACACTGACGGGGACGACGACGGCTCAAGTGCACCTGGACGTCCATATATTTGCCATAGCAATATATGACCTCCCAATAGCGGTTGGGCCCGCTTGTTGTGAAGTTGCTGATGCCGTTGTGGAATGCGACATACTTATGGCTACTTCTGACAAATGATCGTAAATGCCTTTCAAGGATGCAGTGAAACAACACGTCGCTATGAAGTTCCCAGGAACCTGACCTTAGTTCGCAATGTTTTCTTGCTATGATCGAAAACTCTTTCAGCGCCCCTTCTATAATAATAAATTACTCAGTGACGTGTATTCATGCTATACAGCGTCGTTCACCGCCTCGGCTGTCTGGATTGTGTCCCCTGTTTTACTGTAATTTACTGCCACGTATGTCTAGCAGAATTTCGGTTTGTCTTGTCTATCCATCTATTCCTCTACGCTGACCATGGCCGCTCTTGTTGTTGCCTTATTGCGGCCTTATTATATGCAACTTCGTTATTGCCATAGCAAAAAAAAAACTATACATCTGATTCTACTAGGCTTTGAAGCAGTGATAGCGGAAAAATCTGCCTGTATGCGTCGAGTCCACCAACCGCTAATCTACTCCAACGGAATGCATTCTCCAAGAAAGGTTCTCTCTGCGTTACACTCATCCATATGCGCTTTTCAGAAGCTGTCAGTGAGCTTGTGAGAGCGACAGCTGCGCGAGTACTTCGTTCACTTCTTTGCAGCGCTCATGCGGGTAAAAAAAAATGAAAAAGAAGAGCACGTCAGTCCCTGAACTCCGCTTCAACTTCGTTTCTGTGGCGTTCCCGGGAGTAAAAAATAAGAATTCGGGGGATGCTCAGAACTCTCTAACAATGTGAATGCGGAAGATTACCTGGACCTTCTGTTCGCCTTCTGTCGAATTTTCTGCTGATGTGCTGAACGTTATGGCGAACGGCAACTGCTAATAGAGACACGTGCATAATGCATTGACCTGGCATTTCACAACGGAGAATGTGTAAAAGCGATACAGTATATTTCATTTTACTTCGAAGATCATAAGATAATGCTTGTGAGTGTGGATACTGAAAGAACGCTTTCTAGTTGCTGGGTACGATGTGCGAACTTCTGCAGTGAATCAAGTGGACCATAATATGATGCTGAAAATTGATATAGAAAATATGTGCTGTGGTGATTGAAATGTGCATTGGGAGAATTGATCAGACAGAGTGTGAGGTAAGTATGTTATTAAAGAGTACAGTTGGCATGGTCTGAGTTCAATGTAATTTATTAAAGAGAAAATAGTTGCTGACACGCACACATCAATGTTCGTGACAAAATTAAAGCATCGTTTCAGCACGCCTCCGGCTACGAGTAATGTAAACGACACAATATTTCTATAAACATCAGTATAATAGTTCGTTAATGCAGTGGAATATGTATGGTCACCAATGGGATGTTTTTCGGAAGCCAAGCAAACATTTATCCAAATTTCAATATGAATTCTCACCAAAGAGCCAGCCAAAGGTTCGACAGGGCGTTAGCACTGAGTGGAACATTAGCTTCAACAGCACATCAGCAGAAAGTTCAGCACCATATGAACAGAGGCCCTAGGAATCCTTTCGCCTTCACATTCTTTGAAAGTGCTAAGTATCCCTCGTATCATATTGTTTAGAGTTCTCCGGAAAGGGTGGTAAAACAATGTTCTCGTTACAGCTAGTAAAACGATGTTCGATTGTATCTGCTACATCAAAGATGGTAGTTAAACGGAAAAAACAAAATGACATTTTCATTATAACAACGTTCCCGGCGGCAACAGTCCAGACTGGAGTTCCGGAAATGACGTTTTCTAGTTAGATCAAGTGTGTATTTTGACAGCTTAATGCAGTCGATGATCACTCGGAAGACGGAATCACAGTGAACGCTGAAAAAGAAGCACGCATAATATATCCACGTTCAGCGTCTCGCGCGGCACTGCGTACGAGTCCACGGAGCCAAGCAGCGCTTTATGGGAACCTAAAGCCAGGTAACCTTCCCACATGAACGGCCACAGTGATTGGAATATTCAGACCATAACCATGTGACCTTTTAAGAAAGATAGAATTACGGGATGCGGTTCATCACTAGCACGTAGCGCGAAACTGCTTGATCTTCACAGAGATGCGTCAATCGCTTCTACTAATTATATGGCCCGGGCAGGTTGCCACATTGCATACGCTAAAAAGTTGAAGTGAAGCCGCTAAACTGTACTGGAAGGATTGAATACATGAAATCTCAGAACATTGATTACGTTTTGCTCATGCAAAAGCTTTCCTGCCAAAAAAATGCATTGATATTCAGTTTTCCTAAAACCGAGAGAATATGAACAAACGACTCGCTGTCCACAGTAATGTGCACTTACACCACATTCATGCAGCGGCAGGCCAAGGAGCGTTGACGGGATACGAGTAGACTCCATTTCTGCGACCCGCTTCAGCGTACATCCGCATGTAAAGCTAATTTTCAGCAGAACGGATACGTTGAATTTTTTCTCTTTTTTTATCGTGAGCCATTGCGGAGTGGATTACACTAACGCAAGCACTTCGCCGGCGCCTATGGCAACTCTCTCTTTCTTTTTTGCCCCTCTCTCGCCACTGATGCTGTGCTTTGGTACAACCATTATTGTTATTTTTTTGTAATGTATTGCGCATCTTGCTTCACTTGATGCCCTGAGTTTTTTTTTTTGCAGAAACAACTAACTGACTATGTAAATAAATAAACAACCAATGCTTAGCGTTTGCTTTTATTTTATCCAGTCCCTGCTGAAATACCGAAAATCAGTATTACAGATATCACATTGCCAACATTTCATTTATCCGTGCAAAGGTACGCCAGATGATCTGCGCAAACAAATATTTTCCCTCATCAAGTAATGATCGCATGGCTACAACCTGATCACATAAACAACGTACGACGCTAACAGCAGATACTGTGAGGATATCAAATCTTGCGACAGACAGAAATGAAATGGCAACGGGTTGTCGAGGGGAGCACTGAATGCCACGAGCGTCGAAGAGTGGATGTGTAAAGGTCTAAGGTTTTTAAGCACAATGAACCCTTTTCGGCATGTGCTCAAAGGGCAAATGGAAGGCAGTGAGTGATACGATCAGAGCATTTAGCGAGGTATGCAGGCAGATGTGCAAGCTGCTCTTGACGTTCTTAGAAATAGAAAAGAAACGTATGACTGATGTGTATATGCGTTTCTATGGATCTGGTGCTTGTCTGTGCGGTGAAATGAGCATCGACATTGGAAATTGGTTTTGCGGCTTCTCATTGCAGGTACAATTTATGATAACTAAACAGTCTACACAAAATTCGCGCGAAATAATTTTTTGTATTTATCGCTGGCAAATTCTCGTTCCGAATACGGCTTGTCAAAGCTAAGCTCTTTTTTCACCACATTGCCATGTGGGCCGTAAAGGGGCTTCTCAAGCCGCTACAGGCGGCTTTTGCCCTTACGTCAACTCCCTTTCTGTATATTGCAAAGAGAGAAATAAAATATTGATTTCACTTCTTTTCATAACAAGCGGTCAGAATCTTTACAAGCTTTTTAACCACGCATCTCATACGTGCATTTAGATGTCTCTGCCATTTGTGCGTAGAAATTTTTTTAGAGCCGTTAGGGTTTGGCTTGTTAGCCATGGAAGAATGGTACACCTTTAAGCGCGTAATCTTTTGAGTCCACATGACCGGCACTTCAGACACTTGCAGTTTCAGTGTTTTCATCACATCGAAGGATCCTAAAGATTTGAGAACCAGAATGGTGAATGATAATCACCGATATTTCCGAAAGGACGGCCATACAAATACGGCCAAAATTTGATAGGCGCACAAACCTTGGCGAGAAGTTCCTTCTGATTTGTCGAGCGATTGGCCGCTGTATGGGGTAGTGCTATGCTTGGATAGACACTCACTATTTCTGTGTCTTCTTGCGCTGCGCAAGCACAGATCCCTGACTGAAACTTCTGGCCTCATTGTGAAGCTTCGTACGAGCTGCCTCGTCATAGCTGGCACGAATAAATGGAGTCATTTGTAGATGTCCGCGCAGATCATCAAAAGTAGCTTGCAGTTCGTCGCCCTACACAACTTCAACGTCATCTCTCGTAGAGCGAGTTGACAGCGCCGAAGAACGTTCAAACTCGCTGATAAATCACCTGCAATAGGCACAGAGGCTCAGGAAGCGCCAGACAGCCTTATACGACGGTTCGGGTAAATGTGCGACAGCGGTAACCTTTCTTCAGGATTCAGACGAGCTCCAGCGCGATTGACGATGTGACCGAGAAATTGAGGTTTCTTCAAGCAAAAGTAGTATTTCTCTGACTTAAGGTTCAGCGTAACTACCTTCTCAACCACCACGAAGCTGAACGGCAAGCACTGTTTAACGTTTCAGCTCCGGGCAGGGCGTAGATGTTTATCACGCTTTATAATAAAAACGATTCCATAAACGTTCAAGTTATACGTTCTCAGACGCATAATAGCCAGCGGAGATTTCCAGCTACTCACAAAGACATTTCTCATTTTAGTTCTTGAAATAATGGCGCCATAGGTACTGCCATTAGGGAGTCTTCCTGCAGCGAAAGCTTATAAAACCAACCAAAGTGCCATCGTTATCACAATTATTTGCCCGAAAAAAAAATGTGCTGTCGCAATAAACGTGTTGACTGCTGATGGAAATAGAGAAGCATGATCTTCCTTTTTTTTCGTATATTGGCAAAACCTGGGACATGCATGGAATAAAAAAATATTCCTTTTATAGCGTGATACACTGAGGTACACTTCCAATGACATATTTTACTTCATTTGTAACACCTCATCACTTCTTTCTTTCCACATTTTTGTACTGCCTGGAACACTGCGGAAGGCTTTGTGACAGACGTTATAAATCATTACAACGGACAGTCTGTCTCTAGAAAGACAGAACGGGCCCTAGAAAGGCCGCTCTTTGAGCTTTTGTTGTGCCTGTGCTGCGCGTTTCTCGCAGACCTGACATCTTCTTTTTTTTTGGAAAAGTAATTATATAAATGTGAACAAATATTAAATAATGAAGCTTTAGCTGGTAAACTTACAGCTTTTGCAGCGTCTTCCGGAGAGTTCGTTAACACTCAGAAGGCGAGGAGCGCGAGGATCAGATCTCCGACGGGCGAAGAACGCCGAGAGTAGATTGAGTATGCTTCAAGTCTGAGGGGTGCGCGCTTTTCTCGGACGACGCACACCTCGTTCGGAATACAGGCTGCATCTGCGGAAGCCACTTAAATGGACGAGGCATTGCTGCGTCGAAGTCCCTGGCTGTCGGTTCGAGAGGGCAGGGCTGCCGTGATAAAAAAAAATTCTAAAACGTTCGTCGCACTTGGTAAATTTAAAATATACAAGCACATATGTTTCGATGACGCTGCAGAGAAATAAAACAAAACAAACCAAGCATAAACGCACAGACAGCACACATGCAAGGCAGAGGTACCGCGAATAATTTTTCTTTTTCGCTCTGACGTTGAGCATCTGGGTAGGAAGCGTAGGCTCTTTTTTTTCTTTTTTTGAATAAAGCACTCGAGAAAGATTGCAAGAGTTTTGAACCGAATGCTGAACCTAGCTGTTTTCAACAGCAAAATGAAGTGAGAAAAAGGGAAGAATGCTTACTCCTTATTCACGATCTCTATTTTGTCGGTCATCAGAGATCACAGGTGTTGCAGCTGCCCGATTATGGAATACGAGAACGTAACTTGTAAACACGGAGCTGTTTAGGGTCAACCTTGAACACTGCCGTTCGTACGCAAAAACTCGGCGCAGCTGAGGAAGGGCTCAGCGAAGAGACAGCGGAGGTGTAGCATAGTTTAGCAAGCCAATATCTAAGAGAGGGAGGGGGAGAGAGGAAGCAAAGAGAGTGAAGAAACGGACATAGAGCGAGGAGAAGAGCCGGAGCTGGTGTGAGCGGAGCGATGAAGAAGTGCGCGACAGGCTCAGGTGCTGGAAAAGTGGCGAGGATGAGAGATAGATCGCGCGCCGAGCAACAGATCGGCGGAGAGACAGGGCGGCGCTTTTCTGGGAGAGAGAGTGGGGAGGGGGGGGGTGTCTCTCGGAGCAGATCATGCCGACGTTCTGTGCGGAGGATGGCGAAGGTGAAGAGAAACGGTCTCAGGAACAAGCGGCGGAACACTGATCGAGCATGGGCCCTCCGACGAGGTGCCGACCATGATTTCCGAGCTTAGCAAACCGAGGCTAAGTGACAGAGAAGAGCCGAAGACCCCAAGTTTCGATCTAGAGAGGAGGTGGCCTCACGAATACGCTATGACAAAGCTCATCGGCAAGAAAATCGCTTGGCCGGCCAGCACCGAAGGGAATCCGACCCTCGCTTGCGAGTCTTGGAAAACTTCCGTCACCAAGAGAGAGAAAGAGAGAGTGGCTACAGCCGGAGACGATGGGAGGCTTAGTGGCAGTGCATTGCCATCAGTATCGAACAGATAAAATAGTACTTAGTAAAAGAGATCGTAAAGCTAAACAAAAATCACCAGCTGCGCTTTTTCATCAGCCTTCGCTACATGAAGTCGGGGAAGCTGTGGTATATTTTATTTATGAAAACGGTCGGTCACATTCGTGAAAATAATGTATCAAATCACGGAAGCACCATTGCCGAGTGCTAATGTTTCTGGCTGGTTCAGATTTTAATGCGAGTGCATTACTTGGCTCATTGCACGGATCTGCCGTCATGAGAGAGGCCTCGCAGAAGAAGCGGCGCACAGGTACGTCATCTTCATACCGGCCATTTCATCGGGCTCTGCATTGCGGGCGATTCACTAGATAGCCCTGCAGCTCGCCGTGCTCGCTCCACAGTCACTTTCTCGGCTTTCTGGCGTCATCGGAGGCTTGGCTAGCGCACGTTGCTTCGCAGCAGCGGGTGGCTGGACCCGTTTTCCTGCGCTGCGGTTGTCTCGTATTTGGTCGGCAGTGAACTCAGCCCCACACTCAACGGCGGGTAGTGCTCTTGCATTTGCACATTATAAGAATTGTCTAGGTGCCACCGATTTTTTTTTCCTTGAGCATGCGAGCATCTGTTACCAACGCTGGTTGCTGACTCGGTGAACCCGTGTCTTATTGAAGCTGCATTTGGTAGGTTCGTTTTATAGGCCTCGTCAGCTGGTATGGTGGCGCTACGGCGGCCGCGCGCGTGACCCCGTCGTGAGATGTTGCGGGGGCTCTTTGTAATGACATTGCGGAACGAGCAGCGCGTGGTATTGTTTGGATTCCGCAGAACTAAACACGAAGAAAGATATTTAAAATGCAAGCCGTGTTCTTCACGGCAACGATCTATACGCCGGCAATCATGTGTACGGCGTTAGGGAGCAAGCTGTGCCTGCAAATGGGCCCTATGAATTCCTTGGCAAGTGTGCTACTTGCTTAAATAATGATAAATGACCTAATTAACAAGGTCTTAATTAGTTTGGAACAAGCTAATATATTTTATTTACAATATCTTAATTAGTCAGGTAATAATTAGTAGGGTCTCAATTAGCATGGTCTCATTAACATGTTCCTATTTGTGGCGGTTGTAATTATCGAGGCATTATTTGACATGTTCTTAGCGTGGTCTTTATTAGCAAGGGCAATGAGCCCGCACCGGCTCAGTTATTGCGTTGCAGGCGCTAGGCGCAGCTGTGACAAGTGCAAGGCGAGGCGAGATGCTATATAGGGTAGAGACTGTTCATGATGATGATAGTTTTATACTGAGGCGAACCTACGCAGCGACGATTTTGAACAGTTCCGCCGTAAAAATACCTAAATACAAACTGCTCTTGGCATTGAAATGACGGGAATCATCTTTGAGTAAGCGAAGTAACAGCCTAAAAATTTGCGACGCTATTGTAGCCTCGACAGCGCTAGCTTTCACATGTGCGTGTCATTACAACTAAAACGTTGTCTTACCCTTGTCGCGAAAAAGAATGTTCATTTGAGGTGTATGCACATGTGCACGTGCGCCGCGTATTTACGTCAGGGCTGGGCAGAGATACTCGGAAAAAGTATTCCGGAATACAGATATCGAAATACATGGACTGGAAGCCTAAAATACAGATACTGAGACACATTTGCCTTTAACGTAACGGGATATTTCGGAGATACTTTCGCAACAGGATGAAAAAAGTATTCCGTAATACAGATACTGGAATACTTTTTTCATTTCAAGGATGCTCATACTCTGCAAAGACATTTATAAGTGCAGCGTAATGTTATAAGTAAAGTTGCAGCGCATTGATACTTTCAGTTTATTTATTGATTACAGTACCCTCAGTGCCATTAAGACATTAAACAGGGGGGGGGGGTTACAAAGTACATAATTAGTAATAATGACATAATTACACGTATCAACTGCAATAAAAAGTACACCATTTCACAGAAAGAGTAACAAGCATTAGACTCCGAAATCGACATACTTGGTGACAACAAAATGAGCTGTGCTAGAAAAAAGAACAGTTTAATCAAATCACTCGAATCACTATGAACACCAGTGAATTGAAAAAAAAGTATACGTTTATTTTGTACATAAGATCTGCGTTGCTGAGTAGGTTGCTGTGTGAGCATTTCAAATAGGCTGTCTTCTAGACAGTGTCGGTTCGGCCGCAGCACAAGACTTGCGCGAAAGAAGAAAAGTCTCTCTATACCGCTGCAGACGAGTACAAATTCGTGTTATAGTGAATAAATACCGCTTTTATAGCCGGGTAGCCCTGCAGCGTGGCGATATCTCTTCTTGGATCATCTAGATACCGATATTTTTCCGCCCTCACGTGGGTTGTTCTGACCATTCAGAAGCCGAAGTCGGTCCCTATCTTCGGAACCCTCAGCGGTCTGGCCCGGTTGGCGCCGGGCAAGACGGCTGAGGATTCCGCTGGCCATATAGGCCGGCCTTCATTACCTACGCGCAATGGAACACAATACGTAAAAACTCCACAATTCAAACATTGACTTCCAAAAATCACGTTGTTTGGGGGTGAGATAGTTTAAGTCCTCCCAATTCGCTCCTGCCATCTCTCTAAACAGGCGTGGAAACAGGGACAGCTGCTCAGAGCGCCCCATCACAAACTACAGCAAGCACTTGTCGCCTGGGCCGAAAGCGTCACTCTTCGATAAAGCTATCACCACCACTGACGCTACCAGCACCCATTTCAGCGAGCCGCAACAGGCGAAGTCAGTTCCGGCGGTGGGGGGAGCCTGGTAAAACAAAAGACCGTTTCACGCTTGTGAACAATTAGGAACGCACCCCGATACGCTAGATAGGTGGCTGAAAGCGCGAGGAAGATAGCCATCTTCTAGTCACTTCCACCGCGACAACGGGAACTGCTTTTCGAAGTGCAGCCGCTTTGAGAACTGAACGCACGCAAAGCATTGCAAAGCCTCTGGTCCAAGGCGGTACCCGCGCGGGAGGTCACGAAGTAATCACTTGTCACCCTAAAAAAATTAGGCGTGCTGCACTGGCCTTGAGAGACAGCGACTTTCGTCATCGAAGGCCGACAACACTGCCTCCGCGATTCTGCTGTCTGTGGCGTCGCGTGTTTACCACATGGGCCATTCTGTGCATGAGGGGAAACCATCGCTTTCCTTTCTGTCGGCGACCGGCGGCGCGCCTTTGCTTGTCTTGGCACAGAAACAAACAAAAAAGAAACCCTCATTCCGCCTCGAAAAACACGCCTCAACTCATTTGCGACCAGAAAAAATGTAAAGAGATGCTCGTGTCATGCATAGTATCGCGATACAAACGATACATCGTAAATGTATTTCACTACTGTGATACAAATACATTTTTCAAATGTATCTCGATACAGAAATACAGATACTCAAAAGTATCTCTGAAATACTATCGCGATACTGCCCAGCCCTGATTTACGTGCAGCTGACATATCTCACTGCAGATGTCACAGTTGCAGAGGCATTGGGAGGGATCTTCGGAGGTTGTCCATATGTGCAGTTCCAAAAGAGGTTATTTTTTATTTTTGAACAGCAGGACCCGCACATGTCTAGTGGCGAGGAAACAAGTTGGGCGAGATGGTCGAGTTAATAGCGCAAGGTAACAAGAATTGCATGCCTCTGGAAGGCCTTTGAAACAGATTGAGTTATAATCGCCATTGAAGGGGTTTATTGAACTCCGGCATTTGTGCAGCCAATGTCTTCTGCGTATAAGACGTGTTCGATTCTGACAGAACATTTATACACCCGTACTCGAGAATCTCGCTCGAATGATGAACGGACTGGAGCGAGTTGGAGCAATTACTGAGGCTGCACAAGTATTTTATTTGCAAACGTTGTCGGTGAGTGGTAGAGCACTTGCGAGAAAATAATATGTGTGCATGCTCCAATGAATATTAACAAGTCAAGAAGGACCTGTAGCACGGCACTCAGAAGGCGGGAAAGTATCAGAGTTTCGCCGCAAGGGCGCATCAATGAATGCGATAATAACAAATTTTAATGTTATACAAAAGAAGGCTAGCCGTTAACTCTTTTGTATCCGATCTTGCGTAAGTCTACAAAACGCTGGAGTCAGAGAAACAGCCGTTGAAGGAAGCAAAGCTGTTTTTGCCTTGTCTGCCGTCGCAACCCGGTGTGCGTTGAGAGCTCGGAACATACAAGGGTATACGAGCCTTCTACTGATGTCTGTGAAGTTAGCACTCGCGACCGTACCCTTGCGATGGCAGTTCGCAGTTGCTGCTGCGAATGGCGTTCGCAGTTGGTTCTGCGAATTTATCAAATGTGCGACAGAGGTGGCCGCATCGTCTAATCTCTGCTTCAGCGGCGTTCTTCCCTCAGCGCTCGCGTGCTTTCTACTCGCGCGCGGAACACACGAGGCGCGGGGCAGTTTTATCGATTTGTACGTTATACGGGCCCCGCCACGGTGGTCTGGTGGTTATGGCGCTAGACTGCTGAACCGAAGGTCGCGGGATCGAATGCCGGCCTCGACGGCTGCATTTTCGGTGGAGGCGAAAATGTTCGAGGCCCGTGTACTTAGATTTAGGTGCACGTTAAAGAACCCCAGGTGGTCGAAATTTCCGGAGCCCTCCCCTACGGCGTCTCTCATAATCATATGGTTGTTTTCGGACGTTAAACCTCAGATATTATTATTATGCACGTTATACGGAACATGACGGTGGCGGCGAAATCCCCCCGAGACTGTCTATTTAATTTCGCAATAAAAATTGCGGTGCGCTCAAATAGCCCATGCTACATAATCCGCTGGTGGTGTCACAGTTATTGTCACGGTGAATGCTATCTGCAGCACACCCCATCTCAACGCTCACCGCAATAAAAATAGGAATTAAGGAAGGTTTGAAAGAATTTCCTGCAGAGCGAGTGGTCGCCACAGAGTTTGCAACCATTGCGCTTACTTTGTCTGTGATTAATACTTCCATGATCTCAAGAACAACTTATTTAGGTATTATCACTGTACCATTTCTTGATGTTCGATCCGATGTACTACAATAACTAAGTTTTCACGATCGCTAAGTTGTTACTTGCAGTCGCTGGAGCCGATATAGGTTATGCCAACCGTGTTTCTGACATTACCTTTTATCGACGAACAAACGTTCTCTGAAAGCATAGTCGTTAGCTCGTCTGAGCTCCATCTACTCACGGAGGTGAGGGGCACACGTTTCACCACCGTATTGCCCACGAATACGTTTCTTCGTTAGAATTTCTCGCTTAGTTCTTTGTTTCATTGTTAGTCACTTGGTTACGGCGAACTAGAAGAAGAGAAGGTGATACAAATAACGACGATGAATAACGGTGACGCGAAGTCTAGCGTGGCATCACGACGATAGCGTAATGGCAGGCCGGACGGTGGCACTAAATTCACTTTCGTACCTTTAACCGTTGCCAAGGGAAAACCTGTGAACACTGCCACACAGCCACGGCGGGAAATCTGATGGCGTTAGATCTCGTTTCGCTGCGGCAAAGTTGACTACCTACTTTAAAATTTAAGTGATATCTGTTGGTGCCAATTTCTACATAGTTCGTTATGGCAGCATATAAAGCCATCCGTCTCTTCCTCCTGTCATACAAACTATATATAGACAATTGCAATCATAGAGCACGAGTGCTTGCCGGCACGTCAAAACGTTATACGCTTCAACCTGCTCTCGCGCTTTCGTGGGTTTGACGCCAGCGCTACTGCGCCTCTTTCCAAATATAAATTCCGCCGAATGAACCTTTGCGCCAGCTGTGAGCAAAATCACCGAAAGCGCGTTAGCGAGTGACCGAAGCAAGTTCGAACAAGGGAAAAAATTATCAATTACAGAAATACGAAGATTACACATCGCGCTGATGCTGCCCGTGACACATTGCAAAACTGGCCCAAACAAGACAGCCGTACAACTTACAGATGCCTCTCGTTATATCAAAATACCGAGGAAAGGGACGCCGACACCACGGACATATTGCTTTCTTTTAAAGTACAGAGAGTGTGAAGTTAGCCAGGGACACACTGCGACTGTTTACCAGTCTACTTTTTCTTTAGACGTGATGTGTTGATGAAAAGCCTGGGGATTGTTGAACAACGAGTGCTCTCCATGGTTTATCTTTATTTTTTTATTACGACTGCAAATATATAGACACTTATAGACACTAGATGGGTTTTCGCCGTCGCCGTCACGTTCCGTATAAAGTCCAGATCGCTAAAGTCCCCCCGCGCATCGCATATTCGACCCGCGGGTAAAAGCGTGCGAGCGGGGGTGACGAGCGCCGCTGAAGCAGAGATCATCATCATCATCATCATCATTTATTAACCCTTAAGTACCCTAAACAGGGCATTACATAAGGGGGGGTTACAAAATGAAATGAACCGTCCCATCTCCCACATGAGCTGGAACCGTGAATTCGTGTTTATTCGGCAATTATTTGTAATGTATGTATAGATGCCAGAAATGCCAGAGATATAGCTTTCCGTTTGAGCATTTAGTGTCATGAACACTCGTGCACTTGCCAACCGCGTTCAGCCTCGATGACCCCTCAAATGTAACCTCTTGTGGCTCACGAGTGCGGCTAGATATCCACAGTATGGTCACGTGAGCCAGCACGTGAATACACAACCGGCGTTCGTCAAATGTATACCATCTGCAGACGGTGTCAATAAATGGTGATAAAAGCATAACTTGTGTTACCTGCGGTGGGAGCAACGTGTTTACTCAATGTATCTTATTTTAATAAATGCCGACATTACACGCTCGCGCAATGTTCAAATCCCAGAGCCTTGCAGTTGTGCTCGTCAACAGCGTCGGTAGACATTGCTTCCAAAGAAATCTGCGAATAGCAGTGACCACTTTGTTTCAATTATGTCGGAGGGCATACTGCCTCCCCCCACAAAAAAAAAACAAAAAAACAAAAAAGAACGCCTTAAAAGTGCTCAGCCATGGCCTACAGTGACACGCTGGAGCACTCTATGGAAATCGCAAAGATGCCATCTTAACTATAAACACAGAAGAAGTTCATGACTGAATTACGCAGTGATATATTACACCTTGTCACATTCATTTGATTTGAGAAGCGCTGGCCCGCGCGCTCGTCACGGTGACTGCTGCGGCGTACACACTGTTCCCATCAGTGCTTGCGCTCCCTTTGGTGGCACTCGAGTGCTTGAAAAAAGTCTATTCAGTTTTGAGACAACAACCTTTCACTTGAAGACGCTAGCCGAATGGAGGGAAACGGGCGCGACTGCCGAGCATAAACCGGGGTTGCAAATCGTATCCACACTGCAAAGATTGTAGACGCGAGCCGATGGTGCGGAAACTGTTTGTTCCGGCAGAAACATCAGAAGTTCAGGACACGAGGGAAATAATGGAAGCTTTGTGCATTAACAAAGAAGGGGAGAGGTGCATAAGCCATCCGTCTGTTGGTGTTAGCAAAAAAAAAGCTGCAATTTTTAAATTTGAGATTGTAATCCTAATTAACGCGGGAAAAAAGTTTCTTTGCATCTCTTTTAGTTTTGTTTCTTTGTTTTCTGGACGCACGCGTATAGTCTACGTGTTCTGGATCCTTGACATCGCTGGGATGACTCTGCTGCACACGCGCAGTCGGTCCGCTGAGGCGTGGTTGTCTTTTGTATATTATTTATTTGGAACGACCCTTCCAATAACGTTCGTGTCTTCGCCTTCTTTGTACTTGCCCTCGTCCCTTTTGCGCTGTGAACTAACAAAAGAGGCTTAAAAAGCGACTTCCGGTGCGTGATTACGGAGCACGCTTTACGCGATCCAACCCTGAGACGGTGCATGGGACGGTGCACGACAGCTCGCGCCTGTTACCTCTTCCGGAAAAATGACGTGTTTCCGACCATTTCCCCCGATGAAGTGCGTTCTCCTTCCTAACTCGTTCCTACTGCGAAAGCAACATGCCATTCGCCATGTAACGCTTTTGTGCCCCCGAACGCACTCGGCGGAAATCGCCGTTAAGCTAAGCACCGAAGGCGTCGCACTCTAGGCGTCGCATTCGAGCGTGTTCTTTTGGAGTTCGGAGCGTGCTAACGTAACGCGCCCAGTGAGAGAGCCGAATGCGCAACGTCAAGCGGCAGACATATGCTGTTTTACCCATGCATTTACAGAGGACACACATTTTTCTTACTGCCGCCAGCTGTGTAACAACGCAGGCATGAGATTTTTTACCTTCCTCTATCCGTATGCATTTAGTCAGTCATGACATGCACCTGCCAGGCTCGTCTTCCCAAGAACCTCGTTGCTGGTGCTTTCTGTTTTGGCAGCAGAGCTACAATGAGGCGCATCCCTTTCCAAGAAACAACAACGGTATAGGCAGCTTTAAAGTAGCAAAAACGATGCGGCACGTTTTATCCAGTTTTTTCTTTCTTGCTTTATCCCTAAACAGATACCCATCGACCATTCCAGCCTTTAAATAACAGTTCAAGCATCCACTATGAGGGGTGGGGGGGGGGGGGTTAGTGAGCTAGTAAAGCAGTGGAAAAAATTTCGAAAGAAAAATCTCATGCCTGCATATTCTTTGCTAACGAAAATTAAAGCGGGGAGGGGGGCAAGGGCATAGGTACCCTGTTATACTTGGATCCGACCCCGGAATTCTGATGGTTCTGGCAATTACATTCCGAGCTGCGTCTTCAGGGGTCTTTCTAGCAGATCTTTCTAGCAGCTGCAACGCAAAATGTCTAAAAAGAATGGCCTCGGGGATGGCCGGACGCGGGTAGCTTGGCCATTCCTTGCTTGACGCATCGCTTGAAAACCGGCGGTCAGCCTGCAGTGTACGCTGCCACCGTGCTTTCTTGCCAGAGTTAGTAAGTGATATTGAGCGTTACGCTTCGTACGTTGGGAGTTGTTCTTATTGCAGTACGCGTTGTCACAGAAGAAAATCGCATAACGTGTTGCGACTGTATGCGGTTGTAGTTGTGTGGATTGTGCTCGCGCATGATGTTTGTCAAGAACTTAGTCGGTAGTTTTATAGTTTTGGCAATTAGCTCGCTTGCACGCACTGCTCTACGTTATTATTGTGCTGAAAGGAGACATTTTTGCCAGGCACACCATTGTCATGCGTTTTATGCGTGTCAAACTTATGCATGGCTCTTGTCAACTTGGAGTAACGCCATGAAACCGAAGCTTCAAGATTCATTTCTTTCGCACGAGCTCTGAAGGAATTATCTTGAGCCACCATGTTGTGCTGTCAATCGTGAATCGTTACACTGGGATAAATAAAATGTATCTAGGGGTGTTTTCTTTAGGCGGAATTTTATATGTCATTAAGTAACGTGACCCTCAAAAGCGTTTAGATTAGTATTCTAGGAAATTGCTTATCATTTTCAAGCAACAGATAACGTAGATTTGCCAAAACTACAACTTGAGCAGCACGACACTGTATTTTGTTCGGTTGGTCTGCCCCTTTTTTATCCTTTCTGGGCGTTGACCTAATTTGAGAAGCCGTACTCTCAGCTGAATTTTCAATTGCTTTTAGCACTATATGTGCGTCCGTGTATTGAAGTCCCACCTCTCATCGCATAATAATATCTTGTGAAGAACAACGCTTGTCTTGAATTAGCCACCTATCAGAGCTCTTCTTCCCTCCTCAAAGGGCAAGGTGCTGCTGGCACACCTGCGTCGGCTTTTATTTTTCATGTTTGAATGCTAAAGTTTTTCGGAACGTACTGCAGGTAGCAAACAGCAGTGCCACGACAAACAGTGGAGTGCTGACCATCCAGTCCGGAATGTGGCTGAGGGAAGCATGCCATAAGAGGCGCTTATTCAGCCAGAAGAAATAAGCATCTGCAGGCAACGTAAAGGTAATGTACAAAGTTCCATTTAATGAAGAATACTGTTTTGAGCTGGTCATGTTGAAGGGAAACAATGAGTGCAAGATGAATGAGATTGGAATGCAGAGAAACAGCATGATGTATGCCACCATGATTTATGCCAACATGATGTACATGATGTATGGCAGCGATGGCGTAGTGGTAGACCATCGGCCTCGTATGCAAGAGGTCTGTGGTTCGAATCCCGGTGCTGAACAATTCCCAACCGGATCTTTAAAAAAATCCGCGTGATGATGGAATTGTGTAAAAGAGTCCTGGGGTGCGGCCTCACTGGTGACCAGAGCCAGCAATGCACTCCCTCGCCAGAGCATGACTGGCCACCCTGGTGTAGTACTTGGCCACTACCTCCCACATGAGTACACCAATTAAACCTCGGCCCTCAGTCCCCAGCGGCTGCGAAGCAACTGACCAAGGCGGCGGTCAGACCTGCAACGCAGCAGAGGGTGCTAAGAGTCTCTGCGTCCGGAAAGGCCGCCATTGGAGTCTGAACTTGGCTACGTATAACGCCTGAACTTTATCTAGTGAGGCGAGTCTAGCTGTACTATTCG
Organism: Rhipicephalus sanguineus; assembly: GCF_013339695.2. Lineage (NCBI taxonomy): Eukaryota > Metazoa > Arthropoda > Arachnida > Ixodida > Ixodidae > Rhipicephalus > Rhipicephalus sanguineus. The sequence goes on along the minus strand of NC_051179.1, from coordinate 142,030,728 downwards.
AGGAATTAGAGGGTGTTAAATGGGATGTAATAGGGCTCAGTGACGTTAGGAGGCCGCAGGAGGCTTATACAGTGCTCAAGAATGGACACGTACTATGCTATCGTGGCTCAGCTGACAGAAGAGAATTCTGGGAGGGGTTTCTTATTCATAAAAATATAGCTGACAATATAGAGGAATACTATAGCATTAACGAGAGGGTGATATGTATCGTAAGTTTATTAAGAGGTATAAGATGAAGGTGGTACGGGCCTACGCGCCTACATCCAGCCATGATGATCAACTAGTTGAACGCTTCTACGAAGACGCAGAATCAGAAATGAGTAAGGTAATGTATACTGTACTGATAGGTGACTTTAACGCAAACATAGGAAAGAAGCAGGCTGGAGATCATGTAGTTGGGGAATATGGCATCGGCTCTAGAAACGCCAGAGGGGAGTTACTAGTAGAGTTCGGAGAACGCAATAATTTACGGAGCTTGAATACCTTCTTTCACAAAACGGGCTACTCGGAAGTGGACGTCGAGGAGTCCTAAAGGCCTGACTGGCTGCCCAGGCGGCGCTGCGAAAACGGTGCTAAAAAGCGCCCCCTACGACAAGTTCTTTGGTTTCGAGTAGTCAAACTGGCGGCCGCATGCAGCACTAAGCTCAGATGCGCAATGGAGCCGCCGCTGTCGGTTGTGCTGCGCTTTGGATCTCGGCCAGTTTCTGGCGTGGCTGAGTTCTTCAGGTCAAGCAATCTGCGTAAACGCAAGAAGCTCGTCAACGTCAAGTATGTTTACGACGTGCAGGAGATTGAAGGAACCATTTCGCCGCGCTGCAACTCGCAAGTGCAGCCAATCTCATACGACGTTGAACTCGAGTTAAGTTTTACGAGGCATGCTCGCGCGATTAACGACAGTGCATAAACGAAAAGATTGCTGTTAAGAAAGCCGACATGATTTGCATTACACGACGAAACGGAATCAAGAAAGGTCCAGTGACGAAGGCTAGCCGTCGGCTGCCCGAATGAGCACATTCGCGTCGTGTGCCGTTTTCTGCCGCATTCAGTCGCAAACACACTTTTTCCCCATGCACGGTCGTAATTTTCAACATTTCCTTCTAGGGAATTCGTCAAATTCTGTCAGCGCGCGGTGGCGGTCGAGAAGCGACGGCGCGCAATGTTTACAGCCGGCCGCTGGAAGCAGCCGGCTGTAAGCTGCCGGAAAAATCGTAGGCACATACGCAGGGTGACTCATGGCATCGTTTTTCTCGTTTCGCACGAAATGCCGGCTGCATATCCTCGTGATCGCCGTCGGCAGCCACGGGGTACCGTCTGGACTGCACACAGGGAATATATACACATATAAACGCGTGCACGCGCGTACGAAAAGTAATCAGCACGTTACGTTGCAAACCACGTTTTGCTCGCGTACTCACTTCACGCGTCGGACGGCACGTATCCAGCGGTTCCGTCGCTCCACTTCGTACGGCTTTCAGGGGAACCAGTAAAACCGCACATTAGAATCCTTACCCCCATGTTCGAGGCAATTAACCACGCAACAATAACGGCGGCGACCGCGCTTCGGGACCGCGCGCTGCTCAGAGCCGTCGCCCGGACCACCTGCTTTCGGCGCGGTTTGTTGAAGCATGGATCACTCGTCAAACATGTCAGACTCTGCAGGCATAGCGGACAAGTTCCTGCGTACGTTTTAAGCACTTTTTGAGCCTGAAAACTAGGCGCAAAATTAAGTAAAACGCTTAAAGCAACTGAGAAGTGCGTAACTCGCCGGTCGGCGTTCATTTTTGACTACCCAAGCAACTTCGGCGCACGCCACCAGGCTCCGCCACAGTACTCGAAACTCCAGCGCGTCAGCCCTAATGGCGAAACTAAAAATGAAATAGACTTCATAATGTGTCTCCACCCGGGCATTGTTCAGGATGTGGACGTAGTTAACAAGATTTGATGCAGTGACCATAGAATGGTAAGTTCTAGAATTCAACTAGACTTGAGGAAGGAACAGCAGAAACTGATACGCAAGAATCCGATTAATGAACTAGATCTGAGAGGGAAAGTACATGAATTCAGTTTCACTTCAGAGTAGGTGCGCGGCTTTAACCGAGGAAACCGACCTTAGCGTTGACGCAATGAATGATAATCTGGCTAGTATCATTAAGGAGTGCGCAGTGGAATGTGGGGGTACAGTCGTTAGACAGGACAGTGGTAAGCTATCCCAGGAGACGAAAAATCTCATTAAGGAACGTCAAGCCATGAAAGCCTCAAATGCAACAGACAACATAGAGCTGGCGGAGATTTCGAAGTTAATCAATGGGCCTAAAGTAGCCGACATGACAAAGTATAATATGGAGAGATTTGAGCATGCTGTAAAGAACGGAAGAAGCCTGAAAGCCATGAAGACAAAACTGTGCATAGGCAAAAATCAGGGGGTTAAGGATGCTATAGTTGAAATCAAGGAATAAGGAATGGATATGGGCCGGGCACGTAGCACGTTGGCAGGACAACCGGTGGTCATTAAGGGTAACTGAGTGGATTCCAAGAGATGGCAAACGCGTGAGGGGAGACAGAAAATTAGATGGGTAGATGAGATTAAGGAGTTTGTAGGTATAGCGTGGCAGCAGAAAGCACAGGACCGGGTTGATTGGCGGAACATGGGAGAGGCCTTTGCCCTGCAGTGGGCGTAGACAGGCTGATGATGATGATGCATTAAGGGACAAGGAAGGCAAGGTCACAACCAATGTGGATAGAATAGTTGAGGTAGCGGAAGACTTCTACAGAGACCTGTACAGCAGCCGAGACAGTCAGGATGATAACGTAAGAAGCAGTAATAGCCCAGAGGAATCCGACATCCCACCAGTATTGACAGGAGAAGTAAAGAAAGCCCTAGAGGGAATGCAAGAGGCAAAGCCTCTGATGAGGATCAGGTAACATCAGACCTGTTTAAAGATGGTGGAGAGGTTATGTTAGAAAAACTGGCCAACCTGTATACGAAGTGTCTCCCGACGGGGAAGATACCAGAATCTTGGAAAAATGCCAACATCATCTTCATCCATAAGAAAGGGGACGTCAAGGACCTGAAAAATTCAAGGCCCATAAGCTTACTGGCCGTTGTCTACAAGCTATTTACAAAAGTAAATGCTAACAAAATTAATACGACATTAGAGTTCAATCAAGCAAAGGACCAGGCAGGATTTCGTACAGGCTTCTCAAAAATAGACCATATTCATACTATCAATCAGGTGATAGAGAAGTGCGCGGAATACAAGCAACACCTATACAGAGCCTTCATAGATTACGAGAAGGCATTTGATTCGGTGGTAACATCAGCAGTCATGCAGGCACTGCGGAATCAGGGTATCGACGAAGCCTATATAAACGTAGTGCAAGAACTCTACAGCGGTACCACAGCCACTATAGTCCACCATAAAGAAAGCGACCCAATCCCAATAAAGAAGGGCGTACGGCAGGGAGACACGATCTCTTCAATGCTATTCACCGCGTGTTTACAGGAGGTTTTCAGGGCCCTAGAGTGGGAAGAATTAGGGATAAGTGTTAATGGAGTGTATCTCAGTAACCTGCGATTCGCTGATGAGATTGCATTAATGAGCAACGCGGGAGACGAAAACAGCTCATGATTACTGAACTGGATACAGAAAGTAGAAGAGTAGGTCTGAAAATTGATATGCATAAAACTAAAGTAATGTGGAACAATCTTGGCAGAGAACAGCGCTTTGCAATAGGTGGCGAGACACTGGAAGTTGTAAAAGAGCACGTCTACTTAGAACAGGTAGTAGCCGCTGAGCCGAACCATGAGAGTGAAATAACTAGAAGAATAAGGATGGGATGGGGCTCATTCGGCAAGCATTATGAAATAATGAATGGTAATCTACCACTATACCTCAAGAGGAAGGTATATAACAGCTGCATCTTACCGTACTTACCTACGGAGCAGGAACCTGGAGACTTACAAAGAGGGTTCAACTTAAATTGAGGACGATGCAGCGAGTGATGGAATGGAAAGTGATAGGTGTAACTTTATAAGACAGGAAGAAAAGAGAGTGGGTCAGAGAACAAACGGGGGCTAAGGATATCTTAGTTGAAATCAAGAAGAAGAAATGGATATGGGTCGGGCATGTAGCACGTTGGCAGGATAACCGGCGGTCATTAAGAGTAACTGACTGGATTCCAAGAGATTGGCAAACGCGTGAGGAGGAGACAGAAAATTAGGTGGGTAGATGAGATTAAGAAGTTCGTACGTATAACGTGGCAGCAGAAAGCAGAGGACCGGGTTGATTGGCGGTACATGGGAGAGGCCTTTGCCCTGCAGTGGGCGTAGACAGGCTGATGATGATGATGATGATGATGATGCCGTTGTTAGAGTTGCGTTACAGTTGTCATGCTTATACTTATCCGTTATGACGGAGAACGCGCGCACGTTTCACAAACCCTTGCGCATATGTGGAAGGGGTTCTTGGCAATTCTTGAATAAGGTCATCATCATCGTGATCAGTGAGCACCGGCAGCTGGACAGGGCTTGTTATCGGATCCGTTCGTGATCGGGGCTACGAACGGTCTAAGTGCAGTGAAGTGCGAGGTATTCGCAATGCCCAGGAACTATAGGTGGCGCGCCGTGCTTTTTAAGGGGGAGGGTCAACCCGTTTGTTAGCATAGGAATAGATAGGACATGCAGACGTGCGGCCCGTGCCACTTTCACCGGATGAAGTCATGAGCTGCGCTGAAATAGATATGAGACTAAAATACCCACCGAAACCATGAAAAGTGCTAAGTACTCGCCACCTAATTATTTGCTGCGGTGTGAAAGGTTGTATTTCAGCTCCGTTACCGTGCATAACGATGCTTTGCGAAATCCTGTGCGTGCTACATAAAATTGCATGAACTAGAATTGACGTATGAGCTGAACGGCACTCCGAGGTAGTACGTACCGAGCCTGCCTGACGGATTTGCCGCAGTACTAGGCCGCCAGCAAGTAGCGCCATCGCTGCTGCACGGGACCGCAAATTTAACGTGGTGATGGCTTGCAAACATAATACGCCGTCGTCATTACTTGCGCAGTCGGGAACACGGAGTTACGTCTTCAACGGAACACACGCATTTAGCATCCCATATTCAGTAGCGCTTCTGTCACAACCATGCCGAAACTCTAGCCGTGTGCAATTAACTTCACTCACATGTTAAAGTTTCGATCAGCACGATCAAAACATGATTGTCGAAAAGAATGCACACGTATGATTTCGCAACGTCGAGGAAGTTAGCCGAGAGGCGTGGATTGTGGCCGTGACTGCACGTTCCATTGCTATAACCATTTCGCTTCGCTGGTCGAGCTCGAGAGTGTTCACGGCGTCCGGCGCTCCGTAATATCCCCAATAATTGTGGTACATGCAATGCACAAGAGGGACTATGCTTTTGTTTTGATCTCCATCAAGGATATTATACATAAATGCAATCAAAATGACTTACGAACGTGAAAGGACATTAACGCACAAAGGGACGTCAAGTGCAACTCGCTCCTCGTGAGTTAGCAGCTGATCGTTCATCGCCACTGTCACTCTCGGTGCTTTCACAGTCTTGTACGTGCAGTGAAGAATCCTCGTCGTCAAGATGGTCTCTTTCAACATCACTGCTGAAAGCAATCTGAAGAATTTTCTCCGCCGAACGACTTCTACCACTCCGCGTCACCACGTTTACAATAAGGGAGACGTCTTGGTGCGGAGAACATTATGCTCTCAGTCCGGTCAACAAGCAAATCGCTTGCAGTGTGTTGCCACCTATCAACAAACGTACAAAAACAAGCGGTGCAGCGGTGGCTATGAAACCGAATTCACTGGCGAAGGATGGCGTGGAAAGCGTTCGCTACACGAAAGGCATCGAGCAGACGCGTCCTCGAATGATTGAAACGTCGCTCGCACGATTCGTAACAGCGCTTTGGTGACAAAGGATAGAGGCCCTATTTTAATAGATAGTTATAGTTTAGCTTTAGCGTGGTAGCGGGGGTTAAGGGAATATAGTCTTTAACAAGTGGCGGAAGTACGATACGCAAATACGTTAAGGCAGTACGGTACCGCTCCTCCTTTCCCGCTCGTTGAGCGGCCAAAGCACATCGAGCGGGAAAGGAGGAGCGCCACCATACGGCCTTACCGTATTTGCGTACCGTATTTCCGTATCTTGCTAAAAGTCTCTAATGTATTGCCCACTTGAGGTCGCTCAGTTATATAATTAAGGGCACATGGCGAGCTCGCGCGACCTCCCGCGTACAGTGTTTGGGATTCATGAACTACAAGAAACACTGACCAATGCTATATGCAAGTAAAACCGGGTGAGCTTCAACTAAATATCTCAGACGATAACATTTAACTAACCGAGGTAGCTACAGAAAGCCTTGCGAAGCTGATAGTATGTGTACGCTGTGGGCTAGGATTGAAAGCGCGAGTTGCCACGTATTTTTACGAAAATGTGGCGTATCGCAAGAGCGAACAAGATTTTTCGTGTCACGGAGGACCCGGTTTCGTCACTGATGCAGGGAACATGCAAAGTCGTAGTGTTCTTTCTTGCCAACGAGTTAACACTGAGGCTAGGACAGCCGAACAAGGGAGCGACTGCGTAGTGCTGCCATTTTGTCGTCTTCTGACCCTCCTCGAGAGGACGCTCCTGAATTCCGCTTGGCGGCGCGACAGTCTATTGGCATTGCGAATAGTAGAGCTGGTGGAAACCGCGTATGGCTTTTACGAACAAATTACCTATGATGCCATCTGTTGAGGACGTCGCGCCGAGGTCTTGTGATGCCCTGTCAACATCCGAGCCGTCTTTCCTGCCGTATAAGAACCAGGCGTAGTTGGGTTTTGATGAATCAATGCTGAAGTCACCGATAACCATGAGGGACATTGCCCTCTCGGCAGAATTATTGTAGAAAGCATTGACCCCGGTTTTTGCGTAATCCACGTGGTCGACATTGTGGACCACGTGTACGAGTGGATGGTAGCCCAGCGTCTTCCAGGGGTGCTCTGTCTTGAGCTCCCTAATTTTCCACGCGTCGACCGCTGTGGTGTAGTGGTTACTGTGCTCGGCTGCTGAGCCGAAGGTCGCGGATTCCATCCCGGCCACGGCGGTCGCATTTCCATGGAGGCGAAATGCTAGAGGCCCGTGTAGAGTGGAGGTGAACGAATACCAGAAGGTTCAAACTTCCGGAGCCCTTTACTATGGCGTCTCTCATAATTATATCGTGGTTATGAGCGTAAAACCTCAACATATTAGTAATATTATTACTTTCCTTCCGTGTCAATATGTACGTTCACGGTTACTGCGTTGACTGAGACTCTTATCACCTGTGGCACATACCCGCATAACATGAACACTTGTATACGGGTATGTGCCATACGTGATTGAGGGAAAGAGTTTCACGATGTGGGCGACAGGTATTTTGCGTTATTCATGTGATCACCAGTGAATCGTGTTCGTCATACACTAATGCTCTGCGGTTGCAATTTTGGTATATCACAATTTATGGAGAGGACCAGGAGAGCACCCAGACTTAGGCGGATAGATAGATAGATAGATAGATAGATAGATAGATAGATAGATAGATAGATAGATAGATAGATAGATAGATAGATAGATAGATAGATAGATAGATAGATAGATAGATAGATAGATAGATAGATAGATAGAAACGCCCAAAGTGCATGAGGTTCGCTAAGAAATGTTTAGCATTCAATAAAATATTTTAGCCATGAAACGCTGCCACCTTCAGAATAATTAATATTATGCACTAAAACGGGAACGAACAGCGCTGGACAGTGAAAAAAGAACAGACGAGGGTGCTGTCGCCCTCGTCTATCTTTTGTCCGTCCCGTGTCCATCGCTCTTTGTTCCCGCCTTAACCATGTGTTAACCAGCCCACTTAGGTGCTCTCCTGAAATATTTTGCGCTAATTGCTCAAAGCAATAACTTTGCATCTTGCATGACACAGCTTCACATCTGCACTTCGATGGGTGCTATAGTTGTTCCCTTTATAGCGAATCAGTCACACGCAATTGACCAGGCTCAATTTTTGAATCGGCTTAATGCCTTTCCTACCTGAATTAAATTTCTTTCCTTAAAAAAACTTATAACGTCATAGCTTATTTTTCGGCATTGTACATAAGGACCCTTGTTTTTGTGCTAGTTTCTTTTTCGCTGTTCTCCCTACTTTTACACTACCAATCCTCCATCTGTCATTTACTGATTTTACTTGCGCAGGCGTTCATCTTTATCAAGCTTTCTCTAAGCCTAGGGCTTCAGGAGAGCTAGTTCCCAACACGCACATGGGTGGACATTTTTACAGTTACTTAAAAGGTGGTCCGTCATTTCCATATCTCTCTCACAACCAGTGCATGTGACGCCTACTTAATGGATCTCACTTTATGACTGCATATTCAAAGGCAAGATTACCTCACCTCAGACATTGCGCTAGCTTATCGCATGCTTCCCTCCTTACTTCGTCCTTATTCTTGCGATAGTTACTCAGAGCTTTTCATTTTTAGTATTTGCTATCCATTAAATGATCTCCACCTCCCTGACATTGCACCTAACACTTATCGTGCATAAAGTTTAATGCATGCTCTCAACATCACGAAATTTTGTCCTGGAATTTATCACTTGACTACAGGTATGATCCTTTTAGCAGCATGATCTTTTTCAACAGCAAAGGAGTTCGCTAAAATACAACCTTGTATACTTAAAATGGGGATGACTAATTCCGTACCTCGTTTATTAAAGTTAACCGTTTCAATTTCCTTACGCTTGTTCTTTGTGTTGTGCTTGCCTCAAGGTTTGCAGTCGTTATGAATATGATATATTTAAAGAGTTGAATAGCCAATCACCTGGTTATGACACTGCAGCTTAAGTATTGCACCCACTATCATTGCCATAGTAGCATTTGGTACAGTAGAGGTTTGTAGACTGTAACGAGATGTACAGCTCACGAATGTTGGTGGAGCTAGTGATTCGACAAGGGGACTCGTCTTTATAGGGGCAATGAATCGCATCAAGGTTGCTGTCACAACTTAGACACATCAATTTGTTGAAACATTGCCTCCAACAACACTCTTTGTTCAATGATTTGACATTCATTCAAGCAGCCATCTTCAGCTCAACTTCTGTCGCGTTAAGATGTACAGGATATACAACTGTCAAGTTGTGTTCTAATAGTATTCAATAGCTATTGACAGCAAGCCTTGCTTCTCAATTTAATGTTCACCCTTTACGTTTACGCTTTTTTGTCATCTTCAGCCTTATTATATGTCCACTGCAGCAGTAGCCCTTCGCAGTGGTGCACAATTTGCCTCGTCTTGTGGGAGCTGATTCCATTTTATACATGCGCAATTCTTCATTACTTCACCCATGCGACTCTCGGTCTTCTCGCAGCATTAACTAGTTTCAAGAAATGTAACTGTTAATACTTTTGCTGCGGCATCATGGTAAAATTGAATAGAATCGGTTATGCAAGTACATAAATTCTCTTGCAGTTAGAATGTAACCCTGAATTCTTGTGTACTGTAGCAATAAGTCTTCGTGAAATCATGCTGATTGTTCTGCATATGATCAGAACGAGTGCACAAATATCTGCAAAGTACCGTCTCTGCTTTTTTTTATTTCTGAAACAGTGATGCTAATTGAGGTCATGTACACATCCACCATGGCAATGTTTAAATCTGCATAAATTCTGAACATTGCTGTTGCTCCAGGTGTTTTCTTTCACTTCCTTTTCAGACGTACAGAAAGGAGCGAAGTGGGGCTGTGCATGGGCCGTGCACAGTTGCATAAGCGGCTTGCAACACCTTTGACAATTATGTTCCTGAATACATATGTGAAAGTACATTTCAAGAAGCATGAAGTAGTGTGCTTCTTTGTTTATTTGGCATGAGACAGCAGGTATGCTTCACTCATCTGCAAGTTCACACAGTACAGTGCATATACACATGACATACTACGCCCACATCTACCAGCTCGTGATGTGTAGCTTGATTGTAAAATGTTTACTTTGACCTGACACAACGATTATTAACAAAATGACATGAAAGTATTGCCACATATGCAGGCGACATTTTCAGTATACGCTGGCGACAAAAATGTGGAGTTAGACCGGTCCACTATTCGCACATTTCCTTGTAAACATTTGGTAGGAGGCCGGTGTTGTTGTTGCAAGCCAATGCGCCGCAACGAATGAACCATGATTCCCTGATTTTTCTTTTCCTCCCACCTTTGTACACGAGGCAGCGTCGTCGAATTGATTAGGTCGAAAATATGCCTTGTCATTCAGCAGCGTTCAACAAGCTCCGTTTAGAACACTTTGCATGGGTTGCTTCGCAACATCCTTTTTATGTTCTTCAAGCTTCGATGACCTTCCACCCGTTTCGCCTATGCAAGTCGTGTCGCAATCTCAACATTGTACTTTGTAGATGACCCCGGTCTAATCTTCGGCGGTGTTTGGGTATACCTCGGGACATGTGTTCACAAAGCTCAAAGACTTCACACCTGCGGATGTTTAGAGCAGGGTCATCTACAGAGTACGATGCGGGGATCACGGCACCACTTACATCGGCGAAACAGACAGGAATATGCCAAAGACGTCCAAAGAACACAAAGTGAGGTTGTTGCTAAAGCCACTCATGCAGCGTATTTTAAGACAGCTTGTTAAACACTGCTAGACGACAGGTAATAGCTTCGACCTAAACAATTCGAGGATGCTGGCTCAAGAACGAAGGCGGGGGGAAAGAAAACTATTGGAATTATGGTTCATACGTCACGAAGCATCTGCTTGAAACAACAACCACATGATCATACCGAACGTTTACGAGGAGGTATGTGGCTGGTGGACTGGTCGACCTCCGCTCACTTGTTGCCATTGTATACTGAGACTGCCACCTGAATAGGTGGCAGAGCGTCTATGTGACTTTGTTAATAAACACAAAGGATTTTCGTATTTTGCCAACAGATTTTATGTGCAGCTGTGGTACGAAACAGTTATTTTGCAATAAGGCAAATGCGCCGTAACATATTGGACAATACGGGCAGACCGTTCTGCGGAATCTTAACGTAAGAAGTACGTAAGAAGACTTTCTTTGAAAGAAATTGTTCTTTCTGGTCACCGAATAGTGTTCATCATTCACACGAAGTGACGGAGTGCTTTGTCTTATCTGTGCTAACCAAGGACTTCGTAAGAAGACTCCTTTTTACAGAAATTGTTTCTTAGCATCACGGAAAAGTGCTCGGCAGCGCTGTACCTTCTGCTTTATCCGTGAACGGAGGCCAGATTTTTTTGCAGTGTATTGCGATGAATTAAGTGATTCAATATGATCAAGTTAGCGCAGAATGCATGGTATTTGGTATGTCGAAGCGCTTAACGTGCATACGCATGTGAAAGATACATGCTCTCTTGTATAGAGGTCGCTCATTCGCCACTTTATTTAAGCATGCTGTTGTATTTCGAGATCTCATGCATCGCATAACGCTAACGGAATTGAGACCGGTCATAAAATGTCGCATGGTTCATTTCCTGCCGCTAGGAGATGGTTTTGTATTCTCGCTCTGTCTTTTTTTAAGAGCTTGATCCCGACCGCGGCGGTCGCATTTCGATGGAGGCAAAAATGGCTGAGGCCTGCGTACTTTGATTCAGGTGCACGTTAAAGAATCTCAGGTGGTCGAAATTTCCGGACCCCTCAATTCCGGCGTCCCTTATATAGGGATCTTGTTCTGGAATGTTAAACCCCAATAATTATTAATTTATTTTTTTATTCAAGGATCACTTTTCTTTCGCAATACAGCTGTGCATACTCGAGGAATTAGGCAACTCGTTTTATGCAGTGGCTCTGCTTGAAGCGAATATTTGTTGACTTCGTAGCTCCGAAATGTACACGTTCGTAACTTAATGACCGCTGGCCTCGTTGCGCAGTATTTCATGTCCATTCCCACTAACTGAATTTTAAAAAATCTACTTCTGCCTTTCAGCCTTTGCCTTGTCTACCATTGTGCGTCGTTTACATTTCTTGGGCACACAATTTGTGTATCGTTTTGGAAAATAATTTACAGCTGTTGAGAGATGTCCTTCTCATATAGCTGACGAAGGACCTAAAAAAAAGGAAATGATTATGAGAAGTAAACCTGTGGATGAATGTTCTGACCAAATGAAGGCAAATAATACAGTGAACTTCGATCATAGACACCGGATTTCCCTTTCCTAAGTTCAAATAAGATGGTGCAATTTACAAACTGACGGGGAATCGCAGTACTCATGCACACTCACATGCAAATGCGTGAGGTATAAACATTGACTTCAGCGGCGGAACTGCGTGCCATGTGCGACGGCTGTGCGAGCATTCGCCCGCGCACGTGCGCTTTGAAATTGTTTGTTTGTGCAATCTGAAATTCAAATGGCACTGAGCAAACCACACTCGGCATATCGGCACCAAAACGCACTCAGGAACAGGATGCTGACAGCGTACATTTCCGTTTATCAATCGTATGTGAAATGCCGATATCTCCCACAACACTGGTCAGCTGGCTCGCAGATGCCTTTTGCCTATTGCAAGCGCACTAGCGGAGCGCCAAGTTTGACATTTTCGTCGATATTTGAATCTTCGGAAAGCACTCATGGAATCAGCGTTCATGATGCCGATTACTTTTTCCTTAATAATGCTGAGAAAAACATTTGTCGACGTAAGGGCTCATCTATCCCAGAATGGGAGATGTGCATAACAACCACAGCAAGAATAACAGCAATACAGTTACAATTGTCAACTCACACAACACGAAAAACGGGCTGGCTCATATGAGCGAACATAATTGCGTACAGTGCGTTTGTGAGATCTGCACAAAAACTTGATCCTGACAACTTCCTTGATGGCGTCTTAATTGATCGGCGCAGCGTCGAATGACACCAAGCACGCTTCCGATGGCCAGGTTTCATAGCTTTCATTGCTGTATAGCACCGTGGCTATCTCTTTCCGATTTCTTACGATCATTGAAACCTCTATTTCATTATTGTACGACGGCGTATAAGCCTATAACGACTTTGGTTCTCTGGGCTTCTTATGCGCTTCTTGGCTAATAAAGCTCAAAATATCTCTTAGTTATCTCAACTGCTGACCGATTAATACTCCCACCTGCTTTCCATAAAGAAAGGGTGTAAAAGCTGGATGCCTCCTATGGGCATTTACTTGAATTATGGTGACATTCCATAAGAGTGTTGGCGTCGATTACGGACTTTACCACAGACACCCGCCCCATGGTGTTAGAAATTTTCCTCCAGTGAGCTTTTGTCCTCAAGGACTCACCTAGCGCCTGCTTAACAAGGCGCTGTGTTTTTGTTTTCTCATAAAGATTTTGTTGTTCGCATGAAATTTTTGCCGCATTTTGTAGGCCTTTATGGCCTTTTTGGTGTCTATTCATCATATAACTTCCACTTTTACGAGTATGATCAACGTATATTAAAAAGCTACGTAGTTAAAAAGGCTAGGATGAAGAAACTACATACTGAGTGTATATTTAGTTGGGCAAAACGTAGAGTGCTGCCGCAGTGCAAGCACGTTCCGCTGTCAACTTCTTCATGGTGTTTCCGTGCCATCTAGGCAGATGACATCACCCGCCGGCGGTAGAACCACCATCCCGGTGCAATCAGTTCCCGAGTAGAGAGTGTAATGAGCAGCAAGGAGGGGTTGTGGCCTTGTTCAGCGGCTATACGGACGAAGTCTGTAAGGGAGGCAACAAATACTTCAGGTACATCTTCCACCGCGTGAGGGTATCGAGTGGGCTCTGAAACAAGTAGTCGGCGTTCCGGGGAAATCGTCCAGGTTCATAATTTACAGAAACAATATATCCTTCAGAGTTTAGCGCCCACCGGCTGAACTGTCCCGTGTGGGCCTTGAGCGAGGAAAAGCCGGCAAGGTGTATGGCAGTCTCTAATGACGGAGAAGTGCTTACCAGACAGGAACGGTCGGAATTCAGCGATGGCTCAGTGGAACGACTCGCGTTCTTTGAGGTAATTATGCGCCGACGGCGACAGAAGGCGGCTTCCGTACGCCACTACGATTTGCAGGCCCAGCATGTACGCCCTGGCTAAGGCATCAGTATGATCTCCGCAGTGGCCGACGGGTCGAAGTGTGGTAAAACAGGTGAATGCGTTATGATGGCGACTAGCGGTTATAACGCGATTGCTTGTTCACGACCTGAGGTGAAAGTGACGTCTTTTTTGAGCAGACAAGTGAGAGGATGTGCTATTTCCGCGAAGTTCTGCGAGAAATTGCGGAAGTAGGAGCACAGTCCAAGAAATCTGCGGGTTGCGTAGAAGTCCCAAATTTCACGGATTTTGTCAGGTTGTGTTTGCGCACCTGCAGCGCCTACAAGGTAGCCGATCTATCTGTAGCGTTATCTGTAGGCCCATTTTGACGAGTTGAGTAGAACCTAGCTGGTTGGAAAACATAAAAAACGATGCAGTTGTCCCAGCACGGGTTGAATTAACTTTTATGTAGGTTAGTACGTGTGTTTGTATGTATGCATGTTATATACACACATGCGAAATTGAAAACTTTCGGGGGTAGGGGGAAGTTCTTTCCCCAGACTCTCCCTGGCTACGCAAGTGATGAACTAGCGAAACCTGCGCAAGAGGACGTAGCAGCCGTGTTGGGAAGTCAGTTGAAGTAACGAATAATGCGGCCTTCTCTTTGCCTTATATGCAGAAATGAGGCGCAGTACAAAACAGGGACAAAAGAAGAGAATGACGGCAGAGGCTCACCTGAAAGTTTATTGAAGAGGCAACCCATATATAACTTGCACATTAAATTTTAATACACGTGGTACGGTTCCTCTTCCGTAAGTACAGAAAGACTTTCCACATTAAATTTGTGAAGGCACATGCGTCACAACGAAAAAATGGGGGGAAAGTCATAAAAATTGCGGAGGCGGGGTGAGAGCTAAAAAAATTGCCGAAGCTTGCACCAAGCCGCAGAAGTCTTCAAACAGCGAAACTGCACGATTCTGAAGGCTAATATTGTTCCTTCTAGGTTGTTTCCAGGCCTTAGCTCGGTGATGCAGGTTATTTCTAGGTTGCTTCTACGACGTTGCTAGGTTTAGCTAGGTGATGCTAGGTTGTTTCTCCGTTGATTCTCAGCGCAGAGAGCTTCGGCTTAAACCACAGGCAGTCAAAGACACAAGGATGTCCAAACTCCCGAGACAGAACCTCTCGCTGAAACCAAGCGTTCGCACCTCTCATAGATCTACGGGCACGTCCTCGCTGGTACAGGCCTTCCATCGCTTCGGGGCATTTTCGCAGCCGTCATTGCGTTTCCTGTTACCTAGTATGATCTCGCTGTACTTACTCGGAGTCTGCAGCTCACCGCCGTCGCTTCGGAGCAATTTGTTGGGCTAACTGTTGCCTTCACCATTTTTATAGTACCATTGGTGAGTAGTGGGGATTTACCCAATTTTTGTGGCACATGCCCGTTTATTATGATGATAGCTTGGTGATAGGCGGCACTAACATTGCCAGTTTAGGTTAGTCTGTTAACGTTGGACCGCACAGTGGCACATATTTGTTTGTTTGTTTGCCCTGAGGAGACTGGCACATACCCACGTGGCACATATCCGTTTGTTAACAATAGGTTTCTTCTTCATTTTTAGTGAACTAGTGGTTAGTGGTGGGATTTATTAAATTTCTGTGGCCCATACCCGTTTACCATGATGATAGTTTCGTGATACAAGGTGAAAGGAACGATTTGCCAAACATCATCGCTGTTAAAAAGTTAGCGCAGCGTCTTAATCCAATAAGAGTATTTATTCTGTGGTAAGGCAATTGACAAGTAGCTGACACATCGATCCCCGAATCTCTTATTTTGGAAAACTTTGATTAATTCACTAGTGGTATTGGTTCTATTACGATGCCCAGACAGTATGGTTGCGTCGACGAAAAAGGGCGAGCAGCCGCATGTGGTGCAATGCAGCCCCAAGTGGGCATCTTGCTTCACGCTACCACTCATTTGTGCTCCCGCAAAGGAATGTTTATGCATCGGTCAATTTGGCCCAAGTATACATGGCCACATGATAGCGGCAACAGGTACACGACGCAGGCTGCGCATGGAACAAAGGACGAGCTGCCTTCAAAATGACACCTCTTATTTTCTAGGCACTTGGCTTTGGCTGCTGTCTTTCTGTCTATCTTGCAACATACATTGTTAAGTATGACTGGAGCTGAAAAAAAAGCACTTTCACATCGAAACGAATGGCAACATTTTAACACAAAAGTGTTTTATGCCAGGGTCCACCAAAACATCACTGACGTATATCCGTAACGGATATGACGTTTTAACATGTACACTAACAGATGTCAAACAAAAAAAGTACAACAAAAAGTTTCGGCGCTGGGAATCGAACCCACGACCCCTCGCTCCACAGCGCGCGGCGCTAAAAGACCCGTCCACAAGCGTACGGTAAATCAATTCCACCATAATTTATGTATGTCTTGCAGTCCGTCGTCTGAGCATAAGCTAAAAATGCTCACCTATACGATATGTTCCGGGGCTTTGCGCGCCCTAACGACGATATGAATATAAGGCACGCCGGAGGGGAAAGCTCCGGAAAATACAACTATCTTTGGTTCTTAAAAAAGACGAAAAAGCGGCCGCAAGTTGTGATTAGATCATGCTAAAAAGGAAACGATAATAAATTATAACGACAAGTTCAAGCATCCCTCTTGCAATGTGAGTAAAACTATTTATTCGACTGCGCTTTAGAGTCACCAAAACGTGCCAGGCCTGCGCTGAAACCGCAGCACAGTCACAGTGAAAGCTGTAAGAGCGGCGTTTCTACAGTCCGTTGTAAGCTCTCTTGGGGCTACTAATACAAGTACACTAACAAGGTACACACTAAGCCATATATCACAATTTTTGTGAAGTTGGGAAGCACCTACTAAGCCATTATTCGTCGTTCTGCGAAGAAGCGAGGCACCAGCTACATGTGCGTAAGGCATTATGTGCACTTTGTTGACGCGACGACTGATGACGATGAAGAATTATGGCTCAGTCCTTTGTAACGGGTTGGAAGCTTTAAACCGCCCACCAGTAATGCAATTTGCACTGGGTGACGCCCAGTCCCTATTTCCCTCTCCCGACATGCTGTATAACATACGTTGACGTGGGAGAGAGAGGGGGGGGGGCGAAGAACTTTACTGAGACCCCGAGGAAATGCATCATGCGCTTATGGGCTTCCTCGGCAACCAATACAAGTGCACTTGCGAGGAACCCACTGCGCCATAAATCATTGTAATTTTTGAGAAGTAGGGAAGCAGGCACTATGCCATTTTTCGTCATTCTACGGAGAGCGGTGGTAACTGCTCAACGCATGTAAGGCATTATGCGCACTTTGTTGATGTTGTGCCTGATGACGATGTAGAATTATGGCGGATCCCTTTGTAATGGGTTGGAAGCATTCAACAACCTCCTCGTTGCGCAATTCGCATTGTGTGACGGCTGGTTACAGAATTCGCGTTGTGCGACGCTTGGTGCTTGTTTTACTCTTCTACCATGCTATATTGCATGTGTTAATGTGGTTCCTTCCCGACATGAAGCTTGTATAGGACCTTTTACAAAGCAGTTTCCAGCACCGGCATGGCTCAGAGGTTGAATACTGGGCTCCCACGCAGAGGGCCCAGGTTCGGACCTCGTTCCATTCTGGAATTATTTTCTTATTTTGTTTTTTTTTTCTTATTTCTAGCGGCAGTGGTTACGGACACCGGCGGTCGCGGCGGACAACTACGGCGCCGAAAACGGCCGCTGAAATGATCTCATAACAGCTTTCGCTGTAAAACCGGTGTTAGAGACATTAATGAGAACTAATAGACAATAATGCCTTCATATTTAAATCCTAATTACTACAAATAACACCCCCTATACTTTCCTTGGCATTATTGTCTGTTCTCATTAATATTGTGCTTAACAAAAAAACGGGCTCTTAAAATTCACCTTCTTTCCTTCAAGAACTGGTGTGTAGCACAGCCCAGCGAAAGAGCCTTGACGCCACACTGGAGTTGTTGCGGTAGCTATACACAGCCTGATGCTTTTATGCACAGCATATTAAATGCGAAGCATTTCTTAGTGAACTTCTGCGACTTTGAGCGTATCTATCTATCTGTCTTCCTATACATGAATATCTAGCCGCCTACGACTTTGTGCTTTCCTGGTCGTTTCGTTAATGGAATGTATATCGAACTGGTATGGCATAACATGACTGCATGGCGAACATGAATGACAGGTCATAACATGAAAACCACGACACGCATGTTATGAACTGCATGATTTATATGCCATCGTGTTGGTGCTCTTGCGGCCGTTTCGTCAATTTGATATCAACACCAAAATCAGTACCGTCGTGCAACACCAAAATCAGTATGGCGCGACTAGAGAGTATAATAAACATAAATGACAGGTAATGTCGTGCAAACCACGAGACGCATGTCATGTGCAGCATGATTTGCATGACATGGTCTGGGGGAGCTCGCGTCCGTTTAATAAGATGAATACATGCGAAAATTGGTACGACGAGCCATTTCTGCATGGCGAACATAAACGACAGCTGGTAACATGAAAATCATGACATGCATGTTATGTACGCCATGGCACACATGTACCGCTCATGGTCTGCTGCGGCAGTTCGGCTATCTTGACATGTACCAAATATTGTATTGCATGATATGACCGTATTAACATCATAAATCACAGGTGGTAACATGAAAATCGTTGCATGCATGTCAGGTACAGCATGATTTACATGCCACGATCATGGTGCGCTCGCGGCCGTTTTGCTAGCTTGATAGGCACCAAAATTGGTATTTCGGACAACTGGTCTTAGAGACAGATTCTAAGTAGTGCCATATTCTCGTTTCCTTTTTTGCCCTCTCTTTTTCTTTTAACACCAAAGTGTTTTATGCCGGGGTCCACCAAGTACTTCCGTTACCGGATGTGACGTTCGTAAAATGGACGCCAACGGGTGTGAAGGAAAAAAAACAAGAAAAAGATCCGCCTCTGGGACTCGATCCCACGACGCTGCGGCCGCGACGGTAAGCGCCCGATGCTATACTAAGCTAGCTTGGCAGATGCTGTACACCACACGAACGCGCCTTATATTTTTCACACATTCTCTCTCGCGCGGTGTTCTCTGTTGGCGGTGTAGAGAGGCGGGGCGGAGCGGGGGTGGGCCCGCCGTCTGTGAGAGATGAAACGAAGTAATGCGTCACGATCGACACTTACTAGCGCTTACTCCAAGATGGCGTGCGATATCGGAGGTCATGGTTAAAGCGTCTCGATACCAGCGAGGGACAGACACTGACCGCGCTGGCGTCGCCGATTTCTCCACCGCCGACTACTTCGATTGCGAGAGCACCGACTAACAAAACTGCTGCAATACGCGTACAAAAAGGGCACGATTTCGACGCGCGAATGTCGTGCCTTGGTGGAGCGAGACAGAGGCCAGCCGGGCGCACGCGTTTGAGGCTCAAGATAAGAGCCTCAAAGAACTAGGCGTTAACATGGGTGCATCTACGCCAATCGGTTCCATAGCTGCCAAACGCGAATAGACATTGCAAATGCTCTCATATATCATTACAGAATAAGCACTACTTCTGTGTCGATACGTTTCACTTTCGTGTTATACCGATTCCTATGACGGAGGGATCAGCCATGTTTTTTTTTCCTTTTCTTGCTCTCATTTTTAACACAAAAGTGTTTGATGGCGGGGTCCACCAAGACGTCAGTGACGTATTTCCGTCACGGAAATTACGTCGAAAAAATATACACGATCAGATGGATGGATGAATAAACTTTATTTCGGTCCCTCGGAACGCGCCCTAGCACGTTGCGGGCCGCTCCCACGTCGGAACAGAAAGACCAAGTCTCTCTGCTGCGTCGCGGGCCCGTTGGACTGCCCATAGTTGTGCTTCGAGTCCGGAGCTTGTAATAGCTTCTTCCCATTTTGACGGCGTGATGACTTCGCCGCCGTGTAACGCGGGGCACCGCCAGAACATATGTTCGAGATTAGCGATATCTGCGCATAATGAACATGCATTACTTGGCTGTATTTCAGGATAGATCTCGTGCAATAGCGCGGGGTTAGGGTACGCCCCGACTTGAAGTAGCCTGAGTGTCAGAGCCTGTGGTCTGCTTAATTTTCTGTGTGGTGGAGGGTACTGTCTCCGCCCCAGGTAAAAATGTTTGGTAATTTCGTTATACGAGGTGGACGGGTCCCGATTCTCCAAAACCTCAGCGCGCCCTCCGGTAGCTACGCGGTCTACTAGTCCTCGCGCAGCTATGTGGGCCGACTCATTGAGATTGGGCGGGGCTCCCTTGATCTGTCCCATGTGAGCTGGGAACCAGACGAGTGTGTGTGGCTCGATGTTCTTGTCCCGGAGGATCCGCAAGGCCGGTTCCGAGATGGTGCCCTTGGCAAATTCTCTAATCGCTGATCTCGAGTCGCTGTAAATTGTGGACCTCTTGTTGTCCAGCAAGGCTAACGCAATCGCAGCTTGCTCCGCTATTTCGGCTGCTGTCGTCCGGACCGTTGTCGAGTTCGTGATTATCCCCTCGTGGTTGATGCTCACTGCCACATACGGCTTCCCCTCGGGATACCGGGCCGCGGACGTCTTCCCCTCGGGACACATACGCCTTCCCCTCGGGATACCGGGATCGTGTCCAAGGCTCTTTTAGAAAGGGCTCACGATCAGGCCGGGGACACGATCAGATGGCAAAGAAAAAAAGCCGGCAGATCCCACGCATTGTGGGAATCGATGTAATGCGAAGCAGCCAGCAAAGAGCTGCATACATCGTCTTGTATGCCATTGAGGAAAATGAGTGTCATGGTTTTCATGTTAACTCGTGTTAATTATGTTCGTCACACAGTCACGTCGCAAGATACCAATTTCGGTGTATATCAAGCTAGCCAAACGGCCGCCAGCGCGCCATGAGCGTGGCACGTAAGTCACCCTGTACATGACATGCGTGTCATGATTTTCATGTCAACTCCTGTTATTTATATTCGTCCCACAGTCACGTCGCGCAAGACCAATTCCGGGGTAGATCAAGCTAGCGAAACGGCCGCCAGCGCGCCATGAGCGTGGCACGTAAGTCATGCTGTACATGACATGCGTGTCATGATTTTCATGTTAACTCGTGTTATGTTCGTCACACAGCCACGTCGCAAGATACCAATTTTGGTGTATACCAAGCTAGCGAAACGGCCGCCAGCGCGCCATGAGCGTGGCACGTAAATCATGCCGTACATGACATGCGTGTCATGATTTTCATGTTAACTCCTGTTATTTATATTCGTCACACAGTCACGTCGCAAGATACCAATTTCGGTGTATATCAAGCTAGCGAAACGGCCGCCAGCGCGCCATGAGCGTGGCTCGTAAGTCACCCTGTACATGACATGCGTGTCATGATTTTCATGTCAACTCCTGTTATTTATATTCGTCCCACAGTCACGTCGCGCAAGACCAATTCCGGGGTAGATCAAGCTAGCGAAACGGCCGCCAGCGCGCCATGAGCGTGGCACGTAAGTCATGCTGTACATGACATGCGTGTCATGATTTTCATGTTAACTCGTGTTATCATGTTCGTCACACAGTCACGTCGCAAGATACCAATTTTGGTGTATACCAAGCTAGCGAAACGGCCGCCAGCGCGCCATGAGCGTGGCACGTAAATCATGCCGTACATGACATGCGTGTCATGATTTTCATGTTAACTCCTGTTATTTATATTCGTCACACAGTCACGTCACAAGATACCAATTTTGGTGTATATCAAGCTAGCGAAACGGCCGCCAGTGCGCCATGAGCGTGGCACGTAAGTCATGCTGTACATGACATGCGTGTCATGATTTTCATGTTAACTCGTGTTATCCTGTTCGTCACACAGTCACGTCGCGCAATACCAATTTCGGGGTAGACCAAGCTAGCGAAACGGCCGCCAGTGCTCCATGAGCGTGGCACGTAAGTCATGCTGTACATGACATGCGTGTCATGATTTTTATGTTAACTCGTGTTATTTATAGTCGTTACACAGTCACGTCACAAGATACCAATTTTTGTGTATATCAAGCTAGCGAAACGGCCGCCAGCGCACCATGAGCCTGGCACGTAAGTCATGCTGTACATGACATGCGTGTCATGATTTTCATGTTAACTCGTGTTATTTATATTCGTCACATAGTCACGTCACAAGATACCAATTTTTGTGTATATCAATCTAGCGAAACGGCCGCCAGCGCACCATGAGCGTAGCATGTAAATCATGCTGTACATGACATGCGTGTCATGATTTTCATGTTATGACTTGTCATTTATGTTCGTCATACAGTCATGTTACGCCATACAAATTTTGGTGCACATTTGATTAACCAAGCGACCAGGAGAGCACAAAGTCGTAGGCGGCTAGATAGATAGATAGATAGATAGATAGATACGTTCAAAGTCGCAGAAGTTCGCTAAGAAATGCTTCGCATTTAAAAAACGTAGCGTCAACGGGCATCGAACCCACGACCGCTCGGTCCGCAACAACAGATGCCGGGCACGCTATCCACTGCGCCACGGTCGCTTTTTTCTTTCTTTCATGGTATTTATCACACTTAGTATTACAGTGCGCAATAAGAGCACAAATAAAGCAAGCAAAAGTACAATCACATAGCGACAATAAGCGATCAAGCGTTACTAAGTGCACACTCGATGGCTAACACAACGTGCAGTAGAACGGTGAGAGTTCTTCACATCGTGTTATACTGGAAAGGTGGTGTGGCCGAGCACCTCACCAAGAGGGGGGTACCAGTCCGGTCTAAAGTCCAGGTCGTCATAAATGTCCTTTAGCTGAATAGTCATGCGAATGAAGTGCATGCTTGAAGAAATGGTGGGTTCTGCGTTACGGTCCTGCATACGTGTCTTCCATAAGCTATGCATACCCATGAGGAAAAACATATCATATGGCACTTCATCAAGCGATGTTGGTATAGTCACAGACTCTGGAGGCTTTACAAACGCGCCTTTTATATCTACCACTCTCCAGGTCGGCGGGTTGGTGTTGACCTCTGTGAGTGGTGAGATAAAGTAATTCGTCATTGCTGCGGCCTCCGCGACTAGCACCTGCAACGCGTTGCGCGTCCGTCCCGTTCGGCGCGTTTTCAATACAAGTTGAATTTTGTCAATGCCTCAACACACCGCGAGGTGGCGATCTTTGCCCAAGCGTAGTAAAAGTATCGGCCTCGCTCATAGCATCACGCTAATGCAAACCAAAAATAGCTCTGCGACGCGCGCCTGCCTCACCTGGCTGTAACACCACGTTCCACGCTGACGCGCTCGCCCCGAGAAAAATCGCGCCCGTTCTCCTCTAGTCCGGCCGTGGTGTTCAATCGCATTTTAACATGCCGCGGCATTGCGACCAAGTTCTGCGTCCAATATGCGACGCTCTACTGGCTATCACACCGTGTTCTCTGATTACGCTTTCAACGTTAGCTACTACCGCTACCACAAGGGTTTGTTTAATCATTTAACATGGACGTTAGTCGTAGGGATGAAGATGAACCACCAATCATCAAAATGGGTGCATACATGTTAAATGGTGCCATTAGCTGCCAGACATCAATATACATTGTGCAAACTCTCTTATATCAATGTACAGTAAGCATTCAGGTACTTCTGTAAGGGCAGGCTTTACTTTCGTGTTATTCCGATTCCTATGACGGAGGGATCAACCATGTTTTTTTGTAAATCTCTCTTCTATCATCTTTTATCCCCCTTACCCCTTCCCCCAGCACAGAGTAGCCAGCCGGTCCAAGAACTGACTAACCTCCCTGTCTTTTCCGCTTGTTTCTTCCTTCCTTCCTTCCTTCGTGACGTAATTGTATGACGAACGGAAACGACAGGTGGAAACATGAAAATCGTGACATGAATGTCGTTTACAGTATGATTTGTATGCCATGAGCATGGTGCGCTCGCGGCTCTTTCGCTAGCTCAATATACACCAAAAATTGGTATTGCATCGCGTGTCTGTACGACGAACATAAATTACAAGTGGTTACATGACAATCATGACATGCATGTCGTGTAGGGCATGATTTACATGTTAAGCTCATGGCCCGCTCGCGACCGTTGCGCTATCTTGACTTAAAGCAACATTGGTATTGCGTGACGTGACTGTGTGACAAACATAAATGACAATTGGTAACATGAAAATCATGATATGCATGTCGTGTAGGGCTTGATTTACAAGCCACGGCGCTCATGGTCTGCTCGCGGTGTTTCGCTAGCTTGACATGCAGCAATATTGGTATTGCGCGACGCGACTGCATCATGAACACTAATGGCCGGTAGTGATATGACCATCATGACATGCATTTCATGTATAGCATAATTTACACGCCACGCTCATGGTGCGACAGCGGCCGTTTCCCTAGCCTAATATGCACCAACTTATTGCGCGTCGTGACTGTATGACGAACATAAATGACAGGTCCTAACACGCAAATCGTAACATGCATGTCATATGTACGACATGATTTACATGACACTGTCTTGGTGCGCTTCCAGCCGTTTTGCTAACTTAATATACGCCAACTTAATCAGTATTGCATGACATGAGTGCTTCACGAACATATATGAGAGGTCATGCATTGTGTATACCAGAATTTACGTTTCATTATATAAAAGACAGCACATACGTGCATGCATGACAAACATGGGATCATGTCATGACACGAATGACTTCATTTTCCTTTCCTGAAAGAGAAACAAGGCGATGTATATAGCTCTCTGCTCGCTGCTTTGCATTACATCGATTCCCATAGTGCGTGGGTTCTGCCGGATTTTTTAGTCCTGAAAATCCGAGTATATATATTATCATCCATGCCCGCTCTATTCTGTGCTACTTATGAAGTAAAAAGAGTTGACGCGGAGAAGCATTGCTGCCTTCGCGGTAAATATAGCGAACCATGTCTAGCCGCGGCGCATGCGCACCGATTGCACGCGTGCCCTGTCAACCTTAGCGCACAAACACGAACCGCTGTCGCGCTCAGCTCCAGCTGTTTGCAGTATGCGTTATGTGAATAACAATGCTTGTATGCTGATTATACAAGGTACTAGTCGAGTAAAACCAGACAACTGAACAACCTATAAACATCACAAACCCTGTAAGAAATCTACTCTGCTCATTCATTTGGTTGAATTCGATATATTCGCCGTGTACTTTCTCTGAGGGCGCCAAGTGAATGCAGTCATGCGACTTTCCTATAATGGAGGTTTCCACAATTCTTCTCACGAATTTACGGAAAGCGTATTTGAGAGTGAAATGTTTGCTTACCGGAAAGGTCAAGAGTACTTTGTGTATCTTGTCTTCAAATTCTGGAAGGTCAGTATGTACTTTGCGCAACACACACTCCGGAACCCTGTGTATCAAACAAACGTGGTTATGCTTGCGTGCGCGCAATAAACGGTCTCTCGCGCTGACTTTTGGCAGTGACGTTCGGTCTTTTTTCGACTTCACAGCTAAGATCCGCATTCGGTAGAAGGTTATGTCACTACAGTTTTCCTCTATATACGCAACCGTTTGGCTTCCCGCAAGTATACCTGGAGTGACCATCTGCCTGCCAAGTGCAAGTTCGTGTTCTATGAGTGTGTCCATGACACTAACACGGGATCGCAAACTCAGCCCCGAAACGAGTTCAGAGCGGATCTAGTTTCATAATGGTAAAATTGCAATGTGCCAAGCAGTATACACAATTGAGCGAGTTATTGGCCAACGGAATCGGCTAGGGACAGTTGACGGAGTTGCATAAAACGCTGGGAGAAGTAATGAGAAGCTATCGATGAGTGATGTTGAAATCCACATGTTCGCTTCTTTCAGGTCAGCAACAGCTAGAACAAGTGTCGCACAAACCAGTGCAACTGACAGCAAGTAGAAGGCAAGGCTACACTCTAAGATAATGTCCACTGCAGAGGTTAAGACAAACTTGCCATGCTGATAATAAAATGCTTCATACTGCTTTTCGAGGACTGCAGAAAAGTCTGCAACATTTCCAGAGTCATCGTACATTGACCGTAACTGATCATTGACCATTAGCGAGCTTGGTGAACATGTTGCCGCCATAAGGTTCAAACATCCATCGTAATGAGACGTTGCATAACTGCAATGCAGCGAATACTAACGAACCACGGCTTGGTTCGCAGGCGGCATTGTTTTCTACGGCGCTTTGGCAACCGACATATGTGGCGTTTTTTTTTCGAAATAGGCTAAATCCAGAAACCGAAACTAGCTCAAATATTGCTCCATTGGCACGTACATTCTCTCAACTTTCCTCTAAAAGAGAGATCGGAACTAAATGAGTCAAATACCAACAGCTACGTGTGCTCACAGATCTCGTTTCAAAACGAAATTGAGCTAGATCCATGCTCTGTATGGATCGAAATGAGTCAAATCCCGTATGCCAATAGTAGAGCGCTTCGGCGATCACGTGATTCGGCGAACGCGGAAACCTCCGTGTGATATCCCGCCTAGCCTGACTACTCTGCCTGTTTTCTGGGTGTTTGTGCAAGTTTTATTTTTTTTTGCCCTTTCGGAGCTGGATTATCATGGCTTCTGATGGAAGTGAAGAGATCGGCGAGAAATCGGTCCCGAGACGTCGACGACATCGTGAACAGAAGCAATGTCGACGCCGACGAAGCAAGAATGTGCCACTGCCCGAATATCAATAAAGTTTTTTCAAGAATACCGCATTGAATTCCATGTCTCAATTCGAAATGAGCCAAACCCAAAGTTATCATGCTAAATGATGAAATCCGCTGCATATTTTTTAATTGATTGTGGCCAGAAACTTCCCCTAGCCGAAATGTAAAACATATCATAGAATAGCTTTGACAGCGTTGTATTTAGTTTGCATAGCAAATTTTTGCCGTTTTCTCAAATTCTCTTTGGATGGATTTGACCCATTTCGAAAAAAAAACGCCTCATATACAAACGAAGTTCTTAAGCTTAAGTTCGCCGCTCAGTCCGGGATCGATGCCACTATACTTCTGACGGCACTCCCTTGTGAATATGGACATACACGCATTCGAAGAGCGAAGAAAGAAATTTCCACTTTTCTTGTCAGTGGTGCTTCCAGTGGCACCTCAAGAAAAGTTCCTCGCGGTCCGTGTGGCTACGTTTTTCTTGAATATATCTATCGCGTGATTACTGCCTTGAATCGCTAACCACTCAACGAAATGTAAAACTCTTATACGGCTGAGGCACGGGACCAGGCAACTCGACACTCCACGGCCAAGTCGTGGCATGATCACACTCGTCTTTATACCATATTTTGCAATTTCGCCGATGCAAGAGAGGAACTTCTTACTTGGGAGTGTCGATAGCGTGACAGGGCGAGGAACATGATACAGCAATGCTTTGTCCCGTGCGTCCCAATGTCCTCTGCAAGTGGCGAGTGCCTGGCGAACGTGCCTGCTTGTGTAAGGCTTAAGAACTTTAAGTTTGTAGGTCTTTCTTCCTGTGAAACTGAGATATTCGGCTGGACTTGAGAGAGAATAATTACTATCACACAAGAACCACGCCTCATTTTGTAAGAATAGCCAGCTTAGGATAATAGGAAGACTCGTGTGACCGTAAAATAAGCTTTGAGTTTTTGTTAAATACTATTTCTAACTCCCGAAGTGTCGATGAAAATTTTCGATCACAGCCTCATAGAGAACCGTACAATTCTAGGGTGCAAAAAAAAGAAGCTGATTTTTTGAGCTCGAATAAAGTATGAGGAACCTATAAAACTTGTGAGCCATATATAACTGGGCTCAAGAATAACGCTGAAAACTGGACGAAATTCTTCTTCGCCTCTTTCGAGTACAACGACACGAAACTTGTCACCAAACAGGAAACTACGCGAACGGCGGCAACGTGCTCTATCAATATACCATCCACCTCGCTACCAGAACCACCCACTTCCGTGGTAAAGAACACAGAAACGTAAGACTGGAATACTAATTATATCGGCGCCTTGACTCTGTGAGGTCCTCCATAAATGTGAACTCTTCAATGCACGAGCGACTCGTCCCCTAACCTGCTTTACACGCTACGATTACGTCAGCAAACAGACACACCAGTTAATGTGTACAGTAGTCGTCCCTACTCCTGCAGTGGCAATTCACTTGCAGAGTTTCTAAATTATGATGTTAGTCTGAGCAGATCCAGAGCAGTTGTAGTAGAATTTGGGAGGTCAGCACAAGATGAATCTTCCTGAAACTCCGACCCCAGGAATTGTGTGGTCACCATAGGTACCCACCTCAAAAGGTTGTGGTACTCATGAAGCACTTATTCACAGCTACCTGGCACAGAAGCTAAAGACTGTCCTCTCTCGGGCACGAACGCTGGACGTCTATCCAGCACGCCACTGTCCTTTATCGAAGTTGCTAAGGGCACCAACTTAGAACGACATTAGGAACGCCATGACCGTGTCGGTACGAGAAGCACAAATGCCTGTACAAATAAAAAACAACACTGATCATTCCAACAACGAGTAAGACTGTTGTAAAAAAATGAAAATGGGTTATTACGGCAACAACGCTGGCGAGCGTCGATCCTGCACAACCGTCATGGCAGCACGTTCTTTTCAAGGAGAGAAATTACACGCAAACGAACCGTAAGCACACAAAAGTGACAGCAACAGGCACTCTAAAAAGCGGCTAATAAGAATACAAGCGCTTCTGCATGAAGCTATACAAAGCAAAGAACGCCTTCGTGAAGCTCATTTAATAAGTATAGCACTTAGTAAAATTCATACGACGTGTCTATGCGTTTCAATAATTGCTTCACGAGCGATATGGATCACATCACCTCCTATTTTTGAGTTCCCACAAAAGTTGCACGTTCCATTTCGAGCGGGCGGAACAATTGTGAGCGTTATCAGCATATTCTCCACATGATAGATTTGATAGACTCATTTAAGCCAATTACAATAATCTTCTCGTAATGAAAAAACGCCAGGCCTGCGCGGATAGCGCAGCACAGTCCCAGCGAAAGCTGGAACAGCGTCATTTCTAGAGCTACTAATACAAGTACTCTAGCAACGTACCGACTACGCCACAAATCATACTTTTTGTGAATTTGGGAACCACCCACCACAAAATAATTCGTGATTCTGCGGAGAAGCGAGGTACCATCTGTAAGGCATCATGTGCACTTTGTTGATGCGACGGTTGACGGCGATAAAGAATTATGGCTGAGCCCTTTGTAATGGGTTGGAACCCTTAAAAGACCCACTAGTTACGTAATTAGCATTGTGTGATGCCCGGTCGTTATTGAACTCTCCCGCCACGCTTTATAACATACGTTAACGTGGGAAAGAGAGAGAGAGCGAATTAACGTTATTGAGACTCTGAGGAAATGGATCATGGGAGCCTTATGGGCTTCCTTGGCAACTAATAGAAGTGCGCTGCGAGGAACCCACTACGCTATAAATCACCATAATTTTTATGAAGAAGGGAAGCAGCCACTATGCAATTTTAACACGAAAGTGTTTTATGCCGGGGTCCACCAAGACTTCAGTGACGTATTTCCGTCACGGAAATGACGTCGAAAAAATGTACACCATGAGATGGCAAAAAAAAAGTTCCGTCAACGGGCACCGAACCCACGACCGCTCGGTCCGCAACAACAGATGCCGGGCGCGCTATCCACTGCGCCACGGTCACAGACTCTAGAGGCTTTACAAACGCGCCTTTTATATCTACCACTCTCCCGGTAGGCGGTGTGGTGTTGCCCTCTGGGAGCGGCAAAGTAGAGTAATTCATCATTACTGTGGCTTTCGCAATTAGTACCTGCAACGCGTTACGCGTTCGTCCCATCCGGCGCGTTTTCAGTAGAAGTGCAATTTTGTCAATGGCTTAACACACCGCGAGGTGGCGACCTTAAAGCAAGCGTCGTAAAAGCGTCGGTCTCGCTCATAGCATCACGCTAATCAAACCAAAAATAGCTCTGCGACGCGCGCCTGCCACACCTGGCTGTAACACCTCGTTCCCCGCCTACGCGCTCGCCCTGACAAAAATTGCGGCCGGGCTACCGGGGCGGCACGACGCGCTTTGCGTTTCCCTCTAGTGCGGCCGTGTGTTCACTCACATTCTTACATGCCGCAGGATGGCGACAGAGTTCTGCGTCCAATATGTGACGCTCTTCTGGCTATCACAACTCGTTCTCTGATCACGCTTTCACCGTTAACTACTACAGCTACCACAGGGTTTGTTTAATCATTGAACATGGACGTTAGTCGTCAGCATGGAGATGTACCACCAATCATCAAAGTGGGCGCATCCACGTTAAACGGTGCTATAGCTGCCAGACATCAATATACATTGTGCAAACTCTCTTATGTCAATGTGCAGTCAACATTCAGTTACTTCTATAAGGAATCATTTTCTTTCGTGTTATTCCGATTCCTATGACAGAGGGATCAACTGTGTTTTTCGTCATTCTGAGGAGAACTGTGGTACCCGCTAAATACCTGTAAGACATTATGTTCACTTTGTTGATGCTGTGGCTGATGACGATGAAGAAGTAATGGCAGATCCTTTTGTAATGGGTTGGAAGCATTCAACGATCCCTCTCGTTGCGCGATTCGCGTTGTGTGACGCCTGAATACAGAATTCGCATTACATAGGTGATTGTGGTTCCTTCCCTACATCAAGCATGTAAAGGGTCTTTTTGCAAAGCATTTTCAACCACCGCCATGGCTCTGAGGTAGAACTCTAGGCACCCATGTAGAGGGCCCAGGTTCGAACCTCGTTCCATCCCGGATATTTTTTCTTATTTCGTTTTTTTCCCTATTTCGAGCGATAGTGGTTACGGACACCGGCGGCGGCGGGCAACTACGGCGCCAAAATCGGCCCTTGTTGCGATCTAATAACAGCTTTCGCTGTAAAAGAAGATTCAAATCGAACGTAGGTGCGACGAGGGCATGTTCATCCTTCAAAGCAAGTATCCGTGACTCTGATCATGCGCAGTTCATGGCGGGTAAGTTCTAAATTTTTTCGTGTATTTTTTAAAGCGTTGGCAAGTAATGTGAACGAATAATTACGGTTTCTAAATCACAGCGCCCGTGCGCCTACTATGTCCCCACCTGTGCAGCTGTTGAAAACAGCGGGCAGCCGTGTTACCAAGATAGTAGGAATTATACTGGGCGACTAACACGTGACGCGATCACAAGAATTGCGAAACAAGCACGCGGTCCCGTCTAATCATCCGTGTTTGTTTCACGCCTTTGTTTTTTTCATCTTTGTAGCGCTTTGCTATATAGCTAAGGCTCTGTGTTCTCGGTTTATCTTTCTTGAAATTCCGAGGGTGTTTTTCGATTTATTTTTGGGAAGAAACTCGGCGTTTATCTGAGTTTGCTTTTCTAAAATCCCGAATTCTCCGCAATTCAAAGTTTAATTATTACGAAAGTGCTTGATGCGAGGGTCCCCCAAGACATTTCATCAAAGAAATTACTTTGGTAAAATGCATACGATCAGATGACGAAGAAAAAGAAGAAGAAAAATTTTATTGACGCGGATGACATCTCCAACGACCTCTCGGATCGCGACGAAAGCTGCCGGAAGATCTACCCACTGCGCTACCGACACACGTGCACAATGCTCCACAAACACGCCTTTTACCTCTCATACCTCCTCCCGACCACATTGCTCTTGGTTGGCGGGGCGGTGTCGCCATCAGGGAGCGCTAAAGTGAGGTACTGCTTCGTGCCCCATGGCCTCCGAGATTGCGCACCGGCGGGCTTCACTCCGGCCGTCGCATTCGCACGGATAGTTTAATTTCAGAGGTGGGCCTGGCCCACTCCTCCTCCGCACCGCGGCGCTCGCCACTGAGCGTCGGAAAGGCTGCCGCGCTGTTTGCACGGCTTGCGTGAGACAAGGAAAAATTGGTCTTGCGCTTTTATATAACGTCCCACTGACCTGGAAGTGTCAGGTCAATGTGTACAAGAGGCAAAGTGCATGCTGGGGTCTATATTGAGATGCCGAGCATCGTACAGCGGAGTTCAAACCGGCGGTGGTGGTGGTGGTGGTGTGCGCCGTGACCACCCTTACTGCGCAAGCGCATACCCTCTCCACGCACCTCCTCTCCACCCCACTCTTACTCTGAAACGCGGGCTAGACATGCCGAAATTCTCTCCTGCGCAACGCCGCGATGAGCGCCAGTGCATGCGCGTCCCCTCGCCCTCTCTCTCCTCTCCTACACTGCCCACCCTCTCGCGCGCCTATCGACCGCGTTCCCCGCTCACCCTGTAAGAATTAACGGCCAGGCTAGAGTGAAGACAAGAGGCGCGTAGCGTTCCTCTTCGCGTTCCACGACGCGAGGTCGGTAGCATGCCCAACGAACGCCAACGGAACGCGATCGTGCAAGTGCTCCGGCTCCGCATCGCCTCATGGTCCCCTTAGCGGGAAATGGCGTAATTGTTTCTCAAATGCGCTTTTTAAAGACGATAGTCTTTCTTGGGGAACTTAAACGCAGAAATTTTGGTCTGTCTTTCTGTCTGTCTGTCTGTCTGTCTTTCTGTTTGTCGGCACGTCACCCGATTCAGCCAACCGGCCAAAGTTGAACCACTTGCTTACCGCCCACCCATCTTGAACTGGTACGGCTGTTCATACTTGTGAGCGTTGTCGATGAAAAAGTAAATATTACGCATATCTGAGGCGTAACATCATTAGGTAAGTATTAGGTGGTGTGTTCCTTTAATAGAAAATACAATTATACGCAATTTTAAAGACCTTGATGGTATGCGTTTAACGTTGAGACAGTAACGCGTTTATTAAAAGATTGCCACAGCTGAAGCGATCAGCGGTCCAAGCCGAGCAAGCGCGAGCGCCAACAACCGTCTTCGTCTTCTTCTTTCGCAGGCGTTCTTGTCTGCGCCCTACCATGTTACAAATCACTCCCCCGCGGAAAAGGAGCCATCCTGGCGACCTAAGGTACAGGTACAACTGGTGGGTCATAATGCGGCTTCTGTCGATCGACGTGAACAGTCTCGCGGCCGCGACGACGGTGGTCCGTAGGTGATTGAACAGGCTCAATCATATAGTTAACTGGTGTGCTTGACGTAGGACGCGGTAGGGGCCTTCGTACTTAGGCAGTAGCTTTGTGGATAGGCCAGGAGCGGAGGAGGAAACGCGAAGCCACACCAACGTTCCAGGCGAATACGACTGAGGAGGCAGGTTTTCGTCGTGACGGTCCTTCTGGCCCTACTCGCCCTACAATGTTACAACCCCAGTTTCTTAAGGTGCGCTGAAAATGCGACTGCGCTGAAACTTGTCTTCCTCCGTGCCCTCTGCACAAGCTCATGAAGAGTTTCGGTTTCAGTTCAGTATTGCATTGTACGAATGACAGGGGGCGCCGCTCTGGCATTCCTGTTTTACCCAGGCGACGTGTAAGTAAGAGAGTTTGTGGAGAGTACTC
Organism: Rhipicephalus sanguineus; assembly: GCF_013339695.2. Classification (NCBI taxonomy): domain Eukaryota; kingdom Metazoa; phylum Arthropoda; class Arachnida; order Ixodida; family Ixodidae; genus Rhipicephalus; species Rhipicephalus sanguineus. The sequence goes on along the minus strand of NC_051179.1, from coordinate 141,997,225 downwards.
GTTGAGTGCGGACGTTTCTTCTCCTTCGGCGCATCGCGCCAAACAGCGTGTTCGGGCTGGCCGGCGTCCCCACCAGTCGCGTTGGTCACCGCCGGTCTTCGCCTGCCGCTGCGCCGGGACTACCAGCCCGCAACACAGCACTCATGTTTCCCGACGTATTGCCAGATGGCGTCCATATCTCACGCAGCGCCTCTTCTATCCTCTTTAGACGACATTTGCAGCAAAGCGCGCAGATACGCGGCCAATTTTTTTGCTCTAGATATGCCCATCCTATATTAGAGCACTTACAAGTCCGATGCCTCTGCAAGAGATCCGCATGTGCTGAAAACACACTACGAATTTTCCGGGCTGGACTGTATGGGGGTGCTGGCGAAGGAGATAAAAAAACCATGGCTGATCTCTCTGTCATAGGAATCTGTATAACACAAAAGTGAAACATGTCTTCAAAGACGTTGTTGAGCGTTTCTTTCGACATTCTTTCACCCCAACGGCGAGGGAATGAGTGTTATATCAACGAATTGTAATGTCTCGGGAAGAACGGCAAGCAGCTCGAAACTTGCAACGCGCTGCTCAACCAGAAAGGACGCACGGAACGAACATACACAGGATGAGCGCGAACTGTCACAGTTGTAACCTATTTTTGTGTGAGCAGCGCGCTCCCTTCGCAAAAGCGGCCGCTGCAGTGAGCAAAGTGACCTTCGTGCTCTCAACGCAAACTTGCCGTGAGAGCACAAGACGTACAAACCACCGCCATCAAGAGATAAGCGCGCGCACGAGCGAGCACGCCCTGTGGAGGCGCGCACTCATAGCGACGCTTGGGCCGTCAGTCTTTAAAGCGCGCTCTCCGAGCCCTTCGCGCCATCTCGCTAGTGATAACGAAGGCATGCTGATGTATCACCGATCTCTGGCTACCCCCACCGACAAATGATGTATATAAATAGCTCGCCATTAGCATGGCGAAGAACGTGCTGTCTCTGGCCTAATCGTTGCGATGGGTCGTAAGTTTGACTCCCGGTGACGGAACTTTTTCTTCTAGTTTTTTTCTTTGCCATCTGTTAGTCTTTATATTTTGCAACGTCCTATCTGTGACGGAAATACGTCAGTGGAGCCGTGGTGGACCCCGGCATAAAACACTTTCGTGTTAAAAAAGTGAGCAATTATTGGGATGGGCGCGATGACGCTCGGGGCTCGCGCTCGCTGCCCCTGAAGACAGATCAGATGCAGCCGGGCCTTTGTAGGTAAAGCTGTTTTCCTGTCGCCTCAGTGTTCTCTCTGAAGGCTCCCGCCAACTACCGGCCCTGAGCCCACAATAGATATGTGACTGTGAGATATCAATGTGACTTACGAGCGTGAAAGAACATTAACGCACGAGGGGGCGTGAAGTGCAACTCGCTCCTCGTGAGTTAGCAGCTGATCGTTCATCGTCGCTCACTCTCGGTGCTTTCACAGCCTTCTACGTCCAGTGAAAAATCCTCATCGTCAAGATGGTTTCTTTCAACATCACTGCTGAAAGGAATCTGAAGAATTTCCTCCGCCCAACGACCACTCTGTCTCAACATGTTTACAATTAGAGACGTCTAGGTGGTCTGGGCGCGAAGCACATTTTGCCCTCAAACCGGTCAACAAGCAAATCGCTTGTAGTGTGCCGCCACCTGTCAACAAAGTACAAAAAACAAGCGGCGCAGCGCTGGCTGTGAAATCAACACTGATGAAGGACGGCTGGAACGGCGTTGAGAGCGTACGCTCCACGAAATGCGTGGAGCGGACGCGTTGTCGAATGGCTGAAATGTCGCGCGCTAGATTCAAAACAGCGCTTTCCTGACAAAGGATAGACACCCTAAAATGTATCGCTGCCATCGGGCCTGAATTCGCTTCTTCACAAAGACTGAACACGCACACTAGTATTTTTACCGCAGAAGCATATGCCATATTAACCGCCATAAAATACATCACTAATAATAACATTAAGGAATCAGTCGTATTTACTGATTCATTGAGCGTTGTTCGTGCATTGAACACTAGCAAACCAAACAAAAATCCAGTCCTCAGTGATTTAGAAAGGCAATTAATTACGGCATATCCGAGCACCCCAGAGATTACAGTATGTTGGGTACCTAGCCATGTCGGTATAGATGGGAACGAGAGAGCGGATGCCTGCGCAGCAGTAGCCGCGCAAAAAAGCCATGTTGACGTGGACACTGTGCCATACAAAGATCTCAAAGCGCTTGTCCACCGCAATCTACGTGAGAGGTGGCAGAAACAATGGGACCTCGAAATAAACAACAAGCTCCATACAGTGCAACCTCGTATTAAAAACATAGTTTTCCTCGGTCGTGATAGATACAAAGAAGTTGTTCTATGCCGACTCCGTATAGGACACACCCATAGCACACATTCCCATCTCTTAAACGGCTCAAACGCACCAAAATGCGAAAGATGTGGGAAGAACCTGTCCGTTTTACACGTCCTTATCGAATGTACTCAAATGGAGATGGAGCGGAAACGCCACTTTCCATAGATCTTTAAAAGACATATCCCGCTTCATCCATCACTGTTTTTATCGGACAGCCCCATGGTTCCCTTTAACAAACTTTTACACTTTTTAAGCGACGTCCATTTTCTGCAGCGTATATTCTGGCGACCCAGGTAGCAGCCCAGCCCTCAACTCTGAGGGCAAGGCTAGCCTTTATTCTTGGTGATATCGGTGGCTTGTCAGACCCTACCACGGTAGGGCCACTTGGTATAAGCCGCCAGATATGTTTGTAGTCCTTCAGCTACTGTTGTGCTATATGCAACATTTTATCTATTATGCACAGTATCATCACTGCCCGCGATACCAACATACCATTATCTGACATTGATTGCACATATTCCATGTCATTGTCATAATTTTATTACGTATATATATTTTACGCATATTTAGTGCACTGCATTTTAGGCCCTTTACAGCCATGTTACGCTTTCCCACAGTCATTGATCACACCGATCCATTTACATGTTACATTGACTTGGCGCTCTATGGCCATTGTAGCCTTTGTGCCATTAAACCATAATAACAACAACAACTAAAATGTATCGCCAACTTTAGGTTGCTGACCTATAAAAGAGCACATCGTGAGCCCGCGCGACTTCCCGCGCACGTTGAGATTCATGCACTACGAAAAACACTGACGAATGCTATATGCAAGTAAAGCAGCCTGAGTTACAACTGAAAATGTCAGACGATAACATTTAAATAACCTACGTGGCTACAGAAAACCTCGCGAAGCTGAAATGTGTACGCTGTGGGCTATCAATGAAAGAGCGAGTTGCCACTGTTACGTCTGGGGTTGCGTGGCCCATCGCTACCGCCACCGTTATGGTCCGATGTCGTCCCTCAGGCTCGCTGCTGGGAATACGCGTCTTGTATCCCACCTCCTGAACCGCTGTAGGGACTCGGGTTGCGTGGCCGGTGCGAACACGGGTGTGCATCGTGCTCGGGGCAGTCAGAAGGACAAGATGAAGATGGAAATCTTTTATGTACAGACTAGTGACATGTTTTCGCTCTCAGTCATCATGACAGCCAGCCCGACCACGTCGGCTAGTTCGACACCCTTCACCACGGACCGGCACGGCCTAAATGAGGTAGCCGTCCTTTGTGTTGTCGGCCCCCACGCCGGTCGCAGGTGATGGCCCCAACGACAGTTGCAGGTGATGGCCCCAACGAGGTTACAGGTGATGGCCTCAATGCCGGTTGCAGGTGACGGCCCCAACGACGGCTGCAGGTGGTAGCCCCAACGCCGTTTGCAGGTGATGGGAGCGCCATTGTCTGTCCCCTCCATCCCCCTCAGGAAAGCTGCTCTCAGTCGCTGGGCAGCGTGGAAGAATGACGACCTGTGTCAGATGTCGGGGCCGGCTGGGCGAAGAGGCCGTTGTCCAGGATCCCTCTTTGTTGGAAAGTCGGCGACATTGTGGCCTTTGTGCTGAGGCACAACAGCATCCCCGCCGCCAAACAATGCATCAGGAGGACGAGCTGCTCAACGTGGCTCGGCTGAATTGATGCAGCCGGACACCAGGCTCTTCCATGGGTCTCGAGGCGAAGCTCCCAGGATTTCAGTGTGCATTATGATAACATTTTACACCATACTTTCGTGTTGCTTTACTGTTTTGAATTATGTATAGCGCTCAGGTTCTCCTGTATACGTCGTTCCACGTGTTCAATGTTGGCAGTAGGTTGTGTGCGCCACGGTGGAAACATACAGGGTGTTTCAAGAAATGTGTCCAACCTTCTCAAAAAATCAGGAAAATGCGATATTTCCTCGGGGCTTTCCGAATTGCTTTTTCTGTAGCGGCAGGAATCTTTTAAGGACATAATTTAGGACAGTAATTAAGAAAGTTACAATAATGAACTTTTTAATTAGTGGAGTTAGGTGATTGTGTAATATGGGAGAATTCAAGTTGTTCATGCGAGGAACCCATCAAAGCTTTGAGATTTCGAAAAAGCGTCTCCTAGTAATTGTTGTGGCGTAATGAAATTCAACGAAATGCAGCGGCTTTCAACAGCGAAAGACATCGAATTCGATTGAATTTCATCACTTCGTAATTATTACTAGATGCCACTTTTTCGAAATCTCAAAGTTGGGTTGGGTTTGTGCCATGAAGAACTTCAATTCTCCCATTTGACACAACCACCCAACTCTTCTAATTAAAAAGTTAATTAATTTAACCTTTTTAATTACAGTCCCAAATAATTTCTTTAACCATCTTAAAATCCCTGCCACTACAGAAAAACCAACTCTGAAGGTAGCAATCAAATATCGCATTTTGCTGATTTTTTGGAAGGTTGGAGACATTTCTTGAAACACGCTGTATATATCCTTACATTGACATGAAACTGCTACTGTTTTCATTCCAATAAAATGTTGGAACCACTGGTTCTTCTATTAATTGAATTATGACTACTTGTCATGCATGAAAATGAAAGAAATGAACTTGTGCATGCAAAACAAATTGCTGAAACGCTGTCTGCTCTATATCACTGTTAGTGTTTTGTTACCGAACAAATTGAACACATAATTCACGCATTATGACACATTGTAGGAGAGATAGGCAACGGAAAGTTAGGCAGAAGTCACAGTGTTCTAACGTAGATTGAGTCATCTTTCATCAATAGCAGCATAAGTGAAGGTGCCTGTTGAATAAATAAAGTTTAACACAATAAGCAGGTGGACAAAGGAACGCACATGTGATAGTTTTTCCAGTTTTTTGCATATTTGCTACAGTCCTCACGTTTCTGTGTTTGAGAGTGAACTTCCTAATTGCGACCAACCAACCTGGCTGCTTCTGCGAAAATACCATACTAGTAATTCAGAAGGACCATTACTTAATGAAAAACCGTTGTTTTATTGAGGAAGAAGGAAATGCCTATTTCTTAAGTGGTACTACATCATCTGCGCAAGAGGAGGGCCAAGTACACATGGGCATCCACAAGGGAGAGGTGCAAGCACATTAACCTATTTATTTTGCAGGAGACCTGTCACTGGTAAATTTGGGGAGGTTGTGCTTGACCTTGCTGCAAGCGTTACGTATTCGCTTAACGCGTTGGCATGATGCTTAAAAAATTACACCATCTCCCGCTAAAGCGGACCATGAGGCGATGCGAAGCAGCGTTTCGGCATTTCGAGCCCGCGTTTCATCCGTAGCAGTTTCCCGCCGACGTTCCTGTTTGCCCTGTGCTTCCCTAGCCCGGAGCCCGGGGTCCGCTTGCCGACGTTTACGTTGCGCTTCGGCGCGTCGAGCCTTCCTCTGCTCCACCCGCTGCTCCGTGATCTCGGCAGGCGTTAAGGTATTACTGCAGCTGGCGCCGACGTTGACGTTGGAACTCATGACACCGGCGCAGTGACTGAGCGTGTGTACGACCTAACGCGAGCCTTTTATCTAAACGAGGAGGAGGAGCGGGAGAGGGGAGTGGAGAGGAGGTGTGTGGAGAGGGTTTGCTCATGCGCAGTAAGCGTGTTCACGCCGCACACCACTGGATTGAACTCCGCCATCAGCTGCTTCTCATCTAAAAGGTTAATGAGTAAGATAGTAGGTAGTCTTCGAGTATGAAAACAACTAAATACTGAATATGAGTTATAGAGAACCACTGTATACCGCGCTAAAGCGTGCATTGTGAATAAGCGCTAACTGCGGAAACAGATGGTCGTTCCGCTGCTTAGAGCGCGCTTCTGCCCCTGTGTGCGATTCGCGACAGTACGCGCGCATTAAATGATCTTCATGTAGGCGCGTTACAATGTCCTTGTAAGTCGGGCATCTGTGTGTGTAAGTTTGAGATGAGAATGCAAGTGGTCTTCGAACCGCTCAGAACACGCTGTCGCTTCTGGACGCGCGGGCTGCAGAAATACCGCAAATTGCTCGACAGCATACGCTCATGAAATTCACATACGTTCGGGCATCTGAAGATACCTTTGTCACGCTGGTATTCAGGAATTTAGGGCGAGCGAAGCATTGTCGATACATAAAGAAGCACTCAAGAGGGCTCGCGTTTAAAATTTTTCTAGCGGCACAACACGATGAACCGAAGAATTCGGAGCCGAAGGTGTTTACGTCGGCCGGCATGACGTCCCACAAATTATGTTTTGACCTTACACAAGCGCCAACACACGCCCATGGTACAAGAGCAGAAGTTCGGAGCTCCACCGACGGGTTGCCAGCCGCTTTGTACATACAATGGTGCATATATAAGCCTATAAAAAAATTGGGGGACACTTAAGCTTAAAAGCGATATCCTGCCTCTAGTGCGCAGTTCGAACACTACGAGTGTTTAAGAGAATGCGCGCACTAAGGTGTCTGCCTTATGTAATGGGTAGCATGCTTTAAACCAGGAGCAATTATGCGCGAGAAACGTTTTCAAAGTTGCGTTGCACCCACTACGTGGTCTTAAGGGAATACGCGCAGTAATGTGTGCGCCTTTTGTAATGGGTGGCTGTCTTTAAACCACCAAGTCGTTATGATATTGACGTGGTGTGACGTCCGATAGCAATGTACGTTTGCACCACACAATATTACTGCGATATTACATCTCGTACTGTGACACCTGTATACAGGACGCGTATTTTTGGGAAGCATGACAGTTACTTTCAGTGCAGCTGTAACAACTGTAAGCAGGCGCGCGGCTGTATGGTAGAACACCTCCTTGCCTCGCAGACTTCCTGGGTTCGATTCTCACTCGGACCCTATTTATTTTGTTTGCAGCTTTTTCGATTTTTCGGTCACGGACAAGATGATTTTTCGCTCACAACCAACAGTACCGACACCGACGCCGACGGCGGAATTTCTGTGATACGAGCTCTTTAACGCTGTCGCGTTAAAAGCTCGAAAGCAAGTGCTGGCGTTGTGGTGTAATGGTTATAGTGTTTGCATTAGATGCGTGTGGTCGCGAGTTCGATGCTTGTGTCGTGCTTACTTGTATGCAAATGTCATGTTTCCGCATAAATACTTTGATGTCTGTTATGTCCTATAGTGATGAAAAGTAGCGGAAATTGTCCGTGAAACGCTAATAATAGTGCCTGATATTTATTTCGCAACCGCTCTGAGGCCTCGTATAAAAGGAGGCTTTAAAAGATCTCAAAAGAAGGAGAAAAGCTCCCAATGCGCTCTGTTTATGCCCCAAAAATTTGTTAAATAAAAACACCAAATTTACCTCCTAAAGACTCTGTCAGTTCCGTCTAAACACTCGATTAACAAAGGATGTAAATAAGACCCTTTGAAGGGGGTTTTGCGTAGTACCTTTAGGATGCACGTTGTGCGTCGAGCCTGAAACTCCCTAAAAGGCTCGAACCCGTTTTCAGTGTACTAGAGCTACCACAATAGTTTAATCATGATAATGGACGTTAGTCGTCGGGTTGGTGATGTGCCACCAGGCGTCAAGTGGGTTCATCTGCGTCAATGTGTGATATAGCTGCCAAACACTAATAGACATTTACATGCTCTCATATATGATTGTACACTAAACGTTCCACTAATTCTATGAGGACACGTTTCACTATCGTGGTATACCGATTCTTATAAGGGAGGGATCTACCATGTTTTAGTGCAATGTTTTCAATATTCCAATATTTCAGACGAAATGACCTCTCAAAGCAAAATATAAGAACACAGGAAGCGTATTTTATTTCTCTGGTAGGTTTGAATGCACAAACACATACACCCAAGCACAGATACCTGAAGGTAAAACAACTACGTTTGTGCGTGTTAGAGGCTTAATGCTTGTTATAGACGCAAGCACACTGTACCAGGTCTGTATATTCGATGTCGTCTGCCGCGCCCCAGTGCCACTGGCGGACCATATATCAAGATGCCTTCTGGCGCTCCTGGGCGCCCTACATAGGCTGAAGTCTCTCGCTCCGTGCTCGATAATCCCTTTGTGAAATGAGCGATGGGTACGTTCTACGAGATACTGTTGACGTGAGGTAAAGTTTGCATCGGTCAAACGCTTAGGCCTATCAATGACCCTTTAGAACATGCCCTTTCAATAAATAATGGAACAGGGTCACATTCGCCGTTAAAATTAAAATTTATCGGATTAATCCGAATTGTTAAAAATTTTTATCGCCGTGTGTTTGTTAAATTTTTTGGGATTTATCTGAAACCACGGAGCCCTTGCCATAATGAAGAGTGTGGCATTCCAACCAGGCCCAACGCAGACTCTGATCGAAGACAAATTTCGAAAAAAAGAAAGAATAAAGTGCTTTGATCGAAAGGAACGCAACAAATTTAGGGATTCGTTTTATTTTTCACGCGAGTGGCAGCGCGCAAATATTGAAGTCCAAAACTTCGCATTGACCGCGCGGTGTTTGTCAAGCGATCTCCGGCGGCTGGCTTTGCCCGACAATTCTTTTGCGCAGGAAGAAAACTGATCCAGCATTTTGACACGAAAGTGTTTTATGCCGGGGTCCACGACGGCTCCACTGACGTATTTCGGTCACGGATAAGACGTTGCAAAATGTAAAGACTAACAGATGGCAAAGAAAAAAGAAACTACAAGGAAAAGCTCCGTCACTGGGAGTCGAACTTACGACCCCTCGCTCCGCAGCGCGCGGCGCGAAACGATTAGGCCACAGGCGCCACGTTCTTCGAAATGCTAACGGCGAACTATTTATATATACACCATTTGCCGGTGGCGGGAGCCAGAGATCGGTGGTACATAAGCGTGCTTTCGTTATCGCTAGCGAGATGGCGCGAAGGGCGTGAAGAGCGCGCTTTAAAGATCGACACCCCACGCGTGGCGATGAGTGCGCTTCTCTACAGGGCGCGGTTGCTCGTGCGTGATTATTTCGTGATGGCGGCGGTTTGTACGTCTTGTGCCCTCACCGCAAGTTTGGGTTGAGAGCCTGAAGGTCACTTCGCTCACTGCAGCGGCCGCTTTTGCGAAAGGAGCGCGCTGCTTACACAAAAATAAGTTACAACTGTGACAGTTCGCGCTCATCCTGTGTATGTTGGTTCCGTGCGTCCTTTCTGCTTGAGCAGTGTGTTGCATGTTTCGAACTGCTTGCCGTTCCTCGCGTGATATTGCATTTTGTTGCTATAGCATTCATTCCTTCGGCGTTCCTTCGCCTGTGAAGACACGTTTCGCTTTCGTGTTATACCGATTTTCTATGACAGAGGGATCAGCCATCTTTTTCTTAAATTGTGTTCCTCCACATACCAGAGTAGCGAAGAGTTCGAAGTGGATATTTCTCTACGTTAAAGCCTGTGGTTATTAGCCAACGCCACTGGTGACATTTTTGGTGAATACGAAACAATGTTTTCGTAGCCATACGACGTCATCAGCGCAACCTAATTCTTCCAATGTTACCCGCACAGGGAACTACCCGAGATAGCGAAGGCGAAAGTAACCGCAGATCTGGTTCAGGCGTTACAGCACAACGGGAAGCTTGTGCATTAGGTCCACGATGAGGGAAAGCTTTTCTATTGTCGCTTTCATTAACCAGCATTCGCAATTAGTAAACTTCAATGAAATACGAAAAATCGCCCGCATCATCTCGCGATTTGATATAAAAATTTTCACACTCGGCTAAATGTACCGCTTTTTATATACACACCTCATGAGTGTGTTTTAAAGCGGCACGAGTGCGTTTAAAGCAAACAAAGCGAAATGTCGTTGGGTCGCCGTTATTTTGTCTTGGCCTAGTAAACCATGGTCATGAAATTTAGGCGAAGGTCATGAATAAGAAAAGGAGCTTAAGCGAAATAATGAAGCACCAGAAATGATTATAGATGTCTTGATATAAATACGCCGAATAATAAATGTGACCAGTTTGGCAGGCCAACCGAATGGCTTTATTAATTAAATCTTTACTGCCAAGCAAGAAGTGGCGTTTAAGAAAACTAACGTGAAGCCTCCAAAGCAATAGAAAATAAGTACCACTGACGAATTTACTCGAAGGTGTCTTAGCGGAGTTTCAAGCAGTGTCCTTTGTGTATGCACTTTGGCGTCTAGAGGACGAAAGAAATGATCGATCGTTTCTCCATGACCACAACGCGGTCGTTGCGGAAACTGCACAGACTTGTGTTGACAGAATTTCAGCGTGCGTTCCGCGGCAGGTACAAATCCGTCGGGTACAAATCCATGGAGTTAGCGAACGCGGAATCTGCAAATACTGGCATGAAGGCGCGCCTAAAAAACCGAGTATCGGCGGTGTAAGCGGATCAAGGAACGTTTCGGAGAACCGGTGAACTACACAAGCTGCAGGATGGCAGGGTATATCCTAACGGTGTCAAGGAAGCACCAAGCTTTAGTTAGAAAATCCACCAATTCATTGACCTATAATTGTTTATAGGCATATGTAAACACACGCGTTTTATGTGTACAAGAATAATTGCGAAAGACGTTCTCATACGGCGTGTCGGCCCCACACGTAATGGAGAAAAACAGAGAGAGTGTCAGTGTCATAAGAGCTAGTGCAAATGGCGACTTTATTATCCACACGCCTCGTAATACTGCCGAAAATTTAAATCGCGTGAGGAAAACTAACACGAAAAACGGCGGCCCTGTTGGTAATACCTGGACAAAAATCAGGACTAGAAATACCTTACTTATCGCCCCGCTAATGAATACGTGGAAATATTATTGATACTTGTTCCACCACTCTCCAAGAAAGATTGCAATATTACACTTAAAGTATGATGTGCAGGTGCATTTGCGCTATCAAGAGAAATATCATCGAAGTGAAAATCGATAAGACATCCTTCCCATTGAATCGGAAGTATGTCGGATATATAGTTTTGTGCATCACAAAAGTCTTGTATTCTATACCAGATCAGAACAAAGAGTAAACAAAAAGGCACGTTGAAGTGGTCCAGAAATTTCTGCAGGATTATTTGCGGGACGCAAAATCGCGGTCCATTAGCACAGAAAAATATTTGCAGATTAAGAAAGCAATGTCTCAGAGCATGCTTGGAGTGACTGATTATGTTCAACTCTACCTGTACAGTCCAAATGTGGAAACATCAAGAAAGAGAAGCAATTCGGAGATCGTAGACCAGAGTGCGATACTTGAAACAATTTAGAAAGGCCATGTTTAACGCGCACTATTTCTCTTCCGAAACGATAAGGTGGTGGATCACGTAGACGCTAGATCCGTAAATAAAAGCAAGCGAACAGATTTTAAAACGGGTCGCATATGCACGCGACACATCACTGTTTGTAGGTCTCTTCTCGTGCCCATACCGCGGCTGTTTAGCGTACGCTTTATGTCGCTGGCACGGATGTCTTTTTAACACGAAAGTTTTATGACGGGGTCCGCCAAGACTTTCATGACGTATTTCCGTCACGGAAATATGTCAGGAAAATGAACGCCATCAGATGGTAAAGAAAAAGAAATATAACAAAAAGTTCCACTCACGTGGGTCGCGTGAGGTCCACTCACGCGACCCACGACCTCTAGGCCCACGGCGATGGCTGGCGGGCGTTTAGCCCACTGAGCTACCGCCGAACACATAACAGAGTCTACATGGACACGCCTTTTACCTTTCCCACTTTCTTGTCAGTGTGCTCTTTGAAGCATGGATGGATGCTATGAGCGCTCCTTTATAACGGGGTGGTGACATGTCTGCCACCAGGTTGTAAAAAAAAATTTGCAGTGGCTTAGCTCGGCTATGCCAGGATATACGTAGCGTTAGCAAAGGTTCAGCTCATTATTCTTAGCTTTCCAGATTGTCTAGCATTATTAGCCTTCTTCTGCTCATTCTTCGTACGCTGAACCGCTAACTGACAGGCAACTACTTCGCGATCCGATGACATAAGCTTCTCGGCTCTTCCGCGCCGTTGAGCAGCATTTGCGCTCTCCTTCTTCATGACGTTACACACCTGCAAACGCTAGTCAGAGGCGCTATCAAGCGGCTTCAGCGCGGTGTCAGACGGCGACTGCACAGCGAAGGCGAATAGCTGCGCGCGCGCTGGCGCCAGTGTGTCTGCCATGGCTACGACCTCACTCCTCTCGAATGCGCAGACCGGCAGCGGCGAGTCGCGCGTGGCGGTGGCGGAGTCTGCACGCGCGCCGGCGCCAGTGTGTCTGCCGCGGTTACGACGCCACTCCTCCCGAACGCGCAGACCAGCAGCGGCGAGCCGTGCGCGGCGGTGGCGGAGAGCGCGTGAGAAGCCGGCTCCGGTGAGCCAGTTGTGGGACATCACTGATCCTCGCGCATGCGCAGCACGGCTCATGAGGATCCAGGCGAAATCGGCTCCGGCTAGGCAAGTGTAGCTAACGCTACAAAAACAGAAAAACTTCGTTGCCTCCGCAATTAGGTCTGGCAACGCACTGTTGCTATAACCATCCCATTCTGTGTGTTTCCAATAGGAGAAGTGTATTTTGTCAACGCTTTAACGTAAGCCTCGCTCATAGCATCCATCCATATCGAAAAATAGCTCTCCGACGCCGGCCTAGCTGTCGCACTGCGTTCTCCGCTCGCCATGTGAGCATTAACGGCCAGGCTAGAGGGAAGACACGACGCTCGTTGCGTTTTTCTTCGCGTTTCACGACAATTTGAAGGGGTGCATATTCAGTATCAGTGCTTACTACTTATATATGCTTGTTGATGCCATCTTTGCGTGGAATTCACCATATGCGGAGTGCAGGTATATCTTGACACCTTCAGGTACCGCAAAAGATAAATCATGATCATGGGCGTTTGTCCCCGGTACGGAGATATGCCACTAGGTGTCAACGTGGGTGCGTCCACGTCAAGTGGTGCTATATCTGCCAAACAATAGACAGTCTACAAGCTCTCAGATATCAATGCACTATAAACAATCAACGACTTCTGTGACGACACGTTTCACCTTCGCGTTATGCCGATTCCATCTTTTTTTTCACCGTATAAACAATGTGCGGACACCAGATGAATAAGGCGTCCGCATCACCCAAGCTATTTAACGCGTGTAAACCGATGTTATGTGTTACACTGAACACAACGAAACGCGCATTGGTATAGAAGAAGTTAACTTAGAACGGCACAATTTCACGGATTGTGCAAAATATGCCACTATATAAATACATGTCCAAGCTATTAGGCTTAGCCTACAAAAGTTCGTGTAAGATCCAAAATTGTTTGCACTTGCAAAACGACTCCGGGAGAGCCCACTCATCTGAGAAGTCCATGTTGTGAGAAAAAGCAAGAGAGGAACACGTTATGGCAGATTAGCAAGAATTAGGAGGCGCTAGCTGCTTTTTGGAAGCACTAGGAAGAAATAGCTACATTATCTAGTAACACCCAATTTAAGAAACCAGTAAGCCACAACCACTGTCCATGGTCGTGGCTAAAGCTGGCACTAACGTAACGACCGTCTCCCTTAAAAGGCGCATGGACAGGTGCCAGAGGGGGATGCGTGGCTACGCAGACAAGGCGTACATTGTCTGGCCGGATGTCGCGCGCTGTATCTGTAGAGAGGATTAGCAGACGTCTGATTCGTTGGTACGTGTGGCCCTCTCGTAGCAAAATTTGTTTTGAAGCCACAAAATAGCAGGAAGGCCGCTTCGGTTACGGCAGCGCTCGGGCTTCTTTTTACGCCACCGTTTCTTTTTTTAGGGGTGTAGCTCCTCTTAGTCTAACCTTGTCACGTCTCCGCTGTCCGGCGTAAACGGATCTCCCGTATGATGAAATAGATGGCGCTGTCTCATAGAAGTACATACAAACTGCAGTTCAGGGACGATATTATAGATGGCGCTGTACACAATCTGTGTCGTCATCACCATTTCTCGTCTCATTTCCTAGATGGCGTTGGTCCAATAGAATTGTGTGCAATATGGCGCTTGTGTGAATCGACACTAGATGGCGCTGGAAGTGCCGCTTCTCTCCGATTGGCTGCTGCGCGGGGGATGCGCAGGGAGCGAGCGCCTCTCTCATTCTACTGGATCGTCGCCGTACGTGTCGGATCGTTGGCGGAGCATGGACGATGCGCAGCGGCGGGCGCTCGCTTGGCGGCAGTGTTTCGGAGCGCTCGCTTGACGGTGCGCGCCAAGGACGCCGCTGCGAAACGGGCTCAACGAGAAGCGAATCCCGAGATCATGATTGCTTCAGGAGCTGCGCCCAAGCTCTTCATCATTCACCCGTGGGTATGCTGTAATTTTTTTCAGTTACGCCACTTCGCATCCTGAAGGAGTCAGCTGCTAGCCTTAATACGTATTACACCGAAATGGGTTGTTAGCAAATTCGTTGTTTCGCCAAGCAGAGCGGCCGAAGCAAGACATTTTTTAGGAGTGTTAGAGGTTACGATGGTTGGTCCCCGCCACTTGTTAGAGCTTTTTTGTGAGCCATTTAGATACAGCTTTGTCACATGAACACCTCATAGAAAAACCCGAACTGTCGGCTAGCCTATTGTATTCTGAGCTGTAGCTGTCGGAGCGCTGATTGTTAAAATTTTTGCATCAGTTGGTATGTCATAATTGGCTATGTATCCTGTCCCTGTGGAGAGGGAGATCCATGGTTGTCGAGAGCAACAACTTTCCTAAAGTAAGGACGTTCCCCGTGGGTAGAGCTCCTCTTCCAAGGCGCCATTGGTTTTAGCGGCTCGCCAAGCCCGGTAAAAGGTTGTGAAATCGCTTTCCGAGTCCAGTTCGCCGATTCGCGCCAGCCAGGACTGCCTGATGAGTAGGTCGTTAATTAGCAACCAAACGTCGTCTCTTGGATCTTGCGCGCACGCGTTTGTCATGTGTTTGGGTGCCGTGGTTTCACACTACTTGTCACCGTGCTTTTCAGAAATTTTTTTTTTGTGAAATCCATGCAAGTTTGGTCAGGTGCTTGTTTGTATCGGCGCAAGTTTCTCGCCTATCTCCTCTTGAGCTCCAGAGCAGGTTGGCCTTTGGCTGGCTTTCCCATTCGTTGTGCCTCGAGTATGCCTCTCACTTATACCGCGGGGTGTCGGATATACGCCTCCATTCGAGCGCTATGCATCGCGACTCGGCCGCTCGTGAAGCGCGCACGTTCGCTGTCTTTCACCGGGGTGTGTACCATACACTAGATTATACCATGGTCGATGCGGAGGCGGCTGTGTGACCTGTGGTTGTGCATTAGACATCTTTCCTTGTGTTACCAGCGTTGGGATTTCATTTTTCGTTATATTTATATGTGTTTAGTTTTTCTACCGTCATCTGTTGGTACAATGGGCGGCGTGTGAATCGCGTGATACCAGACACGGCCCCCGCCCTGACTTCCCTTGGCTCTCCCTTTTAGATGCGAAATATCTTAAGGCGGAACTCAATCCGGTGGTGGTGGTGGTGTGCGGCGTGACCAACCTTACTGCGCATGCGCGTACCCTCTCCACACACCTCCTCTCCACCCACCCTCTCTCTTTCCCCTCTCGAATTTCCCTCTCCCCTCCCCCTCTCCCTTTCCACTCTTCCTCTGAAACGCGGGCTAGACATGCCGAAATTCTCTACTGCGCAACGCCGCGATGAGCTCGAGCGCATGCGCGTCCCCTCCCCTTCTCTCTCCTCTCCTACGCTGCCCCCCTCTCGCCTGCCTGTCGACCGCGTTCCCCGCTCGCCCTGTGAGAATTAACGCAAGGTCTGGGTACGGGCTAGTTGGTATTCCATTTTTTTAAATTGTGATCACAGCGCAAAGTAAGACACGAGACAGAGAGCAACGAAGACGAGCGCTGACTTCCAACTAAAATTTTATTGCGAACAACAAGCAATTTATGAAAAAAACGACATGCGATAAAAACCGCATATGATAAATGATCGACACCCCCTCCGAAACACGAAGCCAACATGATCAAGCACTCTAAAGCACCAAAAACGGGAACAGCCTGTCAAAAAGAAACCTAGCGCATGTGTGGGTGCAGGAAAGCAAGTTCTTTATCAGTCAAAGCTATCGAAGGCTTACTAACAGAGCCACCTTCAGCGATTGCTGCGACCTCTATGATGAGTCTTGTATTCTCGTTGGGATGCCTTGCTAATGTAGCCGTCTTTTCAAAGAACGGAATACAGCCGCATTGTGCGCAATGTACACTTAGAAAGCCCTCTCTCCCTCTCTTCACTTTGTTGTGTTCCTGCAGTCGGATATTCAGGCATCTACCTGTCTGCCCTATGTAAGACAGACCACAGGCCAGAGGTATCTTGTACACTACCCCTTTTGAACAAGGAACGTACTTCTTGTTATGGTTAATACTACATGAACTACGCGCCTTGGCAACAGGATTAGTCTTAACACAAAGCTGTGAAAGTTTCTTAGGAGCCGAAAAGACCACGTCAACACCCACTTTTTTTCCTATTTTCTTCAGTTTGTGGGATACGCCATGAATATACGGAAGAACGGTTATTTTTCTGCGGTCATGTGATGCAGGCTCGACGCTCTGGGGTCCATCACCTGACTTACTGCGCAGCTTTTCTGCGACTGAAACCAGAAGCTTGTCAGGATACCCGGCCGCCTTCAACCGAGCGATTTGCGAACGGAAACTTAAATCAATTGAATGATGACAGGATTTTACCAAAGCATTATGCAAGCCGCCATAGGCAATTCCTCTTTTGATAAGTTTCGAATGGGCCGACGCATATGATAACAGAGGCTTGTGTGCACGTGGCTCATACATCCAGCATGCATGATGCTGCAAAAAGGATAGCTTCAAATCTAAGAACCTAAGCACACCATTCGTCGGTAGTTCATGTGTAATTAAAAGAGGGTTGAGGCATTCCTGAAATAAAGCCAATGTCTGATGAACGGAGGTTTCAAAAGAACGGTCACCACAATCAAACAGAATTAAGTAGTCGTCTACGAAACGAAAGCATTTCACTCTCCTCGTCCAAACCCCGTTCCCATTAAGAGAGTGCTATCTTACCTCACCGAGAAGACGCTGTGTCTGACAGCTGCTGACAAAGAAGGTGGGTTTTTCGTCACACCTCGAAGCAATTTCCTGGAAAAAGCGCAAGCTTCTTTAGATTCCGTGTTTGTTAGGCGAACAGACGTTGATCTCAAGAAAGTGAAAGCTAAGGCAAAACGCATGTTAACGGATCTTAATCTGGGCGGTCTTGCACAGTCTGTAGACAAAAAGGAAGGGTTAGCCTTAATGATGTTTTTCTCAGCAAAAACTCATAAACCTGATACGCCTTTTCGCGTCATTGTTTCAGAAAAAGGCACGTGGCAGAATACCCTTTCCTGCTGGCTTCAGAGCCATCTTAAAAAGCTTGAGGTCGATGACCCATTTCTAGTCAAAGGTTCTTCCGATGTCATTGAATACCTGTCTCAAAATTCCAATGTCACATTTCACGCTATGTCCATAGATATAAAAGATCTATATTATTCTATACCACATCAGGAATTGTTGCAAGTTGTGGAAGAAGCGATCTTAAGGTTTGACGCTGTAGCGTTTCAAAACGAGTGCGGTGTTTCTACGTCGGACTTCATAAAAGTGCTTCAGTTTTACCTCAACTCAATCTTCGCCGAGTGGAATGACATGTTCTTTCTTCAAAAAAGTGGTATAAGTATCGGGTCTTGCATCGCTCCCGTGTTGAGTGATTTGTTTTTGGCGCATGTGAACAGAAACGTCGACTCTCGATTGTGCGATACAAAAATTGTGAAATGCTTTCGTTTCGTAGACGACTGCTTAATTCTGTTTGATTGTGCTGACCGTTCTTTTGAAACCTCCGTTCATCAGACATTGGCTTTATTTCAGGAATGCCTCAACCCTCTTTTAATTACACATGAACTACCGACGAATGGTGTGCTTAGGTTCTTAGATTTGAAGCTATCCTTTTTGCAGCATCATGCATGCTGGATGTATGAGCCACGTGAACACAAGCCTCTGTTATCATATGCGTCGGCCCATTCGAAACTTATCAAAAGAGGAATTGCCTATGGCGGCTTGCATAATGCTTTGGTAAAATCCTGTCATCATTCAATTGATTTAAGTTTCCGTTCGCAAATCGCTCGGTTGAAGGCGGCCGGGTATCCTGACAAGCTTCTGGTTTCAGTCGCAGAAAAGCTGCGCAGTAAGTCAGGTGATGGACCCCAGAGCGTCGAGCCTGCATCACATGACCGCAGAAAAATAACCGTTCTTCCGTATATTCATGGCGTATCCCACAAACTGAAGAAAATAGGAAAAAAAGTGGGTGTTGACGTGGTCTTTTCGGCTCCTAAGAAACTTTCACAGCTTTGTGTTAGACTAATCCTGTTGCCAAGGCGCGTAGTTCATGTAGTATTAACCATAACAAGAAGTACGTTCCTTGTTCAAAAGGGGTAGTGTACAAGATACCTCTGGCCTGTGGTCTGTCTTACATAGGGCAGACAGGTAGATGCCTGAATATCCGACTGCAGGAACACAACAACAAAGTGAAGAGAGGGAGAGAGGGCTTTCTAAGTGTACATTGCGCACAATGCGGCTGTATTCCGTTCTTTGAAAAGACGGCTACATTAGCAAGGCATCCCAACGAGAATACAAGACTCATCATAGAGGCCGCAGCAATCGCTGAAGGTGGCTCTGTTAGTAAGCCTTCGATAGCTTTGACTGATAAAGAACTTGCTTTCCTGCACCCACACATGCGCTAGGTTTCTTTTTGACAGGCTGTTCCCGTTTTGGTGCTTTAGAGTGCTTGATCATGTTGGCTTCGTGTTTCGGAGGGGGTGTCGATCATTTATCATATGCGGTTTTCATCGCATGTCGTTTTTTCATAAATTGCTTGTTGTTCGCAATAAAATTTTAGTTGGAAGTCAGCGCTCGTCTTCGTCGCTCTCTTTCTCGTGTCTTACTTTGCGCTGTGATCACAATTTAAAAAAAGAGAATTAACGGCCAGACTAGATGGAAGATACGACGCGCGTAGCGTCCCTATTCGCGTTCCACGACGCGAGGTCGGTAGCATGCCCAACGAACGCCAACCGAACGCGATCGTGCAAGTGCTCCGGCTTCGCATAGCCTCATGGTCCCCTTTAGCGGGAGATGGTGTAGTTTTCTATGGCTGTTCCTGCAGCTGTTCAAGGAGTTGCGCTGCCAGCCCAGACTGTCTTTTCTTGCTGGCGCCTCTTGCCTCTGTCCGGTTCGCGAGCGCGAGAGGAAGGGAGATCGCGCACGTTGGCCTTATCGTTCAATCAGAAGGCTTTTTCTCCATATGCAAACCTGCGTGCTTTCTCGTGGGGATATTTCCCAGTGTGCACGCTGCACATCATTCTGCGCAATGCTGACTCGCGGCCGCAATGGTTAAAAGCTCTCTTCGACTAAAGAGGGTCCCTTTGATCGCTTCTTTCAGCATATTCTACGTACCTGCGGCGCTGCTCTAAAACATTTATAGGTCACCTCGCCTTCTTGGAAACATTTCGGCGCGCACACAAAAGACGAAAACGAAAGGCGAGTAGACAAACGGGCGCCCCGTTTGTCTACTCGCCTTTCGTTTTCGTCTTTTGTGTGCGCGCCGAAATGTTTCCAAGAATGTCCTCAAACCAACTCGCCCAGCTCTCCATACTGTTACATCACCTCGCCTTACTAGTAGCTCCGAGAAGCTTGTCTCCGAAGGAAGTCAGCGCCGCAATCTTGGAGTTTATTATAATTAGCGCCGGTATTAGAACAATTTACGTCTTTATGTGCGCAGGCAAACATTTGCTATCTGAATTTCCATTGTCGTAATGAAGCAGATGCAGTGTGCCACGCAGGTGGTGACTAGGTGCCTTCTGCCGTCCGTTGCAAGTTGCTGAGTTTTGCAAGCGAGTCATCTGATTTCAGTGTTTTGGGCAGAGAAATCGTGATGCTGCAGGCTAAATAATCTTTAGGATGAAGTGATTCCACGTAAGCGCTTCGCCGCAGACATCGATGATGGTGAGTGCGAGCGTGGTAAATCATTTTTAAATGTAGGCCCTATTTTAAACGTATCAATATTTTGTAGCACGTTTTCGACAACGGAGATAGTTTCGGACCGTTCAGTCTAATCTATAGTCTGTTCGGAGTTTCTTTGGTGGACCTTCGAGCGAACTAAGTTTGCGACGCCCCTGGGCGTGTTGTTTGTGCTGGTGAGCCTGTTCGCTGATCTACCAATTTGGTTCATCGCTTTCGTGGGTGAAAGCATCAAGAGGGCTAGCTCTCACCGGAACATGGCCAATGGAGCTGGTAAGGTCCACTCGGGTGATTTGCACAGGTAGAAAAAAGTTGCGACTATAATAAACGTGACTCGGAGCCAGACGCTCAGCAACCGAACAAAGTTTCAGTAAGGGTTCCAAGAAATAACGAAAAACAGGGGACGAAATTATCTGGGGTCACGTGCGTCTTCTACAGCGCGGACATGCGCTGACCTCGCAATTGAAGCTTATTTGGAATTGCAATTAGAATATACACGACAGTAACACGTGGTAGGTGATACATTAAGACAAAAGAACAAAGCGAAAGAAGTTAAAGCGAATTAAATGTTAAGGCAACCACCATAAAAGTCAGGCCCAGATAGGCCATCTCTTTAACACATAGCGACTTGGAGTACGAAAGAAGGGGAATTGTTTGAAGGGCGCCTTTTCTTCTCTAGGCACAACTTATGAAGGCAACAGACAGTTATGTCAGTGAAATCATAGGGGACAATATGTGTACAGTAATAATTTGATCTAAATTGACAGGAATTGAAGTGGGAGAAAAATCTCCCCTTCCGTCCATGGGATCTCAACCCACAACCTTCGAATTATACTTCCGATGACCTACCTACTCAGCAGTGACGCAGCGCGATAGCACGTTCACTCCCTAGGGTACGTATATGCTTTTAACCCCTGGTAGTGTTAGTCAGCGCCACTCGTAGCGAAGGCGCCGAGTGTGGCACGCTCTCTTTTGCCAAACAGGCTTTGTCCCGAGAGACTTGATGTCTTGAGTAGCATGCCAGAGTTTATTGATCAGCTGCCGCGTCGTGATCTTCGCGCAAGGTGGCAGCTGAACAATGAACTCTCGCATGCTTCATAAGGCACCAAGTCTGCCGGGGCAAAGCCCTCGCTGTGAAAGTAATTGAAGAGGAATTGTTCGTGGGTATAGACCCTCTGGTGTGACCTAATGAAACCCACAGACATCTACGCAAAAGACAGCACAGGGGACATTATTTGTTGTTTTCTTAGCTCTGGTGTAGTTATTTTGGCATTAAACTGAAACGAATCTCTTCATCACACAGCGACAGAGAGGGTTCACCACACAAGTTTTATCCCCCGTTGCTGTATGGAAGCCTTGAACTACCTCGCGTGATATCTCATTCCTATGTGAAAATAAAACATCGGTGGCGTCCGCAAAGCTAGCGCAACACTTACATTAGCCAGATTGTGGTTACGCATACATAAGTGCTTTGGACTATTTCATTTTAATAGATGATTTTATCTTAAGAGTGTGTAGCCTACACGTTGTCATTGTGCATTTATATTATAAGTGTTCTTCGAAATAAACTTAAGTTGCGAGTTCAGCGTATGTCCTGTGCGCCCCTCTTCAGGCATATCGTCTTGTAAGGCGCTGTTTCAAAGAACTGAACTTCAACAAGCTCGCCGAATTTATCATATTTATTCGGTGCAAAATCACACACATTTGGCAAATGTGACCTTAGCGAACATCGTGCTAAACAACGTCAACATTCATAGGCACAGAACAAAGAACATTTTCTATAATATTGTGAGAAAATCTTTCTACATGCGGTGCTGTGCGACGCTAGAATAAGGACAGTAAAGTTGACTTCTTTACCTGCGACCCGAGGATCGTGATTCAGCCAGTGGCTGACCACCAGGCTTTTGAAGTTTTTTACACTCGAGGTGCCCGTCAGAGACGGTTGTTGTGGCGACTTGCAAGCAGAGGCTCGGACATCTTGGAGCAAGCAGTTTTGGGTACAGAAGGGGTTACAAAAAGAGTTTACATGGTATTTACAAGTTCTGGCCGGCTACTTTGGATATCGTCCAACCTCGGGATCCCCGAGCACGGCCTAGCAGAACACCGCTAAGACCAGACTGGCCTTCTTCCCACGGTCAAGCTTTTTCGTCCCCCCCTTGCGCACCTGCTTTCCCCACTGGCAGTCACGTGGTCTCGCCGACCTTGGCGCGCCTTTCATGTAGCTGCGTCCATGCAGCTGCACCTGCGGGGAAAGGGCTCTACCGAAGGGGAGGGGTGACATTCGGAGTCCTTTCGTGATAGCATACTCGGAAGAGTTACCGCCGTGGGCTGCCTTCCTTTGGTGGCATTGTTATTGCCCAGGTGGCAGCTGTCTGCATTCCCCGCGCCTTCTCTCTGCGCGCGGGCGACGTTGCGGGCGTACAGTCGCCAACGACCTCCCCCAGGCTTGCTGGTTTCTCCGAATCTTACACGCCCCTCTTAAGCGCGAGACAGAAGGTACAATTTTCCACGCGATGTGCCGGCCGACGCGGCGGTGGGGGGGAGGGAATAGTGGCTGTCCGATGCTATGAAAGGTCACCATTCCGGTTGCCCCACCGCCGTGTCGGATGTCGCATCGCATGGAAAATCGTACCGTCTGTCTCGCCCTTTAATATCCACATAAGAGGCCAAGGCGTCGTATGGGAACAACCAAATAAAAAAAAAGGGTTTGGGAAACTTCAAGCCTTCGGTGCTCGCCTAATGGTTAATAGCCCTTCGCAGCGCTAAACACATGCGCTACGACACCTACATCACTACGCTCTCGATTTTCCACAACAACAAGAAAAACAACACAGCAACAATATCTTATGCTGCGTTACGCGACAATGAATACACACTGGGCCAGGGTCTGTAGGTACAGGAGAGACCCGGCGAATGGACAAAAAAAAAACAAATAAATCATTCACGCGCGTACGTCCTGTAGCAGTACAATGCACGCACATTCACCTCCAAGTTTGGCGGTTACACAGTACGGCTCTTCATGCGTGCACAGAATGTTTGCCGCGGCGCGGAGGTCACGGTTTGAGTTTCCGTCACTGGCATTCTGCTGGTGCGCTAAGTGAAGCATTCCTCCTCTCTCGCCGACTGCCCGGCACTGTTGCTCGGATGCCAACACGCGTCTGGTACGCGCGACACCGCACCCGCGTCGTCGCCTACGGTGTTTGTCGCGGACTCCGCCCGGTCCTTTCCACTGGAGAAACATTTTACCAGAGCACTGTTTGCCTAACGCTACCACTGCCTCACTCACCTGACCACTCTTCGGCTTCGCCCGCCTATCAAGCGGCGTGGTGTGAACGTTCTGGTGCCTCACGCTGGCCGCCTCTTTAAGCAACTTCCACGCTTTCGAGGACAACAAACAGTCAATGCGTGCCATTTGTTTGTCTGTCAACGCCCACAATACCAGCACGGTTTCGTTACTATCCGAGAAGACTCCTGTGCCACGCGCGAGCGCCAGCGGTAGCATTGTCAGCTTTGCCTGTACGTCTTTCCCGAATGCGGACACCAGTTTGATTGACCCATGTGGCTGCACAAGCTCGGGTGGGAGTACGCTTGCCCGGACAACCGTAACGTCAGTACCCGTATCAAGGATGGCGCGAACCCCAACATCTCGGCAACAGCCTGATAGGCTCGCGTTCGCGCCCTCCGGCAACTATCGCCGTCGCCTACACGCGTGCGGACAGACCGATCCTTTCCTGAGAGTCGGACTTCGCGGCATCGCGGTTTTCCGCTCGCGGGCAATCCACCTTCAAGTGCCCATGCACCCCACATAGGAAGCAACCCCGTGCCTTTGTGGGCTCCCGCGCTGATGGTTTAGCCTGGTTAGGTGGGCTCGCGGTCGTCGCATCTTCGACTTTTCGTTCTGGCTTTTTGCTGCCGCTGTTTTGGCCTTCCGCTTCCCCGTATGTTATGAATAAAGCAGCAATCTCGTGAGCCCTGCGCCAGCGCCCTCCCTCTTGCAGCGTTACATACCTTAGGACGGCATCCGACAAGCTGTCTTTCATGTGATCCGCGGTAAAGAGTTCGAGTAGCTCCTCAAGGGTACTCACGTTCTTGCCTCCAAGTAAAAACGCAGGTAGCTCTGCAGCATGTTCGCGAACGCCCGCCACACTTCTGCTGCTCGTTTCCTCGCCCCTTGGAACAAGCGGAGGTATTCCCCGGCAGAAAGCTTCATTTACTAGAGTACCGCCTCCTTGAGTACCTAGTAATACCTATGCTCTGGTGGTGCGCAGCTCGTCGACAAAAATGGGATTTTTTCCGCGACCAAGAGAAAAATAATCTGGCCCCACCAAGCTTTTGCGACCTCGTACCCCTCCAGCGCGCTCTCTGCAGCCTCAAACCATACTGAGACCTCCGCCTCCGTCGGGAACTTTGGCAGTACACTGCTAATCAGGTTTTATAAGTGTCGGAATTCACTTAGGTTCTCCTGCCCTCTGTCAACGCGTGAACTTCGCGCGGAGCCACGCTCTTCTCTTGCAATCGCTAATTCCAACTCTCTTAGTTTAATTTTCAATTTGCGCACTTCCATTTGCGAATGGCTCCCTGACCCCTCCGGAATGTCGGATTCGTTTCCGACCTCCTCGTTGTCCCTAGGGTCGCCCATACCGCTCATAATGTGTCTATCTGGATTGCGATAGGCGAAACGCGTTTCCATTTAAACGCCTACCTAGCCTAATCCAAACGCAGTGCACAGGCCCAGGCGGAAGAAGAGGGACACTCACCCTTCGAGACAGCCACTGCGTAGGCCCCGTCCTGCTCTCGCGCTGATTTTGCTGTAGCACTCCGCTTCGATCTGCCGGCTCCCAATGGATCACTTGAAAATAAAGGCCAGAGGCTGTGCCCTGGCGTCCTTAGAACCCTGGTTCTCTTGCCGTACTGCTTTCTCTCCGCCCGTGCCGACTGGTTGACACAAGTCCTGACTCGCTGCCAAAGCGTCGCCTCTTCTCCACCGCTTTGTCAATCCCTTCGTCGTCACGAGATGGTTGAAAGGATTCCACTGGTGCCGCCAGTAAAGTTGAGTTGTTTACCCGCGACCCGAGGATCGCGATTCAGCCAGAGGCTGGCCACCAGGCTTTTGAAGTTTTTACACTCGAGGTGCCCCGTCAGAGACGGTTGTTGTGGCGACTTGCAAGCAGAGGCGCGGAGATCTTGGAGGAAGCAGTTTTATGTACAGAAGTGGTTACAAGAAGAGCATATTTACATGGCATTTACAACTTCTCGCCGGCTACTTTGGACATCGTCCAACCTCGGGAGCCCCGAGCCCGGCCTCGCAGTAACACCGCTAAGACCAAACTGGCCTTCTTCCCACGGTCAAGCTTTTTCGTCCCCCCTAGTGCACCTGCTTTCCCCACTAGCAGTCACGTGGTCTCGCCGACCTTGGCGCGTCTTTCATGTAGCTGCGTCCATGCAGCTGCAACTGCGGGGAAAGGGCTCAACCGAAGGGGAGGGGTGACATCCGGAGTCATTTCGTGATGGCATACTCGGGAGAGTTGCCGCCGCGGGCTGTCTTCCCTTGGTGGCATTGTTCTTGCCCAGGTGGCAGCTGTCTGCATTGCGCGCGCCTTCTCTCTGTGTGCGGGCAACGTTGCGGGCATAGAGGCACCAACGACCTCCCCCAGGCTCGCTGGTTCCTCCGAACCTTGCATGCACTTTGAGGCGAAACAAATTGAAGCGTACTGAAATGATGTTTTTGTAATTCATATCATGTACCCTAGCATGCATATCACTCCATCACTCACAACAAAAGCTCACAAAAAGGCTGAAGACTTGGCCTACACAGTATTTTAGACTTTTGAAGCCAAAGAAGCCGCAGCACCGGTACGCCGTTAATTCCTGTCTCCAATTATTTCATTTCCAGCAGAGGGTGCTCACTTCTTAACCTTCCTTTTATATTGATCACAAGTATTACTTCGTTCATTCTTCCCTATTAAATGTAACAAATATATATACGGAAATCATCACCGCTCACTTACAGACACGTCACCATAACTGAAAACTATCGATTGGTCATTCTCAGTCCTTGTGCCATAAAACCCATGACGGCTTATAGCTTCGCGCTAGATACGGATATATCACATTTTGCTTTCGCCTTCAAATGCCGCATATACAACACTCTTCTTAAAAATAAATTTCAAAAGAAATAACTGTACTCGACGTGAAATTACGGCAAATGTTCCGTCCAGTCAAGTTCTTGCGCACCGATGGCAGAAAACAAATACCTTGGAGCCAGTACTTCCAGGGAGAATATCATTCGGTTGGTATTAACTCATTCGATGTGCTGTCGTGCCCTCAGCATAGTATATAATACCATACTACAAAAGCAAGATACATCGGCCGATGCATGGCTGAAACATATTTTTTTCCGAAAGCATATATAGGACAAATGCGTATAGGCGATACCCGCAACACTTTTTCTTCTACGAAAGCGCCATGCTAACTGCCTGCCTCTTAGATCAGTTCTGAAATCGAGAATTTGACGAAATCTCGCCTGGTCGGGATGTAATGGCAATGTAGAAAGAAAAAGACAGGACGCCGACCAAGGAGGTGTAAAAATATAATAAAATAACGTTTCGGCTTCCACACGCAAGCCTTGTTCACTAAGCTGGGAGGCCGATGCTTCCAGCTTAAATCCGCTAAAATAATCGCTTGAGGCATCTTGCATACGCAAGAGGTAGATTGCCGTCGTTACGGTTAAGCGTGTTCCCTGTTGTTTGGATAGTCAAAGATTCTAGATAGTGCCGTTTCATTCAGTTCTTTTCCCGGGCCATAACTGAAGCTTGGTCCCAGTCGAAGCCGTGGTGCGTTTTTTTCTGCGTGCTCTGCAAGGGCACTGGAAATGACTCTTTTCTTTTTCACGTCATTCATGTGCTCCTTTAGACGTCGCTCGAAATTTCCGCTTTCCCCCACGTAGATATAATTGCAATCAGCGCAAGGAATCTTATACACAACGCCAGGGAACTTTTCCTTTTTTAGTTTGTCCTTGACGCTGACAAGCTCATGACGTAGCTTGTGACTCGGAATATGGGCGACTTCAACTTCAACTTCAACTTTATTCTTCTAGTTACAGACTAGAAACGTCCTCCGGGGCTAAAAGCTGCCGTGAGCAGCTTGACTGGACCCAGGAGGCGTTGTACATGACAGCGCGATAACAGTAAACGTTTCGGTACACACCTAAAACGAAAATTTGACATTCAGGTACATGCTTTACGACAGGATGTTTAACATTCAACAAGAGACATTGTTGTGCAAATAAAGAGGCGATAAAACAAAACATGGTCATTTAATATGTATCATTATACAATGAAATATATGCTTACATGTTAACAAAATACATCTTCAATTCTTTGCGAGATAGATTAGTAGCGTTCACATGATTATTTAGAATTTTCGGCAAATTGTGTTTAATGGATTGCAACTTATATTCGGTGCGAAAGCGTGGTACATACCAAGGTTCAGGGTTTCTGAGGTGCACAGGTATCTCATGGTGTTGCAAGCTCGCTATGGATGTAAGAAAATCGCTATATTGTTTTTTTGCAAAATAAAATACTTGTAAAACACGGTATTCGTAGTATCGATCTACCCATATGATTTGGTATTTTTGTGACAATGTTTTTGTTGTTGATCAGGGCTCGATATTAGCAATGTGCCGAAGAAGCGCCTTCTGTAATGTAATTATTTTATTTATGTTAGTTCCCGTTGTGGCCGCCCATACTAAACAGCAATAATTAAACTGCGAGGTGAATAATGCGTGATAAATTTGTAGCTTGGCTTTTATCGGCATGAAAGCTCTACAGCTAGATAATACACCGGCAACAGCAGAAAACTTGTTCCGAAGGCTATTAAAATGAGCGTCCCAACTCAAATGACATGAAAATATTACCCCAAGGTTTTATGTTCGTTAACTAGTTCTATATTTTGGCCTGAATAAATGATTGAGTACTCCAACTGAAAAGGTTTATTTCTGGCTCTAAATAGAATGGCTTTGGTTTTGGTGGGGTTAATTCTAATGACATTTAAAAGTGACCAATCAGATAGTTTCACTAGGAATGCATTACATCTGATAATTAGTTGGTTTGCGTCCTTTCCATTAAAGAGTATGGTGCTATCATCCGCATATATAAAGAAATCAACTGTAGGATTATATTTACTAAGTCATTAATATACAGATTAAATAATAGGGGGCCCAAAACACTCCCTTGCGGCACTCCGTTTTTAAGTGTTACGAAAGAAGAGAGAATGTTGTCGATACATACACACTGAGTTCTGTTTGCAAGATATGATTTCATCAAAGCGAGTGGATGCCCGCGTACTCCGTACATTGATAGCTTATATGCAAGAATGTCATGGCTGAGGCAATCAAATGCCTTGCTAAAATCAATGAAGAGTCCGAGGGCAAATTTTCGGCTGTCTATGCTTTGCGCGATACTTTCTTTCAAGGATAAAAGGGCTGCCTCAGTAGATCTACCTTTTCTAAAGCCAAACTGTGAGTTTTTTATTACATTATGTTTGTCCAGAAACTTTGTTAGGCGTGCAGCAATAATTTTTTCTAGCACTTTAGAAAAAATGGGTAGGACAGATATCGGCCTATAATTGGAAACATTATTTATATCGCCGTTTTTGAATAACACAGACACCCTAGCTCGTTTCATACCATCTGGAAAAGTCGCCGATTCTATTGCTAAATTGAATATATGGACCAACGAGTGAACAAATGGAAAGTAATCTAAAACGTATTTTATTGGCTTAATTTGTAAATTTTCGATATCTAATGCTTTGCTGTTACTTAAATTTTTAATTATTGTAAACACCTCGTGTTCGCCAGTTGGCTCCATAAATATGGTTTCTGTAACGCATTTACTTAGTGAATACCTGACTTCGGAGTCATGGGTGTGCGGAACACCTGCATTCACAAAATGAGTATTAAAGTGGTCTGCCAGTGCTTTGCCGCTTAATTCGCAGTTTTTATAACTTATCGATTTTGGTACATTACTTTTAGTTTGACGACTTAAAACGCTATTTATTACTTTCCACACCGCATCCGGACGTTTCCTGCTAATTTCAGAAAAAAGGCATTGATAGTAATCTATTTTCGCTTGCCTTAGTATTTTATTCAGTCTATTTCTTTCTGTCTTGAATTCCTTAAGTTTAATTTCTGATCTGGAGTGTAGAAACGCATGGTAGAGGCGGTTCTTGTTATTTATCATTTTGATATGCTAGCTCATAATCCACGGTTTTCGTATCTTTTTAGATTTCCTAACTTGCTTGAATGGGAAATGTGCAGTGTAGATGCGCACGAAAGCTTCAAGAAACTCGTTATATGCTTCGTTCACGTTTGTTTTTCTTAGCACAGAATCCCAACTGTGCGTACTTACAGCCAAACTGAATAAATCCAGTGCTTCATTAGAAATGTGTTGGTAAGTGATTAAATCAGTGTTTTGTTTGATAGTGTTTTCCAGTGCATACACTATAAAGACTGTACAGTGATCACTAATATCATTAGAAATCGTACCCGCAGTATGCACAGACGTTTCTATATTTGTAATGAGAAGGTCGAGGGCAGATGAGGTCGACTGAGTAACCCTTGTTGCTGTAGTGACCAGATTGGCAAAGTCAGACGATAGTAGTAGACTGTTTAAATCATGCACATGCTTATTGTCGTCTAAAATATCTATGTTGAATTCGCCTCCACAGAAAAAATGAAGATTATTAAATGAGCAGTTTTCTAGAAGCTTACCAAAACAACTAAAAAAATTCTCAATACTTCCGCTCGGAGGGCGGTATATTACTGATAAGACCCTTTTCTTGTCCTTCACAGTTAACATCTCGCAGTCAAGACTTATGAATGTAAATTCCGGCATCAATTCGTAATGGCAATTAGTTTTGGTATAAAGAGCGACGCCTCCCCCTCGCCTATTCTGACGGTATATGTAAAATGACGTATAACCATCAAGTCCGACGACATCGTAGCTGTGTTGACACCAAGTTTCAGATATCACGATGACGTCGAACCGGAAAGAAAATTGGCTGAGAAGACAAGAGATACTGTCACTTTTGTAAACTTGCACATTATATACACGCAGGACGCGTGCCAACGCTTCGCTGATGCCGGGAACGTACGGAATGGAGGCGCGACGCTGGCTGAGGGAATCACGTGGCTCAGTCGGGCGCAAGGCTCGCTTCTCGGACGAAGCAATAAAACTTCTGGGGTACTTGCACGCTCCGAGTTCGCGTCGGATGCAAGCTAAGTCGGAGTCTAAGTCTTCTGGCTTGCTGCAAATTCTTTGGGCTCTTTTAATTCAAGAAAAAGCCACAGACCGTTTGTGGCTTATAGGATTGACGGACGCGAAATGAAGATATCGCCCACTATGTGTGTCCTTCCTGTGAACTATGAACGACAGACGTTGTCGGTCCCGCTGTACCAATACGTCAAGAAAAGGTAGACGTCCAGAGCTCTCCTCTTCCACGGTGAATTTTATAGCTTACTCGATGCTATTCAAATGGTCGGTGAATGCGGCCAGGACGTTTCTCTTTATGATGCAAAAGCAATCATCAACGTAGCGGAAGAATACTTTCGGAGGAGGCTCGAAGGAAGCCAGAGCCCGGCTTTCCACCGACTCCATAGCCTGGTTTGCCGCAGTTACGGATATCGAAGCGCCCATAGGGGCTCCATGCAGTTGCTTGTAAATGACACCACGGAAAATAAAGTATGTATTCTTCAGACAGAAATCCAGTAGACTTGCGAGATCCTGCACTTCAAACACGGTGCGCTCGCCCAGTTTTTCATCAGCCTGCAGGGCAGCTTTGCAGGCGCTCACAGCAAGTGCCACAGGAACACAGGTAAAAAGGGAAACGACGTCGAACGACACCATGATTTCATCGTCATCCACAGTGAGATGGCGCACCTTGTCATTGAAGACCTGCGAGTTACGGATGAACGTGGGGCCACTTCCAACCAGTGGAGCACACACACGGTGAAGGTAACTCGAAAGTTTGCAGAGAGGCGAACGCGTGAAATCCACGACGGGCCGCATTGGCTTGCCAGACTTATGAATATTGGGAAGGCCGTACAGTGCCGGAGCGGAGCCGTTGCGGCAAAGAAGCGAAAAATAAAGGGCCTTGTGTTGCGGATTCACGTAGTGGAAAACGTCAGCCAGAAGTTTCTGCAGTTCCCGTTCCACTTTGAGGGTGGGGTCACGTTTGAGGACGACATAGGTGCTGCTATCTTGGACGACATCTTGCTGATGTAGTCAGTGGTGTTCATAATAACAGTGGCATTCCCTTTGTCAGCTAGCAGTATCACAATACCGCGATTCCTGCGAAGATTGCTGATTGCGTTATGCTGTTCGGGCGACAAGGCAGAATGCGGTTTACGCGGGAGCTTGGCGAGAATGCTGATCGCACGAGTACGGGCCTCGTCTCGCTCGGAGTCATCCACCTGACCAATGGCATGCTCTACGGCACAAATCATTTTCTTTGGGTCAAGTGCGCCACTCGTGTTGAAGTTCAGTCCGAGTTCCGAGCACGCTCATCTCGGCCTGACTGGGAGCGTACGAGGAAAATTGCACACCACTGACCTTGCTCGGTTCGACGTGTTGCTCCTGTAGCGAGGCTGCAGGCGATCCAGTTTGTTCCGATGTCTCTGTTCACATCGGGAGAACTGTAGATAAGCCTTGAAGTTTGCGTGTAGCTGAATACTGGCGAAAATATCCGGGCACTGGTATTCAAGGCGACGGCGAGCAAAGAAGAGCTGATTCTGGAAGTCCCGGATGGTTGCTCTGCAGTCCATGATCCGGGCTTGAAGTAACTGCCGCTCAGCTTTCGATACTACTTGGTATCCGAAAGCAGTGTGCACCGGTCTCAGCAAGCGCAACGACTTCGGCATCAGGCCTAGGGCTTTGCACGACAGGTTGAAGTTCAGGTGAGCTTTTAACGAAGACGCCCGCACGGTAAGCGAAATCAAACTGGCGGATTTGGGTAACCATTGGTTGGCCATACGCCTGGCGTAGATGAATGAAATCGAGAATTTGACGAAATCGTTGTGTATAAGATTCCTTGCGCTGATTGCAATTATGTCCACGTGGGGGAAAGCGGAAATTTCGAGCGACGTCTACAGGAGCACATGAATGACGTGAAAAAGAAAAGAGTCATTTCCAGTGCCCTTGCAGAGCACGCAGAAAAAACGCACCACGGCTTCGACTGGGACCAAGCTTCAGTTATGGCACGGGAAAAGAACTCGATGAAACGGCACTATCTAGAATCTTTGACTATCCAAACAACAGGGAACACGCTTAACCGTAACGACGGCAATCTACCTCTTGCGTATGCAAGATGCCTCAAGCGATTATTTTAGCGGATTTAAGCTGGAAGCATCGGCCTCCCAGCTTATTAGACATTTTTAGTTGGGCGTACGTATCGAGCCCACGTACGCAGCACTGCCACGGGAGAGAACTGCGCATGTGCAGTACGTAACACATCGATTCCAGAGATGCGCGCGTACGCCCGATAAAAAACGCGGCGTGCGTAAACGTGACCAGGCTAAGCGTACGCGGCGTGACGCTCTCGCGATATCTCGATTGATATAGGAACCAGATAGCAAAACGGCAGCGATGGCGTCGAACGTAGAGAGCAACAAAGCCGGCCCAAATCGAGTTTATTTTACTTTGAGCGACGATATTGCGCTGCTAGCGGCAATACAAACTAGCGACCCGTTTAGGCACCCGGAGCAGTGGGAAGAGATAGCTTGGCGCCTCAGGGAAGCCCTGAAAAAACCTTTTACAGCGCGCTGTGTGCGCGAGCGCATGAACCTGTTGCTGGCACGGTACTCGGAGAATGATCAGCGAAACCAAAAAAAGTAAGTCTGGATGGTTGTTTCCGAGCACGTTACAAAATAGGGTGCGTTAGTCGTTGTGCGACCAAACACACGGTAAAAGCGCACGCACATGCAAAACCTCGCGTAACTGAACAAACCGACATAGACCATGGATCCAAAAAACGATTCGCCTTGGCTTGGATGCTAGTGACCATTATGACGGCCGCTACGACGCGAGGGCGCTAAAAAGCACCCAAAAGCTGTTTTATTTCTAATAACATACGTCCAGTTGAACCAAAGGTATCTCGGTACGGCAATACGGGGAACTAAAAGTGTCGTTGAGCGCTTCGCATGCAGCGTACGCAACGTATCGTGCCGCATACGTGGGCTCGTTACGTACGCCCAACTAAAAGTGTCTGTTGAACAAGGCTTCCGTGTGGAAGCCGAAACGTTATTTTATTATATTTTGACACCTCCTTGGTCGGCGTCCTGTCTTTTTCTTAGATCAGTTCTGTGTTAACAGCTATGGCAGTCGGTGTCCAATAAAGCAAATGATCAAACAACAGAGCTAGCGCGTAGCAAAGGGTGGTCGTTTAAACGAACCGCATCATAATAGAGAAACACATACTAGAACGCCCACAAAAGACGTAACAGGCTCCGCAGAATTGACACAGAATTGGAACTAACGTATGACAATGCACAACATAGGTAGCTATGACAGCAAGAAGGTAACCTCCGATGAGGGAGCACCGACACGTAATACGCATGTATTTCAATGAAGCAAAGTTTAAAACACAATGGAAACAATAATATTGTGACATTTCACCAACACGTTCGCTGGCAGATTGGCAAGCTCATACATTGCATTAGTCGCAATTTCGGATCACCGTTAATTGCTCATGGTAATACGCCGCAACAAAATTATGGTAGAGCACATTTCTCGGTTTGCAATGATCACTTCAAAACAAAAATACGACAGCACAGCAAACTAGAAACAGAGCAAACACTGCGAAAAATCTACTGAGCTCATCGATTTGATTGGATTCAGTACGTTCATCTTGCAGCTCGACTAAGGGCGCCAAACGAGGGCACTTGTACGATTTCCCTAAAAGAGTTGTTTCCAATATTCTCCTTAGGAAATTACGGAAGGCGTCTTTCAGAGGGAAGTTCTTGCGTACCGGAAAGGTTAGTAGTACTCTGTGCAGTTTATCTTGGGATTCCACAAGGTCAGGATATACATTTTGCAAAACACATTCCGGAACCCTGTAGATCAAGCAAACGTGGTCATGCTTGCGCGCGCACGATAAGCACTCGTGGGCGTTTACTTTTTTCGTCGACTCTCCGTCTTTTCTCGCAGTCAGAGCTACGTTCAGCTTGGCGTAAAAGCCTACGTCCCTACGGTTATCTTTTATATTCCAAGACGTAATGGTTTCTCCAAGGAAACATGGAATAACCGCCTCCCTGCCAAGCGCAAGTTCAAGCTTTGCGGGTGTGTCCACGACTTCAGTCGGGGATCTCAAACTAAGCCGCGAAACGAGTTCAGAGCGGATGTAGTTAGATAATGGCAAAATCGCGATGAGCCAAGCACTGTGCACAATAGTGCGAGTTATTGGCCAGCGCCCTCTACGAGGGACAACAGACGAGCTTCCATAAAAGGAGGCGAGGAGGAATAAGAAGCTACTGATGAGTGATGCTGAATTCCACGCGTTCATTTCTTTAAGGTCAGCAACGGCTAGCACAAGTGTCGCACAAACCAGTGCAACTGACAGCAAGCTGAATGCAATCTTAGACTCTAAGATAATGTCAACAAGAGAAATTAAGGCAAACTTTCCACGCTGATAATAAAATGTTTCATACTGCTCTTCAAAGACAGCAGAAAAGTCTGCGAAATTTCCAAATAATCGCGCATTGGCCATAACTCGTCTATGATATCAAAATTTCCATTAACGAGCTTCATCACCATGTTGTTCTTATCCCGTTAAAACGTCCAATGTATTGAGACATTGTATAAGCGCAGTGCAGCGAATACATGTACAGCACGTCTTGGTTCGCAGACATTTTCTTCTGCACCGCTTTTGCAACCGACATATACTACTGAATTTCTCAAGTGGTTTTCGCCGCTCAAACCGGGATTGATACCACGATACTTCTCACGGCATTGTCTTGAAAATATGGACAGATTAGCAGCATATAAAGATTCAAAAAATAAATTTGTCCTTTTTTTGTCAGTGATGGCTCTAGTGACATCGCAAGAAAGATTCCTTGTGGTCGATGCGGCTACGTATTTCTTGAATATATCTTTCGCTTCTTTGCTGCCTTCAACAACTAACCAATCAACTAAATTTAAAGCTCTGAAACGACTGAGGCACGTGGCCAGGCAACTGGACACTCCACGGCCAAGTCGATGCACAATCACGTTCGTCCTTATACCACATTTTGCATTTTCGCCGACGTAACGGAGAAAATTCTTACTTGGGAGTGTCCACAGCGTGACAGGCCAAGGAACATGATGCATCATTGCTTTGTCCTCTGCGTCCCAATGTCCCTTGCAAGTGGCGATTGCCTGGCGATCGTACCTGCCTATGTAAAGCTCAAGAATTTTGAATAAGTTTCTAGGTGTTTCTTCCTGTGAAACTAAAATATTCGGCTGGACTTGTGAGAGAATAAGTACTAACACGCAAGCAGCGCACCTCATTTTGAAAGAATAGTCAACCTAGGATAAAAAGAAGACTCATGTGGCCATAAAATAAGATTTGAGTTTTTGGTAAGTATTATGTCTAGCTCCCAAAGTGTGGAATAAACTTTTTATATCACAGCCTTTATATCGAACCTTAAAATTTTAGGGAGTAACAAAAAACCCAGCTGATTTAATAACACCGAATAAAAGTATCCGAATACGTATAGAAATTATGAGGGCTCTAACTGGCGAAAAGAATAACAGCAATGTCAAAATAGAATAAAATATTCTTCAGTGTTACGAGTAAAACGACATCAATCTTGTCACCGATCAGGAAACTATGCCAAAGGCAGCAATGTGCTCTTGCAATAAAACATTCGCCTCGCTGCCAGAACGACCCTCTTCCTGCGGTAAGGAACACCTAAATGTAAGGCTCGAATATAAATGATATAAGGCCCCTTGACCTTGAAAGGTTCCCTCTAAATGTCAGTTCTTCAAGGCATAAAAAACTCGTCCCGTAACCCTGTTTACATCCTAGGATTACGTCAGCAAACAGACACACCTGAGCGTGTGTACATTAGTCGCCAGCACTCCGGCAGTGGGAGTTATTGATCACAGTTTCTAAGTTATGGCCTTTGTCTGAGCATATACAGAGCAGTTGCAGTAGACCTTTCCGGGGTCAGCACAAAATGCACGTGCTCTGGAATGTTGTGGCCCCACAAAAGGTGTGGTCACCGTTGGCGCCCACGCGGAAATGAAATGTTGTGGTGTTGATGAAGCACTTATTGAGAGTCACCTGGCACAAAAGCTGAAGACTATCCTCTCTCGAGTACCAACGCTGGACGTCTACCGAGGGGGCCACTGTTCTTTATTGACGTCGCTATGGGCACCAACTTACAAGGACATAAGAAACGCCATGACGAGAAAGCACAAGTTGCCCATTTATGAGCAGTGGTGGTCGTACCTGTACAATATTGATCATTCCAACGACGGCGAAGGCTGTTGGTGCATAAGATGGTTTGCTACGGCAGCACCGTTCTCGAGCGCCATTGAGGTAAAACCGCTCCGGCAGCATGTCCTTTTAAGAGCAAGAACTTAGTGTGAACGAATTGTTAGCACACAAAAGTATCAGCCACGGGCACTCTAAAAAAGCTGGTAATAAGACTGCAAGCGCTTCTGTATCATGCTATACAAAGCAAAGAGCGTCTTCGTGAAGCTCATGTTAATAGGTATAGCGCTTAGTGAAATACCTGCAATGCGTAAGCGTCAATTTGATTCCATAATTGCGTAGCGGGTTATGTGGACAGCATAAATTCCTATTTTACATTTCCACGATAACTTCTCCTTCCAAGTCTAGCTGCCGGAATGATTGTGAATGTTATTAACATCTCCATACGATATACTCATTTAAACCCATCACAATACTATTCCCGTAATCAAAAAAAAAAATATTCATATCGGTTGGATTCGCGACACGTGTATGTTTTTCTTCGAACTTCAGTATCCTTGAGTCTACTTGTACGCAGTTTCACGCCGTCTGTTTTCCCAATTTTTTGCGTGTACTTTTGAAACATCGTCGCTGGCGTGCACGTATAAGTGTGGTTTCTTAATCACGGCAGTCCGCGCGTAATATCGATCCCCCTGTTAAGCTCTTGAAAACAAGGGGCAGCCGCCGCTTCCAAGATAGTACGAATTATACCTGCTGGATTCACACTTCACACGGTCACGAGAAACGTGAAAGAAGAACGCGCGTGCACCTAATCATCCGTGCTAGTTCCACTTTTCTGTGTCTCTTTCAGCTTTGCAGCTCTGTGCAATGATCAAACGTGTGTCATTCCAAGGACGCAAAACGCAGGCCCCTATCGAAGAAAAACATTGCGAAGAAAAAAACTGCTGTATTCCGAATTGACCAGTGACTGTATAGGTGTGAGCTTCAGCTTCTCATAATCTCATCTTTGGAATTTCTAGGCAGGCGCGCAAAGGAAATGATAATGTAAAGGTGTTTATAAAACGGCACTCGGTGCCAATTCGCAATTGCGATGGTAAACGTGGAGCACGGACTCCCAGCACGAGCGGCGTTCTTTCAAAATGGAGCCGAAGACGACGCCTCATTAGAAGGCGCTTGAGTGGACGACCAATTACAGTGTTTCAAGGTTTCGCTGCTATTACCCCGGCTACGAAGAGAGCCCCCCTTGCCACCTGACAGCTTTTCTCAACGACCGGGTCAAGGTAGGTCTGGAGGCGCGCCACGTTGACAATTTCGCTTTGTCGACGGTGCATGTCCGAAGATGGTTCGATGGGTTCGATCAGGTAGTAGCTGGTGAAGTGCGTTCCCTCTTGAACGAATAAACAGCGCGGAGGAAAGAAGACGAACAAAAGGAACGACAAGCAACGGGGCTGCGTTCGACGACACGGTAGGGGCCTTCGTATTTGTGCAGTAGCTTTGAAGAGCCCAGTTGCAGTGGTCGGGACCAAGAGAGATACGAGCGATCCAGGGAATAACATGGGCACAACAGTGGTGGTGTCACCCCGAATGCTCTTCTGCCGTTCTTGACCATGCGTAGTAAAGGTCTTTGCAAGCTCGCGACAACCTTCAGCAAGTCTGGCTGTGGCAGAAATAAGGGCACACACAGATCGATCCGTCCTGCACGGAAGGATTGTGTCGATTCTGTGCGACGGGTGCCTGCCGTGCAATAGGAAGGGTTAAGAACCAGTAGGTGCTCTGAGGGGCGGTATTGTAAGCGTAGGTGACGAAGGACAGGATTGCATGCCAATTTCTGTGACCGACGGCGACGTACGTTGAGAGCATGTCGCCGGGCGTACGGTTAAAGCATTCGGTGAGGTCATTGGTCTGCCGGTATTAAGCAGTAGTTTTGCGGCGAACAGTGTGGCATTCTTTAAGAGTGGCTTCGACGACTTCCGACAAGAAGACAAGACCTCGATCGCTGAGCAGCTCCTGTGGTGCACCGTGACTAGAGTGTACTAGAACAGGAGATTGGCCGCAATACCAACGTACAAAAAGTGAAGCCCAAACAGGGCCAATCCGCTTGTGACAATGCGATCGGTAGTCTGCAGTGTGTCGTCCTTCAGGAGTTCGGCGCGGCTCCGCCAAAAGTGCTGGAGTTGTACAATGCCCATTTCCCACACAAAAGGCCCGAGTTCGATCACAGCTGTAGATGGTGGGTTCTTAGTGTCTCGTTTCGAGTCTCGTATGCGCAAAAATCTCGGAGGTCATACTTTTCGTTTTTCTTGAATCTCAGGTAATAACTACGCTCACTGTTGAATTTCTTTTATTTTACTTCACATTTAGCGTTATTTTTTGAAGCAACACGTAGCAACTGAAGCTAGGTTTAAAAAATAAACGAAAAGCAATACAGCTATAAAAGCTGACACTGAGAATAAAAACCCACCATCTACAGCTGCGATTCGAACCCGGGCATTTTGAGTGGGAAGCCGGCATTCTACCCCTGCACCAATTCGGCGGAGCCGCGCACAACTCTTACACGACGACACACTGCAGACTACCGACGGCAGCGCCGCAAGCGGATTGGCTCTGTTTGGTCTTCACTTTTCGATGCTCGTTCCGAATACTCCCCTGTTCTAGTACACTCTGCCGCGAAACAGCATGAATCGGTGGAGCAGGAATGGGACGACATCGCGCGCAGTAGTCGTTGGGAAGGGGGCAGTTTCGGCGTATCGCGTGAGGTGGTCGACAGCGACGATGGCCCAGCGGTTGCCAGCTGACGCTACAGACTCTGGCTGACGTTACAGAGCTCGTTTCTGCGAAACGAGCTCTGTAACGCTATCGCGTTGAAATGTCACGCAAGACGTTTCTGCGCCTGAGCATTGCTGTAAAAGTTAAAGGGAACCAACCAGTATTGTTCTCGCTTATACAGACAGTGTTAGCGACGGTGTGTTGATGCACGTAATCCCCGCTTTTTCTATTATATTGTTTGTATAATGTCTCTCTTATCTGTGTTTTATCAGAGGTTCGCTACAGGAACGTAGTTCTTTCGAGGAGAGGTGTACACCCACATCTTACCGCCCAACATCTTTGACACCACCAATACTAGAACCCTTTTCGCTATAAAAGACTTGCTCAAGAACTGCCTAAGAATAATTGCGCTTTGTAAACCACATCGCTTTTGCGCCTGACATCGATCGCCCTGTGCAGCCATTGACAGCAAAGGGCAACCGCCGTTTCAACGAATATAGTAATTATGCTTCGGCGATTCACACTTGACAGGGTTATGAGAACCGTGAAGCAACGAAGCACGTACATCTAATCATTTGCATTTTTTTGCACGTTTCTGTGTATCTTTAAAGTTTGCTGCGCTGTGATATGATCAAGCGTGTGGCATCCCCACCAGGCCCAACGCAGCCTCTTATCGAAGAAAATAATTTCGAAAAAAAATGTGCTGTATTTCGGATTGCTCAGTTAGTGTGTAGGTGCGAACTTCAGCTTGTAATAATTGGAATGTATAGGAAGGCGTGCTAAGGAATTGATAAAAAGAATATGGGCACAAAAACAAAGAAATGTGTACCATTTAATGTCTGTAGCCGCATTGTGGCTACGGCGCTGTTCCTAATAAGTGCAACGCTTTTTCACTCAGGCAAAGAACCTGATTTACCTTATTTCATTTCATAGACGCATATGACCACTCGCTATTGTTATACGAGAATTCTCTATAGGAAAGAAACATATGGATTTAGGGACTCGTATGTTTACACGCGATTTGCAGCCCATCAGTAATGATGTCCAAGGAAATCCTAGTAGGGGTTATTCGTAGGGTTTAATCAAAGTGAAGTTGTCATGAATTAAAGGAAAATTAAGCTGGACGAGAAATAACTTGCCAAAAATGGGGAACGAACACACAACCTATGCATTCCCCTTGCGATGCTTTGTGAAACCATCTACGGCGGCCAGTATCCCGACAACTCTCCTGGGCATTTGTGTACTTTAGAACGGGACTCACCCTGCATTACCTTAATTAATTTTTCAGCATATCGCGGTAATTAAGCGTCCGGAGTAGATATTTCTTTACGCGCAACTAAGCGAGTATTAGCCGGCGCCACTCGTAGCCTTGTTAATGAATGCGCAACGTTCTTATAACGCCAGGTGGCGTGTATATAGGGCTCCCTAAAACTCCCTGCGTTACGAACACAGAAATGATCGCGAAAGTGAAGGGGAGAAAAGCCACAACTTTGCTTCAGTCGTTAGAGTATAGTGGGATGTTCTTGTATTATGTCGCCACCGAGGGCAAGCTTGTTATTTTCACTTTCATTACCCATTCTTTCGCATTTGGTAAACCTCAATGAAATACGACAGATTTCCGCTTCATGTGTCTGCTTCATATTGCGACATTTTCTTCACCCAGCTAAATTTTCTGTATACGCACTTCATTTGTTAAGCTGAACACCAAGCTAAATGTAGCAGTGGCGTGGACGTTTTCTTCCTTCGTTTTGCCTAGTCAGCCATGGCCATAAAATTTAGGTTAACAGTGCAAAGCAGAAAGGAAATTTAAGCGAAACGGAAACTGAGAAAGATAATTTATTATACGCGCCTTGATATTAGTACGCCGGATATTAGTTTAGCAGACTATACAAATGTTTTCATGACTTAAAATTTTCACTGCCAAGCAATGTCAGTGTAGCAGCAGTAGATATAAAACAAATAATCGTGGCTCTCCTGTCGCAAACGCCAACGAACAATGAAGCAAGGGGAATCCCAGCCAACACTTAGATTCAAAAAGAGCGGCTTCCCCCCGCTCCGATGGTCTTTGGCGCTCGCGATAGCAAAGCCACGCTTATATATATTTTTGTATAGGTACTACAGTACATTGAAATGGAACAAAGTGGTGTCTCTCGTGCTTTCTTTGGCCTCGCTGCATGTCGGCTTCCTATCGTTACGAATATACCGGGTGTTTAAAAAAAAATGTGTCCAAAATCCTCAAAAAGCAGGGAAATGCGATATTTGTTCGATGCTTTCACAATCACTTCTTCTGTGGCCGCACGCATCTAAAGATGCCTAAAGACATCATTTGGGACAGTAATTGAAAAGGTTAACTTCGAAAACCTTTTCATTAGTGGAGTTCAGCGGTTATTTGAAATGGGAGAATTGAAGTCCGTCATGCGAAGAACCCGTTCGAGGTTTGAGATTTCGAGAGAGTGGCCTTTAGTATTGAGTGCGAAGTAATAAAATTCACCCGAATTGAGCGGCGAAACCGAAACCAGAACGCGGAAGACCGCAATTGTCATATTGTTATGAGACGTCCAGAACGATTGTGCTTCGTTACATCAACCATAAACCGACTTCGTTGTGCGGGCGTGCGGGCCCGGTGGCCACTGACGTATATACGGGAGGCGAATGCCAGAGCAGCCAATACGGCTGTTGTACTCCGTCGTCTTACTCTTCATCACCCACTTCATCTTGTGCACGCGTGCAAAAGCAACATGGGTCTCCGGCGGCGAAAGCGCCTGCGAGGTCCTTTTAACAGCGAAACTGTTTATACTCGGCTTAACCCCGTGTAGCCTTCGCAAAGACTATCATTATCCTGCCAGCGCGCGCTCTCTTCTTCCTCTTCATTTGTTTCTTCAATTAATTAATATCTGGAGTTTAACGTCCCAAAACCACGATATGATTATGAGAGGCGCCGTAGTGGACGGCTCCGGAAATTTCGACCACCTGGGGTTCTTTCACGTGCACCTAAATCTAAGTACACGGGCCTCGAACATTTTCGCCTCCATCGAAAATGCAGCCGCCGCGGCCGGGATTCGATCCCGCGACCTTCGGGTCAGCAGTCGAGTGCCATAACCACTAGACCACCGTGGCGGGGCATTTGCTTCTTCGCTCCCCGCACAAGCGCGCCCGGCGCGCGCTCACAAAAAAAAAGAGATAATAAGAAAGGAGAGATCAAGACAGAAAGAGAAAGGCAGAGAAACAAAGACAGAGAAAGAAAGGTAATATATATAGAGAGAAATAGAAAGAAAGAAGAAGCGAAAAATAGAAACCAAAAGGAGGTGAACGTGACGTAAGATCACGTAGCACCAGGAACGTGACATGATCCCGCTGAAATAACGCACCACTAGCTATGTGACATATTCCTGCTAAAACCACTTAACACTATTCACATGACGTGAAATCGCCTTCCACTGCTCATGTGACATATTCCCGCGAAAATCCCGCAACACTTGCCACGCGACGAAATGTCACGTAACATTACTCACGTTGCACGTTCCCACCAAAGTAGCGTAACACTCACTAGTGACGTGACATGTTTCCGTCAAAATTATGTAGCACTAACCACGTCACATGTTCCCACAAAAAATAAAATGACGTAACAATACTCTTGTGACGTGTTCCCGCCAACCCCATGTCGTTTCAGTGGGGGCAAACACACAGGCCTGGGAGGGCAACTTCTTCCTGAGGAGTCCGACTGCTAGCTCGGCTGTTGGTTCCATCCTTCCACCACTAGTGCAAACTGCGGCAGTATTTTACAGCGAAAGCTGTTATGAGCTCATTTCACCGGCCGTTTCTGGCGCCGTAGTTGTCCGCCGCTGCCGCCGGTGTCCGTAACCACTATCGCTCGAAATAAGAAAAAAAACTAAATTAGAAAAAAATTCCAGGATGGAACGAGGTTCGAACCTGGGCCCTCTGCGTGGGAGCCCAGTATTCAACCT
This sequence comes from Rhipicephalus sanguineus, assembly GCF_013339695.2. Taxonomy (NCBI): domain Eukaryota; kingdom Metazoa; phylum Arthropoda; class Arachnida; order Ixodida; family Ixodidae; genus Rhipicephalus; species Rhipicephalus sanguineus. The sequence continues at coordinate 141,953,728 of NC_051179.1, read as the reverse complement.
CTTTGCAAAAAGGTCCTATAGAGGCTTCATGCCTCTATAGGCAAACTGCTTTGCAAAAACTGCTTCAAACTGCTTTGCAAAAAGGTCCTATAGAGGCTTCATGTCGGGAAGGAACCACATTAACATATGCAATATAGCGTGGTAGAAGAGTAAAATAAACACCAAGCGTCGCACAACGCGAATTGTATAATCAGGCGTCACACAATGCGAATTGCGCAACGAGAAGGTTGTTGAATGCTTCCAACCCATTACAAAGGGTTCCGCCATAATTCTTCATCGTCATCAGGCACAGCATCAACAAAGTGCGCATAATGCCTTACATGCGTTTAGCAGGTACCACGGCTCTCCGTAGAATGAAGAAAAATGGCATAATGCCTGCTTTCCTACTTCTAAAAAATTGCAATGATTTATAGCACAGTGGGTTCCTCGCAAGTGCACTTGTATTAGTTGCCAAGGAAGCCCATAAGCGCATGATCCATTTTCTCGGGGTCTCAGTAAAGTTCTCCCCCCCCCCTCTCTCTCTCCCTCGTCAACGTATGTTATACAGTATGGCGGGAGAGGGACATAGCGACCGGGCGTCACCTAATGCAAATTACATAACTGGCGGGCCGTTTAAAGCTTCCAACCCATTACAAAGGGTTGAGCCATAATTCTTCATCGTCATCAGTCGTCGCGTCAACAAAGTGCACATATTGCTTGCAAACGTGTAGCTGGTGCCTCGCTTCTCCGCAGAATGACGGATAATGGCCTAGTAGGTGCTTCCGAACTTCGCAAAAATTGTGACTTATGGCGTAGTGGGTACCTTGCTAGTGTACTTGTATTAGTAGCCCCAAGAGAGCTTACAACGGTGCTTTAGAAACGCCCCTCTTCCAGCTTTCGCTGTGACTGTGCTGCGGTTTCAGCGCAGGCCTGGGGTTTTTTTTTATGTGTTCGCATTCGACGCCGACTCAGCGAGGAAAATCTCCCTCCGTCACTTCCTCTCTCACGTAAGAGAAAGATCGCCCAAAGTAAATAAAGGAATAAAAGGAATCTTGATTGGTGGGGCTGGGTATGAGCCCGGATCCCCGCGCTCCGAAGCCGAGTGTCCTCACCCCTGGGCTACACAACTACTGTTTTTAGGGGCGAAGCTCCTTAAAGCGGCACCCGTTCGTCCCTCGTAGTTGTCGTAGTCGTAGTGCGTAACCAGTCGTAACGCTAGTACCAGATCTTGACCTCCAAGGTGGTGCTGGTGGGAGATTTGTCCTGTGCGTTGTTGAACAATAAAAAATTCGCAGCGTGCGCGTTAACTAAAAGCCGAATTCTTCTGTCTGTCATTCCCCATTAGCAGCCATTGGCATGTTCCAGTAGGAAACGTTAGTAGAAGTAGAAGTGTAAGTGTCAGCTAAAAGCCGAATTCTTCTCTCTCTCATTCCCATTGGCAGCCATTGTTTACCTCCAAGGTAGTGTCTGGTGAGATTTCTCGTGTTCGTGATTAAACAACAAAAATTTTGTTCAAAACGCCGTTGATTGATGAAATAAACCAACGAAAGACGCCAGATGTTCTCTAAAAGCAAAACGAAAGAACGCCAGATGTGTCTAAAGCAAAACGAAAAGACGCCAGCTGCTTAACGAAAGACGCCAGATGTTTTCTAAAGCAATGGTTTTCTAAACAATGAAAATTCACAGCGTACATGTAAAATTAAAGTGAGCTGCAAGTCGTCATAACTCATGAAATCTTTAGTATAAACGCGCCCGATCTCACGTCGGTGATGATGTACTGCGCAGAATTCACGGAAGATTCGTTTACCGATGAACCTCCGCAGCTTCGCCCACTCATCATCATTCACTCCGAGGATATGCTGTGATTTTTCTTTAATGCACGGAAATTTCCGATTGCGGAATGAAAGATATTGGCCGCCATCCCGCCCTGCGAACGTGACTGTCCAGCGAGGCTTTATCAAACACCACAGATCCTGATGGGAGGGGGGGGGGTCTGTGTTAATATAACGCATTGTTTATAATCGCATTGTTGCTGCCCTGGTAGGCCGTGACCGGAAGAAAGATATACCATTTGGCTTCAATTGCTAAAGGGCCCCTTATCCACTGAGTGTTGTTTTTTGGTTTTCTTTATTGAAAGGACTACTGAGCTCTATGCTGTATTGCTGTATGCCTGACTGCAAAGAAAGATATACCATTTGGCTTCAATTGCTAAAGGGCCCCTTATCCACTCAGTGTTGTTTTTTGCTTTTCTTTATTGAAACGACTATTGAGCTCTATGCTGTATTGCTGTATGCCTGACTGCAAAGAAAGATATACCATTTGGCTTCAATTGCCAAAGGGACCCTAATCCACTCAGAGGTCGAAATTTTTGTGGTGGCGTTGTAGTTGTGTAGGAGTGTACGGCGACAAAATTCGTCGGCTCGTCTGTCCACCTATCCCAATGCCATTTCTCAGCGTCCGAGGTGAAAACGCAAGGGACGCTCGCATCTTCTAGCAAAGGAGCACGCGAGCGCGAGCGTCTCTTGATGGTTTAGGGGCCTGGCGTATTGTTTTTAGGCCGCGGAGACGAAACCTTTAGGGTAGGAGGTATAGAGCTTCGCTGCACAATATATGTAAACCATATCAATGCATTGCGCCCGCGGTGTAAAAAAACGTACAAAGAGAAGCCTTTTCATCAAGGTTTCCTTTCAATTTTGTGCTGTTGGAATAAAAGCCTTTCTAGAGCGCTGTGCACAGCCGACATGGAGGATGGGATACATGGGCAAAATGTGGACTTCGCTAAAATTGAATGACAAACCGGCGTTTTGGTGGCGGCCGAATGTGCCTTCCATAGGGCTGTTCCAGACACTGGCGAACGCTGGAAAGAAGATGCCATGGCGATGCCGCCCGACAACGGCACTCTAGGGAAGTCCGCAATCTACAATAAGATTCTACGCTTTCACATTAGTTGTACGACTTCCAAAGCATATTCGGTAGATATCTTTTTAGATGCGAAGCAGCTATTGCGCTGGGCTTTGTTCGTAGTTCCATTGGCGACCGTCCACTTTCTACCACCGAGCATAGCCATCTGTGCGAGCGCTCGAGCCAAGGAGAAGTATTCGTCCTCTTGTTCTTCGACCGCCTTAATGATGATACGCGCACAGCACTTTAGGGGCCCGGGCTGCCGTATGCTTCCCTAGCTTGGCGTAACGAAGACAAAACCATGTGTGCTGGCACGCGCTTGCGCGTTCGGGCCTGTGTAAGAGGCTGGGTAAGACGCTGTGGCCTCACCTCCTTGCACTCTCTCAGCAATCACTTGATGTAGTCGGGGAACGAGATTCTGCAGACGCGCGATGAAGCCGCTCGGCGTGCTTCGACAAGAGTTCGGGGCGAGTAACAGCAGCAGCAACTACAATGAAGTCTTGGTGTGCTCCACTTGCAAGGATGCGTTAACATCGGTCAAGGTTCCCGTGATGAACGGAACGTTTACGTCGACCCATGCACTGCTCCACATCCCCACATGGTTGCCCTTAGTGGGAGATGGTGTAAAATTATTTTATAATTCACGGCGTTTGAAGGGTACTGCTTCAATTGTGTGACGTGGACGAAGTCTGAAGACGTGGCAAACATGAAAGGTTCCAGTGGCACTGTTTCATATGTAAAATTAGTCGCCTGTTATAAGACACGGTAGGGGTCAAAGTACTTGGAAATCACTGTAGAATTACGCAATGCTGGGCTAGTCGGTTCGTGTTTAATGCGGAAGCCACAGAAAGTATGGCTGTTCTTGCACAAAGAAATGACGAGGGATCCCTCGACCCCCTTCCCATGTTTATTTCTTTATTTTATTTATGATACTCTAAGCCATCGCGGGCTGTTACAGTGGTGGGAAAGGACAATATGTAATTCTATGTACATGTCAGTTCCAAACGTCGCTGAAAAACTTCAGCTGATTCATAGTTAACAAATACACTGGAATCGAGCTTGTTCCAGTCGGTAATTGTTCCAGTTGTCATTTGTTTGCGCAAAAGCAGCCATAGTTTCTGTGGCTTGTTTATTGTACTTTGATAGCCATATTAGCGGGAGACACCAATTGCAGTTTTTTTATTGCAGATGATCTATTAGATACGTCAGTATTTTGCTGTAACTTGTGGTCTCATTTAAACCTAGCCTGAATATGTTCTGGCCGGTGCTTTCATTGTCACCATGGCGAAAGCAGCCGGCGATGTTCATAAAACGATTCACAATTATTACCATGTCTTTGTATAACTTATGCTCAGCGCACGAGCTTGAAGAAGAAGAGGAGAGACACAAGAGGAAGGTAGGGAGGTTAACGAGATGGTAGTATTCTGTATGTAACCTGCACTGGGGTAAGGAAATAGGGGACTGCTAAGAGGGAGATACATATGAGAAATAAATAAGACAAAAAACTGCACCACTCACGTATACGAAGAGGAGCTTTCCACTGAGAGTCGTTCATGCAGGCCAGTAGATCTCAGGGTGCCTAGTAGCGCTTGTACGGCCTTCTTCTGTGATACTGAATCTTGACGATGAAGTAGTATTCCTTCCTCTGACAGAGGCTGGTCGTCTAACATGGTCAGAGCATCACAAAGAGGTTGTCTCTGCGTGCTATACATCGGGCAGTCGCATAGAACATGTACAATAACGCGTTTCGTCATCGGCGCAGTGTTTACATGCGGCAGTACCGGCCATCCCTATGCGGAACGCGTGATCATGGGTTAGCGCGACACCTAAGCATATTCTACACATAACGGTAACGTCAACACGGCGGAGTCATGATGAAAGCCGAAGACTCAACTTGGGTTCAAGGGAGTGTACTTGTGAATGCGTCAAATGCTGCGCATTCCCATGTAGAGTCGTGCATTCGCGAGCGAGCGTGCGGAGCTCCCGGGCAGCGTCTCTCCTAGAAAGAGGTTTCGACAGGTCATGGTCTTCTGTATGGGCTGAACGGACAGCTTGATCGGCGCGTTCATTGCCGACAGTCCCCCATTGACCTGGTAGCCACTGAAATGTAATGTGGTCACCTTCTTCGGGTGGCCGGTCTAACATGTATGCAGTCTCAAATACCAGCTGCTGGTAGCCACTGAAATGTAATGTGGTCACCTTCTTCGGTTGGGCTGTCTAACATGTATTCAGTCTCAAACACCAGCAGACGGTAGCCACTGAAACGTAATGTGGTGACCTTCTTCGGTTGGCCGGTCTAACATGTATGCAGTCTCAAATACCAGCTGCTGGTAGCCACTGAAATGTAATGTGGTTACCTTGTTCGGTTGGGCGGTCTAACATGTATTCAGTCTCAAACACCAGCTGATGGTGCGGACCACGGCGAAATGCCGCCAGTAGAGACTGCAGTGCCGCCTTACAGCCGCATAACATTGTCCACTTTTCTTGTTTTTTTGGTCATTAATGAAAAGCAAGGCGGCGCGAATCGCTCCTACCCAGAGCCGTACTCCTACCTATGCTGCCATCAAGGTTGTTGGGTGAGCCCTCCTGAGTTTGATAGTTGTGGCATTCGTTGGTATCACGACCGCCGAGCTTCAACTGCTCGGCAGGATAGAGCCGTCGATATAAACATGTGTAGTCTTGATGGTTCTCTTACATGAGGAGTAAAGCGAGCTGTTAAAGAGCTGGTGCTGACAGAGCTTGTTTTTTTCTGGATGTTTGGTATTGCAAGCTTGAAATGTGTATGAGTGTAACCAGCTCTGCTCTCCACGCACACCTTTAGTACTTCGTGAACCCTGCTCCTAAGTAATGCATAGAGCTTGCCTTTTTCTATGCCTGTTCATTTCATTGCCTTTACGTTACGCAATAAAAATCACGTTGTATGTGCGTCTAATCTGTATATATAGCAAGGGCAAAACAGTAGGTCACTGCTAGAATCACCGGAGGACAGTGAAGGAACACTTACGGGTGGCAGAGAGGACCGAGAAAAAAAGGCAGGGGCGCGGGGAGAGGGCACAGATTCTGTATGGTGAGGGAGGAGAAGTAATAGCAAAAAGATGGTTGATCCCTCTGTCATAGGAGTCGGTATAACACGAAAGTGTAACGTGTCGTCACAAAAGTGGTTCATTGCTTTAGTGCATTGGTATATCAGAGCTTGTATAATGCCTATTGCTGTTTGGTAGATGTAGCACCGCGTGATGTGGACACGCTCACGTTGACGCCTAGTGGCACATTTCCGTACCGACGACTAAAGCCCATGATCATGATTTAAACCTTGCGGTAGCTGAAGTTCTTAACACATACATGGACACCGCATATGGGCGAATCCGGCGCAAATATGACATCAACAAGCACATAATAACACTGATATTCGATGTGCACTCCTCCAAAGCGTCGTGAAACGCGAAGAGAAACGCTAGGCGCGTTGTGTCTTCCCTCTATCCTGGCATTTAATTCTCACAGGGCAAGCGGTGAACGCGACGCGACAGCCAGGCGAGCGTCGGATAGCTATTTTTCGATATGGATGGACGCTATGGGCGAGGCTCGTGCTGAAGCCACCAGTTCGCGGTCTCTTAAACGAAAACACACTTCTCCTGGAAACGCGCCGAATAGGACAGTGGCAGCAACGGCGCGTTTTTTTAGATGCGAAACATCTTATAGCGGAGTTCAATCCGGTAGTGGTGTGCGGCGTGACCATCCATACTGCCGATGCGCAAACCCTCTCCACAATCCTCTCCATACATCTCCTCTCCACTCCCCCTCTCCCTCTTCACTCCTCTTCCTCTCCAATACCTCTCTCGACTTCCCCTCTCGCGTGCTTCATTCTCTCCTGCGCAACGCCGCATCAGCGCCAGCGCATGCGCATCCCCTTACCCTCTCTTTTCTCCTACGCTCCCCCCCCCTCTCACGCGCCTGTGGACCGCGTTCCCCGCTCGACCTGCGAGAATCCACGGCCAGGCAGGAGGGAAGACACGACGCGCCTAGCGTTCCTCTTCGCGTTCCACGACGCGAGGCTGGTAGCATGCCCAACGAACGCCAACGGAACGCGATCGTGTAAATGCTCTCGTTTGGCATGGGCTAATGGTCGTCTAAACAGACTGCCGGAACAAATAGCCGGAGATGGTGTAATTTTTTCTTTTGTTTTCGAGCCTGGTGGAACACATGTCACTACCCCATTATGAACAGGACGCTCATAGCATTCATACATCCATCCATGCAAGAGCACTGTGAGAAGAATGTGTGAAAGATCAAAGGCGCGTTCGTGTAGACTCCATTATATGTTTTGGGGTAGCTCAGCTGGCTACACGCCCACCAGCCATCGTCGCAGACCGAGAGGTCATAGGTATGACTCCAGTCAACGGACCTTTTCCTGAAAGATTTTTTTCTTTGCCATTTGATGGCGTTCATATTGCTGACGTATTTCCGTGACAAAAATACGTCATGAAAATCTTGGTGAACCCCGGCATAAAACACTTTCGTGTTAAAAAGGAAGAAAATAATATTACAGTCTCGATTGCAGAAGCATTGTAACCTAAATTTAAGTGGTTTTGGTGGTATTTCAACGTCTCTTTTTAAGAAAGGATTTCTCAAACCTACATTAAGAAGCATTCCAGCTTGAGTTAGGCAAGCACTGTGCGACCTGTAAACCCTAAGCGAAACGGTGAGTCAATACATTCATGTTGAACGTGCAACGGATGTACTACCCAGCATGCCATCAAATTTCCTAGACGAAAACGAAATGTAGGTGTCTTTAGCTGCGCTTAAGCGACGCAATGGAGCTAGCTAGCTTAACTCCCTTGGATGGGGAGTGTGTGTGGAATGTGCGGTTTCAGTAAACTCTGAGGGACATTTTTGTAAGCATATAGACTATGTGAACGCACACAGTGGGCGATGACAAGGTTGTTGACCGTCGTCCACCTCCATTGTACGCGAACGGAGCGAGCGCAAGACAGCGGAAGCGCTCACAGGTGTCCGGCCAGGCGACTGCTGACGTGCCCCGAGCGCATCCACACAAGCGAGCGCCAAACAAGAGGACAACATTGGAGGAAGCAGAGGAGGGTTCAATGAGGACGCCGTCACGAAAGCACAGCGAGATTAGAAGGCTACTCGCCTGACGCGCACGTAACAGAAGCGCGGCGCAGGGTATGTAAATGTAGCTTGCGCTAGCGAGCTCAGCAACGAGCATTGAGGGAGCGGCGCAAGCCATGAGCCGGCAGAGCGAGCAGCGCTCCGCCGGCTCAACTTAGACCAAGGGTACAGTAGACCGCTGCAGTCTACGCTTGTACTATATGTATCTACACCCCAAAGCCAGTCTTCACAGCTCTATTAGCCGCGAAGCTATAAATGTTCTACGGTATAATGAGACCCATAACTATTATTAAGTACTTATGAAATGTCAGATGTAGCGGCCGGACTTTTAGGGATTAAAAAAGCGCGTTATGGCGCCAGAGATACGCAGGCAAAAGAACGTGTTATGCCTTCAACATCGTAAATGTAGCCATAAAAGCTTTTTACATAAATGCAAATATAATAAAAAAAATATGTGCGCGACCTGTATCTGCGACAGGACAGCAAACGAAAACAAATATTGTTTATGATGGCACAAAGGCACCAAAAGTTGAACATAGCCGTGCAATTGTCCTTAGTCCCGCACGGTTCGCAGAACAGTCTCTCTTGTTATTCTCTAGCATGGTGAGTCAAGTGTCCACTGTCGAATCAACAACCCATCGGTCTCTTTCTTTTCGGCAGGGCTGAAAAGGGGGAAGCACAGGAGCAGTTAGTCAGACCACTAATATACCGGAGTGCAGTGAGCAATCGTGTTGGCCGGGTCTAATCGCATAGGGTCAATTTCTCCCCCGTTGAAGAACACTTTAAAGGGGCCTTCCAACAACTTTTATTTATCGATTGCGTAGACTGATGGGTGTGGATAATTTCAGCGGAGGTCAATGAACCGATATCGATATATTTATTATTTCAATCACGCAATGAAATCACTACACCGCTGCCGACGGCATTATCGCATAGTGGCGCTCGCCTTAACTATTGGGGGCGCAAATGACGGAGGAGAGCGCAGGCCTTTGACTGAATAAATGTAACCTTAGAATAAATCTAGGAAATGCATAACAAATTATTGCCACGTGCGTTTCTTATCATCACTTTTGCTGTATTCGGTTTTTCGCCCACAAAGGCTGTCAGCAACGCTCAGCGCAAACCGCGCCTGATTGTTCGAGAAGCTTCGCGGTTATTGTAGATCATTTTGTTAAGATTGCGCGCAAGACGCGAACACTCGAGCTTATTCTAGATATTGCGCAACAACCAGCGATATCGCTAGAAAGTTTGATAGCGCCTGTGTAAAAGCCGACGCGCTTGACCGCTTGTCAGTTGATCGACGGTCGACGCTCTGTTCGCCGCTATCAGTGCATTGCTGTAGTTGACCTTAAGTTTCTCGGCCACAAGTTCGGCCAAATAAAGAGTTTCATCTCTGACGTGCTGGCTGCTGCCATCGTCGACGTCACGACCACGTGACAGCATATCATTATCGGGTTTTCCCTTGTTTGCTTTTCCATGGACACTAGATGGACACCATTGCAACAACAACCAAAAAAGCCTACTCAAAACATGATAGTGGCGCTGGCTGCTATTTTGCCCCTGGCTCACGGCGTACCCTACTTCTTACTTGCGCGGTTGGGACTGCAATACGAAAGGCTTTCTTTTTCTTGTATTTTGAAGTTCCTAGGCTGAATAACTTCGGACTGTGCTGCCGTTCTTGGGGCATTAATATTTCGATCGTTCAGTGTACGCAACCCGCGAGTAAAAAATTGGGGCTGGTATGATGTTGGAGGGCACCTTTAAGAAATAAATTGCAAAGAAAACAAAAGACGCGTACCCATCACTTTTTGTTTCATTTTGACCTTCATTCTCGTTTCCCCTGACGTCTCTCTACGGTTTCGCATTCGCCAACCGCTCGCACCTTCTCAGCGCGGCGCCGTATGCTCGCACGCTGACAACGTTTTTAGCGGTTGTTTTCCAGAATTTGATTGAAATAGGGGTCTAGGTTGAACCCCATGAGTTCCGAACGGTCAGTGTTATCCGGGAACATGAATAATGGTCTCAAGGTTCACCCGAAAGCGAAATTCGAGGTTAAAAGTGTATATATAAGCGCGGATTTCGAAAGTAGGTATTTATAGCCACTAATAGGCTTTTAGGCACAGACGCCAAAAATAGGCGTTTGTAGGCACTATAAAAACGCTTCTTCACCACTCATTCATGCTCATATATCGAAGTGGTGCGATAGCAACGCAAGGAACAAAATAGGCGTTTGCCAGAAATCAGTTCTTTAGTCATAAGTGTACTCCTTGTAATCCCAACACTTGAGTAACATGTACGCACCGAACGTCACATTGTGACAATGAATTACGGCGGACCTATAGACACCTTTCTCTGCTTTTACTGTATGAACAGTTGTTTTAATTAGCTCAGAATTACCTACATCCGGGGCTAACTAAACTTGCTCTTCGCTCAGCTTTGGCCTAATTAATCTATCTATCCCATACAACTATTATTTAGAACGATTTCTACATTTTTCAGTTGCTTTTTTATGTTGCAGACTTTCGTTATGCCTTTTATAGTGCCATTTCGGCATCATGAGAAGTCAGCCTCTCCGCCATAGCATCATATCTATATGACCTAGCGCCATAAAAAAAGGAAAACATATTATTACCCGAACAAACGTCGGAACACACTACAGCACCCTTAACGTAAAATTCATATTCACGTATTATTTCATGATTTATTTATTCATTCAATTACTTATTTACATAGTTCTAAAATATTTGTCTATAGCAGCTGTGTGACGAAAATAACGACATAGTTATGCATTACTGCAGCACTTTATTAGCAGCAAGAGATTCATGCACAGGGCACTCACTTACGTCAGCAGACAAAATATTCCAGCACTACGTGGTATCAGGGAAAGCAAACTACAAAAACGAATTTGCGTGAGAGGCATAAGGCGCAGTACTAAGTGTGTGATATTGTTTAGTCGTTGGAGGTGCTGACAAAGTAGCGTAACACTCTGAAGAGCAACGCGGTGAGTTAGCATAATAAGCGAAACATTTTCTAACATTCAAAATACCAAATCTGAAATTACGTTAGTTTCAAGTAGCAAAGATTACAAAGGGCAACAAATATCTATCGTAACGGGGACATATCAAGCAGAAGTTTTTATTTGTAGAGATTTTAATAACTTGATGTCATCTTTCCGAGGAATCCTAGTGACTGAGCCATACTCAAGACCGATTGCGATGTAATGAAGACGAAGAAGAACAAATTTATTCATTCAAGGAGACGTTACATAGCAACGTTTTATACAGAAGGAGGTTCCAAAGCTCTAGGCTGCAAGGGGACCTCCTGTGCTAATTAAAAAAAGAACAATCAAATATTATCATCTTGCTAACCGGAAAAAAATAAGTATGGAAAAAGCAATAACATCACTTGATATCAAATGTAATAAAACATGATGTCAAAATATACTGAATTACATGGGAGAATCATAAACGAACGAGATAATGAAGGTAATACAAATGAAAGCACAACAGGTCCAAGTACAAACATGTAACGTGGAAAAATAGAACTCATAAATGGAGTATTGGTTATACTGAATCTGATATGCAAATTATTAATAGTGAAACAGAAAAAAAGATCAAGTGATGCGTCACAAAATGGCAAAATTGCAAAACCTTCATACCTATGAAAACGAGCGAACTGTATTGTCATGTGAGAATGAATAAACATCAATGACAACAAAGTAAAATCCATAGACAGCATAAATTACAAAAGATTGGTTACAAGTATACCAAGTACGAACATAATTGCTTTTTAAAACTCCCAATACTAGAAGATATCTTTACGTCACTCGGAATACTGTTCCAGAAAGACATTGCCGTGAACCGAGAAGTGAATTTTCCATAATTAGTTCATATATTTGGTAACAGAATGTTGTTATTTGAAGCAAATCTGGTATTATTTCGATTAGTGAGCTGTCCTCTGTTAAACATTATTGAGGGAACCTTTGAGGGAAGGGAATTGTAAGTAAGCATTGCCATGTTAAAATTAAAAAGTTTGTGAATGCTTAAAATTCGATGCTCTTGTAAAAATCAGATGCACTGCATCGTGGTGATTGGCACGTAATAACGCGGATGGCCTGGTTTTCAACATATCGTAAAGGTGCCAAATGAGTCCTATATGTGTTACCCCAGGATGCGATGCAGTAGATGAAATGACTGTGAATGAAGGCATAATACAGAGAAAGCAAGGTATTTAGACTGAAATATGGGCGCGCTTTGATCAGGATTCTAATGCCATAGGCTGTTTTTTGCCTCAAGTGTGAAACACAGAAAATGTACTTGTTTGAATCAATGATTTCAACCAAAAAGTGACAATGATTTGATGTCTTGATGGAGTAATTATTGACTGTTATAGAGGGAGACTGGACGATTTTCGTTTGAGCAGGGTGAAATAGCATAAAAAACTGTTTTACTGGGGTTAATTTCCAATGAATTTTGACGACACCAGTGAATTATATTGCGGCTTTATACATAAAGGGATAAGCGCGTCTACGGCCAAAGGTGCAGCACGCAGTAAATAACCAAATCATTGAACTTGTTTGTTAGTTCAAAAGGGAAAGAACAAAACACACATCATGATAACACATAACTACCAAATACATACATCGCTAAACTCGGTTTCTGCAGTGATTGTCAGGAGAGTATGCGCAACGACATATAGAATTACACTTTGCAAATGACAACAGAACAGTTTTACTGAAGTCGATGGCCGTCTGTCCTTGCGGGTACAAGCAAATGTTAACAGCGCCATGGTCCGTGTCAGGTTTTGTGACGCGACGTATAACACAGTTAAAATACCTTCATCAAGCAAGCGTGGCTTATTGGCCTACGTGGGTGTGAAGTAAGCGTTGATCAAGTTAATGTGGTTACACTACACGGCGCAGATAGCTGGCAAACCAAGAAGGGCAATTGTAATCCTGCAGCAGTCGCTTGCATTACACAAGTGTTTCAGGAAGCAAAGTGTGCAACACATTGCAAACGAGATCACCGCGGAGTTTCAGCAGCACGGTCGTATGGCAAGTCACCATGCTCAGATACCACACTGGTCGCATGTCTTGACTATCATTAAATCGCCGCTAATCCACCACCTATAATTTTAACATTTGAACAAAACGCGCGCATGGACTTCAGCCTGCTATGAAGCTCAACAAGACGAACGCGGCAGCACTTTGAACTGCGGGCGCGCCACAAATTTCTACGTTTAATTCTCACGTCTAAAATCCTAGAAAACATGCCTTGTCATCTCTAGGCCTTTCGGTATCGCCAGCGTTGGCCGCGACGTTATCATTCGCGCCTGGTAATATGGTCATAAAACATTGGGGAGGGCTGAAGCATGTAGACGTAGGTTTTTCAGCCCCACTAATGTGAAACCTGTGCAGAGCCGAAGTATGAAGTATGCGCCGGTGTTTTCCACAGCCAAATCACTACTAATGGGCAATGAGAGGCAGAGGAAAGATGAGACAGAGAAGCCCGCAGTCCGCTTTCAGTTAACGTGCAGGCTGCGAATCATTAGTTTTCAACTACGCACAAGGGAAATCTCCCACCAGCACTACCTTGCAGATCAAGATCCAGTGCATTGGTATAAGGGGTGGCCGGTGAACGGTTGTGCAGCGCGAGCAGTTGGTTTCTTCAATCAAGAAACTCGCTAGCAGACGCTGCGTGCATCTGCATTGTCTCTCGCTGGCGAGGAAGCCTTCTCCTACCTTGCGAGCTGGTAGTTCAGCGTTCATCGCAGAAGAGGGTTTCCACACGGCGAGCGCTGAGGCGGTGGCGCCCTCTTGCCCTCAGGCAGATGGACCGTCACGACAGCAGACGACGATGCACGCCGACACCCCGAGACCCTACGTTGCTTCGCCCCTAAAAAAAGTTTGTCTACTCAGTTACGCGTGCCGAGCCCGAGTGCTCCTCTGCGCACGGTGAGGAGAATAGACGGGCCAAGAAACAGATCGTAGCGAAGGAAAGAGTGAAGCCTGTCATGGCCGCTTCTGAAGCATCAAACGCGTGTAAGACCGTTATTGCAGCGCCGTTTCAAAAAATTATCCCCGATACGCGTTTGTTGAAGTCTAGTGCACAATTTTAAGGCCCCAACTAAGCATCAACCTCTGCGTGGTTCACGGGCCCTTTAATAGCTCGTTTTCAAACGCTCCACTGCAGCACGCGATATGAAAATAATGGTGGACAATATTTTTCTGTTTCCAATTATCAGTTCCAGTAAGAAAACCACACCGCAGCACCCTAGAAACATTCCGAAGAGGGTGAAAAATCTGCTGAGCTCATTCATTTGTTTGGACTCCATATATTCGTCGTCTAGCTCAGCCATGGGCTCCCAAGACTGGCAGTCATGTGACTTGGAGGTTTCCGCAATTCTTCTGATGAAATTACGCAAGGCGTCCTTGAGAAAAAAACTTTTCCGTACCGGCGTGGTTAAGAAGACTGTGTGGAGCTTATCTTGAGATTCCCGAAGGTCAGGTATTTCACTGCGCAAAACACACTCCGGAACTCTGTGCATCAAACAAACGTAGCCATTCTTGAGTGCGCACGATAGGCAGTCTACACCGTTTTCTTTCACAAGCGAATTTCTATCTTTTCTCGCACTTAGAGCTAAGTTCAGCTTTGCGTAAAAGCTTATGTCGCTACGCTTGGCCCTTACATTCTCATAGGTTACAGTTCCCCGAAGGAAACATGGAATGACCGTCCGCCGGTCGAGGGCAAGTTCAAGTTCTGCGAGGGTGTCCACCACATCAGCCGGGGATCGCAAACTAAGCCGCGAAACGAGTTCAGAGCGGATGTAGTTCGATAATGGTAAGATTGCCAGCAGCCAGACACTGTACACAATAGCACGAGTTATTGGCCAACGCGATCTCCGAGGGACAGTTGCGGCAGTTGCATAAAAGGAGGCGATAAGGAACAAGAAACTCTCGATGAGTGATCCTGAATTCCAGGCGTTCGTTTCTTTCAGGTCAGCAATAGCTAGCACTAGTATCGCACAGACTAGTGCAACTAAGAGTAAGCTCACTGCGAGGTTAGACTGTATGATAATGTCGACAGCAGAGATCAGGGTGGATTCGCCACGCCGGAAGTAAAAAGTTTCGTACTGCTCTTCGAGGGGAACAGAGAGGTCTGCTAGATGTCCAAGTTCCTCATACGGTGGAAACATGTCAGATAACACGTCGTAATCTCCATGAACGAATTTTTTGTAGACATCTGGATCAGTAGTATCAAACGACCACTTTATCGAAACATTGTATCTCCGCAGTGCATCGAATACAAGTGAAGCCTTACTTGGTCCGTATTGGGTATTGCCATCTGCTGCACTTTCGCAGCCCACAAATATTACCGAATTTCTGAGGTGGTTTGCACCAAGATGCCCGGGATTGATACCACGATACCGCTGACGACATGCTCTTGTATATAGTGAGAAATTAACAGCTTGCGCTCGACGAACAGATTTTTTTCCTTTTGGTTTGTGAGGGGTGCTTCCAGTTACATCACAAGAAAAATTTCTTCTGGTCGATGTCGCCAGGTATTTCTGGAATAAAGCTTTCGCTTCATCGCTGCCTTCCATCACGAACCAATCAGCAAAACGTAACGCTCTTAGGCGACTAAGGGATGCGATTAGGCAACTCGAGACTCCAGGGCCAAGACTTCGTAAAATCACGTTCGTCGTGATACCATGTCTGGCATTTGCGTCAAGGTAACGAAGAAAGTGCTTACTTGGGAGTGTCCATTGTGTTACAGGCCAGGGCACTTGCTGCAGGAAGATTTTATCCCCTGTGTCCCAATGACCTTCGCATGTGGCTAATGCCTGGCGATCGTACCTCCCAATGTAAGGATCAAGAATTTCTAATGCGTATTTAGAGGTATCCTCTTGCGAACCTAAAGTTCGCGGCAGAATATTGAGGAGCAAAATTCTCAACACGTAAACCGCGCTTCTCATTTTCTTAAGATGGCCCTCTTATGATAGGAAATAGCTTACTCTTTCCAGTAAGAGAAGTGTCGGATTATGTGAAAAATAGCATCTAGTTCCCTGACCACGGTTTAGGCATTTCGATCAGAGGTTAATATAGCACCTTCAATATTCTGCGCTGCTCTCGTAAAATACACGATAACTTACTGATAACAGTCACCATAAAACAGCCGCGTCATTATAGAGAAGGCGTGAGTAACAGTTTCTGTGATGGACGGTAAAACGACACCAAAATTGTCATAAATTAGAAACCTAGGCTAACAGCAGGAATATCCTCATGCTATATTACTTTCACCTAGCTACCAGACCCACAACCTTGCAATTAAGAAAGGTAAACAACCACCAAGGGTACAACTTGAAAGTTGGTCCCTGCGTCGCCCTTGAGTGCAGGATACTGGCGTTAAATATCACTTCTTCAATTCTCGAAAAACTTGCCCAGTATTTGCGGTTCGTACTCAATGTTTAGATCAGCAAAGTAAGGCACCAGCGCGTGTCTACTTTAGTTGTCCTCACTGCAGCACAAACAATTTCATTTCTCCTGGGTAGCCTCAACAGGTTGGTCGACTGTTCGACACTGATTGCATCCAGGGCAGCAGCAGTATAGTTCTTTCACGGTCAGCACGAATGAGATGTTCCGGAATACTCGCACAAAAGAATCTCTGAGTGACCTTTGATGTGCGCCAGTGGACGTCTCGGTGTTCATGAATCACTAAATCACAGCCATGTGGCACAGCAGCTTAACCGACTCGTGTCACTGCCGCTAACACTGCAAGTCTTTCCCGGACACCAATGTGTTCCATCGACGTTGCTAAGGACACCAAGTAACAGGCACATTAGCAATGTCATGCACGTACCGGTGCGAGAAAGCACAGTTCTACCTTTCTGCTAGCTGGCGGTCGTGGCTGTAGAAACGACAGCACAGTATTGATTGATGCGCGGCCAGGCGTGGCCGGTATTGGCGGGCGGCGGCTAGCGCTGACGTGTGTGAAAGTTTTAGCTAATTAATGTTGATGACAATGAACACGAAAACAAGGACGCATGCTGGTGTATCCATCTACCTGTCTCTCTGTGTGTGCGTATATATATATATATATATATATATATATATGTATGTATATATATATATATATATATATATATGTGTGTGTGTGTGTGTGTGTGTGTGTATGTGTGAAAACAACTTTTGAAGGTCCGGTGTATATGTATTCGGAAAAATGAAGGAGCACACTTACGAAAATTGCATCTATCTACTCATTTACGTTTCGACCGTGGCACGGCCTTCGTAAGCATAAACTGAAGTATAAGCGTGCAGCCGCTTTTATGGGCATCAACACGTGGGTGTAGTGAATGTACAAAATTTACAAAACAATAACAAGCAGACTGGATCAAGGGCATGAACAAGCGCTTATAGCAATGAAACATCGACAGCACTACCGCCAAATGCCGAGCAAGCGCCCCCCCCCCCCCCCCGTCGGTAACGGATAATCCAACGAGATTTGGAGTGGGGCGCTTACTCCGGTCCCGGACAGAAGTTCAAGATGGCGGTGGGAGAGCCGCCAAAAAATAAAAAAAATGCCCATCCACATTTCTCATGAAAGGCTTTATTTATTTACTGTTTTTATTCTCCCTCGTCACTTTCCAACTATTCAAGCAGCGACCGCTTTGACCAATATACGACGGGCCACATCACAACGGCATTTCATTAACAGTATTAAACACGCGCTGAGTGTCCTCATTCTGTGGTTCTATTTACACAAGCGATGCTCGTCCTGAAAAAAAGAAAGGTGGCCGCAGGGGAGGTTCGGGAGGACGGGGGCAGCTTGCTCGGCATTTTACGGTACTCTCGATGGCTGCACGTCAATAGAGAAGATGATAGCAATTGTTCAATAATCAAATTTTTTTGCAGATGTGTTAGGCGCATTTCAATCAAGATATGGCACCAATTCGAACATCAGGACATCACAGATAGGCACGACACTTTTCCTACGCTCTCGTTAATACCGGACGATACAGGGTTAAATTTGTGGATTAGAAAGCATTCTCGAACTTCGCGATCATGGTCGGATTTGAAGCCTGATTGCAATGGCGTCGCGATGATTTTGTCAAATGAATGACCTGGCAGCCGAACATGTTCAGACAATAGAAGATGTGGCAAACTGTTAGCGTGTGCTTTGTGATTGTTCGAACGGATACGAAATAATGTTTCGATCTGAGCACGCTGAGCATTCAAGTAAGTAGATCGCGTTGGTGCTCTCGCAGCTGAAGTCTTCGTTAATTTTAACTGAAAAATTACATAATGTGCTTTGAGCAGTATTTGCAGTGGTCATATGCGCACAAACTTTACATCGTGGTTTGTTAGAGGGATGACAACCAACATGAGCTATGGCTTTAATCTTCCCTGAAATTACGATACTGCGCAGGTTTCTTGACCGGCGATAAACCGCTCTTGGTGATTCCGTCAATTTGTTCTTAAGCCGATCGCTCTGTGTCAATGGGTTGTAGTGCTTACTGAGAATGTGCGACACGTTAGGAATAGATGCAGAATGCGTTAGGATGAGGTTGGTTCGTGAGGTCGGCGCTAATCGCTTGTCAGTACTGATAAGATCTGTACGGTCTAGACAATCGGCACGCTTGAGAGCGTAGTCAATTACATGTGAAGGACAGGGCTGCTCTGTTAGTGCTTTACGAAGATCATCACAGTTAGGAGTGAATTCACTGTCGTCCGAACAAATTCTTTTGAAGCGGATAGCTTGGTCATAAGGGATGCTCATTTATCAATGTTTGATATGGTTGCTTTTAAAATGGAGATATCGCTGTCATTCAGTGGGCTTTCTCAAAAAGTTCTTAGTTTACCATTGCATAGAGATACAGTGACGTCAAGGAAGTTTATGCTAAGTGGTGAATAAGAATGGGAAAACGAAACTGATGCCCCTATTGAAAATTTAACCACCATGTGGAATTGTAGATTCCACCATCCATCGTTATGGTGGATTATGGTGCTGGAATATGGTGGCATATGGTGTATGCTGGATGCTGGCGTATGATGGATGCTGGAGAAGAACGGAGAGGAAAACGGCTCCACAGCGTCATGATCACCGTGCCTAGCTGCCACACATAAATAATTTTGATGTAGAAAGCATTAGTTAAAAAAAAGCCGCATGAAAAAAATTTGGCAGATCCCACGTACCATGGGAGTCAATGGTATGCGAAGCATGCGCGTGATGGTGACTGGCGTAATTTTTCATATTGAGCGAAACGTTACGGAATGACGCTAGAAAAATGTGGAAGTGGTATACGCACACTCATATGTTGAAGAGTCGAATATGTATTATATAACCAGTTGTTTAGACTTGCGTAACGATGCCAACATGGGTGTTACCAACAACACCGGACGCGGTAAGCAGATATGTAGTTCTTATATTCTTCAATACTGGATAGCGCGAATCCGAACAGGACAAAGAGGGAACACAGATGCACAAGACAGGCGTTACTCGCAACTAAGCTTCATTCCGGAAACTTTTCCTAGATATACACACAGCCGAGTGGCACGCGCAGGCGCACTGCACATAAGTTCCAGTCGCAGTTACAGTTGTTATGCTTATACTTGTTCGTTATGACGGATTCACACGCACGTTTCACAAACCCGTGTGTATGTGCAGAAGGGATTCTTGACAGTTCTTGAACAAGGTCAACATCACCGTGATCACTGAGCACCAGCAGCTGGACCGGACTTGTTAATCGGATCTGTTTGTGATCGCGGCTACGATGGGTCTAAGTGTAGTGAAGTGCGAGGTATAGCACAGCTGGCGGGAATCCTGGGTGCCTCTTACGATGAAATGATCTATGATGCCTCCTGTTCTGGACGTGGCTGCGAGGTTCCTCGATGCCCTGTCCACATTCAAGCCGTCTTTCACGCAGTATAAAGACCAGGCGTTGTTGCGTCTTGATAAATGAATGATGAAGTCACTAGTAATGATAGAGGCCTGGTTCTCTCGCCATATTTATTCTAGGAAGCATTGACCCCGGTTTTTGCGTAATCAACGTGGTCCGTGTTGCAAACCACGTGCACGAGTGCATGGTAGTTGAGCGTCTTCCAGGGCTCTTATGCCTTCAGCTTTGCCACTTTGCTTGCGTCCGCCGCGTTGGTGTAGCGGTTACGGTGCTCGGCTGCTGACCCGAAGGTCGTGGGTTCGATCCCGGCCGCGGCGGTCGCATTTCGATGGAGGCACAATGCTAGATGTCCGTGTACTGTGCGACCTCAGTGCACGTTAAAGAATACCGAATGATCAAAATTTCCGGAGCCCTTTATTACGGCGTCTCTCATAATCATATTGTGGCTTTGGGACAAAAAAACCCAACAATTATTAACATTATCACTTTCCTTGCGTATCAATGTGTGTTCACGTTTACAGTGTTGGTTGAGACTTTGTATCACCTGTGGCACACACCCGCATAACATGAACTCTGGTATGCGGGTATGTGCCACAGGTGACTGAGAGAAAGGATTTCATGACGTACGTGACAGGTATTTTGCGCTATTCCTCTCATGACCAGTGAATGATGTTCGTCACACACTGATCCCCTGCTGTGCCAATTTTGGTATATTGTAAGTTATCGAGACGACCAGGAGAGCGCCCAGACGTAGGCGGCTAGATAGATATACAGATAGATACGTAGACAGAAACGCCCGAAGTGCCTGAGGTTCGCTAAGAAATGCTTCGCATTTAAAAAAAAGACTTCCGACACTACGAGTCGAACGTGCCACCTTTGGAACCTGAGCCGAATATTTTACAACTACGCCCCGCTGACCAAATTTTGCTTTCTGTAGAGTGACTAGTCAAAGTACGAATACACCGTTTGGCTTCAGGTTTGTATGTCGTATACTGGTGAGAGACGCTATCTTCACATCCTGCTAATTTGCGCATAGTTATTAAACGCACAGAAGCTGCTGCCGGTAACGAATGGCACGTCGATAATGGCAACAGCTCTAGCTTTCTTTTAAAATTCACGACGTAACTCCAAAAAAACTATCAAGTGAACCGACGAGCGGGTATAGTTTACCGGCTGTTACTGCCAATTTTAATAGCCGTTTCTCACTCTTTCCAAAGGGCGACACGTGCAGATGCTTTATGTCGACTCTAATCTCATTCTATAAGGGCTCGCGTACAAATGATTGAGTATTGTGAGGTTTTTTCGTGCAACGTAAACCGCGGCCGTGCCACCACACTGATCCCACGATCTATCTTTAGATACAACTACATAACAGCTGGACCAAAAACGAGTGCAGTGCGCGGGAAATATATGCGATCATATTGGTTCAGGAAGGCGTACGAATTGACAAGGTTATGTTCTCGCATACGAGTCAGAGAAGTGCCGGCATGTGCGACGGGCGGCGGTTGGCGACCGGAGGCGCTTGCTGGAAGCGCGTCGCATCGATGTTCATCGCTTCTTGTGCGGACCACCGTGCACAAGAAAAAAATGCTTCACTTAGGTTAGCTGATGCCATAGCGGTGCTGTAAGGTCATTTGTACTCGTTGGAATCGTGTATCCTGAAACCCAGAAGCGCCGAAGACACGTGGACGGACTCGGTCGGTACGCTAGGTCTAAACTTTGGAGGAAATCATGGTGGCAGAATATGATGGTGGAAGTCCTACTTGTTGGGGCTTCTCTCGACGCAGGCCCAAGGTTAAATTTGGTGCACTTTAGCTTCGAATGCATTTTCACTGTTACCTTAAAGTGCTGCTGAGGTGAGTGTGCAAGAATGGCCAGAGTAGCGTTTCTAGCGTGCCGGTATCAAGTGGTGGCTGTTTTCTGATACCCGCTGGAAGGGGCAATTGCGCAGCCTGAACTCATTTGCTCCTCGACAACTAAGCGGCGATGTAACACAGTTTCTGTCGCTGTTCACACCGACGCCTCTTTACTTGTAAACATCACAATACAGCAACACATCGCGGGTGTAAACCTGATAAGTACGCGCGCGAAATGTTAACATTCACGGCTGCTTTTTTCCACAAAACTTGAGGCAGTAATTGACAACGCGTGAATAATTAAGAAAAGCGTGCTAGAAAGTGTAATGATCCGCGTTGGCTTCATTGATGTGTCAACATATTTTTTTGCATATGTAGCAGGAAAGCATTAGAAAAGGCATTAATTTCACATTATGCCACGCGAACTTCAGTCATGCCACAATCATGCACCATGCTTCCATCATGCCATCATCATCCATCTTGTTCACCAAGCCATCCAATAAAACATGTTTTGCATCGCCACCATCAACCGGCATTTTCCTTTTAACACCAAAGGAAGCTCGCCACCACCACCACCATCTGCCACCACTTTTTCCTCTCGCCATCATCAGCCATTATGACCAACACAGCTTCCACCACATCCACTAGTCTTTCCACCTTGTCCACTGTTGTTACCACCATATTGACCAACAATTCTAGCATCCACGAACCCAGGATTTTCAACAGGGGTTCTGCGTTATTAAAGTCAATAATGACAGACAGTAATGCAGCTTCCCCGTGGTGCCAAATTAACAAAATATCGTCGATGAAGCGTCTGTATTGAAGCGGTTTGAGGTCACGAGTGGCGAGGAAATCGTTTTCTAGCATTCGCATGAAAATGTTCGCTTAGTTTGGACCTATTTTGCGCCCTACGACGTGCCGCTGTTTTGAACGTAAGGTTCGCCGTCGAATTCAAAGTTGTTAAGCTCGAGGATTAGTGCTAAAAATAATGCCTAGGGTGGTATCCTCGATGGGTTTGTCATCTACGGAGTCGTTATAAGCATTGACTACAGACTGAATTCCATCTACATAGGAAATGTTCGTGTACAGCGACGACACGTGCAGTGTGACCAGACGAGCATCACCTGGAACATGCAAATCAGCTATGTCGGACAGAAAGTGGTTAGTATCCTTGATATATGAACAAAACTTTGGAGGAATGAAGCTGATTATGTTGTCTACGTAGAGGGACAGGTTTTCCGTGACGGTTCCTATTCCTGGAACTATTGGTCGGCCTGGATTCTTTGTTTTATGAACTTTAGGGAGCAGATAAAATCTACCAGCTACCGGGCTCAAGGGGACTAGGTATTTTAGTGCAGATGCTGGAAATTTATTTTCTTTACTAGGTCTACTGAAGTTTCTTTTACCTTGGTCTTGAACTCTTCGGTCAGATCGCAACACAATTTCTGTAAAATGCGTGGTCATTCAGTAGTCTATAGGCCTCACGAAGGTAATCAGTTTTATCCATTACGACGATGGCACCACCCTTATCAGCCGGCTTAATGACGTTGTTGTGCCGGCTAGCCAGCGTTTTCATTGTTTCCCTTTGAATGGCCATGCTTTTATAGACATTTCCGCAACAACTTAAATATATATATATATATATATATATATATATATATATATATATATATATATATATATATATATATATATATATATTGCCGCGCGTATGTGCCAGTGGCGACGGCAACGAAGCAGCGCGAGTGTTTTTGGCCCATCGCGGGGACGAAGAAGACGTGGCAGTTTCTCTGAATGATAAAGCGTGTTTGCCTATCGTTCTCCGTGTCCTCGTCGATCCCACGTCGTTACACTGGTGGAGGTGCGGGGTAAGCTTCATGCTTGGCACTCCTTCGCGGAGCCGACAATCGAGCCCGGAATCGCCACCACGCGTCGAAACACCGGTCCACCGATTCAGTCGCCGTCTGTTAGGCCTGGCGCCCGAGCTCAACCCCCTGTCAGAAAATTCCAGCAATCGCTTGCCTCCTTCAACTATGGCCACTGCAGCTCCATCGCACCTGACACTGCAGAATCCTATGATTCCTGAGTGCTTTCATGGTGAAGCCTATGAAGACGCCCAAGACTGGCTGGACCAGTTCGAGCGTTGTGCGAAATACAACCAATGGGCCACCCCAGAAGCCAAGCTTTCGAATGTCTACTTCTACCTGAAGGACAACGCTCAGACGTGGTACATCAACCGGGAAAGAAGCTTGGCTACTTGGGACGACTTCCGCGCCCAGCTGCTTGACACTTTTACCAGTGTCGACAGAAGGGAGAGTGCACAACGTCTCCTGGAAACCCGCATCCAAAAACCAAACGAGAGCGTGGCTATGTTCGCCGAAGACATGGCCCGTCTTTTCCGTAGGGCAGACCCCGAGATGCCGAAAGAGAGGAAGTTACGGTATCTCATGCGAGGAGTGAAGGAGCAACTGTTTGCTGGGCTTGTGAGAAATCCACCAACAACAGTAGCTGAATTCACCAAAGAAGCCACATCGATCGAACGGGCTCTACAGCAACGGTACCGCCTGCATGACAACATAATCAACTCTGTAGCGAGTACTTCTGTTATGACTGTGAGCAACGAGAAGCCTCTACGTGAAGTCATCCGGGAGGTTCTGCGAGAGGAACTTCGGCAGCTTGGTTTAATTCCACCAGAACCGGCGCCGGCATTGTCTTTTGTTGCTGATGTTGTCCGGGATGAGGTCCGTCAGGCTCTTTCATCGCCCGGCTATTGTGATGTGCCGCGGCATCTTACTTACGCTGATGCTGTCCGACGCCCAGTCATCGCACCTTCGACGCCGCCGGCTCCAATACCTAGACCACCACCAACCCTCGCGCAGCCGATCTCATCGCCGGCGACTCTCCCAACCTCGCCGATCTCGCCGCCACGAAGAATGCCGTATGGCCGACATCCAAACACCGCAACGTGGTTCAATGGAGAATCCTCACTGAACTACCAGCGTCGCAAAACCGATTTGTGGCGTACCGCTGACCGTCGACCGGTGTGCTTCCACTGCGGCGAAGCAGGGCACGTCTATCGAGTTTGCCGTTATCGCGACGCTCAATACTCGAGATTTCCTCCCCATCCTGATTACGCGACGCATGACGGTCGACGCACGTACAACGACGCTCCTCTCGACATACCTCCACAAAATCCAGCGACGCCCCGATCACGTTCTCCATCTCCTGCGCGGTACAGTTCACCGAATCGTCGCAGTTTTGCCGACGTCACTAGGGGCAGGTCCCCTAGCCCGCGACGGGGAAACTAGACGCAGCGACCTCCGGGGGTGGGGTTGCCAATCATCGAAATTATGAACAGCCCCCATTACAGCCGAACGACTCGAAGTCGCCGAAGCCGAAGTCGACAAGCACACCGACGAATACGACGAATGCGCCAGCTGCCGATGTAACCGACGTCGTCAGCGCTGACCTCGTCGTCCACATTGACGGCCATCAAGTGACAGCTCTTGTTGACACTGGCTCCCACTTTTCATAATAAGCCTACAGCTAGCCGACAGATTAAGGAAGGTAAAGATGCCATGGTACGGACCCAATATAAGAACTGCCGGAGGTCAGTTAATGACACCTGTTGGAAAGTGCACGGCCCGACTCTTAATCGCTGGTTCCACCTTCGTCGCCACCCTCGTCATCCTTCATGAGTGCTGTAAACAGCTCATATTGGGAATGAATTTCTTGCGCGAATACGGGACTGTGATTAACATCCGCGACAGGAGCGTAACGTTCGCTACAACCTGGGGCACTGCTAGTGATGAGGACAACCAAAGACCTCGATTACGTATCGCCGGCGACGACGTCATACTGCTGCCGCGGAGTTGCTGCCTCGTACCCGTGCACTGCGAGAGCTTGCAGAGTGGCACTGGCATCGCAGAACGCATCAATGAGCTAGCATTCACTTGCGGCATTTCTATTGCCAGGGCTGTCATCAATGTGATCGATGGATGCGCTGACCTCTTGTTGACGAATTTCAGCAAGGAACGCCGACACATTGTTAGAGGCACTGCCATTGCCTATTTCGACGAACTCACGCAAATTGAAGATTGCCATCTAGTGGAGGAGGTGGCAGCGTCTCCTATCACTACACCGACACCTGTTGACGTTAGTCCGACGTTATCGACCGTCGAGCGAGACCGCCTTCTTGCGCTGATCCACAAGTTCCACGGCTCCTTCTCATCAACTTCAAGAGTTGGTCAAACGCCGCTCACAAAGCACCGCATCATCACAGATTCTGACGCCAGACCCATCAGGCAAAATCCTTATCGTGTTGCCCCAAAGGAGCGTGATGCAATTCAAAAGCAGGTGAAAACGATGCTGGAAGATGGCGTTATTCGGCCATCTAACAGTCCTTGGGCGTCGCCTGTAGTACTCGTAAAAAAGAAGCACGGCAGCTTGCGTTTCTGCGTCGACTACCGGAAGCTCAACCAGATCACAAAGAAGGATGTGTATCCGCTGCCGCGTATTGATGATTCCCTGGATAGACTACGAAACGCACGCTACTTTTCGTCAATGGACTTGAAAAGCGGCTACTGGCAGATTGAAGTGGATGAGAGAGACCGTGAGAAGACCGCTTTTGTCACGCCCGATGGACTTTATGAATTTCAGGTTCTCCCTTTCGGTTTGTGTTCGGCGCCAGCAACGTTTCAGCGTCTAATGGACACTGTACTATCAGGACTTAAGTGGCAAACCTGCCTGGTGTACCTCGATGACGTGACTGTCTTTTCTGCTACGTTCGATGAACACTTAAGAAGACTGGAAGCAGTTTTCGAAGCAATACGCGTAGCCGGTCTTACATTGAAACCTGAAAAATGCCACTTTGGCTTTCACGAACTTCAATTCCTCGGACACGTCGTCAGCAGCCAGGAGATCCGACCCGATCCGGATAAGATTGCTGCCGTGGCGAATTTTCCTACCCCATCAGACAAAAAATCAGTGCGACGTTTTTTGGGACTATGTGCCTACTATCGGCGGTTTATTGCCAATTTTTCGCGCATCGCATGGCCATTGACACAGCTCACCAGGGAAGACGTCCCCTTCGCATGGGGCGAAGACCAACAGCGGGCATTTCACGAGCTTCGTCAACGCATGCAAACGCCTCCCGTGCTCGCCCACTTCGATGAAGACGCGCCGACGTTATTGCACACCGACGCTAGTAACGTGGGTCTTGGAGCAGTGCTCGTACAATGGCAGGACAACAGTGAAAAGGTGATCGCCTATGCCAGTAGGAGGCTGTCCCGAGCAGAAGCCAACTACGCTACGGCCGAGAAAGAATGCCTCGCTATGGTATGGGCAGTTCTGAAATTCCATCCGTATTTGTACGGTCGCTCGTTCACCGTTCTCAGCGATCACCATTCACTCTGTTGGTTAATTAATCTGAAAGATCCATCCGGCCGTCTCGCACGATGGAGTCTTCGGCTCCAAGAATTCGACTTCACTGTTGCTTACAAATCAGGAAAACGACACGCCGATGCCGACTGTCTTTCTCGGTCTCCTGTTGAGACAGCAGCCCAAGACGACGACGACACGGCCTTTTTGGGCGTCGTTGACACTGCCGCTTTTTCACAACAGCAGCGGGACGATCCTGAACTGCTACCGCTTATTCATTACCTGGAAGGACGAACCAGTAGCGTGCCGAAATTATTCGCAAGGGGGCTGACGTCGTACTGCTTGCGCAATGACGTACTTTATAAGAAGAACTTCTCACCTACTGGCAGCAGCTACTTACTCGTCGTTCCCTCGTCGCTTCGACGTGAAGTCCTACACGCCTGCCACAACGAACCGACCGCTGCTCACTTGGGCTACACCCGGACATTGGCGAGGATTGGGCAATACTATTACTGGCCGACACTTGCTGCACCGTAAAAACTTACGTGCAGACATGTCTCGATTGCCAGCGTCGCAAACCGCCATCCGTCAAGCCAGCCGGTCTGTTGCAGCCTGTCCAAGTGCCGACAACACCATTTGCACAAATCGGCATGGATTTCTGGGCCCCTTCCCAACGTCTGCTACCGGAAATAGGTGGATAATCGTCGCCACAGATTACCTCACCCGATACGCCGAGACGGGCGGTTTGCGACGGGCAACAGCACATGAAGCGGCACGATTTTTTATCGAAGCCATCGTTTTAAGGCACGGTGCTCCTGCAGTAGTTATCACCGACAGAGGTACTGCGTTCATGGCCGAGCTTTTGGACACCGTTTTTCGACTAAGTGGTACCGCTCACAGGAAAACAACGGCGTATCATCCCCAGACCAACGGGTTGACTGAACGTCTCAATAGGACCCTGGCTGACATGATAAGCATGTACGTAGATGTAGAGCACAAGAACTGGGACGACATTCTAGCTACGTCACGTTCGCGTACAACACGGCACGTCAGGAGACCACTCGGAAGACACCCTTCAGTCTCGTTTACGGCCGTGAAGTTACGACAACATTAGACGCAATGCTCCCTCACGAACATGATTGCAATGAGATGGACGCTGAAGAGTTTACATAGCGAGCAGAAGAAGCTAGACAACTTGCCCGGTTGCGAATCAACCAACAACAAGGCTATGACGCCAGACAGTACAATCTCCGACACAGACCCGTCACATACAACGTGGGCGACAAAGTGTGGGTCTGGACACCTATTCGTCGGCGTGGGCTCTCCGAAAAGCTATTGCGAAGATACTTCGGACCTTACACAGTTAGCCGACGCATCAGTGAGGTCAACTACGAGGTTGTTCCGGACGGCTCTCAGAGCTCAAAGCGCCGAAAACATTCGCCAGAAATTGTTCACGTGCTTCGGATGAAGCCATACTTGCAGTGACTAACTGCGCAGTTTCTTTTTTTTTACCTTGCTTTCTGAACGTTGAACATCGGGGCGATGTTTATTTTTAAAGGGGGAATAATGCCGCGCGTATGTGCCAGTGGCGACGGCAGCGAAGCAGCGCGAGTGTTTTTGGCCCATCGCGGGGACGAAGAAGACGTGGCAGTTTCTCTGAATGATAAAGCGTGTTTGCCTATCGTTCTCCGTGTCCTCGTCGATCCCACGTCGTTACAATATATATATATATATATATATATATATATATATATATGTAGACAGAGAGAAAGAGAGAGATAGATAGATAGATTGTAGCGCCCCGATCACAAGGAGACGAGAAGAATAAGAGGTCCGAATGCTGAGTTGAAACAGCTGATCAGTGTCAGATGCTTATTTTATATTTGGCGCAGACCGACGGGATGTGGAAGAAGTAGCAGTTGGTACTACTGCTGCGGGACAACCGTACCTCACGTCATACAAAGTTGAAGATGAGCAACAAGTCGAACTACATGAGCGAGCGACGACACTAAGCCTGCTGCAGTTCACCGCAAGAAGGCGAATGTCGCCGAAGCGGATCTCATCATCCGGAGAATGTGAAGAATCAATATGAAGATGTCCGAGTATGAAAAGCACTTCACTATGGTAAAACCTAACCAGCCGTTTACAAATGGCGCTAACCAGGACATCGCAGTGCTTTTGGCGCGCTTGTTGCAAGTCAAGCGCAGGCGTTAAAAACTGAGCAACATGCATGATTCCTTGGTGGGCTAACAGGGACTCTACGTGCTGACAAGGGCCCCAAAAGTGATTTAGTGAAGCCGGACATGTTGATGGGACCTTCTCATCAGCAACTACTTGGCTGATATTATTTGTGCATTCTTGTGAGAAGAACTGCTCGATGACGTCACAGGACAAAGTGCAGAAAATGAGGTCGTTCCTTATTCACAATCAATGCAGGCAGGCAAAGAACTTTATTATTATCCGGAGGCGCCAAGAAGCGGTATGAGCTCTGAACATTAGACCGTCAGGAGGATCAGTGGAGAGCCAATTGCATTTCAGCTTTTGTACAACACCATGTCGACCGGTGGGACAGAGCTATATTTTCCAAGCAACGTTCAGGTTCACTAAATAACTGCTTCTCCGAGAAGAGGCAGCTGTAAAAGTTAGCAGACCCTGAATCATTCATTGTGCCGTTAGTCATTCATGGTATAACGAGGAGTGTCAAAGGCAAGTGTAAATAAGATCGCCCAGGACGGCTGGAGACCTACCCGGATTTCTTAAGGACGTTTGCCATGAACCTTTTGGGCAAGCTGCACAGCATGATTTGACCCATTCAGCGAGAGTTCCTGTGGATAATACATAACTAGCAATGACAGCGGTGATGAGAAGGACCGCTTCATACGATCGGACTAACGGACACCTCCAGGAGGCAAAAAGACGAATAAACATGGGTGGACAGCCCGACCCGTGTAACCCAAATGAGGCTGCCTACTTGATTCCATGAAGTTTTTTTTACAAACTGCAGTGATTAACAAAATCATGGTGAAGCCTGAGGATATGCGACAAGGTAAAAGGTAACAGTTAAGAGCTATGAATGAATCATCTAGAGCACTGCATACCTGGACAAGAGTCAACGTACATTTGCTGAGGAGGGCTTCACGATAGAAGCACTGGTTATGCGTGATGTCGAATGTTTGTTTATACAGTCAAGGCCCGAAATTAAGAAGCCAAAAATTAACATTTCTTGGAAATACGAGGTAGTGACACTACACTCCAGTGTTTCAGCTATCCAGACACAGACGCACATTGGAACTGCCAAGTGTGCTAGTGGTGTACGGACAATGTTTCCTTTGCTTATATACCTGGACGCATATCCACCTGCAGATTTTGTACCCGAAGTACCTACTGAACTTCGTGACGCGATAATTGTGCGAAAGAGAGCCTATAGGATATCCCATGAATAGAGAACATGGCTGAAACAAGGATTGCAACAAATCCTGAATGCTGGATTATAAGGCCCTCGGCGTCACCGTTTGCCTAACCTATAACTATTGTTCTAAACGAAGATGGTTCAATGCGACTCTCTACCGATTACGGCAAATCAACGCCCGGACAGAGATGTATCAATTCCTATGCCCCTTGTTGTTGACATCATTAATGATACCGGAGAATGCAAATGGTTTCCACGAATCAATTTGTGCAGAGGTTACTGGCAGGTACCTCTCCAGGTACAATCAAAGTACGAGGCATTTATAACGCCATTTGATATTTACAAATAACAGCCGCCTGCCATTCGGTTGGAACAAGTCAGGCGCTTGATTTCCGCGCATGATGAACAGTGTACTTTGTAACTAGAGGCTTCGTCATGTACACGCGTCATAGATAGGCACCTACTGCGCATGCCTCCTTTTGTGTGTGCCCTTTATAAGCAGTGCCATATCTGACAATAAAGCTTTCGACTTCTGTCACTGCTCACTCCCGTGCACATGGTGTCAGAAGTGGTGGGCAATGCGTTTCGCTTGCCCGTACGTCAACGTCCGCCCCCTTGTCCGACACGGCCCAAGTAGAGTCCAGAAGGCAACAAATTATGGCATCGACGCTACTTCCACCGCCAAGGCCACTCGACATTACTGGCAATGCCTTTCACAACTGGACTACATGGAAAAGTGAGTTTGCTCTGTATTCTACGGCTACCGGATTGAAGCAGCAGCCTAAGGAAGTTCAGGCAGCGACCTTTCTTGTAATAATTGGCGAAGAAGGAAGGCGAGCGTTCTATACCTTCAAGTTTGAAGATGAGGATGAGAAGCAAGACGTAGACAAGCTAATTGAAAAGTTTGAAGCACACTTCAAACCAGTGACGAATCTAACGTTCAGCGAATTTCGTTTTGGCTCTCGGGACCAACGAGAGGGGGAAGGGTTCAACGAGTGGTTAACTGACCTTAGAACGCTCGCTCGTCAGTGCGAATTCGGAGAACTGGAAGACAGACTCTTGCGCAGTCGAATTATCCTAGGAATCAGAGACAAGAGCTTGCAGCAGAAACTTCTGTCGGAAAATCCTTCGTATGCCAAAGCTATTGAAATTTGCCGGGCCAAAGAGCAAGGACAGAATTGTTTTAACGAAATCCAGGAGGTCTCGGCGAGCACAGCAGACGAAAGCAATGTACATTCTCTGAAGACTGGAACCACTCTCGGTACGTGTCGAAGCTGTGGTCTCGCAGAACACGAAAAAGCAAGGTGTCCTGCTCAAGGCAAGCGTTGTAACAAGTGTGGTGGCCGAAACCACTTCGCCCGCGTATGTCGTAAACCACAAGCAAGAACGAGGAGTCAAGGACGCAGAATACAGCAAGTCGAGGCGGTGGAAGAACAGGATTATTTCCTACAAATGTTACAAGTCAACGCACTTGATGAGCACGACCCTTGGCCGGCTACTCTAGATGTCGCTGGGACCACCATCAGATGTAAGATTGATACCGGGGCCAACTGCTGCGTCATGCCCGAGGCTACGCTAAGGAATATAACGACGCAGCCAGCGCAACCTTGCTCCTCTACGCTGCGGTCGTTTTTTGGGCATAAGGAAAAGGCATCACAAATGATTGAGCTTCCGATTGCTAGTGCAACAAATGCGACAACGGCGCTGTTCTTCATTGTGAAACAAGCAGTTCCGGTTACACTAAGTGGCAAGGTCGCCGAAAGCTTAGGACTGATTTGCCGCATAAACGCGGTGGACACCTCAGGACCTGAAGTGCTAACCAAAGGTTTTGAAGATGTTTTTCAGGGGTTGGGAGAAATCAAGGACGTCGCCTACCACATGGAATTGAAGCCTGAAGCTCAAGGCACCATCAAGTCGGCAAGGCGCATCGCCGTTGCCCTTCAAGAACGCGTCAAAACGGAGCTTGACAAGATGGAGCAAGACGGAGTCATTACGAAGGTAACGGAACCTACTTCCTGGTCAAGCCATATGGTTGTGATACTAAAGAAAGATAAGGTGCGCATTTGCTTAGACCCATCAGATTTGAACAAGGCGCTTCTCAGAGAGCGGTACCATATGCCGACATTGGAAGATATTTTGCCAAGATTACATGGAGCACAATATTATTCCCCCTGGATGCGTCATCGGGATTTTGGCAGATAAAGTTAGACGAGCCGAGCTCCCGCTTATGCACAATGAGCACGCCCTACGGTCGATATAGGTTTCTGCGCATGCCTTTCGGCATATCATCGGCCCCAGAAGTTTTTCAGCGTGTAATGCATGAAATACTGGAGGGCCTAAGGGGCGTTGCTGTCGTAATGGACGACATTCTTGTGTGGGGAGAAACGCGAGAGCAGCACGACAACAATTTGATCGCCTTGCTGGAGAGATGCAGACAACACAACTTGAAATTGAATAAGAAAAAGTGCCATTTCCTGCAGCCCCGAGTCCGCTACATGGGCCACGTTCTCACTAAAGGAGTGTGCCTGGACCCCAGCAGAGTGGAAGACATCATGGAAGTGCCGCCTCCGCAAAACCGTAAGGAATTGCAAATTTTTCTAGGCATGATAAACTTCGTGGCGCGCTTCGTCCCGAACATGTCCACCTTGTCTGCACCGCTACGCGATCTTTTGAAAAAAGACGTTGCATGGGTGTGGACAGACCAGCAAGAAGACAGTTTTCACCAGCTTAGAGAAACACTCACTCGGGCACCTGTCCTTGCTTATTTTAACCAAGAAAAACATGTGACGTTGTCCGTAGATGCCAGTCTGCGTGGTGTAGGAGCTGTTCTTCTGCAGGATGGGCAACCAATTGCCTATTCGTCTCGTTCGCTGACAGAAACACAGCAGCGATACGCACAGATCGAAAAAGAAACGCTCGCCATTGTTCACGGCTGCACAAAATTTCATGATTATATCTTTCGGCAGTCCGAAGTTACCGTCGAGTCCGATCACAGACCTTTAGAACACATTTTCAAAAAACCATTGTGCGAATGCCCTCTAAGATTGCAACGCATGAGGCTTGTTTTACAAAGGTACCCAATCAAAGTGACTTATAAACCAGGCAAGCACCTGTTCCTAGCTGATGGGCTTTCTCGCTTCCCAAGTCCTACCCAACTAAAAGATGAGACAGAACAATTCCAAGTTAACACTCTTTCTTCTCTTCCGGTGTCAGATCAACAGCTCGAGAGCATTCGCAACGAAACCGACAAAGATGCTACCATGGCTGAACTTCGCACCTACTCAAGCACAAAATGGCCAGAAACGAGGGACAAACTGTCGCATGCCCAGCGCCCTTACTGGCGCTACCGCGACGAGCTGCACGTCGAGGATGGTCGGCTACTCAGGAGCAACAAAATCGTCATTCCTCCAGCCAAGCGACCGGAGGTACTCCGCTTGCTACACGCTGCCCATGGAGGGGAAGAAAAAATGAAGATGAGAGCCAGACAGGTAATGTACTGGCCCGGAATGAACGCGGACATTTCGGTCCTAGCTAAGTCATGTGCAGCTTGCCAAAAGTACAAGCGCAGAAACACCCGCCTACCAATGCTGAGCCACGAGATACCAAGTCTGCCGTGGCAAGTCGTAGCCCTTGATATTTTCTACCACAATGACCAGACATACCTAATCCTGGTTGACTTCTACTCGTTCTTTTTCGAGATTCAACACCTACGTCAATCAACAGCTGAAGCCGTAAACAACGCGTGCATGCTCGTTTTTGCGACTCACGGCATTCCGACAAAGCTGTGCAGCGATAATGGACCACCTTTTAACAGTGCTTGCTTCCGGTCTTTCCTGTCACACCTAGGAATTCTCCATGTGACGTCTAGTCCATATTACTCCCGCGGTAACGGCATGGCGGAGCGTGCAGTACAAGAGGCGAAAAAGTTGCTAAAGAAATGTCCTTTTGCAACATTTGATTTTTACAGCGCCCTCCTGGAGTGGAGAAATATGCCCAGGGACGAACACTTGAAGTCTCCTGTTCAGCGGTTGATGGGACGTCAAACCAAAACTCGACTGCCAGTCCTTCCCCAGCACATGGAGCCTCAGACTGTGCCACCAGAGTCCGTTCGCAACCGCCTTCAAGACATACGGGAAAAACAACGGACCTTCTACAACAGGACTGCCAAGCACCAGCCAGCACTTCTCAGTGGTTCGCCAGTATCTGTATACAACACTACACGCAGAACCTGGTCCCCAGCAGTGGTTATTGGACCTGCAGGTCCACCAAGGTCGTACAATCTAGCCACACACAGCGGACAACAGCTGAGGCGTACCAGGGAGCATCTGACCGAAAGGCAACCGCAGGCCGGCCCTACGACCCGCTCGCCGGCGCAATCTTCTCAGCCTGGCCGTGCGACGGCACTGACAGAACCAGACTCAATTCGCAGGAGTGACCGCGTCCGTAGAGCCCCACAACGGTATCCCCTACCGGAAAGACGACAGTGATAGCCCCTTGTCAAATGTATAGGCTCACTTCTAACATTGTTCTTTTTTTTTCCTTTATCTTACTGTTGTTACCTTATGTTGAAACTTCTCAAAAAAAAGGGAAGATGTAACTAGAGGCTTCGTCATGTACACGCGTCATAGATAGGCACCTACTGCGCATGCCTCCTTTTGTGTGTGCCCTTTATAAGCAGTACCATATCTGACAATAAAGCTTTCGACTTCTGACACTGCTCACTCCCGTGCACATACTTAACGGGTTCTTAGGCAATTTCCGGAATTGTCATATCGATGATATCATGATTTGCTCTCTCACGGAGGAAGAGCACTCTTCCCACGTGTCTCAGGTACTTAAGGCATTGAGCAAGGGGGGGATCGGAGATCTCTGTTCGTTCCGCGTTCGTTCTGGCGGTGTTACGTCACAAAAGTGGGCGGTCCGCAGCTCTCTCCCGCCGAGAGGAAGAGGACAGCCAATCGTCAAGCGGTGAGCGGCGAGCTTTCCGGAAATGGACGCGCATCGTTTGTACTCGGAAGGATGGAGGTGAGAGACCCCGAAGACGTAGTGTTCCAAACAAAAAAAATAGAGCAGTAAGAAGAGAAGAAAGAGGTTCAAATATCGAGATTAAACTGTTATTAAGTCTCATTTTCAACTTTTTCCTTCAGTAAGTGAATCAGTTTCCTAAGCAAGACACAGTCCGCTTCATGGCCTATCCCCCACAGTGGGTTGCGCCAAAGTACTGAGG
This sequence comes from Rhipicephalus sanguineus, assembly GCF_013339695.2. Lineage (NCBI taxonomy): Eukaryota > Metazoa > Arthropoda > Arachnida > Ixodida > Ixodidae > Rhipicephalus > Rhipicephalus sanguineus. The sequence continues at coordinate 141,917,955 of NC_051179.1, read as the reverse complement.
AACCAACCAACCAACCAACCAAGTCTCAGATTCATATTATACACACACACACACACACTATATATATATATATATATATATTGTGTGTGTGTGTGTGCAACGCTAGAAATGTGAGGCTCCTCGTCGATCAGCCTGAGTAAGTGAATAACTTTATTCGGGTGATTGGTTGATCCCTCCATCATAGGAATCGGTATAACACGAAAGTGAAACATGTCGTCACAGAAGTAGTTTATTATTTATAGTACATTGGTATATGAGAGCTTGTACAATGACTACTCTTGTTTGGCAGATATAGCACCGCTTGATGTGGACGCATCGCACTCACATTGACGCACGTCTCCGTAACGACGACTAACGCCCATGATCTTCATTTGATCCCTGCGCTAGCTGAAGTTCTTAACATATGCATGGAGACCGCATATGGGGGGGGGTCACCGCATAAGGGGACGCTCATAGCATCCATCCATCCATCGAAGAGCACTGTGAGAAGAAAGTGTGAAAGATAAAAGGCTCGTTCATATAGCTTGCGTGATGTGTTTGGCAGTAGCTCAGTCATTCTGCTTCAAGGCGCCGATCGGTGCGGACGCAGGATGAATAGCTCGCCCCGAGCGGCGACAGCGGTCGACGCGGGCCGTGGTATAGCGTCTCCTCTCATTCCAAAAGACTACAGGATTATTCTGCATTCGTTGCCATCAGAGAAGCAATGAGACGAGCAGTTGGACTACACTGCGACGTGAGTGGTCGACCATATCGCATCGACGACTTCAGGAAACCCGTCAAAGACTTGGCCGTCTTACAGCAAGTGAGTGCCATCGGGGCATATCAGATATTAAAAACGTGAGAGACTGACGCAGACACATAGGGCCTATTCGAACCTCATAGTCGTCTTCTTTTCTCTACGAGCCCCCATCCTTTATCAAACCACTTCTTTTTCTACATTTTCCCGGCCCGCCGGAACTGATGGTATTTCTAGTGGGTACAGTTTTTGCACAGGCCTCGTAATCTTGCCGCCTTGAGTTACCAGTCCGTCACGTCCTGGATATACCTCTGTTATTCTTCCGAGTGGCCAAACACATCGTGAGGCATTGGGTTCCTCGACGATCACTATGTCGTCGACCTTTAAGCCCTTCTCTCTCGCTGTTGGGTAGTGATGAAGTGAACGAAGCTCAAGTAAATATTCTTTCTTCCAACGAAGCCACAGGTGCTTGAGGAGCTTGTTCCTATGTCGTAGTTTTTTTAATTAGGTTTTCCTGGCTTGTCTGCAATAATCGGCTCTGGTATTCCTCGCCGCTTTCCACCGGTTGAGCCAATAGACATTTTCCGACTAAAAAATTGGCTAGACAAATCGGAGCAGGTTCTCTTGCGTCCGTATACATATAAGTCAGCGGCCTCGAATTAATTACGGCCTCCACTTCCGTCAGTAGTGTTCTGAGCTCTTCGCTATCGAGCGTTTGTTTTCCGACTGTCTTGCGAAGCGCTGTCTTCACTGACCGTATCAATCTCTCCCACCATCCTCCCCAGCATGGTGCACTAGGTACAATGAACTTCCATTCGATGCGATAGGAAGCAAGAAAAGTGGAAAAGGGGGATCTATTCAAGACGGTCCAAATGTCTTGCAAGTCTCGCGATGCTCTCTTGAATGCCAGGGCGTTGTCAGAGTAAATAGTAAGATGAATTCCTCTGCGCGATAGAAATCTGCGAAACGCAAGGAGGAAAACCGCTGATGACAGGCCACTTGTCAGTTCAAGGTGTACCGCTCTGCTACTCGCACAAGTGAAAAGCAATACGAAAGTATTCGCAGTGCCAGACTTCGGCTCCCTTTGCTTGACGTATAGTGGGCCTGCAAAATCTACGCCCACCACTTCAAATGGCCGAGACATTCTGATTCTGTCTACGGGTATAGGCGCATACTTGACATCAGTACGTTTTGCACTGTATCTCTTGCACACAAAACAGGCGTTGATGACATTTTTAGCCTCTTGCCTAGCTTGTATAACCCAAAACCATTGTCGCACTTGCATCATTGTGCTTGACACATTACCGTGTAACGTACGGCAGTGCGCCTCTGTCACAATTAATCTCCTGAACTCATGTTTACATGGCAGAATGACGGGATGCTTCTCTTGGTAAGTACCGTCCAACTCTTGAAGTCTTCCGCCAAGGCGAAGTTCTCCTTTGGGACCAAAGAAGGGATGTAGGTTTCTCAGCGCAGAATTCTTGTTAGTGGCTTTTCCGCGCGTCAACTGGCAAATGTCTTCTTTGAACGCCTCTTTCTGCACACGAAGGATCCATAATTCTTCGGCGTTCTTCATTTCTGCTGCGGATATTTTGCCTTGAGTGGTTTTTTGCACATGTCGGCACTTTTCAACAAAGCGAAATACCAGCGCAGTTACGCGTAGTAACTTCTGTAAGTCACTGAATCTTGTGAGATCGATTAATGTGTCACCTTTCCTTTTCGCCTGAATAAGTACCTTAAACACCACAGGCTCAGGTTCTAGGTCCACATTTTCTTGTGAGACCATGATGGGTTCTGTAGGCCATTCCGAACTCGTTCGCGGGAGCCATTCTGGACCGCTCCACCAGATGCAGCTTTCCAAAAGAGACTTTGCAGACATGCCACGTGTAATCAGGTCTGCGGGATTCTCTTGTCCTGGACAGTAACGCCATTCTTCTGGGACCGTTACACTTGAAATTTCCTTCACCCTATTTTTGGCGAACTGGTTCAGTTTGTCCCCGCTTCCTCGGATCCAGCTGAGCACAATAGTGGAGTCAGTCCACATAGTGCAAGGAAACTGCCGGTGATCCCACGCAGATCGGATGTACTTCAATAGTCTTGCTCCGATAACTGCGCCCATCAACTCCAACTTCGGCAACGTGAGTGATTTCATCGGCGCAACTCTACATTTCGCTGCTGCGAGCGTAGTAGTAGACTCGCCTTGCAGGTTGGTTGCCTTCAGATAAGCACATGCGCCGTATGCTTTCAAGCTAGCATCCACAAAAATGTGAAGTTCCGCCGTATCCGTGACTCCTTGGAGACTGCTTCTTACGCAGCGCGGAATTCTAGTCGAGCCAAGCTGCAAGACGTCCGTGCACCATTTATTCCATGGTGTGCCGATTTCCTTGGGCAACTCTTCGTCTCACGCAACGTTTCGAACCCACAATTGCTGAAAAAGAAGCTTGGATGTTACTGTGAATGGTGAGAGTACTCCAAGCGGGTCATCGATCCTGGATGCCGTCATTAGTAGATGCCTCTTGGTATTTGCCTTTGTTGACGTTAAGTATTCCATTACTGACTTAAGCGTGAACTCAAAACTGTCGCAGTTTGTATTCCACTGCATGCCCAATACAGCCGTATTGCCCAATACAACCGTAATAATGCCTCCATCTATCGGCTTTTCTTTCGCCAGAAACACTTCTTGCAGTGAGTCGTCATTGGTTCTCCATTTTCGAAGATTCATCCCAGCGTTATTCATGATTGACTTCGTTCTGCCGTAAACTTCAAGGGCTTCGTTGAACGTATCTGCTCCAATGAGCAAGTCATCAACATAAAATGACTTCTTCAGATTCGCCGCAAGCTTCTCGTCTTCAGGACCAGCGCTGTCTAGGTGGTTATGGATAATAGCCATCAGCGAAAATGGGCTTGACGTTGACCCAAAAGGCACGTGCGTCATGCGCCATTCGACAACGTTAGCGTTCTTCTCGTTGGGTGTCTTATCGAACCAAAGAAATCGAAAGGCGTCTCTGTCTGGCTCTTGTATCTCAATCTGCAGGAACGCGTTTTCGATGTCCTAGTTCAGGCCGATTAAAAACCATCGAAAACGAAGTAGCACACGCAGAAGCTCTGGATTTAGATTTGCTCCCTTTTCCAGACAGTCGTTGAGTGATAGTAGTCCTAGGCCATGGGATGATGCATCGAACACAACCCGGAGTTTGGTGGTTAGTGACTCCTCTTTGATGACCTCTCGGTGTGGCATGTAGTAAACGGGATGGTGATCGCGAACATCCTTGGGTACAACTTCTGCGTGACCATGCAACATATGCTGTCGAATGACTGTATCGTAGCGGTCAAGCAAGCCTTCTTGTCGCGATAGTTTCTTCACCAGCTTCTGTAGACGGTTGACGGCAATGCCGCGATTGTCTCCGATGAGGTGCTTGCATTCCTCTTTCCACGGCAAAGCGACAGCATATCGGCCATTGGACTTTCGTGTGGTCTTTCTGAAGTGATCCAAGGACTTGATTGCAGATGATTCATAAACGTCCTCAATGCCCATTGTTTCCAGTTCCCAGAAAGATCGTAAAACTTGTGAAGTCCTTTGATCTTCTACTTCGCTGGTGTCCACTCGCATAACATAAACCATCAATTTAGTGCTGTGATCGAGAAAGCCTCTCTGACGAACCGGTCCTTGCAGTGTCCAACCGAAGCAAGTGTTGACGGCTGTGAGCCCTTGAACTTCCGTGCTGCGAATGACTTCACCAGTCAGAATGTTCCACAGATAGTCAGATCCGATAAGAACACTAAGTTCTGGCTCTTCATCGAATTGCAGGATCATACGGTCGTCAGCCAGGAACTTGTTTTCCAAACGCAGCTGTTGTACGAAATGGCCGTCAGCTGATGGCGCAGCGATGTCGTGGCATATCACCGGAACAACAATAGCTTGTATACGGTAAAGCCCGATGCCTTGTTGACTGCGTAAAGGTACATCAACTATTTTCCGACGTTCAGCTCGAGAAGGAGATGCGCTGCCGAACGTGTTGAACGATATTCTTGTCTCCCCTACGACCTTGAGACTCATCTTCATAAATACTTCTTCTTTCGTGAAGGACCTCTGGCTTCCACCATCCAGAATGCCTCTGAAACAGCGGTGCTTGTTATTTTGGATGATCAAAGCACGAAAGGTCTGCAGATATACTTCGGTGTCCTTCTTGTTTACTCGCTGCCCACTGCATGATAACTCTGTGGAATTTGACACTGCTGTTTCGGGGGAAACAAATACTGCTGTGCAGCTTCGTGATGAATCTGCATCGACCCGTGGTTTGCGGTACGATGGATCGCACATGCTTGTTGCATGTCTTCCGTGGCAAGACGAGCACGTTAGCTTAACTTGACAGGCTCGTGCCTGGTGACCCTTGGACGTGCAGCGAAAACATCGGTTGACCTTGGAAAGTTTCTCCTTCTTAGAAGCAAGAGACAGGTCGCTGTCGCAAGCACGCGCGCCATGCTTCTCGGAGCGGCAGAAAAAGCAGTCCGCTTTCTTTACAAATGAATTGTGCAAAACCGAAGCCGTGGCACCTCTTGTTGTCGTTTCAGGTCGTTCACAACGTTTTTCGCTTGGCGTCATGCAGTGCTCACGACTTTCCAACTCGACACGAATGAATGTCAGTAGTTCTTTCAACTTGGCATCTGAAGAAGCCGCTGCTGAAGCTGATTCAGACACAACTTGGGTGCCGCCGGATGAGTCGCTCCTCAATACTTTAGTTCGTTGCTCTCTAGTAAACGCAAGAACGATATCGTACGGTAGAGCCTTTTGCAGTATGTCGATAAGCATAGCGGAGAAGCTTAGCGTAGGCACCTTGAGAGAATTGAGGAAACGAATGTGCAGCTGTGTAGTATCGTACAGCCGTCTCAGACCTTGGACGTCAGTGCCTTGCTTAACGTGACAAAGGTTCCTTAGAGCGGCTAGGTGATGCTGCTCGATTCGATTTCTGTCCCCAAAGCGCTCCTTGAGGATATCGATAGCGTCGTTGTAACAAGACTCAGATGTTGGCAGTCCTGCTATGGCCGCTGCTGCTTCTCCGGCGAGATATCGCCGCAGGTAGAAAAACTTCGTTGTGGACGAGAGGGCGTTATTTAGGTGAACTGTCTGCTCAAACTGTTCCCAGAATCCAGTCCACTCATTTATGTCTCCCTTGAACGTTGGCATATCGAGCTTGGGAAGACTAGGTCGACAGAAACTGCGCGGTAGAACAGCGTTATCCGTGACGTTAGGCTGCACAGGTGGTACTTGCGAAGGAGTAGCGCGATCTCTCTCAGCTCTTTCCAGTGCCTCGATCCGACAAGTTAATTCGGCAAGCATGCTGATTGCCTCGTCGTTGTACTCGGCAGCAGTCGCATATTCGACTCCTAACTCATCATCCGGTATGTGTTCCTCTATCTCGTCATCGATCTTCGATAGCCTGTCGTTACTTGAAGAAAGACGAATTCGGCACCAAAAAATATTAAAAACGCGAGAGACTGACGCAGACACATAGGGTCTATTCGAACCTCATCGTCTTCTCCTTTTCTCTACGAGCCCCCATCCTTTATTAAACCACTTCTTTTTCTACATCAGATGTCGCACGTGTGGTTATTGAGCATGAAGACCGACGAAGCGAAGCAAGCGCTAACGGAAGCAGGCGTCCTCAAAGTTAAAAACAGGGTGTGCCTTGTCATAGACCCGACGCGTCAAGAAGTTAAGATGAAGCTGCACTGGCTGGCGTTTGATGTTACAAGGAAAGCTATCCGACGTGTCTTCTATGAGTACGGCGACGTCAAGGAGGTGAGCGATGACCGATGAAGGGTTGAGGATTTTGAAGCAGTAGAATCAACGGGCCGTGTGATACGCTTGCCACTTCGAGAAGGTGTTTCTGTGGATCTACTGCCGCATCAAATGCGTATCGGAAGCAGTATGCCACTTCTCGTAGTGCCAGGGAGAGCGCCTTTGTGCTTGCGTTGCCGAAGTACGGGGAACATGCGACGCTATTGCAAGGTTCCAAGGTGCAGCGACTGCCACTCATTCGGACATGAGCGAGATGAGTGCACCCGCTCGTACGCTCGAGCTGCAGGGCGACAATCTGAGACTCAGCAGGGTGAGCTCATCATGGATGAAGAAGAATCGGAACAAGCGTCGGTGCCTGCAACACCACAGTAGCTAAGGTCATCAGATGACGCAGCGGTGATGAACAACACTCAGGAACTTTCTACAACCCTCGACACGAACGCCGAGCAAAGGAAAGAAACTGCAGTAGCCACGGAGTGTACTTCAACAATGAGCGGACAGACGCGCCCTGCGCCTGCAGCAGACGCCGCGCCGCTGGAAGCAAAGCGCCTAGAAATCTCGGCGTCGCAGCTCTTGCCTACTGTGACATCATTGAAATCGGCCTCGCAGCATCCTTTAAGGATAGAAACAGAAAAAGAAATCACAGCATATCCACGGAGTGAATGATGAGTGGGCGAAGCTGCGGAGGTTCATCGGTAAACCGTGAATCTTCCGTGAATTCTGCCCAGTACATCATCACCGACGTGAGATCGGGCGCGTTTATACTAAAGGTTCGATGAGAGTTATGACGACTTGCAGCTCACTTTAATTTTACATGTACCCTGTGAATTTTCATTGTTCACAAAACCATTGCTTTAGAAAACTTCTGGAGTCTTTCGTTAAGCAGCTGGCGTCTTTTCGTTTTGCTTTAGAAACATCTGGCGTCTTTCATTGGTTTATTTCATCAATCAACGGCGTTTTGAACACAATTTTTATTGTTTAATCACGCACAGGAGAAATCTCACCAGGCACTACCTTGGAGGTAAACAATGGCTGCTAATGGGAATGAGAGACAGAAGAAGTCGGCTTTTAGCTAACACTTGCACTTCTACTTCTACTAACGTTTCCTACTGGAACATGCTAATGGCTGATAATGGGGAATGAGAGACAGAAGAATTCGGCTTTTAGTTAACGCGCACGCTGCGAATTTTTTATTGTTCAACAACGCACAGGAAAAATATCCCACCGGCACCACCTTGGTGGTCAAGATCTGGTACTAGCGTTACGACTGGTTACGCACTACGACTACGAGGGACGAATGGCTGCCGCTTTAAGGAGCTTCGCCCCTAAAAAACGCAAGGTTTGCTTGGAGATCTGAATACTTCAAGTATGGATGTAGAGGTGGCGTCTTCAAAACGCCGGCACGATTCAGATGGCGGTGCGCAATAGGATGAAGCACAAGTGAAGTATGAAGTGCAGTAGAAGGTAGTCAGTGGAGGAAAGAAACGAAACGCTGCCCGACAACGGTCGTCGTTGCTCAAACGCGACGACGGCAGCGCAAACTGGAGGTCAACACCATGGATCCACCCTGGACGACGAGAGCCCAACAAGTGAAAGTGTAGGGCTCTCGGCCTGGATTCGCTCACCGATCTCGTCGCTGAGCGGGTCCGTGAAAGCAGCGACGCTCAACGTACGAGGACTGGCTTCTAGAAAGAAGCACACCCAACTCTATAGGCTTGTCATGGACCATGACCTGGACATTATTGCAGTCCAAGAGACGAAAGTGGAGAGCGAGGACGGCACCGAGAGTCTGTTACAGAGTTTCAGCTGAGGCTACAGCGCCAGCGTCAGTCATGCAGTTGGTAGGTCGGCAGGGTGTGATCTTTGTGCGGAACAGTTTTAAGTGTCACTGTCGAAAATGTGACTCCCGAGTCATCTGGAAGGTTTGTTGTTTGTTATTTCTCTTTCTTTTCATTTAATTGGCGAGTTATTTGTTTATATGCACCTGTTAAAGCTGATGAACGCTGCTGAAATTGGTGAAATTTGATGAAATTGATGAAATTGGTGCTTATTGTGATTGTGATTGCTTAGTTGTCCTAATGGGAGACTTTAGCTGTGTCTGCCGTGCCAGTTATAAAACAAGGACAACTGCTTTTAACGATTCACGCACTGAAGCTTCGAAAAAAATCACAGCATATCCACGGAGTGAATGATGATGAGTGGGCGAAGCTGCGGAGGTTCATCGGTAAACCGTGAATCTTCCGTGAATTCTGCACAGTACATCATCACCGACGTGAGATAGGGCGCGTTTATACTAAAGGTTCGATGAGTTATGACGACTTGCAGCTCACTTTAATTTTACATGTACGCTGTGAATTTTCATTGTTTAGAAAACCATTGCTTTAGAAAACATCTGGCGTCTTTCGTTAAGCAGCTGGCGTCTTTTCCTCTTGCTTTAGAAACATCTGGCGTTCTTCCGTTTTGCTTTTACAAAACATCTGGCGTCTTTCGTTGGTTTATTTCATCAATCAACAGCGTTTTGAACAAAATTGTTATTGATTAATCACGCACAGGAGAAATCTCACCAGGTACTACCTTGGAGGTAAAGAATGGCTGCTAATGGGAATGAGAGACAGAAGAAGTCGGCTTTTAGCTACCGCTGCGAATTTTTTATTGTTCAACAACGCACAGGAAAAATCTCCCACCGGCACCACCTTGGAGGTCAAAGCGTAAGACTGGTTACGGACTACGACTACGACTACGAGGGACGAACGGGTGCCGCCTTAAGGAGCTTCGCCCCTAAAACTTAATCACTGACTTTAGTCTCGACGATGTGGCAGAGTGTATTGGTAAAGGGCCGACATTGTATACACATTTTCAAGGCTCCAGTCATGCGCGCTTAGATAGGGCCTATGTGTCACTGAAATTAGTTCTGATTGTCAGTGAGTACAACGTCCACGCCATTTCGTTTACTGATCACTGCTTAGTATCATTTGTAATTGGCAAAAGAAATAGAAGTAGACAAGTATTTAGCTGGGACATGTGGAAAATTAATTCTAATCTCTTGGAGGATGAGATATTTGTGGACAATGTTCGAGAGGCTTTCTTAAGCATAGACAGCGGAGACCAGAAATACGGAGTGAAATAGGAACAATTTAAACAAGATATTAGGATGAAAGCCCTGGAGCGCTGAAGTACAATAACGCACGCGAAGTGAAAAGAAGAAAGTACCCTACGCTCAAACTTGAAAGAGCTGCTAGCAGAGGAAAGTAAAGCACCAGGGGTATTTATGAACGACATAAGATCAATAAAGTCGAAATTGGAGCAAGTAGAAGAGAAAAAATTCGTGGTGCGCAGATAAAGGCACGTGCAGAGAAGATGTCCGCAGGTGAAAACCCGACCAAAAGAATGTTGGGTCTTGAAAAACGAAATGCTCAGCGGAATGCTATAGATCAGATTAGATACCGAGGTAATATTAAAAGTGAACAGAAATATACAAAGGATGCTTTCCATGAGTACTAGTCAGCTCTTCGATAAGAGTGAAGTAAATGTAGACGGTTTTAAAAAAGAATTCCTACACTTAATGCCGAAGGTTGAAGACTGCAAGAAAGATAACTTAGAATTCCCTTCTTCTCAAGCAGAAGTGGCAAAAGCCATCACTGACCTTCATTTGGGAAAGTCCCCAGGTCCTCACGGGTTAACAGCTGCCTTTTATAAAACAGTTGAAACACGAAATAGCCCCGTGTATAGCAGGGGTATTTAACGAAGCATTAGATATAAAAGTACTGCCACCGTCATTTCTCTTATCTCATACTATATTAATTCCGAACACTGAAGACGCAGTTAAATTACGTGAAGTAAAGTCGTACAGGCCATTCAGTCTATCGAATATTGACTACAAGATTTGAATGACAGTCCTAGCAAGGAGACTTCAGACAGTTGTTCATGATATTGCAGGCGACTACCAGACATGCGTAATGAAAGGGCGTACTATTTTACAAACATTCATAAGGCACGAAGTGTACTGGAATGCTGTGATGCCACAAGTGACCACATTGCAATGATCCAGATTGACTTAGAAAAAGCGTTTGACCGAGTGCCCCATGACATTATACTTTTCTTGTTGGACTATGTTAATGTTGGTCGCGTGATTCGCGATGGAGTGCGAATGGCATATACTGCATGAAAAATGCGGCTCATCATAAACAAACTTATCGGGAAACGAATCAATGTTGAACGTTCTGTGTGGCAAGGCTGTCCTTTGTCTTCTCTTCTATTTTCATTTTATGTAGATTCATTTTGCCGGAAGGTCATGGAAAGTAGTACCATAAAAGAGTACAAACTACAAGAAGCTGAAGTACGGTTACTTGCTTACACCGATGATATAGCTGTTTTGTAAAGATTACGAAACCATCACTGAGACCGCTAAAATTGTAACTTTGATTGCAATACGAGTGGAAGTCTGCTTAACTGGAGCAAGTGTGGGGGTTACTGGCACGATGAATGGCCCGTGACTCCTGACTTCTTTGCCGGTATTTCATTGACTACGCGCGCATACGTCTTCATGCTTTCTCATATCTCGATTGTGTTCCGACGCGTGTGATCGTCTGACTTCCGACAGGCACTATTAGTTGCCGGCAGCAGCCACGCGGAAAGGAAACCACACAACATCGAAGCGAGGTGACGTAATGCACTGGGCGGGGCACCTCGAACGGCGCTCCCTCTCTCCTCCGGAATGAAGCGAGTTCAGAGGGAGTTGAGAGGGTAAATAGAGCGATCGCCATATCTCCGGTACTACTTTAGCTTGTGGCGATGGGTAGCGGCACCTCCTCGTGCGAGAGCAAGTGTCTCGGTCCTCTTCTTTGCGACACCGATGCTGCTGACGCTACAGAGGGCCCCTAGAGGGATCCGGCCTAGAGAGGAGGAAAGTCCGACGAACGATCGTAACTCCAGGAGACACGAAATGTCTTGGCTGTCGCGTAAGGAAGCAGCAATCCGGGATGCAGTAGCGTTGCGTCGTTTGATGGTGGGACCGATGGCAACGTTGATTCGAAGTAGGCAGGCTTGATACGTTCGCGAGCAATTGTGCCGGGCCAGCCGTTACCGTTGACCACGAATGTCGACGGACGACGCTCCAGAACTCGATACGGCCCGCAGTAGCGCGGCTGGAAAGGCTTCCGCACAGCGCAGCTGCGCACGAAAACGTGTGTAGCAGAGGTGAGCTGCGGAGACACGTAAGGAGCTCTCCATTCGTGCGGGCGTGTAGGTACGGGGCGTATCTGCTGGAAGATGTTTTGCAGTCCGGAAACGTAGTCTCCGGCTGGTGGCACAGGTGTTTTGGCGGGGACATCGAAGAAGTCGCATGGCCGGCGTAGCGACCTGCCGTAGACCAACTCGGCGCATTAACAGCCCAGGTCGCTTTTGATGGCAGTTCTAATGCCACCCAAACCGAGTGGCAGTTGAACGACCCACTTCTCTGGTGATTCTTGTGCCAAACGTTCGACCAGCTCATTTGTTTGTGGGTGGTAAGAGGTCCTGCGGAGGCGTGTCGTTCCGAGAAGCTTGAGGAGTTCGTTGAAGAGCGTCGAATCAAACTGCCGATCGCGATCGGTGACTATAGCAAATGGGCAGCAGAACCTCGCAATGCATGTCGACACGAAGGTTGCTGTAACTGTGGGCGCTGATATGTCGGCGATGGGTATAGCTTCTGGCCACCGTGGGTAGCGGTCGATGCATGTCAGTATGTAGCTGTAGCCCGTGCAAGGTGGGAGATGGCCGACCAGGTAAAAGTGTACGGTGTCAAAACGCGCGTCCGGTGGAAGGAGATAGAACCAACATTTATTGAGAAAAAAAAATGTGGTTCATTTCGGGTGGGGCTCTTCTCCCAAGGCTCCACTGGCTATAGCGGCTCGGCGGGCCTGACTTAGGGTCGCCAGGTGCCTTCCCAGGGTCCGTTTAGCGAGTCGCGCCTCCCACGACCACGTGTGTATGGGGTGCGTATGTCCGGTGGGAGGAAGGACTTCGCAGGAGGGATGGGATGGCGCTGGATTTCGGAGCGTTGACACGGCAAGCAACAGCGCACCCGGTTGCGAACTTGCACATTTAGCTGAGGCCAAACGTAGCGACTGGAAATGAGCTTCTGTGTCGCGCGAATTCCGGGATACGAGAGACTGTGTACAGCATCAAACACGCGTCTGCGAAGCGGTTCCGGAATAAAAGATCAGGGTGCGACGGTAGAAGTATCACGTACTACCGATGTACTATCTGAAGTGAAAACGATGTCTTCCAGTTTCAGGAACATTGACAAATTTCGGAGGCTACTTAGCTCGGTGTCGTCACGCAGGTGAGTAGCGGATAGGCCGATGACGTTGATGGAAGGCTCTGCACTTGCTGTGGAGACCGCATCGACGCGGCTCATAACATCCGCAGGAATGTTGTCGGTGCCTTTGACATGACGGAACGTTGTTCTAAACTCTCAGATGTAGGAGAGATGTCGACTCTTGCGAGGCGAGTAGTTGGACGCCCATTGGTTCATTGCGTGCAGAATGGGCGTTTGGTCGGTCAAGACAATAAACTGACGACCTACTAGGAAGTACACGGCGAGTAGCTCGCGGCCGAAAACGCTGTAGCGGCTCTGTGCAGGCTTTAGCGTCTTTGAAAAAAAAAAGCGAGTGGATGCCATGAGCCATTCATGAATAGTTGCAAAACGGCGCCAATAACGTTGTTCGAGGCATCTGTCATGACAGCAGTCGGTGCACCTGGTTTCAGATGTTTCAGCAGTATTGCACTGGCGAAGGCACTCTTGACTCTTGTGCACGCGTGGGCGGCCTCTTCCCTCCGCTCAAGCACTTGGTTCATTTTGGAGTTGAGCGTACCGTGTACAGGGGCGACAAGTCGTGCACAATCGGGTGTAAAGCTTCGATAAAGATCAGATAAAACCCAAGAAATTGTCGAAGTTTGGTCATCGTTGTTGGTTGTGGAAAATCTTCGACGACACCAATCTCCGACGGCAGTGGTCGAAGGCCGTTCGCATCGACTACGTGTCCAAGGAAGTCGATTTCCTGTCGACAACATTCACTTGTGGGGGCGTTGATGACGATTCCGCGGCTGGAAAGGCGGGAGAATAACAACCGCAGGTGTTTAGCATGTTCATCAGAGGAAGGACTTGCGACAAGGAGATCGTCGACGTAGGCAAAGACGAATGGCAAGCCTCGGGTGACGGAGTCGATGAAACGATGGGACGATTGGCCAGCGTTCCTTAGGCCGAGGGGCATGCGGAGGAATTCAAAAAGACAGAAAGCTGTGGTGATGGCGTACTTCGCGATGTCTTCTTCGGCGACTGGCAGTTGATGATATGCGCGAACAAGATCGATCTTAGAAAAGATGGTCGCACCGTGCAGTGCTACCGTGAAGTCCAGGATATTTGTAAGCGGGTAGCGATCAGGAGCCATAATGTTGTAGAGCGCCCGGAAGTCGCCAAATGGACGCCAATTCCCAGACTTCATCATCACCATATGCAGCGGAGACGCCCTGTTGCTAGAAGAAGGTCGGATGATCCCGAGTGCGAGCATGTGATCGAACTCCGCGCGGGCGACCTTGAGTTTCTCAGCTAACAAATGCCGAGGTCGAAAATAAACCGGAGGGCCGGAGATGATGATGTGTTGACAATCGTCGTGTTATACCGGTTGCGTCCACACCGGCTAGCGCGTCAAAGTGGAAAACTCACGGAGGAGCTCCGCGAAAGGTTCTTCCAGCATAGAAGATATGGGCGCGATCGGCGATGTGGTTTTTCCAAGGGCGCCGGTAACGGGCAGCTGGGTAAGAGAGTCGATAAGGCGACGGTGTTTCACGTCGACAAGGAGTCAATATTGGTGCAGGAAATCAGCTCCGATGAGGGCGCTTCGGACATCTGCAACCAGCAAAATCCAGCGAAACGCTCGTCGGAGGCCAAGATTGAGCATGATGGAGCGTGATGCGCAAACTGAAATATTGTTACCGTTGACGGCTTGCGAAAATGACACGCGTCGCTTTTCAGTCGGAGCGTTGAGCAGGAATAATGCTTACCTCTGCACCACTGTCGACTAGGAAACGTTGTCTTGTGGCTATGTCCGTGAGGTAGGAGAGGCGACTTCTCTGTTGGGCCGGACCGCTTGTCGCCGTCAGAGTTTGCCCGGCCTGTTTCCCTGCCACGCACACGGACAGCGGCAGTGACAAGCGTCGTTTCCAAAACGGCGATGGTAGTATCAGATGCCAGGCGTTGGTGACGCGTCACGGCTAGTGGGTGTGCGTCTCGGCTTGCTGGAACTTCGGTCGCGTGAACGAGAGGTAACGCGCGGCGATGTTCTGCTGCAGAGGCGATGCGTTCCAGACGCTCAAACAGGGCGTTGAGAGGCGACTGGGCTGTGAATGAAGACGGCGAGTTCGCAGCGTGGTGGTATTCTCACCAGTAGACGCTGTCGTGGCTGCGATGTGTGGCGCAGCTACTTCCATCACCTTGTCGGCGAACGCGGCAAGTCCTGAGGTCCATGGTAGAAGCTGTTGCAAGAAAGATCTGCACGTCAGCCGGCAGTCGTTGTGAAAAAATTACATCTTACCCACGTGTGAATGATGGAGAGCCTGGGGGAAGCTCCTGAGGCAATCATGGTTACACCGTGAAATGTTCAGAGGTTTCGCCCAGCAGTAATCAAAGCTATACGCCGCTTTGATTACTGCTGCGCTCGCTTGGCGGCAGCCTCTCGAGCTAGCACCTCGGGATCCTGCGGACGAGCACGAAACGCAGCGGCCTTCCGCACCCGGCGTCTCCTCGTCGTCCATGGTCCGCCAAGCAGCATGATCCGGCATGCGCACTCCTCCACGTACGGCGACGATCAAGGAGAATGAGAGATAAGGGGCGCAGCAGCCAATCAGAGAGCAAGCAGCACCTACAACGCCATCTAGCGTGCAGGGTTCTGCTGCTTCTTTTTTAGGGGCGAAGCTCCTCTTAGTCTAACCTCGTCACGTCTCTGTTTTCCGGCGTAACCACCTTTGCTAACTGTCCACTACTTCGTCTTTGTAAACATCGCACTACGATCCATCACCGATCCACTACTTCACCGACCATAAAGCCGTTATAATGAAGGAGGAACGGAAGCCACCTTTGCAAAGTGCCCACTACTTCGTCTGTGCAAACATCCCACTACGACCCATCACCGATCCATCACTTCACCGACCATAAAGCCGTTATAATGAAGGGGGAACGGAAGCCGCGTCTAGCTACCAGCTGCGATTAATGAAATTTCTTGTATAAATACTGTGAGCGCGAAAAGTGAATGACACTTCCTCCTCTTTACATATCATCACCACTTGTGCATCCGCGTCATCTGTATATATCAACATCAATGTCTTTTCGGCTCGAGCACGGCGGAATAAAGCGGTACCTCATAAGTGGTGGAGGTGCTGGGTTCGAGGGGATGATGTAGAAGTTTGGATCCAAAACTGCGACCTCGTCAGCGACTTGAACAGGTGGGACAACCCACAGAAGTTGCGCAACGTCCCTTTCTACCTGTCTGATGTCGCGAAAACCTGGTACTGGAACTATCAACCGGATCTTCCGGACTGGGACACGTTCGCGCAACACCTTCGGCAAATCTTCGGTGCCCCCACAGTTCGAGCTGAAGCAGCTAGAAGAAGCTCGCTGAATGCATTCAGCTACCCGGTGAGTGATCCATTACTTCACCGACCATAAAGCCGTTATAATGAAGAGGGAACGGAAGCCACCTTTGCAAAATGCCCTATACTTCGTCTTTGCAAACATCCCAATACGACCCATCACCGATCCATCACATCACCGACCATAAAGCCGTTATAATGAAGGGGGAACAGAAGCCCCGTCTAGCTACCACTTACGATTATTAAAGTGTCTTTTATAAATATATACCGTGTTTGTCATGTCTTTGATGATATACTGGGCTGTCGCCTTGATTACTGCTGGGCGAAACCACTGAACATTTCACGGTGTACACATGATTGCTTTAGGAGCTTCGCCCAAGCTCTTCATCATTCACCCGTGGATATGCTGTGAATTTTTTTTTCTTTTTCTTGTTCTTTTTGTCGTTTTTCTTTTCTCTTCTTTTTTTTCACACATATTGCACACAGCTCTATGGGACAGCGCCATCTAGTATATCGTCACCCAACTGCAGTTTGGATGCATCACTATGGGACAGCGCCATCTATTGAATTATACGGGAGACGCGACGGCGGGGGAATGCCGGACGGAGCGACGACCGACCAGGCGATACTATAAAGAGCTTCGCCCATAAAACAGCTCGCGTAACAGCGCGTCGTCGACGGATCTTGCTATGTCTCCGAGCAGCTGCTTCATTCGGCGAAGAAGTTGGCTGGGGCGTCGGTCGCCGACTTCTTCAGCGGACAGAAGCTGCTGTATGCGAGAACGCTGTGAAACTGCCGTGCGCTGTGGCGGGGTCGTCTTGAGATCGTCGTAGGCGTTCGCAGACAGCGGGTTGTTCAACAGATCCGCTACTTCGACAATGGCGGTGGGAGAGAGTGCCGCAACAGCGAGTGGAACTTAGTAGCTTGGGAGCGGATACCAGCAACTTGAAATTGTGATTCCGCCTCAAGAAACCACGCCGTGAATGCTGGTCCGAGTACTGAGGAAGGCGGACAGGGATGGCTGAGCAGGAAGGATCACCGCGCTCCTCAGGAAGGTTCTGGTCTCGAGAATTTGTACCGTCAGTCCGTTCCATGGTCGCTTCTACGATGGAAACGTATGGCCACAATCACGTCCGTGTCACCAAACTGTGACGATGGGCGACCTCAAAGACCTGCAAAGTCTCGGCCTTACCAGAGATAGAGCGAGCCCGACATGACCGCTTTGATCAGATGTATTTTAATTTTTAATCTATATCTCTTTCGAACGCCAGCGCGCGCAGGCCCGTGGCAGAGGCACCTCCTCGTGCAAGAGCGAGCGTCTCGGTCCTCTTGTTTGCGACGCCGATGCTGCTGCCTCTACTGGCTTTTCGAAAAATTCTTTCGGCTATATATTCCTGGGAAAGGTCCGAGGAGTGGTTTATGACCACTTTAAGCCCGCGAGTGGCGAGGAAATCGTTTTCTACCATACCCGTCAAAATGTTCCCATAGCTTGGCCCTAGTTTGGTGCTCATCGAGGTGCCGCTGGTTTGAACGTAATGCTGGACATCTAATTCAAAGTTGTTGAGCTCGAGGATTAGTGCGAAAATAATGCATAGGGAGATATCGTCGATGGGTTTGCCATCTACGGAGTCGTTATAAGCTTGGAATACACACTAAATCACATCTGTATGGGGAATGTTCGTGTACAGCGACGCCACGTCCAGTGTGACCAAAAGAGCATCACCTGGTACATGCAAATCCGCTATGTCGGACAGAAAGTGCTTACTATCCTTGATATATGAACAAAACTTAGCAGGAACGGAACTGATTATGCTATCTACGTAGCGGGACAGGTTTTCCGTGATGGTTCCCATTCCTGAAACTATTGTTCGGCCTGGATTATTTCTTTTACGAATTTTAGGGAGCCGATAAAATCTACCAGCTACTGGGCTCAAGGGGGCTAGGGTCGGGTCGTGGCTCAAATGTCTGTAAAATACATGGTCATTCAGTTGTTTACAGGCCTCACGAAAGTAATTTTTATCCAATATGACGATTGCACCACCCATATCAGCGACGATGTTGTAACGGCTACCTAGAGCTTTCATTGCTTCCCATTGAATGACCGTGCTTTTACAAACATTTGAGCTACGACCATGGGTAGGAACACCATGGGTATTTACCAGGGAAGGAAATTTTCTCCGTTATATCGGTATCTTCGTAAAGTCAGGTTGCGGTAGATCGAGTTTTAACTTTAAACCTATTTTTCATTCAGCGTCTTCTCTATTCAAATTAGTAATTGTTGCAGGTCTCGTCTAATGCGTAGCCCTTTGTGTATGGGCGATATTATTGAGGGACACCATCTGCAGTTTTTTTAATGCAGATGAGCTGTTGAATAGATAAGTATTGAATAGATAAGAATAGATAGGTATAGATAGATAAGGTCAAGTGCTTTTCAACGCCTCTTTTTGTAAGAAGGGATTTCTCAAACCTACAAGAAGCACTCTAGCTTTAGTTAAGCAAGCATTGCGCAAGCACATAACTTAAAAACCCTAAGCGAAACGATGAGTCAATACATTCATGTTGATCGGGCAACAGATGTACCGCCCAGCATGCAATCAAATTTTCTAGATGAAAAAGAAATGTAGGTCTCCTTAGCTGCGCTTAAGGGACACAATGGAGTTAGCAGCTCAACTTCCTTTGATGGCCAGCGTATGTGGAATGTACGGTTTCAGTAAGTATTTAGGTTCTTTGTGTAGCCGTATGGACTATGTGAACGCACACAATGGGCGAGGACCAGGTTGTTGAGCGTGTCCACCTCCATAGTACGCGAACGGAGAGAGCGCAAGACAGCGCAAGCGCGCACACGTCTTACTCCCTACGGTATCCAGCCAGGCGACTGCTGACGTGCCCCTAGCGCGTCGGCACAAGCGAGCGCCAAACAAGAGGAGAACATTTGAGGAAGGAGAGGAGGGTGCAATGCGGGCGCCGTCACGAAAGCACACCGGGAATAGCAGGCTGCACGCCCGAAGCGCGCGGCGAGGAAGTGAAGGGAAGCGTACGCAAATGCAGCCGGTGCTAGCGAGCTCCGCCACGAGAATAAAGGGAGAACCGCAAGCCACGAGCCGGCGGAGCGAGTAGCGTCAGCCTCTCCTTTGCCCTCAATTTAAACGAAGGATCGAGCAGACTGCTGCAGTCTACAGTTGTACTATATGTATCCCAACACTGGGGTAACATGTACGCACCGAACGTCACTTTCTGACGATGAATTACGGCGGACCTATAGACACTTTTCTCTGCTTCTACAGTATAAACAATTGTTTCAATTAGCTTTTCGTTAACTATATTCGGGCCTAACTGACCTTTCTCTTCGTTCAACTTTGGCGATCAACCTATCTATCCGATACAACTATTAACGAGAACAGTTTTTACATTTTGCAGTTTTTTTTTATGTTGGAGACTTTCGTTACACGTTTTATGGTGCCATTTTGATATCACAAGTTGGCTACCTCTCCGCTACAGCATCATGTCTATAGGAGTTAGCGCCATAAAACTAGGAAAACATATTATTTCCCGAACAAAAGTAGGAACACACTACAGCACTCTTAACGTAAGATTCATATTCACGTATTATTTGATCATTTATTCATTCATTCAATTACTAATTTACATAGTTAAAAAATGTTTGGCTATAGCAGCAGTGTGATGAAAATAACGACAAAGTTATGCATTACAGCACTTTAATAGCAGTAAAATATTCATGCGCAGGGAACTCACGTACGTTGTCAGACAAAATATTCCAGCACTGCGTGGTATCTGGGAAACAATACTACACAAACGAATTTGCGTGAGAGGCATACAGCGCAGTACTAAGTGTATGATATTGTTTAGACGTTCGAAGGGCTGATAAAGTAGCGTAACACTCTGAAGAGCAACGCGAGAGTTAGCATAATCGTGAAAATTTTTCTAACATTCAAAGTAGCCAAATCTGAAATTAGGTTAGTTTCAAGTAGCAAATATTAAAAAGGGCAACAAATATCAATCTTAACGGAGAGATATGAACCAGTAGTTTTTATTTGCAGAGATTCGAATAAATTGATGTTATTTTTACGAGGATCCCTAGTGACTGAGCTATACTCAAGAGTGATTGCGTTGTACTGCGGCTTTATACATAAAAGGATTAGCGCGTCTAGGGTCGAACATGGAAAGCGCAGTAAATAACCAAATCGTTCAACTTGCTTTTTCGTTCGATAGGGAAATAACAAAACAATCATCATGAAAGCACATAACTACCAAATACATCTATCGCGAACTCTGTTTCCGGAGTGATTGTCAGGAGAGTATGCGCAATGACATAGAGAATGACGCCTTGCAAATGACAACATGACAGTTTTACTGAAGCCGATGGCAGTCTGTCCTTGCGTTTACAAATTAGCAAACCTTTGGAAGCAAATTTTGACAGCTGCATGGTCAGAGTCAGGTTTTTTGACGCGAGGTATCACACAGCGAAAATATATTCATCATGCAAGCGTGGTTTATCGGCCTACGTGGTTTGTCAAGTAAGCTCGGTTAAAGTGAATGCCGTTACACCACGCGGCGCAGATAACTAGCACACCAAGAAGGGCAATTGTAACGCCGCAGCAGTCGCTTGCATTACACAAGTGTTTCAGTGAAGCAAAGTGTGCAACACATTGTAAACAAGATTATCGCGAAGTTTCGGCAGCACAGTCGTATGGCAAATCGCCATGCTCAGATACCACATTGGTCGCATATCTCGATTAGCATTAAAGGGTCGCTAATCCACCACCTATAATTTTTAATATATCAACACAGCGCGTACATCGAGATCAGCCTGCTGTGACACTCAACAATGGCGGACGCGGCAGCCCTACGAGCTGCGGGCACGCCAGAAATTCCTGCAAACAATGCCATGCATCTCTGGGCCTTTCGGTATCGCCAGCGTTGGCCGCGACGTTGTCATTCGCGTCTGGTAATGTCATCCACAAATAAAAAAATTGGGGAGGGGCGAAGCATGTGGGGGTGTTTCATCTCCACTAAATTGAAACCTGTGGAGGAGCGAAGCATGCTGTGTGCGCCGGTGTTTCCCACAGCAAAACCACTGCTAATGAACGATGAGAGACAGAAGAAAGATTAGACAGCGAAACCCGCAGTCCGCTTTTAGCTAACGTGCAGGCCACGAATCTTTATTGTTCAACTATGCACAAGGCAAATCTCCCACAGGCACTACAATGCAGATTAACGATCCAGTGCATATATATATATATATATATATATATATATATATATATATATATATATATATATATATATATATATATATATATATATATATATATATATATATATATACGGGGGGTCGCCGGTGAAAGGTTACGCAGCGCGAGCAGTCGGTTTAATCAATCAAGAAACTCGCTAGCAGAAGCTACCTGCATCTGCATTGTCTCACGCGGGCGAGGAACACTTCTCGTTCCTCGCGAGCTGGTAGTTTAGCGTTCATGGCAGAAACAGCGTTTCCATA
Organism: Rhipicephalus sanguineus; assembly: GCF_013339695.2. Taxonomy (NCBI): domain Eukaryota; kingdom Metazoa; phylum Arthropoda; class Arachnida; order Ixodida; family Ixodidae; genus Rhipicephalus; species Rhipicephalus sanguineus. The sequence continues at coordinate 141,896,277 of NC_051179.1, read as the reverse complement.
GCCAATGCGCGCCGTTCGCTCTCTCTCGCCACACAGCGAGCGCTGAGGCAGTGGCGCCCTCTTGCCCTCAAGCAAATGAACCGTCACCACAGCAAACGACGATGCATGCCGACACGTCGAGACCCTAAGGTGCTTCGCCCCTAAAGAAAAGTTTACCGCTCACGCACGCGTGCCGAAGCCGAGTGCACCTCCGCGCACGGTAAGGAACACTCAGGCAGGAGAATAGACGGGCCAAGAAACACAGCGTAGCAAAGGAAAGAGTGAAGCGTGTTATGACCGCTTCTGAATCATCAAATGCGTGTAAGTCCGCTATAGTAACACCGTTTCAAAAAATTCTCGCGGATACGCGTTTGTTGAAGACTCGTCCACAACTGTAACACCCCAACTAAATTTCAACCTCTGCGTGGTTTCGGGGCCTTTAATACCTCATTTTCAAATGCCCCACTGCAGCACGCGATATGAAAATTATGGTGGAGAATATTTTTCGGTTTCCATTTATCATTTCAAGTACGAAAACCACACCGTAGTAACCCAGAAACATTCCAAATAGGGTGAAAAATATACTAAGCTCATTAATTTGTTTGCACACAATATATTCGTCGCGTAGCTCGACCGTAGGCTCCCAACACGGGCAGTCAAGTGGCTTCGAGGCTTCGTCAATACTTCTCATGAAATTACGGAAGGCATCTTTGAGAACAAAATCTTTCCGGACCGGCATGGTTAAGAAGGCTATGTGGAGCTTATATTGAGATTCGCGAAGGCCAGATATTTCGCTGCGCAAAACACACTCCGGAACTCTGGGCATCAAATAAACGTAGCCATTCTTGAGTGCGCACGATAGGCAGTCTACACCGTTTTCTTTCAACAGCGAATTTCTATCTTTTCTCGCACTTAGAGCTAAGTTCAGCTTTGTGTAAAAGCTTATGTCGCTACGCTTAGCCCTTATATTCTCATAGCTCACAGTTCCCCAAAGGAAACATGGAATGACCATCCGCCGGTCGAGGGCAAGTTCAAGTTCTGCGAGGGTGTCCACCACATCAGACGGGGATCGCAAACTAAGCCGCGAAACGAGTTCAGAGCGGATGTAGTTAGATAATGGTAAGATTGCGAGCAGCCACACTATACACAATAGCGCGAGATTATTGGCCAACGCGATCTCGGAGGGACAGTTAGCGGCAGTTGCATAAAAGGAGGCGATAAGGAACAAGACATTATCGATGAGTGATCCTGAATTCCACGCGTTCGTTTCTTTCATGTCAGCAATAGCTAGCACTAGTATCGCACAAACTAGTGCAGCTAAGAGTAAGCTGATTGCGAGGGTAGTGTGCATAGAATGTCGACAGCAGATCATCAGGGTGCTTTCGCCACGCCGGAAGTAAAATGTTTCGTACTCCTCTTCAAGGGGCACAGAAATGTCTGTGGTGCAAACATGCCATATAAGACGTCGGAATCCCCATTAAATAATTTTTTGACGACATCTGAATGAGTAGTATCAAAGGACCAGTTTATCGAAACATTCTATCTCCGCAGTGCATGGAATACAAGTGAAGCCTTACTTGGTCCGCATTCGGCATTGCCTTCCCCTGCACTTTTGCAGCCCACAAATATTACGAAATTTCTGAGGTGTTTTGCACCAAGAAACCCGCGATCGATACCACGATACCGCTGACCACATGCTCTTGTATATAGTGAGAAATTAACAGCCTGTGCACGAAGGACAGAGGTTTTTTCATTTGGTTTGTGAGTGGTGCTTCCAGTTACATCGCAAGAAGAATTTCTTCTGCTCGATGTCGCCACGTATTTCTTGAATAAAGCATTCGCTTCATCGCTGCGTTTAATCACGAACCAATCATCAAAACGTAACGATCTTAGGCGGCTAAGGGATGCGATTAGGCAACTCGAGACTCGACGGCCAAGACTTCATAAAATCACGTTCGTCGTGATACCATATCCGGCATTTGCCTCAAGGTAACGAAGAATGTGCTTACTTGCGAATATCCACTGTGTTACAGGCCGGGGCACTTGCTGCAGGAAAATTTTATCCCCTGTGTCCCAATGACGTTCGCATGCGGCTAGTGCCTGGCAGTCGTACCTCCCAATGTAAGGCTCAAAAATTTCCAGTTCGTATCTAGAGGTATCCTCTTGCGCACCTAAAGTTCGCGGCAGAATATTCAGGAGCAAAATTCTCAACACGTAAACCGCGCTTCTCATTTTCTTAAGATGGCCTTCTTATGATAAGATATAGCTTACTCTTTTCAGTAACAGAAGTGTCGGATTATGTGAAAAATGACTTCTAGTTCCTTGAAGACGGTTTAGGCATTTGGATCAGAGGTTAATATAGCACCTTCAATATTCTGCGCTGTTCTCGTAAAATACACGATAGGTTACTGATAACCGTCACCATGAAACAGTAGCGTCATGCATAGAGAACACGTGAGTAAAACTTTCTCTGATGAACGGCATAACGACGCCAAAATTATAATAAATTACAAACCTAGCTAACAGCAGCATTATGGTTATGCAATATGACTTTCACGTAGCTACCAGGTCTGCACCCTTGCAATTAGGCAAGGTAAACAACCACCAAGAGTACAGCACGAAAGTTAATCTCTGTGTTTCTCTTGAGTGCAGGATACTCGCGTTAAATACCAGTTCTTCAATTCTCGAAAAACGTGCCCAGTAATTGCGGTTCGTACTCAATGTTTACATCAGCAATGTAAGGCACGAGTGCATGTCTGCTTTAGCTGTCCTCACTGCAGCACAAAAAATTTCCTTTCTCCTGTGTAGCCTCAACATGTTGGCCGACTGTTCGACACTGAGTGCATCCAAGGTAGCTGCAGTATAGTTCTTTCAGGGTCAGGACGAATGAGATGTTCCGGAATGCTCGCACAGAAGAATCTCTGAGTGAACTTTGATGCGCGCCACTGGACGTCTAGATGTTCATGAACCACTAAATCACAGCCATGTGGCGCAACATCTTAACAGACTCGAGTCACTTTCGTTGTACACTGCACGTCTTTACACTGCACGTCTTTCTAGGACACCACTGTGTTTCATCGACGTTGCTAAGGACACCAACTAACGGGTACATTAGCGATGCAATGCACGTACCGGCGCATATATATATATATATATATATATATATATATATATATATATATATATATATATATATCTGTTGCGAATATATTTATAACTTATTTACAGTGTAGGATGGTCCAGCAGTCAAGATGGCGGTTGTTACTTCCAGCACACCGACACGTCGTCTGCCTCTTCTTCGCACACCTCACCATAGTCATAGCTGCAACCCCGCTACATCGACCTCCGGCGGCGAAAGCGCCGACTCGGCGCCTGTTAGCAGGTGATGGGCGAAAGGTACGGCTTCAGGCGAGCGACGTGGACGACGTTTGAAGACGTAGAGGGTGCCGTAGGGTCCAGAGGGGCGATGTCATAGGTAACCTCAGTCACCTGGCGTAGCACACGGTAGGGGCCGGAGTATTTGGGCAGAAGTTTTTCGGCCAGGCCAACATGCCGAGACGGAGACCACAGGAGAACGAGGTCACCCGGACTGAAGCGAACGTTCCGGTGGCAACTGTCGTATCTGTGTTTCTGGCTGAGTTGAGAGTCCGAAAGGCGTCGATGGGCGATCTGACGGGCCTTTTCGGCTGTGCTGATAGCGTGGCGAGCATATTCGGTGGAGATGTGGTCAGGGATGGGTACGAGCGTGTCGAACGGCAAGGTCGGTTCTCTTCCATACAAAAGGTAAAAGGGAGAATATCCAGCAGTGTCGTGGCGCGAGCTATTGTAAGCGAAAGTGACAAAGGGTAGAGCAATGTCCCAGTCGCGATGATCAGTCGAGACATACATGGCGAGCATGTCAGTGATCGTGCGATTCAAACGTTCTGTGAGTCCGTTCGTTTGGGGATGATAGGCCGTTGTGAGCTTGTGCTTGGTTGCACAAGAGCGAAGTAGGTCCTCGATTACCTTGGATAAAAAGTAGCGGCCTCGGTCCGTGATGAGTTGACGAGGAGCGCCGTGATGTAAGATGACGTCTTGTATCAAAAAGTCGGCGACGTCTGTAGCGCAGCTGCTCAGGGAGAGGTCTCGTAATGGCAAAACGGGTAGAATAATCCGTAGCGACGGCGACCCATCTGTTACCGTTGTGAGAAAGTGGGAAAGGTCCCAGAAGGTCGAGGCCGACACGAAAAAAAGGCTCAGCAGGTATGTCTATGGGTTGAAGGAGCCCGGCGGGGTGTACAGCTGGCCTTTTCCGGCGTTGGCACGACTCGCAAGAAGCGACATAACGATGTACGGAACGGTAGAGGCCGGGCCAGAAAAAGCGTCGGCGGACACGGTCGTACGTTCTTGCAACACCAAGGTGGCCGGCCGTTGGTACATCATGTAGTTGCTGAAGTACGGTCGAGCGGAGATGAGTGGGTACTACAACTAGTAGTTCCTGTCCCACTGGGCGCATGTTCCGGCGGTATAAGATACCGTCTATGATGACGAACATGCGAAGCGAACTGTCCGTCGAGTCAGTATTCAGGCGGGTGATTAGATCTCGTAGGGACGCGTCACGCTGTTGCTCGTAACCGATGTTGCCGAAAGCAGAGAGCGAGGAGATACAGATGGACGTGTCATCCGTTACGTGGTCTGGATCGTCAACAGGGTACCGAGAAAGGCAGTCGGCGTCTTGATGTAGACGGCCGGACTTGTAGACCACTGTGTACGTGAATTCCTGGAGGCGCAGAGCCCAACGAGCTAGGCGCCCTGTTGGATCTTTGAGTGCTGAAAGCCAGCATAGAGCGTGGTGGTCTGTGGTAACGGTGAAAGGTCGACCATATAAATAGGGGCGGAATTTACCAACTGCCCATACAAGCGCCAGGCACTCGCGCTCAGTAATAGAGTAATTGCGTTCGGCAGGGGAGAGGAGCCGGCTGGCATACGCAAGAACTCTATCATGACCGGATTGACGCTGGGCTAACACAGCGCCAATGCCGTAACCACTAGCGTCTGTGCGGACCTCGGTTTGAGCAGACGGGTCGAAGTGGGCGAGGATCGGCGGTGTGGTGAGCAGCGTAATGAGGCGGGAAAAAGCACTGGCTTGGTCAGGACCCCACCAAAATGGCACATCTTTCTTGAGAAGATCAGTGAGGGGGCGGGCAATATCTGCGAAGTTTCTGACGAATCGTCGGAAATATGAGCATAGGCCCACAAAACTTCGAACGTCTTTGGCACAAGTTGGTACGGGAAAATCGAGGACAGCGCGAACTTTGTCGGGATCGGGTCGGATGCCAGATGAGTCAACGAGATGCCCGAGAATAGCAACTTGGCGATGGCCAAAGTGGCATTTCGATGAATTAAGTTGTAGCCCAGCCGCACGAAACACTGAAAGAATGGACGAAAGTCGGTCGAGGTGAGACTCAAAGGTGGGGGCAAATACAATGACGTCGTCCAGGTAACACAGGCAGATAGACCATTTAAAGCTGCGCAAAAGCGTGTCCATCATCCGCTCGAACGTAGCCGGCGCATTGCACAAGCCGAACGGCATGACTCTGAATTGGTAGAGACCGTCAGGCGTTACAAAGGCAGTCTTCTCACGGTCGAGGTCGTCTACGGCGATTTGCCAGTAACCAGAGCGTAGGTCTATCGAAGAAAAATAGGTAGCACCATGAAGGCAGTCCAGGGCATCATCGATACGAGGAAGCGGGTAGACATCCTTTTTGGTGATCTTGTTTAAATGCCGATAATCCACGCAGAAACGCCAGGTGTTGTCTTTCTTTTTAACTAAGACTACAGGGGAAGCCCACGGACTCGAAGAAGGCTCAATAATGCCTTTTGTGAGCATCTTGTCGACCTCCTGTTGAATAACTTGGCGCTCTGATGGTGAAACTCGGTAAGGACGCCTGTGAATTGGAGCTGCATCACCGGTATCTATGCGGTGCTTAACTTGCGAGGTTTGACCTAAGGGTCTACCGTCGAAGTCAAATATGTCAGAGTAGATCATAAGGAGATCAGTGAGGTCTTTAACTTGAGAGGGCAAAAGTTCTGAGGCAATCATCTTGGTGATGTTGTTGTGCAGTGTAGAAGAGGTGACTGCGTCTACTCTATGCGGGTTCGGAGAGACGACAACGGGCAGTTCAGGTGACACCGATGAGATCTGGCACTCGTGCGACGGTGACAGAGTAGCAAGAGCAATGCCTTGTGGTAGGACTTGAGGGCTGAATCCGAAGTTCAGAAGAGGAAGGCACGTCTTGTTCGCTGTAACAGTTACAACTGTGTACGGAGAGGAGACGCTGCGGGCCAGTAGAACACTGGGAGAAGGAGAAACCACGTAATCACCATCCGGTACATTGGGATAGGGTTCAACAGCGACGCAAGTTAGGGCTTGTGGTGGCAGACGAATAGCCTCAGCACACGAAAGTTTGGTCTGAACCACCTCCGACACGTCGGCGGACGCAGGCAAGTCAAGTTGTACAACACCGGCCGAGCAGTCAATGACAGCAGAGTGGTCAGACAAGAAATCGAGTCCGAGGATGACATCATGTGGACAATGAGCGAGAACATGAAACAGAACGGACGTCTGGCGGTCGGAGAACCTCACACGTGCCGTGCACATTCCGAGTACAGCCGGAGTTCCTCCACTAGCGACACGTACAAATAGGGACTCGGGCGGCGTAAGGACCTTATTTAATCGTGCACGGAGATCAGAGCTCATAATAGAAATATGTGCGCCGGTATCAATGAGGGCAGTAACAGGTAGGCCATCCACTTCCACAGCAAGCAGGTTCTGGTCCGTAATGAGGGTCAGCAGAGGGTTTTCAGGTCGGGGGTCGAATGCAGCGTCACCTCCGGGAGCTGCATTGCTCAGTTTTCCGAGTATGGGCGTCCAGTAGGGCGGGGCGACGAATGGCGACGGGGCTGAGGTGACCGGGAGCGACGATCGCTTGGGGACGGCGAACGGCTGGAGCGTCGGACCGATGTCGCAGGAGCCTCAGCGTATGGTCCACCGTCACGAGCGGGAAACTGCAGGGGCCGGTGGTTGTCGTCACGTCGATAGCCAGAAAACGAGCGAGATGGAAAGGTGCGAGAACGACAGTAGCGAGAAATATGTCCTACACCGTGGCAACGAAAGCAGATCGGCTTGTCGTCCTGCGTTCTCCACTGGGCAGGATCACGATAGCGGCGAAACATTTCCGGTGCACGAGGAGGCGTTATGGAACTGACACGAGGTTCCGTCAACGAACACACCGGCTGCAGTCCGACATTCGCAAGCTCTTCCCTCACAACCTGCTGGATCAACGAGATCGTTGGTCGAGGATCATCAGATGGCCGCGTCAGGAAAGATGGTGGCGACGCCGCCTCGATTTCTCGGCGCACGATGCGAACTACGCTCTCGTTGGTAGGCGGTTGATCGCATGGCGGCTGAAGGTCCTCGCAAGATGATGTAGCGGCCGTGTTCGGAAGTCGCACGAAATGCTGGGCAATGCGGCGACTCTTCAGTTCTTCGAACCGGCGGCACTCTTTGATGATGTCGTCCACGGTGGAGCAGTCTTTAGACACTAGTAAATTGAAAGCATCATCCGCAATTCCCTTGAGCAAGTGGCTTACTTTGTCACCCTCTGACATGTTGGTGTCGACACGTCGGCAAAGGGCCAGGACGTCAAGGATGTAGGAGACATACGATTCGGTCGAAGATTGTGCCCGACAGGAGAGTTCTTTAGAAGCGGCCCGCTGGCGTCCGACGGCTCTACCAAATAGGTCACGAAGCTTCTGTTTACAGGCATCCCAACTGGTTATGTCAGCTTCATGAGCCTGAAACCACGTACTTGCTGTTCCGCAGAGATAGAAGTCAACGTTGGCAAGCATCATTGTAGGGTCCCACCGGTAGACCGCTGCAAACCGCTCATACTTCGCGATCCAGTCATCGACGTCAACGTGGTCGGTGCCGCAGAAGTTACCGGGATCGCGGGGTTGAGTCAATACGACCGGCTGTACCGGCTGTACCGGAGGCGCGGTCGAAGCGGCAGCAGCAGAGTTGCTTTCTGTTGACATATTGCGGCTGTCCAGGATACGTCCGCTGCGGAGTTCCGTCTTGCGTAGTACCCAGCACCACCACCAAAATGTTGCGAATATATTTATAACTTATTTACAGTGTAGGATGGTCCAGCAGTCAAGATGGCGGTTGTTACTTCCAGCACACCGACACGTCGTCTGCCTCTTCTTCGCACACCTCACCATAGTCATAGCTGCAACCCCGCTACAATATATATATATATATATATATATATATATATATATATATATATATATATATATATATATATATATATATATATATATATATAATTGAAAAGAAAGTTCTGAAGGTCAGGTGCACATGTACTTGAAGAAATGAAGGAGCACTTAAGAGGGTGTTGAGGCGAGCTCGTTGGTACGGATCCATTAGAATGCAGCGCTTAAAGAACACAAACACTTAGAACGAAAACGAGGACGGGAGCACACTTACGAAAATTGCATATTTTTACTCATTTACGTTTCGTCCGTGGCACGGCCTTCGTCACAATAAACTGAAATACAAGCGTGCAGCCACTTTTATGGGCATCAACACTTGAGTGAAGTGACTGTATAAAATTTAAAAAAAACAGTAACAAAACAGATATAATACATAAAGCTGGATCAAGGGCATGAAGAAGCGCTTATAACGATGAGCCATTGGCCGCACTAGTCTCGATGACTGCACTTCAAGAGACAAGATGACAGCGATTGTTCAATGATGAAACTTTTTTGCAGATGTGTTAGGCACATTTCATTCAAGATATGGCATTATTTCGAACATCAAAACATCACAGAAAGACACAATACTTTTTTTACGCTCTCGCGAATACCGGACGATACAGTGTTAAATTTATGGGTTAGAAAGGATTCTCGAACTTCGCGATCATGGTGGGATTTGAAGCCTGCTTGTAATGGGATCACCATGAGTTTGTCAAATGAAGGACCTGGCCGCCGAACATGTTTAGACAATGTAAGATGTGGCAAACTGTTAGCATGTGCTCTGTGATCGTTGGAACGGATACGAAATGATGTTTCGGTCTGACCGATGTTTTTGTTGCGTGTGACACACTGAGCATTCAAGTAGGTACATCACGTTAGTGCTCTCGCAGCTGCAGTCTCCGTTACTCTTAACTGAAAAATTACATAACGTGCTTTTATCAGTCTTTGAAGTGGTCATATGCGCACAAACTCTCCTCGTGGTTTGTTACAGGGATGACAACCAACAGGAGCTATGGTTTTAGTCTTGGATGAAGTTACGATATTGCGCAGGATTCTTATCGGCGAAAACCAGTCTTGCTGATTTCGTGAATTTGTTCTTAAGCCGATCGCTCTGTGTGAGTAGATTGTAGTGCTTACTGAGAATGTGCGACACGTTAGGAATAGACGCAGAATGTGTTAGGATGAGGCCAGTGCTGGGCAGTATCGAAGATACATGTATCTAAGATACTATCTTAGATATTTTATGGGTATCTTGTGTGTGTATCGCGATACTTCTGGGAAGACGAGTATCTGTATCTGTATTTCCGATACATTCGATAATGTATCGTGTATCTTAAGATGCAAGATACTTCTATCGCAACATAACCGCGCGAAACAACAATCGCTGGCCAAGTTCCGCTTCTCAAGCTGGTACTGGTGCCACTAAGCCATCTGAATAAGTCTTAGGGCAGTGACGCAATTTTATTTTTCCGCCAGAGTACCCCAGTGAGGGAAGAAAATTAAGAAGACAAGCACGCGGGCGTCTACGGCCGCGTGCTTGTGTTTTATTTTTTTTATTTCTTTTATTTTCAGTTGCGCCAATGCCGCGACACTTGCTCTTAGCCACTGTCGTGCGCCGCGTCTATCGCGCAAATTCTGATGTTGCTACAGTGTCGTTATTGAAGATTCTCTTGCGTCTTACTCCGTAACGAAATGTGATGCGTGCAACAATGGAGTTCCTTTGCGTCGCGTGGATTTTACATATCTGCGATTTGAAAGATCTCGTGGATGTAAGTTTTACATGCATGCCATGAATTAACTTGTATGCATATAACATTCTAACAACGTTAGCACCATTGGTGCGGGTGCTAGATCTAAAAGAGCAAGCGTTTACCTAACAGAAAATATCTTGGCGTACCGTATTTTTTACATCTTGCTACATTTATTCAGATACTTTATGAAAATGATAATTAGCTTAGCACACGTGCTTTCTTAGCTGCCATTTTGCATCCCTTACATTACCTAAGTGTCTGCACTGTTTTTCCGATCTGGTCCCTGCAGTATGTCTTTGTAACACGCTCCCAAATTAGGATCTCTGCTTTATTCTTCTGTCTACTTTATTTCTACTACTGTGTACACATTTACACGTTGCCAAGGCGATATTGAAAACAAGTATATTGTGGGCATTCATTAGACACATCTACCCTCCTCGTACATGGTCATCATCATGGGTGTTCGTCGTCTTCATCTGTAGTGGGAACTCGGCTTGATTGTGATCTGTGCCTTGGGTGTGGTCGCTTCACCGTGCCTTCGGAGCCTAATAAAGGTCGCGCTAACCGTTGCGTCACAAGTGGTGGAGGCTGCTCATCGATCTTCCTGCCTCTCCCAACCTGCTCTACCTCCTGGAGCTCCGCTCAGGTCGCCGTCTGTACCAGGTGTCCGGTAACATGCCTCAGGACGAGCCAACCGGCGCACCTGCATCTACCTCCACGGCCCCGACTACCGCGGCCTATCCACCCTGGATTATCAGTGGCCGCCAGCGTGACCCCCCCATGTTCGCCGGACTTTGAGGTGAAGATGTAGAAGATTGGTTGGACCACTACGACCGAGTGAGTTCAACAAACAACTGGGATGATCCGGCCAAGCTTCGCCGTGTATCTTTCTACCTCACAGACGTCGCAAAAACGTGGTATTTCAATCACGAAATTGATTTCACGGACTGGACCCATTTCAAGCAACGGCTTCGCCAAATTTTCGGCTCTCCCGCAGTTCGTTCTGCCCTCGCAAAGAAGACCTTGGACGCTCGCAAGCAACGACTTGGCGAATCCTACACCTCATACATTGAGGATGTGCTTGCTCTTTGCCGCCGTTTCAACACCTCCATGACCGAATCGGAGAGGGTTCGCCATCTACTGAAAGGCATCGGCACTACCGCCTTCAATGCGTTGGCCATACAGAACCCGACCACAGTCGCCGACGTTGTTACCACTTGCCAACGCCTAGAGGAACTCGAGTCTCAGCGGTTGCCGCCGGATAGCCCTGACAACACCGCCACCGCCGATCCCTCGTTGCGTGCTATGATCCGCGCGATTATACGGGAAGAGCTGCAATCTCTAGGCCTACCAGCAACCCCGAGTCCACCTCACGCCTCCAGCACTCTTTTGCGTGACGTGATCAAGGAGGAATTGGCGTCCATGGCCGCTCCAGCGTATGTGGACTCTCTGACTCCTCGACTCCAGCCAACGTACGCACAAGTCGTCGCTGGTTCACCAGGCGTCGTGCAATCGATGACTGCACACTCGACGCCGGTCCACCTGGCTTCGATGACACCGAGTGCACCTAGCCAGCCCTTTCACCCCACATGGCGATCGCCTCGTCCGGTGTGCTATTACTGCGGGTATCGTGGCCACATTGCACGCTTTTGTCGTAAGCGTCAGCAGGACGAGCGCCGTGGATTCGACGCCTACGAACGGGATGATGGTGCCGCCGGGGCCACGTTTCAACGCCGTCCTTACGTTCCGCCGCCACGTCGCTCTCCATCCCCAAGTGCAACATCCGAGACGGCACCAACTTACCGCCCCACTAGACGCCGCTCACCGTCGCCCTTTCGCCGCTCTACGTCACCACTGCGACCTGTTTCGCAGTTCACCGACCATCGCCCGGAAAACTAACCTATGCAGCTTTTGGAGGAAAAGCTGCATTGAACGACAAGACAGAAATTCCTCCAGTGCGTCCGTATAATATGGTATCTGTTTTAGTAGAAGGTTTATACGTGGACGCTTTGATAGACACTGGTGCTTGTTTATCGGTTATTGATCGCTCTTTGTGTTCCCGTCTCCGGAAAGTCACCACCCCTTATGATGGACCTACATTGTTCGCTGCTCAAGGGTACGCCATTCGACCTTCCGCCATGTGCACTGCTCGTGTTTTCATTGATGGACTTCTCCATTATGTACAGTTCGCCGTGCTGAGTTCGTGTGCCCACCAGCTTATATTAGGGTGGGATTTTCTGTCTACGGCAAACGCTTCCATCTGCTGTCGAGAACGTGTTCTTCACATGACGGAAACCGACTACGCCCTTTCTGTGGATGACAAGCCACTTCGCTTGCTCGCTGTGGAGGATACCGAGATACCACCTGGTCATCAACGAATAGTTACCATCGCCTCTGACGTGATCGATTATGGGGACGTGCTTGTCCTGCCATCTGCACGCTGTCTCGCTAGAGGGATAGCCTTTGCTTCAGGGATAGTGCGGTTCCACGATGGCTGCGGACTTCTCTACGATACAAACCAGACGTCCGAGAAAATTCTCATCCCTAAAGGCACCACAATGGCTTGCGTCACGGAATCCCAGCCTCTCTCTGTTGTTCCGCTCGTGCCGACGTCCTCTGACCCTCCTTCTGTGGAACGTTCCCCGGGCACGTCTGCTCTCGCTGCGACTATCAGTCCCGACCTGACATCATCGCAGTCAGATGAGTTGCTTGCCTTGCTACAAAAGCATGCAACATCGTTTGATGTCCATTCCTCCTCTTTGGGACAAACGTCCATTATCACGCGTCGGATCGAGACGGATGGCACTTCTATCGTACGCCGTCGACCATATCGCGTCTCTTCATCCGAGCGGAAGGTCATTGAAGAAAATGTCGCCGATATGTTGCAACGGAACATCATACGTCCCTCCGCGAGTCCTTGGTCATCTCCCGTTGTTTTAGTACGGAAAAAAGACGGCTCGGTGCGATTTTGCGTAGACTACCGGGCCCTTAATAACATCACCCGCAAGGATGTCTATCCCATGCCGCGCATAGACGATGCCTTGGATTCGCTACAGGGTGCCGAGTATTTCTCAAGTCTAGACCTGCGTTCGGGCTATTGGCAGATACCCATGCACGAGGACGACAAAGAAAAGACAGCGTTTTCAACACCAGATGGCCTCTACGAATTCAACGTGATGCCATTCGGCCTTTGCAATGCTCCAGCAACATTCGAGCGCATGATTGACACTGTTTTGCGAGGCCTGAAATGGAAAACTTGCTTGTGCTATTTGGACGATATTGTTATTTTCTCGTCAACATTCCGTCAGCACTTCCAACGTCTGGACGAAGTTCTCACGTGTCTTGCCAACGCCGGCCTTTAGCTGAACACCAAGAAGTGCCGTTTTGCGAGCAAGACAATTAAAGTCTTAGGTCACATCGTAAGCAAGGACGGCATTCGTCCTGATCCAGACAAGGTTTCCGCTGTCCAGCACTTCCCGCGTCCTGAAAAAGCCAAATATTTGCGCAGTTTCCTCGGCCTCGCTTCCTATTTTCGCCGATTCATTCGAGACTTCGCCTCAATCGCTTCGCCTTTGCACAAGTTGCTCGGCTCCGACGTTCCCTTTGTGTGGTCTCCTGAATGTGAATCGGCGTTTGTCCATCTGAAGTGTGCCCTCACGTCCGAACCAGTCCTTTGCCATTTCGATGAAGCCGCACCTACACTCCTGCATACGGACGCTAGTGGTCATGGCATTGGTGGTATTCTGCTACAGCGAGACCAGTCTTCACGCGAGAGGGTCGTCTCATACGCCAGCCGTGTACTGACACCTGCAGAAAAGAATTATACCATCACCGAGCAGGAATGCCTAGCCGTCGTTTGGTCTGTACAGAAGTTTCGACCTTACCTTCACGGCCGCCACTTTACTGTGGTTACAGACCATCACGCCTTGTGCTGGCTCTCGACACTCAAGAACTTATCTGGCCGCCTTGGTCGCTGGATTCTTCGTTTGCAAGAATATGACTTTAGTATTACGTACAAGTCGGGAAAGAAACACCAAGACGCCGACGCGCTTTCGCGCTGCCCGCTTCCTTCGGAACCGTATCACGACACCACCTCGACCGCACGCGACGAGTTCTCGGGCGTCCCTTCTTCACACGTTTCATCCTTAGCTACTATGGGCCCAACTTCTTTGAACGAGTGTGGTTCATTGCTATCTCACCAACGCGCTGATCCTTACTGTCGCCGCCTCATGGACCGCCTTGACGGGACTTCGCGGCCCCCTAACGCACGTCTTCGTCGACAGCTGACGCAATTCAAGCTCGACAACTGCGTCCTGTACCGCCATATCTACCATCCTGATGGTCAACGCTGGGTGCCCGTTCTACCTCGCTCTCTTCGAGCTGACGTCCTCAAGGCATACCACGACGACATGACCGCTGGACACTTGGGATTTCAGAAAACGTACGATCGCATCAGATGTCGCTACTACTGGCCGGGCTTGTCCACTAGTGTAGCGAAGTACGTTGCTTCGTGCGTCCTTTGTCAGCGTCGAAAGCTTCCCACATCAGCTCAAAGCGGGCAACTACAACCACTCCCGTGTCCGCTGGAGCCATTTGAGGTAGTTGGCATCGATCTGTACGGTCCACTCCCTATGACTGTCGCCGGTAATCGATGGATCGTTACAGCTGTCGACCATCTGACACGCTACGCCGAAACAGCTTCCGCGGCTTCCGCATCAGCTACCGAAGTTGCTGATTTTATACTCCGATCCCTAATCCTTCGTCACGGTGCTCCTCGTGTCACCCTGAGCGACCGTGGAAAGGCATTTCTTTCACAACTCGTTGACGAAGTGCTCAAGGCATCCGGCACCACCCACAAAACAAGCTCCAGTTACCATCGTCAAACGAACGGGCTGACTGAACGCTTTCATCGTACGCTGTCAGACATGATAGCCATGTATATCCAACCGGATCACAGAAACTGGGACGCAATTTTGCCGTTCGTGAATTTCGCGTACAATACCTCCGTACAGCGCACAACAGTTTACTCGCCATTCTACCTCGTCCATGGTCGTTTGTCCTCTTCTTTCCTCGACGTTTCCTTCTTCATTGCTTCATTGCCGCCAGCTGGCTCGCGTCAACACTGAAGCAAGGCAACAGGACCGCAAGCTTGACTATGATGCCTCTCATCGCGCCGTGTCCTTCAGCCCTGGCGATGAAGTGCTGCTTCTTACACCCATTCGCACTCATGGCTTGTGCGACAAATTTCAACTACGCTTTATTGGCCCCTACACTGTCTTGGAGAAAACGTCTCCCGTCCACTACCGCGTGGCACCCGTTGTTCTCCCAGCGGACCTCCGCTGCCGGGCTGCAGAGATAGTCCACGTATCACGCATGAAGCCTTTCGCAAGGCGTTCTTCGCTTTAACCCGCGGTCAGGATGACCGCTCTCGCGTGGGGGGGAAAGTTAGTGTGGGCATTCATTAGACACATCTACCCTCCTCGTACATGGTCATCATCATGGGTGTTCGTCGTCTTCATCTGTAGTGGGAACTCGGCTTGATTTTGATCTGTGCCTTGGGTGTGGTCGCTTCACCGTGCCTTCGGAGCCTAATAAAGGTCGCGCTAACCGTTGCGTCACAATATAATTATGTGGGCGTACCTTGAGTAAACAGTACAAAACATTCTTCTTACCGCTTAGGGAAATAGCGAAATTGAGTTTGCATTCTAATTATGGAAATCATTAGGAGCCACCTTAAAGATGTTGGGAAGGGGATCTAGAAACTTTGTTTCACTGAATGCTCTGTTTTGCTAATGAGCGTCCGAACGAGCCGTTTCAGGCCATTTTTCATAGGCACTGAATTTCCTATTGTCTCAACAGGTAACTTGCCAATACTTCGTGCTCATATCTATTAAGGGCGCCGTCTGTATTGTGTTTCTGGACTCATTCAATGTGAATGTTTGATACACAACCACCTCTCTATTTTACTTATATTTGTTTTGCTGTTTGAGGCTTTCTTAAATATTTTTCGCGTTACTAATCGCCACGTAATGGAAGCTCTATGTCGCAATCGTGGAATAGCGGCGGTGTCCTGCGACGTTGTATGGATCTATACAATACGTCTAAGACGTTTCTGTGTTGCACATGTGTGTCGTTGCAGAAAAAAATGCTAAAAAGATTGCACGTTAGTGAGTATATCAACAAAGAATCATTTACGCCAGCAGATAAGTAGAATATGACAATTCGTTGCAGTTTTACGTCATCTACGTATACACCAGGGGTCTCAAACTGATCTTATAGCCAGCGGCTCGCAGTCGCGAAATTCAGTTGCAAGGGCGGGGACAGTGAAGATGGTGGGAGAGAGTTTGAACAAAATGACGTTTGAAAGGAAGCCTTTACCATATCTCATATATAGGTCATTTCTGAAGGAGGTTTGGAGTCAGGATTTTTCGAAACATCGATACCGATGTACAGAATGACTGATATCTGGACACGGATTCTGAAATATAGTTTTTGTCCCACGTTTTTGTTTTAGCACATGGTGACCAATGTTCCTCACGAAAGGAATGCTTGAGACCACTCATGTCTGTGCAGCTCACGAACGTAGGTGTTTAGAAAATAAAAACAAATGAGACGAAGACGGTCATGTGTGCGGGCCGGGCGTCTAGCGAAAGGTCTCGAACCCCTAGTATACACCATGAGCCCCCCCCCCCCCCGCAAAAAAAAAAACAAAAATGTCGCTACCAGCATTGTTGCGGCCGTACACCTGTCCGGATATACGGTATTGTGCAAGCTGTCTTTTACAGGCAAGGTAAAAGCCCACACCGGTATTTGCGCCGTCGTGAGAAGGCTTTTTATTGAAGTTATTGTGATTATATGGGAACCTGCTAGATGGTTGGAAAGCTGTGCAAAGCAAGTACCGCTGTCAGGGAAGTGTACAAACAGTTCTTCTGTGAAGAAGCTAAAACAAACCCCAATAAGTTATTTTAGAATGAAGCTAATGTACTTTGAGCAAGAAGGGCAACACTTTTGAGATACTAACAGACATTTCATTCAAGTGAAACAAAATAGGTCACAGTTAACAAATTTTGAAGCGGACATTTGCGTGCATAGGCGTTCGCTGCTACATTATATGGAAATATAACAAATTTGAGAATGTATCGAAGTATCGTAAGATACAATTGCCAAGTATCGTATTGGATACAATTTTTCTGGCAGTATCTTGTACCTTTGTCTCCAATACTTCTTGCCTGGACTGGCGGCTGGTTGAGGCGATGCGGGCGCGTATCGCCGAAACAGAACTAAAGCATGCTGGCGGTACTGTTGCGCATTCAAGTGCCACAATACGTAGAAATGAGGGAGGATACATCCTTCTATGCTTTTCCTTCTAAAACATATGAATAGGAACGGATGCGGCGTTACATCCCGGCAGCCAGGCGAGCGCAGTATGCCCTGCTCTTGCTCTCCTGTATAGTGGCGTCGGGCTGGATTTCATACCGAATTGCGCATGTGTGCTGCATTCATTCGACAGTGAAGGCCACCAGTGGAAACCGGGGCCAACGAGCAGAATTTAATCGGTGTTTTGTCGTAAATAAAGCATGCGGCTTATGTAAAAATCTTTTCATCTGAGCACCACCAAGCTCCTTCCGATGCCACCGCGTGCAGTGAATATGATACGATAGGCAGGTAGCTTACATTATTTGGAAACAGTTACGCAGAGGGAAAGCTGTCTGTCTACGAGATGCGTACGGGGGCACGTTCGCTGAAGCCACTGAACTCGTATGAGAAATACGCACGCGGTGCATGCCTGCGTTGAACTTCACTTTTGCTATAGACAGAGGTGTTGTCACGAACAAAGCAGCGGACTAATCGAAGCTAAGCTTTCTGGAGCCTGCCGATGCGGCAAAGCTCCTTTAGGAGTTCATTGGCTCCCGCGGCGAAGTGACATCGCAATTTATGCCTCGCTAGAAAAGGGTCAAATGTCTTGGATTTTTACTCGCTGTTTAATTCACCTAACGTACTGTGTTAGCTTTTTAGCTTGCCTGTGTCTGCTTAGAATAAACGTGTATGATCAACATCGACAAATGCTGGCGTTTTACGTGCCAAACAAGGTATGATTTTGAGGCACGCCGTAGTGCGGGAATCAGGAATAATTTTGACCGCTTGGGGTACTTTAATGTGCACATGAATCTCAGTAAGCGGGTGTTCTTCGTATTTTAACTCCATCAAAATGCGGTCACCGTGGCCGGGAATCTATCCGCTCCCTGAAGCATAACAGCGCGACAACATACATGCTATGCTAGCACGGTGGTTTGCTTGATCAACGTCCGCGTGCATGCACACCGCGGGCTGGGCATACATAAAATTGAGGCGTGTGAACCTGAACTAGCTTGACACAAATCTCAGGATGCGACCAGGAAATGTTGACGCCGAAGTCGCCACCACGGCACAGCACTGTCTCTTCGACGCCCTATGCACACACGTAGTCTGCTTTGCAGGGCTTCTCTCCGTTTTCCAATGCTTTCCTGAGAAAGTACCCTCCAGTCAAAGTTATTTTTTTCTAAACCGTAGAGCAGTATTACTGGCGCAATGGCTGCTCGAGCTGTTCGCGCCAAACTGAAGCACGGGAACGGCGCACACGCGTGCGCTCACGGCGGTACAGTGCGGACTGTGCGGCCGGTCGTCAGAACGCGAGCGGCATGGCCTCCGAGATTAGCCGGCGGAGCGGAGGCCATGCGAGCGGCGGAGTTATGTCGCGACTCCCTGTCAGGCGCCCTAGAGTGCCTCGATGCGCGCGCCCCCGCTTAGAGTGGTGTCAGCTTTTGAAAGGGCAGGTGCTGCCTCCGCGGCCTTGGCGGCAGCGTGGCCGCCATTTTGAATCCCCCGCCCGGTCACTTGTGCGTGGCGCGCGTGCTGTTATTTGGTGGGTGCTCGTTTCCCTCCAGTTTTATGCGCTCGCTACCGTCACCATGGCCGGATGTTGCGTGCCGCAGTGCACCAATCATTCGAGAAACGCTGGGAGCTATATCGTTTTAGAAGATACGAGGTTTCTTTGGACAGTAAAAATTAAACGCGAAAAGCGTCATCCGAAGAACACATTATGCACTTGTAGCGTAAGATTCCGACCGGTATTTCGAATGCACTCGCAAGGATAACTTCTGCCGGCGTTAACCTTGCGTAATAAATGGACATACTGATATCAGCTACATGCTTAAAATCCTTTGGTTCACGTGTGCACGAATCCTGCATTCTTCTTCGCAAACATTCTTTACTGCATTTGGTTGGTCCTATATCTGCCTTTCATTTTTGCTTTCGCTATTTTTATGATTTGAAATATATCATGGAATATATTATGCGTGTTTCTCTGCAGATCAGATCCTTCTTTTTTTCCTAATAATAATTATTTGTGAGAATTTACGTCCCAAGAACCCCGATATGATTATGAGTGGCGCCGTATATAGTAGAACGCTCCCGAAATTTTGACCATCTGTTGTTCTTTAACGTATACACCTAAATCTAAGTACGCGGGCCTCTGTCATTTCACCTCCATCGAAATGGGGCCGCTGCGGCAGGGATTCCATCTCGCAACCTTCGGGTCCCCAGTGAAGCACCATAACTAAAACCACGGCGGGATCTTCTTTTTTATATTCCTTTCCGTGTTTCAAGTACGCCTTCTGTGCTGGTCTGATGTCCATGTATGTATGTGTGCAGTTAAATGTTTTTTATCCTTCCCTGTTTCTGTGTTTCAAGGTTACATTTTCATCCTGTCTTAAATAATTACGCAGTTGCTGTTTTTTATTCATTTATGATCACTGTGAATCGACTAGTGGCAGTTGTGTTTTAATGTGTTATTTGCGTTTTATTTGTCTAATTGCTTCTGTCAACGCAGCATTAATGCGCACAAATAAATGCCCTGTACACTGGATATTAACGCGCGCGCCCACGCACACATACACACGCAGACACGCACACACAAACACATTCCGTATCTTATTTCTTTGAGCAAGCATAATTTATTTATTAATAATGTAAGCTCATACAGGAATGCACATACAAACAGTTCTCGCCGAAGCGTCTATACAAAGAAGACGCATGAAAGCAACAAGAAGACGGGGAAGCATTGTGTGCAGTAGACACGCTATGTCAGTAAAAAAATACAAGAAACAAAGTCGAGTTGTACAATGAGTACGTCATACAAAACCAGTTAATGAAACAAAAACTCACAGGCTCCCTTATGCGTTCGCTTAAGACGGCTCGGAAGCGAAAGCCATCTTCTTCTTTTCAGTTTTTTGCGCACATAGCGCGGTTTTGCATTGCCTCCAAGATCGGAGGCAACTCACCTGCTTTTGCACGGCCTCCGTGATCTGCTCACTTTTGACCAAGCCACTATGTCATGTGATAACGGCATCATATGACGTCACGCAAAAATTTGTGAAGCCATGATGACGTCATCACGTGACGATTATTTTTTTTGCATCCCTCGTCCCCAACGTCGTGGTACGCTGACGCCGTAGACGGAGGACGCAGACGGTCAAATTTCGCGTTTGATGAGGCATTTAAGGCTTTCGCCTTAAAAAATACGTTCGCCACAGCTCGACCGCTGACCTGAAAGGCACGGGTTCGATCCCGGTCGCGGCGGTCGCATTTAGGTGGAGGCGAAATGCTAGAGGCCCGTGTACTGTGCGATGTCAGTGCAGGTTAATGAACAGCAGTTGGTCAAAATTCATGCAACCCTCCACTACGGCGTGCCTCATAATCATATCATGGTTCTGGCAAGTACCTAAACCTCGTGCATCTGGCCGCACAAAATGTAAAACAGCATTGGAAACACTCAATAATATGTGCATGCAATTGGGCATGCGAGAAAACCTGCAGAAAAGCAAAGTGCAGATACAAAAGAAGAAGGGAAAAACGCACTGATACTGCGCGCATGCAAAGTTTTACGGCGTACTACTCAACAACGTATTCATCGTTTTGATAAGGACTCAAGCTGCAACTCGAGTGCCGATACAGTAGCGGCTACAGATTGTGGGCAAGAAATGTCAGCAATAATAATGATAAAGAAGCTTTCGTTTCATTTTAGCAGGATATTCGCACCATACTGCCCCTCCGCCCTTTATTCTGTGTACAATATGCATGATGCCATTTATAATAAGCGAGTAAATTATTTGCAAGCTTAGCAAAATGAGCCACCCTGATCGTGATTAGGTAGCTTCGCAACACTAAAGTGTATGTGTTCAGATACATATACTGCTGCTGCTGACATGTATACAAATATTTTAAACGATTGTTTGTGTATTTGGAATGCAGAGCTTACGAGAAAATTAAGTAAGGCTTTAGACTTTGTCGTTTCCGGTGTAACGAAGAGGATTGGTTTTCAACATAACAGAGTCCACGTCTACCTCTAGAGCATAACACATGCACAGGCCGTCAGCTCACATGAATTACATGCCTCCTTAATAAACATTTAGGCAACAACAGCAATAAAAGCTGCCCAAGCTTCATAAAAGGAAAGAAATAGAGTAAGCTCACTTGCGTGCACTTATTTCCGGATGAATCCGCGCACCGCAAGCGCTTTGTGTAGCGCGTTTCGCATGCTGCCGAGCTCAGGCGGGATTCGCAATGGCGGCCGTCGTAGCAGACGACGCGCCTGTCCTCACCCTAAGCGGAGCACGCGGGCATCAAGGCACCCTAAGGCGCCCTTTTTCGTCGCGCCACCTATCCAATGCTGGTCTCCCATATGCACACCCCTTACCGCTGGCAGGACTCAGAGACGGCAGCCGCTTATAAGCGTTTCTTTATTACCAGCGGGATGGCGCGAGGAGCGCTACGGACTCACTTAAAAGTCGTCGTCCAGCTCGCTCGCTTCTTCTAATATTTGCCCAGGGAGAACCTTTCCCTTCCGCTGTCTGCTCGCGGTAGTTGCTGCCAGGGGGCAGATGTTTCTGCAGCGTAGCACCGCGTCCATCACGGGCCGCTTTTCTTGCTATCGCATGCATTGCTTTCGCCCTTGCGGTCAAACTGCGACTTTTTGTTCTGAAACATATGTAGGACAAACACGCATAGGCGATCCCCGCAACACTTTCTCTTCTACGAAAGCGGCATGCTAACTGCTTGCCTCTTAGCTTTGTCCTGTGGTAACAACGATCAAATCAAATGATCAAACAACACAGCTAGCGCGTAGCAAAGGGTAGTCGTTTCAACTAACCGCATCAATAACGGAGATACAAATATTACAACGCCCACAAAATATGTAACAGGCTCAGCGTAATTGACAAACTGGTACTTATGTATGACAATGCACAACATAGATAATTATGACAGCAATAAGGTAACCTCCGATCAGGGAGCACCGCACGTAATACGCACGTATTTTTATGAAGCACAATGGCAACAATAATATGGCGACATTTCACCAACACGGTCACTCGCAGACTGGCAAGCCCATACATTGCGTTAGTCGCAATTTCGGATCACCTTTAATTATTGCTCATGATGATACGCCGCACTGATATACGTCGCAACAAAATTATGGTAGAGTACATTTCGGGGTTTGCAATGATCACTTCAAGCAAAAAAACGACAGCACAGCAACCCAGAAACATAGCAAACACTGCGAAAAATCTACTGAGCTCGTCAAATTGATGGGATTCAGTACGTTCGTCTTGCAGCTCGACTAAGGGCTCCAAACGAGGGCACTTGTACGACTTCCTTAAAAGAGTTGTTTCCAAAACTCTTCTTACGAAATTACGGAAGGCGTCTTTCAGAGGGAAGTTCTTGCGTACCGGAAAGGTTAGGAGTACTCTGTGTAGCTTATCTTGGGATTCCAGAAGGTCAGGATGTGCTTCTTGCAACACACATTCCGGAACACTGTGGCTCAAGCAAACGTGGTCATGCTTGCGCGCGCACAATAAGCACTCGTGGGTGTTTTGTTTTTCCATCGACTTTCTATCGGTTCTCAATTTTAGAGCTACATTCAGCTTCGCGTAAAAGCTGGAGTCGCTACGGTTATCCTTTATATTCCAAGCCGTCGTGGTTTTCCCAACGAAACATGGAATAACCGACTGCCTGACAAACGCAAGTTCAAGCTTGGCGAGTGTGTCCACAACTTCAGTCGGGGATCTCAAACTAAGCCGGGAAACAAGTTCAGAGCGGATGTAGTTAGATAATGGCAAAATGGCGATGAGCCAAACACTGCGTACTATAGCGCGACTCATTGGCCAGCGCCATCTACCAGGGACAACAGACGAGGTTCCATAAAAGGAGGCGAGAAGGAATAAGAAGCCATTGATGAGTGACGCTGAATTCCACGCCTTCATTTCTTTAAAGTCAGCACCAGCTAGCACAAGTGCCCCACAAACCAGTGCAACTGACAGCAAGCTGAATGCAATCTTAGACTCTAAGATAATGTCAACAACAGAAATTAAGGCAAACTTTCCACGCTGATAATAAAATGTTTCATACTGCTCTTCAAAGACAGCAGAAAAGTCAGCGAAATTTCCAAAGTAATCCTCCATAGCGTATAACTGATCTATGATATCCAAATTTCCATGAACGAGATTCGTTGCCATGTTGTTCTCATCCCGTACAAAGTCCAATGTATTGAGACATTGTATAAGCGCAGTGCGGCGAATACATGTACAGAACGGCTTGGTTCGCAGACATTTTTTTCTGCACCGCTTTTGCAACCGACATATATTACTGAATTTCTCAAGTGGTTTTCGCCGCTCAAACCGGGATTGATGCCACGATACTTCTGACGGCATTCTCTTGTAAATATGGACAGATTATCAGCATTTAGAGATTCAAAAAATAAATTTCTCCTTTTTTTGTCAGTGATGGCTCTAGTGACATCGCAAGAAAACTTCCTTGTGGTCGATGCGGCTACGTATCTCTTGAATATATCTTTCGCTTCTTTGCTGCCTTCAACAACTAACCAATCAACTAAATTTAAAGCTCTGAAACGACTGAGGCACGTGGCCAGGCAACTGGACACTCCACGGCCAAGTCGATGCACAATCACGTTCGTCCTTATACCATATTTTGCATTTGCGCCTATGTAACGGAGAAAATTCTTACTTGGGAGTGTCCACAGCGTGACAGGCCGAGGAACATGATGCATCATTGCTTTGTCCTCTGCGTCCCAATGTCCATTGCAAGTGGCGATTGCCTGGCGATCGTACCTGCCTATGTAAAGCTCAAGAATTTGAATAAATTGCTAGGTGTTTCTGCCTGTGAAACAAAGATGTTCGGCTGGACTTGGGAGAGAATAATCACTAACACGTAAGTAGTGCACCTCATTTTGAAAGAAGAACCAACCTAGGATAATAGGAAGACTCATGTGGCCGTAAATTAAGCTTGGGTTTTTGTTAAATATTATTTCTAGCTCCCGAAGTGTGGATTAAAATTTTAGATCATAGCCTCATATCTAACCTTAAAATTTTCGGGAGTAATAAATGGTGCCTGATTTACTGACACCGAGTAAAGTATCCGAATACGTATAGAACCTATGAAGTCTATAACTGGGCTCAAGAATAACAGCGATGGCAAAATATAATAAATTATTCTTCACCTGTTACGAGGTAAAACGACATCAATCTTGTCACCGATCAGGAAACTACGCCAAAGGCAGCAATGTGCTCTTTACACTAATTACACCTAATTGTAAGGCTCGAATATAATTATTACATGGCGGCTTAACCTTGACAAGTTCCCTCTAAAGGCAAGTTCTTCAATGCACAAAAACTCTTCCCTAACCCTGTTTACATCCTAGGATTACGTCAGGAAACAGACACATCTGAGCGTGTGTACATTAGTCGCCACCACTCCTGCAGTGGGAGTATTGATCACAGTTTCTAAATTGCGGCCTTGTCTGAGCATATACAGAGCAGTTGCAGTAGACCTTTCCGGGGTCAGCACAAAATGCACGTGCTCCGGAATGTTGTGGCCCCACAAAAGGTGTGGTCACCGTTGGCGCCCACCCGGAAATAAAATGTTGTGGTGTACACGAAGCACTTATTGAGAGTCACCTGACACAGAAGCTGAAGACTACCCTCTCTCGGGTACCACCGCTGGACGTCTACCGAGCAGGCGACTGTCCTTATCGACGTTGCTATGGGCACCAACTTACAAGGACATAAGAAACGCCATGACCGTGTTGGTACGAGAAAGCACAAGTTCCCCATTTATGATCAATGGTGGTCGTACCTGTTCAAAAAAACATTGATCATACCAACGACGGACGAAGGCTGTTGTTGCATAATATGGGTTGCTATGGCAGCACCGTTCGCGAGCGCCATTGCGGTACAGCTGTTCCGGCAGCACGTCCTTTCAAGAGCAAGAATTTATTGTGAACGAACTGTCAGCACACAAAAGTATCAGCCACGGGCACTCTAAAAAGCTGGTAATAAGACTGCAAGCGCTTCTGTGTCAGGCTATACGAAGCAAATAGCGGCTTCGTGAAGCTCATTTTAATAAGTATAGCTCTTAGTGAACTTGATGCAACGCGTAACCGTCAATTTGATTCAATAATTGCGTAGGGGGTGATCTGCGACAGCATAAATTCCTATATTACATTCCAGATTATCTCTCCTTTCAAGTCGAGCGGTCGGAATGATTGTGACTGTTAATAACATCTCCATACGATAGACTCATTAAGCCCATTACAATACTCTTCCCGTAATGAAAAGAAATATTCATATCGGTTGGATTTGCGACATGTGTATGTTTGTTGTTCGAATGTCAATATCCTTGAGTACTCATACGCAGTTTCACGCCGGCCATTTTCCTCATTGCTTTGTGTACTTTTGAAAGGTCGGCAGCTGGCGTGCACGTATAAGTGTTGTTTGTGAATCACGGCAGTCCGCGCGTAATATCGGTTCCCCTGTTCAGCTGTTGAAAACAAGGGGCAGCCGCCGCTTCCAAGATAGTACGAATTATACCTGCTGGATTCACACTTCGCACGGTCACGAGACACGTGAAAGAAGAACACGCGTGCACCTAATCATCCGTGCTAGTTCCACTTCTCTGTGCCTCTTTCAGCTTTGCAGCACTGTGCTGTGATGAAACGTGTGTCACTCCATGGAGGCAAAACGCAGGCCGCCATCGAAGAAAAACATTGCGAAGAAAGAACTGCTGTATTCCTAATTGGCCAGTGACGGTATAGATGTGAGCTTCAGCTTCTCATAATTGGAATTGTAGGCAGACGCGCAAAGGAAATGATAATGTAAATGTTTTTATAGAACGGCACTCGGCGCCGATTCGCAATTCTGATCATCTACGTGAAGCACGGTCTCCAGGCACGAGCGGCGTTCTTTCAAAATGGAGCCGAAGACGACTCCCCACTAGAAGGCGTTGGAGAGGACGACCAGAAGGCGTTGGAGAGGCTTCGCTGGAATTACCCCGGCTACGAAAAGAGAGCCGCCCGGCCACCTCACAGCTTCTCACTATGACCGGGTCATTGTAGGTCTTGAGGCGCGCCACGTTGAAAATGTCGCGCCCTCGACGGTGCATGTCAGAATAGGGTTCGATGGGTTCGATCAGGTAGTTAGCTGGTGAAGTGCATTCTATCTTGAACGAATAAAGAGCGCAGAAGAAAGAGGACGAACAAAAGAAACAAGCCAACGGCGCTGCGTTTGACGAGACGGTAGGGGCCTTCGTATTTGTGCAGTAGTTTTGAAGAGGGCAGTTGCAGTGATCGGGGCCGAGAGACATACGAGCGCTCCAGGGAATAACGTGGGCACAAAATGGTGGCGTCACCCCGAGTGCTCTTCTGCCGCTCTTGACCATGCGTAGTAAATGTCTCTGCAAGCTCGCGACAACCTTCAGCAAGTCTGGCTGTGGCAGAAATAATCGCACACTCGGATCGATTCATCCTGCATGGAAGGATTTTGTCGATTCCGTGCGACGGGTGCCTGCCGTAAAATAAGAGGGGTGAAAATCCAGTACTGCTCCGAGGGGCGGTATAGGGCTGACGCGCCGGAGTTTTGAGTACTGTGGCGGCGCCTGGTGCCGTGCGCCGAAGTTGCTTGGGTAGTAAAAAATGGACGCCGACCGGCGAGTTACGCAGTTCTCAGTTGCTTTGAGCGTTTTACTTAATTTCACGCCTAGTTTTCAGGCTCAAAAAGTGCTTAAAACGTACGCAGGAACTTGTCCGCTATGCCTGCAGAGTCTGACATGTGTGACGAGCGATCCCTGCTTCAACAAACCGTGTCGAAAGCAGGTGGTCCGGGAGACGGCTCTGAGAAGCGCGCGGTCCCGAAGCGCGGTCGCCGCCGTTATTGTTGCGTGGTAATTGCCTCGAAAGTGGGTGCAAGGATCCTAATGTGCGTTTTTACTGGTTCCCCTGAAAGCCGTACGAAGTGGAGCGACGGAACCGTGCCGTCCGACGCGTGAAGTGAGTACGCGAGCAAAACGTGGTTTGCAACGCAACGTGCTGATTACTTTCGTACGCGCGTGCTCGTGTTTATATACACCATTTTCTGGACGCGCTCAAGCGCCGCCATCTTGGACTGATAATATTGCAGTTTTGTATACGTGTAAAATAAACAAACAGTGCTACGGTGAACTAGCACCCACGAAACGCTTGGGCCGGTACATTCAACGTTTCATGACATGATCACTTCATATTACGACGTGGAAAACCGGCAAAACAATCGCTTATCAGTCCAAGATGGCAGCGCCCATGAATCGAAAATAAAATCGTGTATGTGTATATATTCCCTGTGTGCAGTGCAGACGGCACGCCGTGGCTGCCGACGGCGATCACGAGGATATGCAGCCGGCATTTCGTGGGAAACGAGAAAAACGATGCCATGTGTCACCTTGCGTATGTGCCTACGATTTTTCCGGCACCTTACAGCCGGCTGCTTCCAGCGGCCTGCTGTAAACATTGCGCGCCGTCGCTTCTCGACCGCCACCGCACGCTGACAGAATTTGACGAATTCCCTAGAAGCAAATGTTGAAAATTACGACCGTGCATGAGGAAAAGTGTGTTTGCGACTGAATGCGGCAGAAAATGGCACACGGCGCGAATGCGTTCATTCGGGCCGCCGACGGCTAGCCTTCGTCACTGGACCTTTCTTGATTCCGTTTCGTCGTGTAAGGCAAATCATTACGGCTGTCTTAACAGCAATCTTTTCGTTTACGCACTGTCGTTAATCGCGCGAGCATGCCTCGTAAAACTTAACTCGAGTTCAACGTCGTATGAGATTCGCTGCACTTGCGAGTTGCAGCGCGCCGAACTGGTTCCTTCAATCTCCTGCACGTCGTAAACGTACTTGACGTTGACGAGCTTCTTGCGTTTACGCAGACTGCTTGGCCGGAAAAACTCAGCCGCGCCAGAATTTGGCCGAGATCCAAAGCGCAGCACAACCGACAGCGGCGGCTCCATTGCGCATCTGAGCTTAGTGCTGCATGCGGCCGCCAGTCTGACTACTCGAAACCAAAGAACTTATCGTAGGGGGCGCTTTTTAGCACCGTTTTCGTAGCGCCGCCTGGGCAGCCAGTCAGGCCTATTGTAGGCGTAAGTGACGAAGGGCAGGATTGCATCCCAATTTGTGTGACCGACGGCGAGGTACGTTGAGAGCATGTCGCCTGGCGTACGGTTTTAAAACGTTCGATGAGTCCATTGATCTGCGGGTAATTAAGCAGTAATTTTGCGGACGAACAGCGTGGCCTTCTATAAGAGTGGCTTCGACGAGTTCCGAAAAGAAGACAAGGCCTCGATCGCTGAGCAGCTCCTGTAGTGCACCGTGACTAGAGTGTACTAGAACAGGGGATTGCTCGGAACGGCCGCAGTCATCATCATCACCATCAGCCTGTCTACACCCACTGCAGGGCAAAGGCCTCTCCCATGTTCCACCAATCAACCCGGTCCTGTGCTTTATGCTGCCACGTTATACCTACAAACTACTTAATGTCATCTACCCACCTAATTTTCTTCCTACCCCTCACGCGTTTGCCATCTCTTGGATTCCAGTCAGTTACCCTTAATGACCACCGGTTATCCTGCCGACATGCTAGGTGCCCGGCCCGTATCCATTTCTTCTTCTTGATTTCAACTATGATATCCTTAAAACCCGTTTGTTCCCTGACCCACTGTGCTCTCTTCCTGTCTCTTAAGGTTACACCTATTAATTTCCTTTCCATCGCTCGCTGCGTCGTCCTCAATTTAAGTTGAACCCTCTTTGTAATTCTCCAGGTTTCTGCTCCGTAGGTAAGTACCGGTAAGATGCAGCTGTTATATACCTTCCTCTTGAGGGATAGTGGTAGAATACCATTCATGAATTGATAATGCTTGCCGAATGAGCCCCATCCCATCCTTATTCTTCTAGTTATTTCACTCTCGTGGTTCGGCTCCGCGGTTACTACCTGTCCTAAGTAGACGTACTCACCACGGCCGCAATACCAACGTGCAAACAGTGAAGCCCAAGCAGGGTCAATCCGCTTGTGGCACTGAGATCGGTAGTCTGCAATGTGTCGTCCATCAGGAGTTGAATGCGGCTCCGCCAAAAGTGGTGCAGGTGTAGAATGCCCAGTTCCCACTGAAAAGGCCCGGGTTCGAATCGCAGCTGTAATTGTTGGGTTCTTAGCGTCACCTTATATAGCTATATTGGTTTTCCTTTGTTTCTTAAACCTAGCTTCTGTTGCTACGTATTGATGCAAAAATTAGCGTTAAATGGGAAATCTCGTTTTGAGTCTCGTATGCGCAAAAATCTCGGAGGTCATACTTTTCGTTTTTGTTGAATGTCAGGTGGTGGCGCTGTAAGTACCTACTCTGACTGTTGAATTTCTTTTACTTTAGTTCACACTTTGCGTTACTTTTTGAAGCAACACGTAGGAACTGACGCTAGTTTTAAAAAATAAAAAGGGGAAGCAATACAGCTATAAAAGGTGACACTAAGAATAAAAACCCACCATCTAAAGCTGCGATTCGAACCAGAACATTTTGAGTGGGAACCGGGCATTCTACCCCTGCACCAATTCGGCGGAGCCGCGCACAACTCTTACACGACGACACACTGCACACTACCGATGGCAGCGCCGCAAGCGGATCGGCTCTGTTTGGTCTTCACTTTTCGATGCTCCTTCCGAATTCTCCCTGTTCTATTACACTCTGCCGTGAAACAGCATGAATCGGTTGAGCAGGAATGGGACGACATCGCGCGCAGAAGTCGTTGGGAAGGGGCAGTTTCGGCGTATCGCGTGAGATGGTCAACAGCGACGATGGCCCAACGGTTACCAGCTGACGCCAGAGGAAGTGGCCCCGTCGAGCATTGCTTTATTAAAACCATAGACTGTACAACAATAATGAATTTTTTCGGCTTTAACATACGCACTCATCAACAACAAGCAATATAAAAAAGCATCAAAGCTACTTTTTTCAGCATTTTTGCAAACGTTATACTATTCCACAGTGCATGTGCGAAAGTACGATAATATAGCATTGCCGAAGTTTTACGTGTCAAAACCAGCATACGACTATGAGGCACGCCGTAGTGTGGGAAATAAAGCAAACGTCGTCATCCTTGCGCGCACGATAAGCCGTCGTGCGCGCTTACTTTCCCCATCCACTTTCCATCTTTTCTCGAATTCAGTGCAAAGTTAAGCTCGGTGTAAAAGCTAATGTCGCTACGGTTCTCTTCTATATTCGAAGACGTTGTAGTTCGCCCAAGGAAACATGGAGCGACTGCCTGCCTGCCAAGCGCAAGTTAAAGTTCTGCGAGTGTGTCCACAACTTTAGTGGGGATCGCAAACTAAGGCGTGAAACGAGTTCAGAGCGGATGTAGTTAGATAACGGTAAGATTGCAATGATCTAAGCAGTTTCCACAATAGAGCGAGCTAGTGGACAACGGAATCTCTGAGAGACAGTTGACCAACCTGAAAAAGGGGTACCAGCGAAAACACTGAAAAGACGTACACAAGAAGAAGCCGTTACACACGGACGAACGCTAGACTTTCAACTGTGAGCGTTTGTCAGCGTTCGTCCGCGTGTAACGCCTTCTTCTTGTGTACGTGTTTTCAGTGTTTTCGCTGGTACCCCCTTTTTCAAGTTCATAATGCACCAACTGGCCCAACAGCTAGCGCTAATGCACAGTTGACCAAGTTGCATAGAAGAAGGCGAGAAGGAATAAGAAGCTATTGGTGGGTATTACTGAATTCCACAGGTTTACTTCTTTCAGGTCAGCAACAAGTAGCGTAAGTGTCGCACAAACCACTGCAAGTCACAGCAAGCAGAATGCAATCTTAGACTCTAAGATAATTTCAACAACAAATATTAGGACAAACTTGCCACGCTGATACTGAAATGTTTCATACTGCTCTTCAAAGATAGCAGAAAAGTCTGCAAAATTTCTAAGGTATTCGTACATTCGCAATAACTCACCTATGTTGTCGAAATAGCCATGAAAGAGGTTCATGAGCATGTTCAGCTACCACGTTTCAACGTCCAATATATTGAAACATTGTTTAACCACAGTGCAGCGAACACAAATAAACCAAGTCTTGGTCCGCAGACGGCATTTGTTTCTACTGCGCCTTGGCAACGAACATAGATTACTGAATTTCTCGAGTGGTTATCGCCGCTCAATCCGGCAGTGATGCCACGATACCTCTGACGGCACTCTCTTGTAAATATTGACAGATTATCAGCATTTAAAGATGGAGAAAATAAATTTTCACTATTTTGTGAGTGCCACTTCCTGTGACATCGCAAGAAAAATTTCTTGTGGTCGTTGCGGCCACGCCTTTATTGAATATACCTTTCACTTCATTACTACCCTCAATTACTACCCAATCACCTAAATGTAAAGCTCTTGAATGGCTGAGGGACTTGACCAGGCAACTCGACACTCCACGACCAAGTCGTGGAGCAATCACGTTCGTCCTTACAGCATATGTGGCATTTGCACTGACATGACGGAGGAAATTCTTACTTGGGAGTGCTTACAGAGTGACAGGCCAAGGAACATGATGCAGCAAAGCTTTGTCTCCTGCGTCCCAATTTCCTTTGCAGGTGGCGATTGCTTGGTGATTGCACCTGTCTATGTACGGTACAAGAATTTTTATTATGTTTGCAGGTGTTTCCTCTTGTGAAAATAAGATCTTACGCGGGACTTGGGATAGAATAATTACTAACAAGCAAGCAGTACATCTTATTTTGTAGAATCGTCAATCTAGGATAACAGGAAGGCTCGTGTGGCCGTAAAATCAGCTTTGGGTGTTTGTTAGATATTGCGCCTAGATCCCAAATTGTGGAGCGGACGTAAAAAAGGAAAATTGACTTACTGACACCGAAAAGAAGTTTCTGTATACATGAAGAACTTATGAGGCATATAACTGGGCTCAGGAATCGCAGCTATGGCTCACGGACGATTTTTCGCTCACAAGCGACGCCGACACCGATGGCCGGAATTTCTGCGAAACGAGCTGTCTAAAGCTATCGCGTTAAAATGTCACGCAAGACGTTTCTGCGCTTGAGCATTACTGTAAAAGTTAAAGGGAACCAACCATTATTGTTTTCGCTTATACAGACAGTGTTAGCGACGGTGTGTTGATGCACGTAATCCCCGCTTTTGCTAATATAATGTTTGTATGATGTCTCTCTCTCTGTGTGTTTTATCGGAGGTTCGCTACAGGAACGTAGTTCTTTCGAGCAGTGCTGTGCACCCACATCTTAGCGCCCAACATGTTGACACCACCAATACTAGAACCCTTCTCGCTACAAAAGACTTGCTCAAGAACTGCCTAAAAATAATTGCGCTTTGTAAACCACATCGCTTTTGCGCCTGACATCGATCGCCCTGTGCAGCCATTGACAGCCAAGAGCAACCGCCGCTTCCATGAACATAGTAATTATGCTTGGGCGATCCACATTTGACAGGGTTATGAGAACCGTGAAGCAAGCAAGCACGCACATCTAAGCATTCGTTTTTTTTTATTTGCACGTCTCTGTGTCTCTTTCAATTTTGCAGCACTGTGATATGATCAAGCGTGTGGCATTCCAACCAGGCCCAACGCAGGTCCTTATCGAAGAAAATAATTTGGAAAAAAATGTGCTGTATTTCGCATTGGTCAGTTAGTGTGTGTAGGTAAGAACTTCAGCTTCTAATAATTGGAATGTATAGGAAGGCGTGCTAAGGAATTGATAAAGAGGATATGGGCACAATGACAAAGAAATGTGTCCTACGTAATGTCTGTAGCCGCAATGGTAGCTATGGCGCTGTTTCTAATAAGTACAACGCTTTTTCACTCAGGCAAAGAACCTGATTTACTTTATTTCATTTCATCGACGCATATGACCGCTCGCGATTGTCATACGAGAATTCTCTATAGGAAAGAAAGATATGGATTTAGGGACTCGTATGTTTACAGGCGATTTGCAGCCCATAAGTAATGATGCCCAAGGAAATCCTAGAAGGGGTTATTCGTAGGGTTTAATCAAAGTGAAGTTGTCATGAATTAAAGGAAAATGAAGCTGGACGAGAAATAACTTGCCAAAAATGGGGAACGAACACACAACCTATGCATTCCCCTTGCGGTGCTTTGTGAAACCATCTACGGCGGCCAGTATCCCGACAACTCTCCTGGGCATTTGTGTACTTTAGAACGGGACTCACCCTGCATTACCTTAATTAATTTTTCAGCATATCACGGTAATGAAGCGTCCGGAGCAGATATTTCTTTACGCACAACTAAGCGAGTATTAGCCGGCGCCACTCGTAGCCTTGTTAATGAATGCGCAACGTTCTTATAACGCCAGGTGGCGTGTATATAGGGCTCCCTAAAACTCCCTACGTTGCGAACACAGAAATGATCGCGAAAGTGAAGGGGAGAAAAGCCACAACTTTGCTTCAGTCGTTAGAGTATAGTGGGATGTTCTTGTATTATGTCGCCACCGAGGGCAAGCTTGTTATTTTCACTTTCATTACCCATTCTTTCGTATTTGGTTAACCTCAATGAAACACGACAGATTTCCGATTCATGTGTCGGCTTCATATTGCGACATTTTTTTCACTTAGCTAAATTTTCTGTATACGCACTTCATTTGTTACACAGAAGACCAAGCTCAATGTTGTAGTGACGTGAACGTTTTTTTTCGTTCATTTTGCCTAGTCAGCCATGACCATAAAATTTAGGTTAACAGTGCAAAGCAGAAAGGAAATTTAGAGAAACGGAAACTCAGAAAGATAATTTATTAGGCGCGCATTGATATTAGTACGCCGGATATTAGTTTAGCACACTATACAAATGGTTTCATGAATTAAAATTTTCACTGCCAAACAATGTCAGTGTAGCAGCAGTAGATATAAAACAAATAATCGTGGCTCTGCTGTCGCAAACGCCAACGAACAATGAAGCAAAGGGAATCACAGCAAACACTTAGATTCAAAAAGAGCGGCTTCCCCCAGCTCCGATGGTCTTTGGCGCTCGCGATAGCAAAGCCACGCTTATATGTTTTTTTTTGTATAGCTACTACACTACAGTGAAATGGAACAAATTAGTGTCTCTCGTGCTTTCTTTGGCCTCGCTGCCTGTCGGCTTCCTATCGTTACGAATACACCGGGTGTTTAAAAAAATGTGTCCAAAATCCTCAAAAATCAGGGAAATGCGATATTTGTTCGATGCTTTCACAATCATTCTTCTGTGGCCGCACGCATCTAACGATGCCTAAAGACATCATTTGGGACAGTGATTGAAAAGGTTAACTTCGAAAACATTTTGATTAGTGGAGTTCGGCGGTTATTTGACATGGGACAATTGAAGTCCGTCGTGCGAAGAACCCGTTCGAGGTTTGAGATTTTCAGAGAGCGGCCTTTAGTATTGAGTGCGAAATAATAAAATTCACCCGAATTGAGCGGCGAAACCGAAACCAGAACACGGAAGACCCCAATTGCCATATTGTTATGAGACGTCCAGAACGACTGTGCTTCGTTACATCAACCATAAACCGACTTCGTTGTGCGGGCGTGCGGGCCCGGTGGCTACTGACGTATATACAAGAGACGAATGCCAGAGCAGCCAATACGGCTGTTGTACTCCGTCGTCTTACTCTTCATCACCCACTTCATCTTGTGCACAGCAACATGGGTCTCCGGCGGCGAAAGCGCCTGCGAGGTCCTATTAACAGCAGAACTGTTTATACTCGGCTTAAATCCGTGTAGCCTTCGCAAAGACTATCATCAGAGTTGTTTTTTGGTTTTCTTATTGAAACGAGTACTGAGCTCTATGCTGTATTGCTGTATGCCTGAGTGCAAAGAAAGATATACCATTTGGCTTCAATTGCTAAAGGGCCCCTAATCCACTCAGAGTTGTTTTTTGCTTTTCTTTATTGAAACGAGTACTGAGCTCTATGCTGTATTGCTGTATGCCTGAGTGCAAAGAAAGATATACCATTTGGCTTCAATTGCTAAGGGCCCCTTATCCACTCAGAGTTGTTTTTTTTTGCTTTTCTTTATTGAAACGAGTTCTGAGCTATATGCTGTATTGCTGTATGCCTGAATGCAAAGAAAGATATACCATTTGGCTTCAATTGCTAAAGGGCCCCTAATCCACTCAGAGTTGTTTTTTTTGGTTTTCTTTATTGAAACGAGTACTGAGCTCTATGCTGTATTGCTTTATGCCTGAATGCAAGGAAAGATATACCATTTGGCTTCAATTGCTAAAGGGCCCCTAATCCACTCAGAGTTGTTTTTTGGTTTTCTTTATTGAAACGAGTACTGAGCTCTATGCTGTATTGCTGTATGCCTGAGTGCAAAGAAAGATATACCATTTGGCTTCAATTGCTAAAGGGCCCCTAATCCACTCAGAGTTGTTTTTTGCTTTTCTTTATTGAAACGAGTACTGAGCTCTATGCTGTATTGCTGTATGCCTGAGTGCAAAGAAAGATATACCATTTGGCTTCAATTGCTAAACGGCCCCTTATCCACTCAGAGTTGTTTTTTTTTTGCTTTTCTTTATTGAAACGAGTTCTGAGCTATATGCTGTATTGCTGTATGCCTGAATGCAAAGAAAGATATACCATTTGGCTTCAATTGCTAAAGGGCCCCTAATCCACTCAGAGTTGTTTTTTTTTGGTTTTCTTTATTGAAACGAGTACTGAGCTCTATGCTGTATTGCTTTATGCCTGAATGCAAGGAAAGATATACCATTTGGCTTCAATTGCTAAAGGGCCCCTAATCCACTCAGAGTTGTTTTTTGGTTTTCTTTATTGAAACGAGTACTGAGCTCTATGCTGTATTGCTGTATGCCTGAGTGCAAAGAAAGATATACCATTTGGCTTCAATTGCTAAAGGGCCCCTAATATACTCAGAGTTGTTTTTTGGTTTTCTTTATTGAAACGAGTACTGAGCTCTATGCTGTATTGCTTTATGCCTGAATGCAAGGAAAGATATACCATTTGGCTTCAATTGCTAAAGGGCCCCTTATCCACTCAGAGTTGTTTTTTGGTTTTCTTTATTGAAACGAGTACTGAGCTCTATGCTGTATTGCTTTATGCCTGAATGCAAGGAAAGATATACCATTTGGCTTCAATTGCTAAAGGGCCCCTTATCCACTCAGAGTTGTTTTTTGGTTTTCTTTATTGAAACGAGTACTGAGCTCTATGCTGTATTGCACCCCGCAGGGGAGTCTGTGGAAGCAGGCGTTTGGTGCGTAGCGACACCACGGACCCGAGCTAACGGGAGATTTCGATCCCTCTCACGCCTCGCCGTGCGTGGCTTTGCCGTGTCCGGGGAAAAGGGGATCCTGGGGGTTGAGCCGACGCCGGGTGATTGGACCTTTAAGGCCCCCCGGCAGAGGCAACGCACCCCTTTGGCCCCGGTTTCACGTAGACGGCACCCCTGGGCTGACCCACCCAGGGGAAATCGGCAGTCGCCTTTTCCTGTCTCTCTCTCTCCCCTCATCTTCGTCTTTGTCTCTCACTTTAAATCTTTCCTGTCTACTCCTCCCTTCTGCTTACATCCGATTTTTCCTGGCGGCAAGGGTTAACCTTGTGTAGTTACTCTCGCTTGAGTAGTTATATTAGGTTATAGCGGCACTGTACGGCTGGCGTCTGTAGCCTTATACATCTAAGCGCTTCAGCGTCCCCTAGTTGGACTCCATGATGGGTGGCCGCCATTGCTGCCGAAACAAACAAAACTATCATGGGAAGACCCTCATTTCCCCTTCTACTTGATCGTCTCCCTCAGAAGAGGGTACGCACCGAAGAACTAACAAGTTTCAACCGACCGAGAACCTCCTATCCGAAATTCCACGTAATCCATAGTGAAGCTACAGACAAACAAGCTAGATCGATCTCCCCATTTGTTGTGGAAAAGTCTCTGACCGAAGTCTTTGGGCCAGGCTACAAGGTAACTAAGATGGCTAGCGGTGACCTTCTGCTTGAGCTCCCTGAAAAGCACCACTACGACAAGCTTGGTGGTCTCGCAACCTTTGGCAACATCCCAATATCTGTTTCATCTCACCGATCAATGAATACCACACGCGGAGTCGTCTCAGAAGTAGATCTCCTTCAATTATCGGAACAAGAACTTCTAGAAGGGTGGAAAGACCAAAATGTCACCGATGTCAAGCGAATCATAATCAGACGCGACAACAAAGAAATAGCGACGAAGCATCTCATACTAACCTTCGAATCCAGCGATCTACCACAAACCATTGAAACAGGATACATCAAACTAGCAGTCCGCCCGTACATCCCAAATCCGAGGCGATGCTTCAAATGCCAGCGATTCGGCCATGGTTCGCAGAGCTGCCGTGGTCAAGAAACTTGCGCAAGATGTGGAGGCCAAGGCCATCCCTCTGAAAACTGTACAAGCACACTCCACTGCGTCAATTGTGACGGCGATCATGCAGCCTACTCGCGATCCTGTCCAAACTGGAAAAGAGAGAAAGACATAATCACCCTCAAGGTAAAAGAAAACATTTCCTTCCGTGAAGCCCGTAAGAGGTGCTCACCTTTTCACACCACACCTTACGCTGATGCGGCGCGCCGGGGGGCCGCGTCGCATCGGCCGCCGCCACTCCCTCGGTCTGCGCAGAGCGACCCGTCGGCTGTGGCGCCTGCCCCCAAGGCGGCAGTAGTTAAGTCTACACCGCCAACTCGCGAACAGGGACCGGCGACTCCAGGGCCGTCGGGTCTCAAGGCCTCGTCTCACCAGGCGAGGCCCGAAACTCGAGCCACTAGCCCGACCGTGCGGGCATCCAGTGCCTCCGAGGAGGCAATGGACACGGTATCGGCACCACTGGTGCCGAAACACCGGCGCAGTTCTCTGGACCGCGCCAAGAAAACAAAAAAGCCAATTACGGGGCCGGACGACCGTCCTGCCTCCTGAAACAGTATTTCACTTGAACACTCCACAGTTCCTTATTGTGCACACAGCACCGTTGTATGATTAATATGCACACACAAATATTACAGTGGAACATCCGAGGCCTTCTTCGAAACCTCGATGACATTCAAGAACTCCTTCACGAACTCAATCCAAAAGTGCTGTGTGTGCAAGAAACACATTTAAAACCACAACACACAAACTTTCTACGAAACCACCTCATTTTTCGAAAGGACCGAGATGATGCCACGGTATCATCCGGCGGTGTAGCCATTATAGTCAACCAATCAGTAGCATGTACACATCTACCACTACAGACGTCCCTAGAAGCAGTGGCTGTTCGAGCAGTTCTTCTAGATAAACTCATCACCATTTGCTCTCTATACATACCGCCACAATACCACCTACAAAAACAAGAATTCCAGTCCTTGGTGGATGAACTGCCGGAACCTTATCTGGTCCTTGGGGACTTAAATGCGCATAGTGGTCTATGGGGTGACTCTCGCTGCGATGCGCGAGGTCGTCTGATTGAACAGTTTCTCTTCTCTTCCGGCGCGTGTCTGTTCAATCGGAAAGAGCCAACATATTATAACCTCGCCAACAATACCTACTCGTCCATAGACCTCAGCATCACATCTCCATCCCTTTTTCCAGTCCTTAACTGGAAAGTTATTGGGAATCCCTACGGAAGTGACCACTTCCCAATAGAGCTAAGCGCAGCAATAACAAATCAATGTCCTCCACAGGTTCCTAAATGGCAGACCGAAACAGCCGATTGGGAACAGTTTCGAAAACTTACCCTCTTAAGCTGGACTGACATGTGTACCTTAAGTATAGAAGCTGCTGTGGACTACTTTGTAGCCTTTTGGATCGATGCTGCAAGCAAATGCATCCCACAAACAAGCGGACGGTCTCGAAAACAATGTGTCCCATGGTGGAATAATGACTGTCGAATTGCGCGAAACAAGCAAAACAAGGCATGGAGGTTGCTTCGCGATTCTCCGACAGCAGAGAACCTTATAAACTTTAAGAACATAAAGTCCCAAGGCAGGAGGACGCGCCGACAGGCTAGAAGAGAAAGTTGGCAGAAGTTTTTATCAGGCATTAGTTCATATACACATGAGGGTAAAGTCTGGAACAGGGTCACTAGGGTAGTAGGAAGACAAGCGTATTCACTTCCTCTAGTAAGCACAGAAGGTGAGAGCTTGGAAGACCAGGCGAACTACCTAGGCGCACACTTCGAACAAGTGTCCAGTTCCGCGCATTACTCTGAAGTCTTCCAACGGTACAAAACAAGAATAGAAAAACAGAAACTAGAGCGGAAAGTACAAAGCACGAGCATATAACCAACCTTCAGCTTAGCTGAGCTACAGGTATCACTAAGCTGCTGCAGTAATTCCGCCCCAGGTTCTGACCGTGTGGTATATGACATGTTGAAAAACCTACCTGCCGAAACGAAAAAAACCTTACTTTCCCTGTATAACGCCATCTGGTTTTCCGGCGAGATCCCCTCGTCATGGAAAGAGGCGATTGTCATTCCTATTCTTAAACAGGGCAAAGATCCATCCTCTGTTACGAGTTACAGGCCCATCGCGCTAACAAGCTGTCTGTGCAAACTTTTCGAAAAGATGATAAACCGCCGACTTATACATTTCCTGGAAACGAACAATCTACTTGACCCGTACCAGTGCGGATTTCGCGAGGGCAGATCCACCATTGA
Source organism: Rhipicephalus sanguineus (assembly GCF_013339695.2). Taxonomy (NCBI): domain Eukaryota; kingdom Metazoa; phylum Arthropoda; class Arachnida; order Ixodida; family Ixodidae; genus Rhipicephalus; species Rhipicephalus sanguineus. The sequence continues at coordinate 141,856,219 of NC_051179.1, read as the reverse complement.
CCACCTGTTACGTATCGAGGCACAAATCCGTGACGCATTCGTCCACAGGCAGTTCTTTCTTTCTGTGTTCCTCGATATGGAAAAGGCTTACGACACAACATGGCGCTTTGGAATACTAAGAGACCTGTCCCACCTTGGTGTACGTGGTAGAATGCTAGATATAATAGAGAGCTACTTGTCGGATCGTACGTTTCGAGTCCGGGTAGGAAATGTTCTATCAAGACCATTTCTTCAAGAAACGGGAGTGCCACAGGGTGGTGTACTTAGCTGTACACTCTTTATTATCAAAATGAATTCCTTGCGCCTCTGCATACCACGTAATATGTTTTATTGCACATATGTCGACGATGTACAGGTCGGTTTTAAGTCGTGCAACCTTTCGATCTGTGAGCGTCAGGTCCAGCTAGGGCTGAACAAGATCTCCAAATGGGCGGACGAGAATGGTTTCAGCCTTAATCCTCAAAAAAGCACCTGTGTCCTGTTCTCTCGAAAGAGAGGCCTTCATCCTGATCCAGATATTGACCTGCATGGTCAACATCTCTCCGTGAAGACGGAGCACAAATTCTTAGGCCTAATTCTGGATAGTAAGCTTACGTTCGTATCGCACATTAAATATTTAAAAAACAAATGCCTAAAAACAATGAATGTTCTAAAAGTGTTGTCACACACTACGTGGGGTAGTGACAAAAAGTGTCTGTTGAATCTGTACAAAAGCCTCATACGCACTCGCCTAGACTACGGGGCAATAATCTATCAGTCGGCGACAGCAAGCGCCTTGAAGATGCTTGACCCTGTCCACCATCTAGGCATTCGCCTTTCTACGGGCGCCTTTCGCACCAGCCCCGTGGAAAGCCTCTACGTCGAATCGGACGAGTGGTCGCTACACCTACAGAGATCTTACCTATCTTTTGTATATTTTCTGAAGGTGAACGCAAACAAGGAACACCCCTCACACTCCACAATCAATGATTTGTCCAGTTCTGCCCTTTTCGACAACCGTCCTTCGGTGAGACAGCCGTACTCACTTCGTGTGAGGGCTCTAGCTGAAGAAATGGGTGTGCCAATTCTCGAACACTCTCTAATGGCTCCCGCTCCACGTCTCCCGCCGTGGCAGTGGCAGCTTATAGATTGTGATGTTTCTTTCATGGAAGTTACCAAGCACGCGCCACTTGCACATATCCGTACACACTTCCTCGAACTCCAGCACAAATACACGTGTCCAGAATTCTTCACAGATGCCTCAAAGTCCAATACTTCTGTGTCGTACGCAGCGGTTGGTCCATCCTTTTCCGATTCCGGTATTCTGCACCCAAACTCAAGTATCTTCACAGCGGAAGCTTACGCGATACTTGCGGCTGTTAAACACATAAGACACACAAAACTACAAAAGGCAGTTATTTACACGGATTCCCTAAGCGTGGTAAAAGCTTTAAAAACTCTGAAAAAACACAAAAACCCTGTCCTTGTCTCGCTATACACTCTTTTATGCACGATCCACACACTCGAACAACGTGTCGTAGTGTGCTGGGTGCCAGGGCACCGCGAGATTGCAGGCAACGTGTTGGCGGATCACCTAGCAGTATCCGCCCACGAAAACAGTCCCAATACACTCATAGCTATTCCCCCACTAGACTTAAAACCCTTCCTCAAAAGAAAGCTCAGGGCCTTTTGGCAGACCACATGGGATATGCAGACAAGAAATAAGCTACACGTTATCAAACCGCATCTAGGTAATTGGCCGCCGGTATCGAAGTCACGCTACACAGAAGTTACACTCTGCAGACTTAGGATTGGCCACACATACAGTACACATTCATACCTTTTGTCCGGAGGCGATCCACCTTGTGTGATCATTGTGGCGATCCACTAACTGTACTCCACACCCTACTGCAATGCACGGAACTAGACGCTCTCAGAAAAAAGCATTTTTCATCAATATACCTGCAGTTCCCACTTCATCCCGTTATGTTCATTGGCAGAGAACCACTTTTTAAATATCATTCTCTCTTCGAATTTTTAAAGGATGTACATAACTTCAACGTTATTTTTCCAGGCGCTCCGTAGCGCGGCCTCATGATTGAGGCTGCTGCTGCGGTTTCTATCAAAGGAAGCACCTGCCTCCCAGCCTTTGGGGTCAAAGGCCTTGAGGAAGCATTCGTGCTGCTTTCCCGCCTCTCACTTGTAAATACCATGCTCACTCGTCATTCATCCCACACCCATAGATCACACCACTTGTCACTGCCATAATTTTATACTGTATACACATCTTTTACGCTTCTTTATAGCGCGTGATTTTAGGCCTCTATACAGCCACAATACACCCTGTCATCGTAATCATTGGTCATAGCTAACACCACACAAAAGGACATGGCGCTCTTTGGCCACCCATGGCCCTTGCGCCACAAAGCCCCACTAATCATCATGCTGTATTGCTGTATGCCTGAGTGCAAAGAAAGATATACCATTTGGCTTCAATTGCTAAAGGGCCCCCTAATCCACTCAGAGTTGTTTTTTGTTTTTCTTTATTGAAACGAGTACTGAGCTCTATGCTGTATTGCTGTATGCCTGAATGCAAAGAAAGATATACCATTTGGCTTCAATTGCTAAAGGGCCCCTTATCCACTCAGAGTTGTTTTTTGGTTTTCTTTATTGAAACGAGTACTGAGCTCTATGCTGTATTGCTGTATGCCTGAATGCAAAGAAAGATACAGCATTTGGCTTCAATTGCTAAAGGGCCCCTTATCCACTCAGAGTTGTTTTTTGCTTTTCTTTATTGAAACGAGTACTGAGCTCTATGCTGTATTGCTGTATGCCTGAATGCAAAGAAAGATATACCATTTGGCTTCAATTGCTAAAGGGCCCCTTATCCACTCAGAGTTGTTTTTTTGGTTTTCTTTATTGAAACGAGTACTGAGCTCTATGCTGTATTGCTGTATGCCTGAGTGCAAAGAAAGATATACCACTTCGCTTCAATTGCTAAAGGGCCCCTAATCCACTCAGAGTTGTTTTTTTTTTTTGCTTTTCTTTATTGAAACGAGTACTGAGCTCTATGCTGTATTGCTGTATGCATGAGTGCAAAGAAAGATATACCATTTGGCTTCAATTGCTAAAGGGCCCCTAATCCACTCAGAGTTGTTTTTTGCTTTTCTTGATTGAAACGAGTACTGAGCTCTATGCTGTATTGCTGTATGCCTGAGTGCAAAGAAAGATATACCATTTGGCTTCAATTGCTAAAGGGCCCCTTATCCACTCAGAGTTCTTTTTTGGTTTTCTTTATTGAAACGAGTACTGAGCTCTATGCTGTATTGCTGTATGCCTGAATGCAAAGAAAGATGTACCATTTGGCTTCAATTGCTAAAGGGCCCCTAATCCACTCAGAGTTGTTTTTTGGTTTTCTTTAGTGAAACGAGTACTGAGCTCTATGCTGTATTGCTGTATGCCTGAGTGCAAAGAAAGATGTACCATTTGGCTTCAATTGCTAAAGGGCCCCTATCCACTCAGAGTTGTTTTTTGCTTTTCTTTATTGAAACGAGTACTGAGCTCTATGCTGTATTGCTGTATGCCTGAATGCAAAGAAAGATATACCATTTGGCTTCAATTGCTAAAGGGCCCCTTATCCACTTAGAGTTGTTTTTTGCTTTTCTTTATTGAAACGAGTACTGAGCTCTATGCTGCATTGCTGTATGCCTGAGTGCAAAGAAAGATATACCATTTCGCTTCAATTGCTAAAGGGCCCCTAATCCACTCAGAGTTGTTTTTTGCTTTTCTTTATTGAAACGAGTACTGAGCTCTATGCTGTATTGCTGTATGCATGAGTGCAAAGAAGATATACCATTGGCTTCAATTGCTAAAGGGCCCCTAAACCACTCAGAGTTGTTTTTTTGCTTTTCTTGATTGAAAGGAGTACTGAGCTCTATGCTGTATTGCTGTATGACTGATTAAAAAGTAAGATATACCATTTGGCTTCAATTGCTAAAGGGCCCCTTATCCACTCAGAGTTCTTTTTTGGTTTTCTTTATTGAAACGAGTACTGAGCTCTATGCTGTATTGCTGTAGGCCTGAATGCAAAGAAAGATGTACCATTTGGCTTCAATTGCTAAAGGGCCCCTAATCCACTCAGAGTTGTTCTTTGGTTTTCTTTATTGACACAAGTACTGAGCTCTATGCTGTATTGCTGTATGCCTGAGTGCAAAGAAAGATATACCATTTGGCTTCAATTGCTAAAGGGCCCCTAATCCACTCAGAGTTGTTTTTTTGCTTTTCTTTATTGAAACGAGTACTGAGCTCTATGCTGTATTGCTGTATGCCTGATTGCAAAGAAAGATATACCATTTGGCTTCGATTGCTAAAGGGCCCCCTAATCCACTCAGAGTGTGTTTGGTTTTCTTTAGTGAAAACCGAGTACTGAGCTCTATGCTGTATTGCTGTATGCCTGAGTGCAAAGAAAGATATACCATTTGGCTTCAATTGCTAAAGGGCCCTTATCCACTCAGAGTTGTTTTTTTGGTTTTCTTTAGTGAAACGAGTACTGAGCTCTATTGCTGCATTGCTGTATGCCTGAGTGCAAGAAAGATTACCATTTGGCTTCAATTGCTAAAGGGCCCCTAATCCACTCAGAGTTGTTTTTTTGCTTTTCTTTATTGAAACGAGTACTGAGCTCTATGCTGTATTGCTGTATGCCCTAGTGCAAAGAAAGATGTACCATTTGGCTTCAATTGCTAAAGGGTCCCTAATCCACTCAGAGTTGTTTTTTGCTTTTCTTTATTGAAACGTGTACTGAGCTCTATGCTGTATTGCTGTATGCCTGAGTGCAAAGAAAGATATACCATTTGGCTTCAATTGCTAAAGGGCCCCTTATCCAGTCAGAGTTATTTTTTGGTTTTCTTTATTGAAACGAGTACTGAGCTCTATGCTGTATTGCTGTATGCCTGACTGCAAAGAAAGATGTACCATTTGGCTTCAATTGCTAAAGGGCCCCTAATGCACTCAGCAGGGGCGTAGCCAGAAATTTTTTTCGGGGGGGGTTCAACCATACTTTATGAATGTTTGTGCGTGCGTTTGTATGTGTGCATGCCTATATACGCAAGCAAAACTGAAAATTTCGGGGGGGGGATTTGAACCCCCCCACCACCCCTTCCCTTGGCTACGCCCCTGGCACTCAGAGGTCGAAATTGCTGTGGTGGCGTTGTAGTTGTGTAGGAGTGTACGGCGACAGCATTCGTCGGCTCGTCTGTCCACCTATCCTAGTGCCCTTTCTCAGCGTCCGAGATGAAAACGCAGGGGACGCTCGCATGTGATATCAAAGGAGCACGCGAGCGCGAGCGTCTCTTGATGGTTTAGGGGCGTGGCGTATTTTTTTAGGCCGCGGAGACGAAACCATTATGCTAGGAGGTATAGAGCTTCGCTGTACAATATAAGTGAACCATATGAATGCCTTTTCATCAAGGTTTCTTTTCAATTTGTGCTGTTGGAATAAAAGCCTTTCTAGAGCGCTGTGCACAGCCGACATGGAGAATTGGATACAGGGCAAATGTAGACTTCGCTAAAATTAATGACAAACCGGCGTTTTGGTGGCGGCCCGAATGTGTATTCCATAGGGCTGTTCCAGACACTGGCGAACGCTGGAAAAAGATGCCATGGCGATGCTGCCCGACAACGGCGCTCTAGGGAAGTCCGCAACCTACAGTAAGATTCTACGCTTTCACATTAGTTATACGACTTCCAAAGCATATTCGGTAGTTATCTTTTTAGATGCGAAGCAGCTATTGCGCTGGGCTTTGTTCGTAGTTCCATTGGCGACCGTCCGCTTTCTACACCGAGCATAGCCATCTGTGCGAGCGCTCGAGCCAAGGAGAAGTATTCGTCCTCTTGTTCTTCGACCCCGCCTTGATGATGATACGTGCAAAGCACTTTAGGGGCCCGGGACCATGTGTGCTGGCACGCGCTTGCACGTTCGGGCCTGTGTAAGACGCTGTGGCCTCTCTCCCGTGACACTCTCAGCAATCATGTGATGGGCGTCAACGAACGAGATTCTGCAGACGCGCGATGAACCAACGCGTTGTATGCTAGTCAGAACGCGCTGGCACGCGCTAGCGGGTTCGGGCCTGTGTAAGGGGCTTGGTAAGACGCTGTGGCCTCACCCCCTTGCACTTTCTCAGCAATCACGTGATGGAGTCGGGGAACGAGATTCTACAGACGCGCGATGGAAGCCGCGCGGCGTGCTTCGACAAGAGTTCGTGGCGAGTAACAGCAGCAGCAACTACAATGAAGTCTGGTGTGCTCCACTTGCAAGGATGCGTCAACATCGGGCAAGGTGCCCGTGATGAACGGAACTTTTACGTCGACCCATGAGCTGCTTCACATCCCCACATGGTTGCCTTTAGTAAGATATGGTGTAATATTTTTAGGGGCGAAGCTGCTTAAAGCGGCACCCGTTCGTCCCCGTCGTAGTGCGTAACCAGTCTTAACGCTAGTACCAGATTCTTGACCTCCAAGGTGGTGCCGGTGGGAGCTTTCTCCTGTGCGTTGTTGAACAATAAAAATTCTCAGCGTGCGCTTTAACTAAAAGCCGAATTCTTCTGTTCCTCATTTCCCCATTAGCAGACATTGGCATGTCCAGTAGGAAACGTTAGTAGAAGTAGAAGTGTAAGTGTTAGCTAAAAGCCGACTTCTTCTATCTCTCATTCCCATTAGCAGCCATTGTTTACCTCCAAGGTAGTGCCTGGTGAGATTTCTCCTGTGCGTGAATAAACAATAAAAAGTTTGTTCAAACGCCGTTGATGATGAAATAAACCAACGAAAGACGCCAGATGTTTTCTAAAAGCAAACGAAAAGACGCCAGATGTTTTCTCAAGCTAAACGAAAAGACGCCAGCTGCTTAGCAAAAGACGCCAGATGTTTCTCCTCTCCTACGGTCGAGCTTGTTCCAGTCGATAATTGTTTCCAGTCGTCCATTTGCTTGCGCAAAACAGCCATAGTTTCTGTGGCTTGTTTATTGTACTTTGATAGCCATATTAGCGGGGGACACCATTTGCGGTTTTTTTATTGCAGATGAGCTATTAGATACGTCAGTATTTTGCTTTAACTTGGGGTACCATTTAAAGCTAGCCTGAATATGTCCTGGCTGGTGCTTTCATTGTCACCAAGGCGAAAGCAGCCGGCCAGGACAGCAGCCGGCGATGTTCATAAAACAATTCACATTTCTTACCATGTCTTCGTATAACTTAGGCTCGGCCCACGAGCTTGAAGAAGACGAGAGATACAGGAGGAAGGTAGGGAGGTTAACCAGATGGTAGTATTCTGTATGCTACCCTGCACTGGGGTAAGGAAATAGGAGACTTCAAAGAGAGAGCTACAGATGAGAAATAAGTAAGACAAAAAAACTGAACCACTCACCCACACAAAGAGGAGCTTTCCACTGAGAGTCGTTAGGAAATAGGAGACTTCAAAGAAAGAGCTACAGATGAGAAATAAGTAAGACAAAACAACTGAACCACTCACCCACACAAAGAGGAGCTTTCCACTGAGAGTCGTTCATGCAGGCCAGTAGATCTCAGGGTGCCTAGTAGCGCTTGTACGGCCTTCTTTTGTTATACTGAATCTTGACGATGAAGTAGTATTCCTTCCTCTGACAGAGGCTGGCCGTCTAACTTGTTCAGAGCATCACAAACAGGTCTCTGCGTGCTATACTTCGGGCAGTCGCATCGAACATGTAGAATTAAGCGTTTCGTCATCGGCGCAGCGTTTACATGCGGCAGTGCCGGCCATCCCTATGCGGAACGCGTGATCATGGGTTAGCGCGACGCCTAAGCATATTCTACACATAACGGTAACGTCAACACGGCGGAGTCATGATGAAAGCCGAAGGCTCAACTTGGGTTCAAGGGAGTGTACTTGTGAATGCGTCAAATGCTGCGCATTCCCATGTACAGTCGTGCATTCGCGAGCGAGCGTGCAGAGCTCCCGGGCAGCGTCTCTCAGAAAGAGGTTTCGACTGGTCATGGTCTTCTGTATGGGCTGAACGGACAGCTGGATCGGCGCGTTCATTGCCGACAGTCCCCCATTGACCTGGTAGCCACTGAAATGTAATGTGGTGACCTTCTTCGTGTGGCCGGTCTAACATGTATGCAGTCTCAAATACCAGCTGCTGGTAGCCACTGAAATGTAATGTGGTGACCTTCTTCGGTTGGGCGGTCTAACATGTATTCAGTCTCAAATACCAGCTGATGGTAGCCACTGAAACGTAATGTGGTGACCTTCTTCGGTTGGCCGGTCTAACATGTATGCAGTCTCAAATACCAGCTGCTGGTAGCCACTGAAATGTAATCTGGTTACCTTCTTCGGTTGGGCGGTCTAACATGTATGCAGTCTCAAATGCCAGCTGATGGTGCGGACCACGGCGAAATGCCGCCAGTAGAGACTGCAGTGCCGCCTTACAGCCGCAGAACATTGCCCACTCTTCTTGTTTCTTGGTCATTAATGAAAAGCAGAGCGGCGCGAAGTGCTCCTACCCAGAGCCGTAGTCCTACCTATGCTGCCGTAAAGGTTGTTGGGTGAGCCCTCCCGAGTTTGATAGTTGTGGCATTCGTTGGTATCACGACCGCCGAGCTTCAGCTGCTCGGCAGGATAGAGCCATCGATATAAACATGTGTAGTCTTGATGCTTCTCTTACATGAGGAGTAAAGCGAGCTGTTAAAGAGCTGGTGCTGACAGATCTTGTTTTTTTCTGGATGTTTGGTATTGCAAGCTTGAAATGTGTACGAGTGTAACCAGCTCTGCTCTCCACGCACCCCTTTAGTACTTCGTGAACCCTGCTCCTAAATAATGCATAGAGCTTGCCTTTTTCTATGCCTCTTCATTTCATTGCCTTTACGTTACGCAATAAAAATCACGTTGTATGTGCGTCTATTCTGTATATATAGCAAGGGCAAAACAGTAGGCCGCTGCTAGAATCACCGGAGGACAGTGAAGGAACACTTACGGGTGGCAGAGAGGACCGAGAAAAAAAGGCAGGGGCGCAGGGAGAGGGCACAGATTCTGTATGGTGAGGGAGGAGAAGTAATAGCAAAAAGATGGTTGATCCCTCTGTCGTAGGAGTCGGTATAACACGAAAGTGAAACGTGTCGTCACAAAGGTAGTTCATTGCTTTAGTGCATTGGTATATCAGAGCTTGCATAATGTCTATTGTTGTTTGGTAGATGTAGCACCGCGTGATGTGGACACGCTCACGTTGACGCCTAGTGGCACATTTCCGTACCGACGACTAAAGCCCATGATCATGATTTAAACCTTGCGGTAGCTGAAGTTCTTAACACATACATGGACACCGCATATGGGCGAATCCGGCGCAAATATGATATCAACAAGCACATAATAAGCACTGATACTCGATGTGCACTCCTCCAAAGCGTCGTGAAACGCGAAGATAACGCTAGGCGCGTTGTGTCTTCCCTGTATCCTGGCATTTAATTCTCACAGGGCAAGCGGAGAACGCGGGCGCGACAGCCAGGCGAGCGTCGGATAGCTATTTTTTCGATATGGATGGACGCTATGGGCGAGGCTCGTGCTGAAGCCACCAGTTCGCGGTCTCTTAAACGAAAATACACTTCTCTTAGAAACGCGCCGAATAGGACAGTGGCAGCAACGGCGCGTTTTTTTTTTTTTTTTAGATGCGAAGCATCTTAAAAAACGCCGCATCAGCGCCAGCGCATGCGCGTCCCCTTCCCCTCTCTCTTCTCCTACGCCCCTCCCCCCCCCTCTGACGCGCCTGTGGACCGCGTTCCCCGCTCGCCATGTGAGAATCCACGGCCAGGCAGGAGGGAAGACACGACGCGCCTAGCGTTCCCCTTAGCGTTCTACGACGCGAGGCTGGTAGCATGCGCAACGAACGCCAACGGAACGCGATCGTGCAAATGCTCTAGTTTGGCATGGGTCAATGGACGCCTAAACAGACTGCCGGACCAAATAGCCGGAGATGGTGTAATCTTTTCTTTTGTTTTTCGAGCCTGGTGGAACACATGTCACCACCCCATTATGAACAGGACGCTCATAGCATTCATACATCCATCCATGCAAGAGCACTGTGAGAAGAATGTGTGAAAGATAAAAGGCGCGTTCGTGTAGCCTCCATTATATGTTTTGGGGTAGCTCAGTTGGCTACACGCCCACCAGCCATCGTCGCAGACCGAGAGGTCATGGGTTCGACTCTGGTCAACGCAACTTTTCCTGGAAGATTTTTTCTTTGCCATTTGATGGCGTTCATATTGCTGACGTATTTCTGTGACAAAAATACGTTATGAAAATCTTGGTGAACCCCGTCATAAAACACTTTCGTGTTAAAAAGGAAGAAAATAATATTACAGTCTATATTGCAGAAGCATTGTAACCTAAATTTAAGTGGTTTTGGTGGTATTTCAACGTCTCTTTTTAAGAAAGGATTTCTCAAACCTACATTGAGAATCATTCCAGCTTGAGTTAGGCAAGCACTGTGCGACCTGTAAACCCTAAGCGAAACGGTGAGTCAATACATTCATGTTGACCGTGCAACGGATGTACTACCCAGCATGCCATCAAATTTCCTAGACGAAAACGAAATGTAGGTGTCTTTAGCTGCGCCTTATGCGACGCAATGGAGCTAGCTAGCTTAACTGCCTTGGATGGGGAGTGTGTGTGGAATGTTCGGTTTCAGTAAACTTTGAGGGACCTTTATGTAAGCATATAGACTATGTGAACGCACACAGTGGGCGATGACCAGGTTGTTAACCGTCGTCCACCTCCATTGTACGAGAACGGAGCGAGCGCAAGACAGCGGAAGCGCTCACAGGTCTTACTCCTACGGTATCCGGCCAGGCGACTGCTGACGTGCCCCGAGCGCATCCACACAAGCAAGCGCCAAACAAGAGGACAACATTGGAGGAAGGAGAGGAGGGTTCAATGCGGACGCCGTTACGAAAGCACAGCGAGATTAGAAGGCTACTCGCCTGACGCGCACGTCACAGAAGCGCAGCGCAGGGTATGCAAATGTAGCTTGCGCTAGCGAGCTCAGCCACGATGCATGGAGGGAGCGGTGCAAGCCATGAGCCGGCAGAGCGAGCAGCGCTCCGCCGGCTCAACTTTAGACGAAGGGTACAGTAGACCGCTGCAGTCTACGCTTGTACTATATGTATCTACACCCCAAAGCCAGTCTTCCCAGCTCTATTAGCCGCCGAAGGTCTAATGTTCTACGGTATAATGAGACCCATAACTATTACTAAGTAGTTATGACATGTCAGATGTAGAGGCGGACTTTTAGGGATTAAAAAGCGCAGAGATACGCAGGCAAAACAACGTTTTATGCCTCCAACATCGTAAAGTAGCCATAAAACATTTTACATAAATGCAAATATAATAAAAAAAAAGATGTGCGCGACCTGTATCTGCGACAGGACAGCAAGCAAAAACAAATATGTTTATGATGCACAAAGGCACCAAAAGTTGAACATAGCCGTACAATTGTCCTTAGTCCCGCACGGTTCGCAGAACAGTCTCTCTTGTTATTCTCTAGCATGGTGAGTCAAGTGTCCACTGTGGAATCAACACCCATGGGTCTCTTTCTTTTCGGCACGGCGGAAAAGGGGAAGCACAAGAACAGTTAGTCCAACGTTACTAGAACAAACTCAGTTTCAAAGCTCCGTATCTCCGCCAGCGGAGGAGGGTGGTCCGAACGGCGGTCGCGAGAACTAGCGGCGCTGCAGTTCCGTCTTGCGCTACTACCGGTGCGTCGTCTGCTGCCACGGCATAACGCTGCGGTCGCCGCGCAGTTGCCGCGAGCAACTGCGCGGCAACTTTCTTACTGTACTAGTTAAGTGGATACTTAGGTGGATATGCATAAGGTCGTCTGCACGCATTGGCCCGCGTGCGTTGTTCATTGATTGGCTAAGAATCGATGTTCGGTCTATATTGCCACGCCGACTTCTTGTTTTATTTTGATGTATTCGGGTTTGACCAGCAAAGACGGTTATCAACGCTCGACGCTGTCCGCGAAGCAGTGTTCGAGAAGCTTCGCGATTGTAGTAGATCGTTTTGGTAAGATTGCGCGCCGCACGCGAATGTTCCAGCTTTGTCGAGAGATAACGCCGCCACCAGCGATATCGCTGGAAAGTTCAACAGCGCCTCCATAAAAGCCGACGCGCTTGACCGCTTGTCAGCTGATCGACGGTAGACGCTCTGTTCGCCGCTATCAGCGTATTGCTGTAGTTTGACTTTCAGTTTCCCGGCCACAAGTTCGGCCACATATAAAGAGTTTCATCTCAGACCTGCTGACTGCTGCCTTCGTCGACGTCATGACCCTGTGACAATATTTGAGCTGTCTACATTGCGCTTAACTTCCAAGCATAGGAGTTTCTAAGCGAATGAGGGTTTTCAGCGTAATTTTTATAACTACCACAATTTTAGCCGCTGCCGTCTTATCTAGACCAAGAACAACCCAGCACGTTTGTAAAAGCCTTAATAGTATACAAAGAAGCGTAATTAATCGAGATACAAAAACGTCCTAGAAAAACAGTATACTCATGTCGTCTACAATTTATTGAAAACAACTTTCTCGAAAAACATCACCAATGCTTTGCAATGTTTACAAGACACGTTTTCGCGACGGCTAAACATCAGTCCAAGATGGCAGCGCCCATGAATCGAAAATAAAATTGTGTATGTGTATATATTCCCTGTGTGCAGTCCAGACGGCACGCCGTGGCTGCCGACGGCGATCACGAGGATATGCAGCCGGCATTTCGTGGGAAACGAGAAAAACGATGCCATGTGTCACCTTGCGTATGTGCCTACGATTTTTCCGGCACCTTACAGCCGGCTGCTTCCAGCGGCCTGCTGTAAACATTGCGCGCCGTCGCTTCTCGACCGCCACCGCACGCTGACAGAATTTGACGAATTCCCTAGAAGCAAATGTTGAAAATTACGACCGTGCATGAGGAAAAAGTGTGTTTGCGACTGAATGCGGCAGAAAATGGCACACGGCGCGAATGCGTTCATTCGGGCCGCCGACGGCTAGCCTTCGTCACTGGACCTTTCTTGATTCCGTTTCGTCGTGTAAGGCAAATCATTACGGCTGTCTTAACAGCAATCTTTTCGTTTACGCACTGTCGTTAATCGCGCGAGCATGCCTCGTAAAACTTAACTCGAGTTCAACGTCGTATGAGATTCGCTGCACTTGCGAGTTGCAGCGCGCTGAAGTGGTTCCTTCAATCTCCTGCACGTCGTAAACGTACTTGACGTTGACGAGCTTCTTGCGTTTACGCAGACTGCTTGGCCGGAAAAACTCAGCCGCGCCAGAATTTGGCCGAGATCCAAAGCGCAGCACAACCGACAGCGGCGGCTCCATTGCGCATCTGAGCTTAGTGCTGCATGCGGCCGCCAGTCTGACTACTCGAAACCAAAGAACTTATCGTAGGGGGCGCTTTTTAGCACCGTTTTCGCAGCGCCGCCTGGGCAGCCAGTCAGGCCTATTGTAGGCGTAAGTGACGAAGGGCAGGATTGCATCCCAATTTGTGTGACCGACGGCGAGGTACGTTGAGAGCATGTCGCCTGGCGTACGGTTAAAACGTTCGATGAGTCCATTGATCTGCGGGTATTAAGCAGTAATTTTGCGTCGAACAGCGTGGCCTTCTATAAGAGTGGCTTTGACGAGTTCCGAAAAGAAGACAAGGCCTCGATCGCTGAGCAGCTCCTGTGGTGCACCGTGACTAGAGTGTACTAGAACAGGGGATTGCTCGGAACGGCCGCAGTCATCATCATCACCATCAGCCTGTCTACACCCACTGCAGGGCAAAGGCCTCTCCCATGTTCCACCAATCAACCCGGTCCTGTGCTTTATGCTGCCACGTTATACCTACAAACTACTTAATGTCATCTACCCACCTAATTTTCTTCCTACCCCTCACGCGTTTGCCATCTCTTGGATTCCAGTCAGTTACCCTTAATGACCACCGGTTATCCTGCCGACATGCTAGGTGCCCGGCCCGTATCCATTTCTTCTTCTTGATTTCAACTATGATATCCTTAACCCCCGTTTGTTCCCTGACCCACTGTGCTCTCTTCCTGTCTCTTAAGGTTACACCTATTAATTTCCTTTCCATCGCTCGCTGCGTCGTCCTCAATTTAAGTTGAACCCTCTTTGTAATTCTCCAGGTTTCTGCTCCGTAGGTAAGTACCGGTAAGATGCAGCTGTTATATACCTTCCTCTTGAGGGATAGTGGTAGACTACCATTCATGAATTGATAATGCTTGCCGAATGAGCCCCATCCCATCCTTATTCTTCTAGTTATTTCACTCTCGTGGTTCGGCTCCGCGGTTACTACCTGTCCTAAGTAGACGTACTCACCACGGCCGCAATACCAACGTGCAAACAGTGAAGCCCAAGCAGGGTCAATCCGCTTGTGGCACTGAGATCGGTAGTCTGCAATGTGTCGTCCATCAGGAGTTGAATGCGGCTCCGCCAAAAGTGGTGCAGGTGTAGAATGCCCAGTTCCCACTGAAAAGGCCCGGGTTCGAATCGCAGCTGTAATTGTTGGGTTCTTAGCGTCACCTTATATAGCTATATTGGTTTTCCTTTGTTTCTTAAACCTAGCTTCTGTTGCTACGTATTGATGCAAAAATTAGCGTTAAATGGGAAATCTTGTTTTGAGTCTCGTATGCGCAAAAATCTCGGAGGTCATACTTTTCGTTTTTGTTGAATGTCAGGTGGTGGCGCTGTAAGTACCTACTCTGACTGTTGAATTTCCTTTACTTTAGTTCACATTTTGCGTTACTTTTTGAAGCAACACGTAGGAACTGACGCTAGTTTTAAAAAATAAAAAGGGGAAGCAATACAGCTATAAAAGGTGACACTAAGAATAAAAACCCACCATCTAAAGCTGCGATTCGAACCAGAACATTTTGAGTGGGAACCGGGCATTCTACCCCTGCACCAATTCGGCGGAGCCGCGCACAACTCTTACACGACGACACACTGCACACTACCGATGGCAGCGCCGCAAGCGGATCGGCTCTGTTTGGTCTTCACTTTTCGATGCTCCTTCCGAATTCTCCCCTGTTCTATTACACTCTGCCGTGAAACAGCATGAATCGGTTGAGCAGGAATGGGACGACATCGCGCGCAGAAGTCGTTGGGAAGGGGGCAGTTTCGGCGTATCGCGTGAGATGGTCAACAGCGACGATGGCCCAACGGTTACCAGCTGAAGCCAGAGGAAGTGGCCCCGTCGAGCATTGCTTTATTAAAACCATAGACTGTACAACAATAATGAATTTTTTCGGCTTTAACATACGCACTCATCAACAACAAGCAATATAAAAAAGCATCAAAGCTACTTTTTTCAGCATTTTTGCAAACGTTATACTATTCCACAGTGCATGCGCGAAAGTACGATAATATAGCATTGCTGAAGTTTTACGTGTCCAAACCAGAATACGACTATGAGGCACGCCGTAGTGTGGGAAATAAAGCAAACGTCGTCATCCTTGCGCGCACGATAAGCCGTCGTGCGCGCTTACTTTCCCCATCCACTTTCCATCTTTTCTCGAATTCAGTGCAAAGTTAAGCTCGGTGTAAAAGCTAATGTCGCTACGGTTCTCCTCTATATTCGAAGACGTTGTAGTTCGCCCAAGGAAACATGGAGCGACTGCCTGCCTGCCAAGCGCAAGTTAAAGTTCTGCGAGTGTGTCCACAACTTTAGTGGGGATCGCAAACTAAGGCGTGAAACGAGTTCAGAGCGGATGTAGTTAGATAACGGTAAGATTGCAATGATCTAAGCAGTTTGCACAATAGAGCGAGCTAGTGGACAACGGAATCTCTGAGAGACAGTTGACCAACCTGAAAAAGGGGTACCAGCGAAAACACTGAAAAGACGTACACCAGAAGAAGCCGTTACACACGGACGAACGCTAGACTTTCAACTGTGAGCGTTTGTCAGCGTTCGTCCGCGTGTAACGCCTTCTTCTTGTGTACGTGTTTTCAGTGTTTTCGCTGGTACCCCTTTTTCAAGTTCATAATGCACCAACTGGCCCAACAGCTAGCGCTAATGCACAGTTGACCAAGTTTCATAGAAGAAAGCGAGAAGGAATAAGAAGCTATTGGTGGGTATTACTGAATTCCACAGGTTTACTTCTTTCAGGTCAGCAACAAGTAGCGTAAGTGTCGCACAAACCACTGCAAGTCACAGCAAGCAGAATGCAATCTTAGACTCTAAGATAATTTCAACAACAAATATTAGGACAAACTTGCCACGCTGATACTGAAATGTTTCATACTGCTCTTCAAAGATAGCAGAAAAGTCTGCAAAATTTCTAAGGTATTCGTACATTCGCAATAACTCACCTATGTTGTCGAAATAGCCATGAAAGAGGTTCATGAGCATGTTCAGCTACCACGTTTCAACGTCCAATATATTGAAACATTGTTTAACCACAGTGCAGCGAACACAAATAAACCAAGTCTTGGTCCGCAGACGGCATTTGTTTCTACTGCGCCTTGGCAACGAACATAGATTACTGAATTTCTCGAGTGGTTATCGCCGCTCAATCCGGGAGTGATGCCACGATACCTCTGACGGCACTCTCTTGTAAATATTGACAGATTATCAGCATTTAAAGATGGAGAAAATAAATTTCCACTATTTTGTGAGTGCCACTTCCTGTGACATCGCAAGAAAAATTTCTTGTGGTCGTTGCGGCCACGCCTTTATTGAATATACCTTTCACTTCATTACTACCCTCAATTACTACCCAATCACCTAAATGTAAAGCTCTTGAATGGCTGAGGGACTTGACCAGGCAACTCGACACTCCACGACCAAGTCGTGGAGCAATCACGTTCGTCCTTACAGCATATGTGGCATTTGCACTGACATGACGCAGGAAATTCTTACTTGGGAGTGCTTACAGAGTGACAGGCCAAGGAACATGATGCAGCAAAGCTTTGTCCCCTGCGTCCCAATTTCCTTTGCAGGTGGCGATTGCTTGGTGATTGCACCTGTCTATGTACGGTACAAGAATTTTTATTATGTTTGCAGGTGTTTCCTCTTGTGAAAATAAGATCTTACGCTGGACTTGGGATAGAATAATTACTAACAAGCAAGCAGTACATCTCATTTTGTAGAATCGTCAATCTAGGATAACAGGAAGGCTCGTGTGGCCGTAAAATCAGCTTTGGGTGTTTGTTAGATATTGCGCCTAGATCCCAAATTGTGGAGCGGACGTAAAAAAGGAAAATTGACTTACTGACACCGAAAAGAAGTTTCTGTATACATGAAGAACTTATGAGGCATATAACTGGGCTCAGGAATCGCAGCAATGGCTCACGGACGATTTTTCGCTCACAAGCGACGCCGACACCGACGGCCGGAATTTCTGCGAAACGAGCTGTGTAAAGCTATCGCGTTAAAATGTGACGCAAGACGTTTCTGCGCTTGAGCATTACTGTAAAAGTTAAAGGGAACCAACCATTATTGTTCTCGCTTATACAGACAGTGTTAGCGACGGTGTGTTGATGCACGTAATCCCCGCTTTTGCTAATATAATGTTTGTATGATGTCTCTCTCTCTCTGTGTTTTTTCGGAGGTTCGCTACAGGAACGTAGTTCTTTCGAGCAGTGCTGTGCACCCACATCTTAGCGCCCAACATGTTGACACCACCAATACTAGAACCCTTCTCGCTACAAAAGACTTGCTCAAGAACTGCCTAAAAATAATTGCGCTTTGTAAACCACATCGCTTTTGCGCCTGACATCGATCGCCCTGTGCAGCCATTGACAGCCAAGAGCAACCGCCGCTTCCATGAACATAGTAATTATGCTTGGGCGATCCACATTTGACAGGGTTATGAGAACCGTGAAGCAAGCAAGCACGCACATCTAAGCATTCGTTTTTTTTTATTTGCACGTCTCTGTGTCTCTTTCAATTTTGCAGCACTGTGATATGATCAAGCGTGTGGCATTCCAACCAGGCCCAACGCAGGTCCTTATCGAAGAAAATAATTCGGAAAAAAATGTGCTGTTTTTCGCATTGGTCAGTTAGTGTGTGTAGGTAAGAACTTCAGCTTCTAATAATTGGAATGTATAGGAAGGCGTGCTAAGGAATTGATAAAGAGGATATGGGCACAATGACAAAGAAATGTGTCCTACGTAATGTCTGTAGCCGCAATGGTAGCTATGGCGCTGTTTCTAATAAGTACAACGCTTTTTCACTCAGGCAAAGAACCTGATTTACTTTATTTCATTTCATCGACGCATATGACCGCTCGCGATTGTCATACGAGAATTCTCTATAGGAAAGAAAGATATGGATTTAGGGACTCGTATGTTTACAGGCGATTTGCAGCCCATAAGTAATGATGCCCAAGGAAATCCTAGAAGGGGTTATTCGTAGGGTTTAATCAAAGTGAAGTTGTCATGAATTAAAGGAAAATGAAGCTGGACGAGAAATAACTTGCCAAAAATGGGGAACGAACACACAACCTATGCATTCCCCTTGCGGTGCTTTGTGAAACCATCTACGGCGGCCAGTATCCCGACAACTCTCCTGGGCATTTGTGTACTTTAGAACGGGACTCACCCTGCATTACCTTAATTAATTTTTCAGCATATCACGGTAATGAAGCGTCCGGAGCAGATATTTCTTTACGCACAACTAAGCGAGTATTAGCCGGCGCCACTCGTAGCCTTGTTAATGAATGCGCAACGTTCTTATAACGCCAGGTGGCGTGTATATAGGGCTCCCTCAAACTCCCTAGGTTACGAACACAGAATTGCTCGCGAAAGTGAAGGGGGGAAAAGCCACAACTTTGCTTCAGTCGTTAGAGTATAGTGGGATGTTCTTGTATTATGTCGCCACCGAGGGCAAGCTTGTTATTTTCACTTTCATTACCCATTCTTTCGTATTTGTTTAACCTCAATGAAACACGACAGATTTCCGCTTCATGTGTCGGCTTCATATTGCGACATTTTTTTCACTTAGCTAAATTTTCTGTATACGCACTTCATTTGTTACACAGAAGACCAAGCTCAATGTTGTAGTGACGTGAACGTTTTTTTCGTTCATTTTGCCTAGTCAGCCATGACCATAAAATTTAGGTTAACAGTGCAAAGCAGAAAGGAAATTTAAGAGAAACGGAAACTGAGAAAGATAATTTATTAGGCGCGCATTGATATTAGTACGCCGGATATTAGTTTAGCACACTATACAAATGGTTTCATGAATTAAAATTTTCACTGCCAAACAATGTCAGTGTAGCAGCAGTAGATATAAAACAAATAATCGTGGCTCTGCTGTCGCAAACGCCAACGAACAATGAAGCAAAGGGAATCACAGCAAACACTTAGATTCAAAAAGAGCGGCTTCCCCCAGCTCCGATGGTCTTTGGCGCTCGCGATAGCAAAGCCACGCTTATATGTTTTTTTTTGTATAGCTACTACACTACAGTGAAATGGAACAAATTAGTGTCTCTCGTGCTTTCTTTGGCCTCGCTGCCTGTCGGCTTCCTATCGTTACGAATACACCGGGTGTTTAAAAAAATGTGTCCAAAATCCTCAAAAATCAGGGAAATGCGATATTTGTTCGATGCTTTCACAATCATTCTTCTGTGGCCGCACGCATCTAACGATGCCTAAAGACATCATTTGGGACAGTAATTGAAAAGGTTAACTTCGAAAACATTTTGATTAGTGGAGTTCGGCGGTTATTTGACATGGGACAATTGAAGTCCGTCGTGCGAAGAACCCGTTCGAGGTTTGAGATTTCCAGAGAGCGGCCTTTAGTATTGAGTGCGAAATAATAAAATTCACCCGAATTGAGCGGCGAAACCGAAACCAGAACACGGAAGACCCCAATTGCCATATTGTTATGAGACGTCCAGAACGACTGTGCTTCGTTACATCAACCATAAACCGACTTCGTTGTGCGGGCGTGCGGGCCCGGTGGCCACTGACGTATATACAAGAGACGAATGCCAGAGCAGCCAATACGGCTGTTGTACTCCGTCGTCTTACTCTTCATCACCCACTTCATCTTGTGCACAGCAACATGGGTCTCCGGCGGCGAAAGCGCCTGCGAGGTCCTATTAACAGCAGAACTGTTTATACTCGGCTTAAATCCGTGTAGCCTTCGCAAAGACTATCATCAGAGTTGTTTTTTGGTTTTCTTTATTGAAACGAGTACTGAGCTCTATGCTGTATTGCTGTATGCCTGAGTGCAAAGAAAGATATACCATTTGGCTTCAATTGCTAAAGGGCCCCTAATCCACTCAGAGTTGTTTTTTGCTTTTCTTTATTGAAACGAGTACTGAGCTCTATGCTGTATTGCTGTATGCCTGAGTGCAAAGAAAGATATACCATTTGGCTTCAATTGCTAAAGGGCCCCTAATCCACTCAGAGTTGTTTTTTGCTTTTCTTTATTGAAACGAGTACTGAGCTCTATGCTGTATTGCTGTATGCCTGAGTGCAAAGAAAGATATACCATTTGGCTTCAATTGCTAAAGGGCCCCTAATCCACTCAGAGTTGTTTTTTGGTTTTCTTTATTGAAACGAGTACTGAGCTCTATGCTGTATTGCTTTATGCCTGAATGCAAGGAAAGATATACCATTTGGCTTCAATTGCTAAAGGGCCCCTTATCCACTCAGAGTTGTTTTTTGGTTTTCTTTATTGAAACGAGTACTGAGCTCTATGCTGTATTGCACCCCGCAGGGGAGTCTGTGGAAGCAGGCGTTTGGTGCGTAGCGACACCACGGACCCGAGCTAACGGGAGATTTCGATCCCTCTCACGCCTCGCCGTGCGTGGCTTTGCCGTGTCCGGGGAAAAGGGGATCCTGGGGGTTGAGCCGACGCCGGGTGATTGGACCTTTAAGGCCCCCCGGCAGAGGCAACGCACCCCTTTGGCCCCGGTTTCACGTAGACGGCACCCCTGGGCTGACCCACCCAGGGGAAATCGGCAGTCGCCTTTTCCTGTCTCTCTCTCTCCCCTCATCTTCGTCTTTGTCTCTCACTTTAAATCTTTCCTGTCTACTCCTCCCTTCTGCTTACATCCGATTTTTCCTGGCGGCAAGGGCTAACCTTGTGTAGTTACTCTCGCTTGAGTAGTTATATTAGGTTATAGCGGCACTGTACGGCTGGCGTCTGTAGCCTTATACATCTAAGCGCTTCAGCGTCCCCTAGTTGGACTCCATGATGGGTGGCCGCCATTGCTGCCGAAACAAACAAAACTATCATGGGAAGACCCTCATTTCCCCTTCTACTTGATCGTCTCCCTCAGAAGAGGGTACGCACCGAAGAACTAACAAGTTTCAACCGACCGAGAAGCTCCTATCCGAAATTCCACGTAATCCATAGTGAAGCTACAGACAAACAAGCTAGATCGATCTCCCCATTTGTTGTGGCAAAGTCTCTGACCGAAGTCTTTGGGCCAGGCTACAAGGTAACTAAGATGGCTAGCGGTGACCTTCTGCTTGAGCTCCCTGAAAAGCACCACTACGACAAACTTGGTGGTCTCGCAACCTTTGGCAACATCCCAATATCTGTTTCATCTCACCGATCAATGAATACCACACGCGGAGTCGTCTCAGAAGTAGATCTCCTTCAATTCGCGGAACAAGAACTTCTAGAAGGGTGGAAAGACCAAAATGTCACCGATGTCAAGCGAATCATAATCAGACGCGACAACAAAGAAATAGCGACGAAGCATCTCATACTAACCTTCGAATCCAGCGATCTACCACAAACCATTGAAACAGGATACATCAAACTAGCCGTCCGCCCGTACATCCCAAATCCGAGGCGATGCTTCAAATGCCAGCGATTCGGCCATGGTTCGCAGAGCTGCCGTGGTCAAGAAACTTGCGCAAGATGTGGAGGCCAAGGCCATCCCTCTGAAAACTCTACAAGCACACTCCACTGCGTCAATTGTGACGGCGATCATGCAGCCTACTCGCGATCGTGTCCAAACTGGAAAAGAGAGAAAGACATAATCACCCTCAAGGTAAAAGAAAACATTTCCTTCCGTGAAGCCCGTAAGAGGTGCTCACCTTTTCACACCACACCTTACGCTGATGCGGCGCGCCGGGGGGCCGCGTCGCATCGGCCGCCGCCACTCCCTCGGTCTGCGCAGAGCGACCCGTCGGCTGTGGCGCCTGCCCCCAAGGCGGCAGTAGTTAAGTCTACACCGCCAACTCGCGAACAGGGACCGGCGACTCCAGGGCCGTCGGGTCTCAAGGCCTCGTCTCACCAGGCGAGGCCCGAAACTCGAGCCACTAGCCCGACCGTGCGGGCATCCAGTGCCTCCGAGGAGGCAACGGACACGGTATCGGCACCACTGGTGCCGAAACACCGGCGCAGTTCTCTGGACCGCGCCAAGAAAACAAAAAAGCCAATTACGGGGCCGGACGACCGTCCTGCCTCCTGAAACAGTATTTCACTTGAACACTCCACAGTTCCTTATTGTGCACACAGCACCGTTGTATGATTAATATGCACACACAAATATTACAGTGGAACATCCGAGGCCTTCTTCGAAACCTCGATGACATTCAAGAACTCCTTCACGAACTCAATCCAAAAGTGCTGTGTGTGCAAGAAACACATTTAAAACCACAACACACAAACTTGCTACGAAACCACCTCATTTTTCGAAAGGACCGAGATGATGCCACGGTATCATCCGGCGGTGTAGCCATTATAGTCAACCAATCAGTAGCATGTACACATCTACCACTACAGACGTCCCTAGAAGCAGTGGCTGTTCGAGCAGTTCTTCTAGATAAACTCATCACCACTTGCTCTCTGTACATACCGCCACAATACCACCTACAAAAACAAGAATTCCAGTCCTTGGTGCATGAACTGCCGGAACCTTATCTGGTCCTTGGGGACTTAAATGCGCATAGTGGTCTATGGGGTGACTCTCGCTGCGATGCGCGAGGTCGTCTGGTTGAACAGTTTCTCTTCTCTTCCGGCGCGTGTCTGTTCAATCGGAAAGAGCCAACATATTATAACCTCGCCAACAATACCTACTCGTCCATAGACCTCAGCATCACATCTCCATCCCTTTTTCCAGTCCTTAACTGGAACGTTATTGGGAATCCCTACGGAAGTGACCACTTCCCAATAGAGCTAAGCGCAGCAATAACAAATCAATGTCCTCCACAGGTTCCTAAATGGCAGACCAAAACAGCCGATTGGGAATAGTTTCGAAAACTTACCCTCTTAAGCTGGACTGACATGTGTACCTTAAGTATAGAAGCTGCTGTGGACTACTTTGTAGCCTTTTGGATCGATGCTGCAAGCAAATGCATCCCACAAACAAGCGGACGGTCTCGAAAACAATGTGTCCCATGGTGGAATAATGACTGTCGAATTGCGCGAAACAAGCAAAACAAGGCATGGAGGTTGTTTCGCGATTCTCCGACCGCAGAGAACCTTACAAACTTTAAGAACATAAAGTCCCAAGGCAGGAGGACGCGCCGACAGGCTAGAAGAGAAAGTTGGCAGAAGTTTTTATCAGGCATTAGTTCATATACACATGAGGGTAAAGTCTGGAACAGGGTCACTAGGGTAGTAGGAAGACAAGCGTATTCACTTCCTCTAGTAAGCACAGAAGGTGAGAGCTTGGAAGACCAGGCGAACTACCTAGGCGCACACTTCGAACAAGTGTCCAGTTCCGCGCATTACTCTGAAGTCTTCCAACGGTACAAAACAAGAATAGAAAAACAGAAACTAGCGCGGAAATGTACAAAACACGACGCATACAACCAACCCTTCAGCTTAGCTGAGCTCCAGGTATCGCTTAACAGCTGCAGTAATTCCGCCCCAGGTTCTGACCGTGTGGTATATGACATGTTGAAAAACCTACCTGCCGAAACGAAAAAAACCTTACTTTCCCTGTATAACGCCATCTGGTTTTCCGGCGAGATCCCCTCGTCATGGAAAGAGGCGATTGTCATTCCTATTCTTAAACAGGGCAAAGATCCATCCTCTCTTACGAGTTACAGGCCCATCGCGCTAACAAGCTGTCTGTGCAAACTTTTCGAAAAGATGATAAACCGCCGACTTATACATTTCCTGGAAACCAACAATCTACTTGACCCGTACCAGTGCGGATTTCGCGAGGGCAGATCCACCATTGACCACCTGTTAAGTATCGAGGCACAAATCCGTGACGCATTCGTCCATAAGCAGTTCTTTCTTTCTGTGTTCCTCGATATGGAAAAGGCTTACGACACAACATGGCGCTTTGGAATACTAAGAGACCTGTCCCACCTTGGTGTACGTGGTAGAATGCTAGATATAATAGAGAGCTACTTGTCGGATCGTACGTTTCGAGTCCGGGTGAACGCAAACAAGGAACACCCCTCACACTCCACAATCAATGATTTGTCCAGTTCTGCCCTTTTCGACAACCGTCCTTCGGTGAGACAGCCGTACTCACTTCGTGTGAGGGCTCTAGCTGAAGAAATGGGTGTGCCAATTCTCGAACACTCTCTAATGGCTCCCGCTCCACGTCTCCCGCCGTGGCAGTGGCAGCTTATGGATTGTGATGTTTCTTTCATGGAAGTTACCAAGCACGCGCCACTTGCACATATCCGTACACACTTCCTCGAACTCCAGCACAAATACACGTGTCCAGAATTCTTCACAGATGCCTCAAAGTCCAATACTTCTGTGTCGTACGCAGCGGTTGGTCCATCCTTTTCCGATTCCGGTATTCTGCACCCAAACTCAAGTATCTTCACAGCGGAAGCTTACGCGATACTTGCGGCTGTTAAACACATAAGACACACAAAACTACAAAGGCAGTTATTTACACGGATTCCCTAAGCGTGGTAAAAGCTTTAAAAACTCTGAAAAAACACAAAAACCCTGTCCTTGTCTCGCTATACACTCTTTTATGCACGATCCACACACTCGAACAACGTGTCGTAGTGTGCTGGGTGCCAGGGCACCGCGAGATTGCAGGCAACGTGTTGGCGGATCACCTAGCAGTATCCGCCCACGAAAACAGTCCCAATACACTCATAGCTATTCCCCCATTAGACTTAAAACCCTTCCTCAAAAGAAAGCTAAGGGCCTTTTGGCAAACCACATGGGATATGCAGACAAGAAATAAGCTACAGGTTATCAAACCGCATCTAGGTAATTGGCCGCCGGTATCGAAGTCACGATACACAGAAGTTACACTCTGCAGACTTAGGATTGGCCACACATACAGTACACATTCATACGTTTTGTCCGGAGGCGATCCACCTTTGTGTGATCATTGTGGCGATCGACTAACTGTACTCCACACCCTACTGCAATGCACGGCTCTAGACGCTCTCAGAAAAAAGCATTTTTCATCAATATACCTGCAGTTCCCACTTCATCCCGTTACGTTCATTGGCAGAGAAGCACTTTTTAAATATCATTCTCTCTTCGAATTTTTAAAGGATGTACATAACTTCAACGTTATTTTTCCAGGCGCTCCGTAGCGCGGCCTCATGATTGAGGCTGCTGCTGCGGTTTCTATCAAAGGAAGCACCTGCCTCGCAGCCTTTGGGGTCAAAGGTCTTGAGGAAGCATTCGTGCTGCTTTCCCGTCTCTCACTTGTAAATACCATGCTCACTCGTCATTCATCCCACACCCATAGATCCCACCACTTGTCACTGCCATAATTTTATACTGTATACACATCTTTTACGCTTCTTTATAGCGTGTGATTTTACGCCTCTATACAGCCACGACACACCCTGTCATCGTAATCATTGGTCATCGCTAACACCACACAAAAGGCATGGCGCTCTTTGGCCACCCATGGCCCTTGCGCCACAAAGCCCCACTAATCATCATGCTGTATTGCTGTATGCCTGAGTGCAAAGAAAGATATACCATTTGGCTTCAATTGCTAAAGGGCCCCTAATCCACTCAGAGTTGTTTTTTGTTTTTCTTTATTGAAACGAGTACTGAGCTCTATGCTGTATTGCTGTATGCCTGAATGCAAAGAAAGATATACCATTTGGCTTCAATTGCTAAAGGGCCCCTTATCCACTCAGAGTTGTTTTTTGGTTTTCTTTATTGAAACGAGTACTGAGCTCTATGCTGTATTGCTGTATGCCTGAATGCAAAGAAAGATACAGCATTTGGCTTCAATTGCTAAAGGGCCCCTTATCCACTCAGAGTTGTTTTTTGCTTTTCTTTATTGAAACGAGTACTGAGCTCTATGCTGTATTGCTGTATGCCTGAATGCAAAGAAAGATATACCATTTGGCTTCAATTGCTAAAGGGCCCCTTATCCACTCAGAGTTGTTTTTTGGTTTTCTTTATTGAAACGAGTACTGAGCTCTATGCTGTATTGCTGTATGCCTGAGTGCAAAGAAAGATATACCACTTCGCTTCAATTGCTAAAGGGCCCCTAATCCACTCAGAGTTGTTTTTTTTGCTTTTCTTTATTGAAACGAGTACTGAGCTCTATGCTGTATTGCTGTATGCATGAGTGCAAAGAAAGATATACCATTTGGCTTCAATTGCTAAAGGGCCCCTAATCCACTCAGAGTTGTTTTTTGCTTTTCTTGATTGAAACGAATACTGAGCTCTATGCTGTATTGCTGTATGCCTGAGTGCAAAGAAAGATATACCATTTGGCTTCAATTGCTAAAGGGCCCCTTATCCACTCAGAGTTCTTTTTTGGTTTTCATTATTGAAACGAGTACTGAGCTCTATGCTGTATTGCTGTATGCCTGAATGCAAAGAAAGATGTACCATTTGGCTTCAATTGCTAAAGGGCCCCTAATCCACTCAGAGTTGTTTTTTGGTTTTCTTTAGTGAAACGAGTACTGAGCTCTATGCTGTATTGCTGTATGCCTGAGTGCAAAGAAAGATGTACCATTTGCCTTCAATTGCTAAAGGGCCCCTATCCACTCAGAGTTGTTTTTTGCTTTTCTTTATTGAAACGAGTACTGAGCTCTATGCTGTATTGCTGTATGCCTGAATGCAAAGAAAGATATACCATTTGGCTTCAATTGCTAAAGGGCCCCTTATCCACTCAGAGTTGTTTTTTGGTTTTCTTTATTGAAACGAGTACTGAGCTCTATGCTGCATTGCTGTATGCCTGAGTGCAAAGAAAGATATACCATTTCGCTTCAATTGCTAAAGGGCCCCTAATCCACTCAGAGTTGTTTTTTGCTTTTCCTTATTGAAACGAGTACTGAGCTCTATGCTGTATTGCTGTATGCATGAGTGCAAAGAAAGATATACCATTTGGCTTCAATTGCTAAAGGGCCCCTAAACCACTCAGAGTTGTTTTTTGCTTTTCTTGATTGAAAGGAGTACTGAGCTCTATGCTGTATTGCTGTATGCCTGAGTGAAAAGAAAGATATACCATTTGGCTTCAATTGCTAAAGGGCCCCTTATCCACTCAGAGTTCTTTTTTGGTTTTCTTTATTGAAACGAGTACTGAGCACTATGCTGTATTGCTGTATGCCTGAATGCAAAGAAAGATGTACCATTTGGCTTCAATTGCTAAAGGGCCCCTAATCCACTCAGAGTTGTTTTTTGGTTTTCTTTATTGACACAAGTACTGAGCTCTATGCTGTATTGCTGTATGCCTGAGTGCAAAGAAAGATATACCATTTGGCTTCAATTGCTAAAGGGCCCCTAATCCACTCAGAGTTGTTTTTTTGCTTTTCTTTATTGAAACGAGTACTGAGCTCTATGCTGTATTGCTGTATGCCTGATTGCAAAGAAAGATATACCATTTGGCTTCGATTGCTAAAGGGCCCCTAATCCACTCAGAGTTGTTTTTTGGTTTTCTTTAGTGAAACGAGTACTGAGCTCTATTGTGTATTGCTGTATGCCTGAGTGCAAAGAAAGATGTACCATTTGGCTTCAATTGCTAAAGGGCCCCTAATCCACTCAGAGTTGTTTTTTTGCTTTTCTTTATTGAAACGAGTACTGAGCTCTATGCTGTATTGCTGTATGCCCTAGTGCAAAGAAAGATGTACCATTTGGCTTCAATTGCTAAAGGGTCCCTAATCCACTCAGAGTTGTTTTTTGCTTTTCTTTATTGAAACATGTACTGAGCTCTATGCTGTATTGCTGTATGCCTGAGTGCAAAGAAAGATATACCATTTGGCTTCAATTGCTAAAGGGCCCCTTATCCAGTCAGAGTTATTTTTTGGTTTTCTTTATTGAAACGAGTACTGAGCTCTATGCTGTATTGCTGTATGCCTGACTACAAAGAAAGATGTACCATTTGGCTTCAATTGCTAAAGGGCCCCTAATGCACTCAGCAGGGGCGTAGCCAGAAATTTTTTTCGGGGGGGGTTCAACCATACTTTATGAATGTTTGTGCGTGCGTTTGTATGTGTGCATGCCTATATACGCAAGCAAAACTGAAAAATTTCGGGGGGGGGGGGATTTGAACCCCCCCAACCCCCCCCTTGGCTACGCCCCTGGCACTCAGAGGTCGAAATTGCTGTGGTGGCGTTGTAGTTGTGTAGGAGTGTACGGCGACAGCATTCGTCGGCTCGTCTGTCCACCTATCCTAGTGCCCTTTCTCAGCGTCCGAGATGAAAACGCAGGGGACGCTCGCATGTGATATCAAAGGAGCACGCGAGCGCGAGCGTCTCTTGATGGTTTAGGGGCGTGGCGTATTTTTTTAGGCCGCGGAGACGAAACCATTATGCTAGGAGGTATAGAGCTTCGCTGTACAATATAAGTGAACCATATGAATGCCTTTTCATCAAGGTTTCTTTTCAATTTTGTGCTGTTGGAATAAAAGCCTTTCTAGAGCGCTGTGCACAGCCGACATGGAGAATTGGATACAGGGGCAAAATGTAGACTTCGCTAAAATTTAATGACAAACCGGCGTTTTGGTGGCGGCCGAATGTGTCTTCCATAGGGCTGTTCCAGACACTGGCGAACGCTGGAAAAAGATGCCATGGCGATGCTGCCCGACAACGGCGCTCTAGGGAAGTCCGCAACCTACAGTAAGATTCTACGCTTTCACATTAGTTATACGACTTCCAAAGCATATTCGGTAGTTATCTTTTTAGATGCGAAGCAGCTATTGCGCTGGGCTTTGTTCGTAGTTCCATTGGCGACCGTCCGCTTTCTACCACCGAGCATAGCCATCTGTGCGAGCGCTCGAGCCAAGGAGAAGTATTCGTCCTCTTGTTCTTCGACCGCCTTGATGATGATACGTGCAAAGCACTTTAGGGGCCCGGGACCATGTGTGCTGGCACGCGCTTGCACGTTCGGGCCTGTGTAAGACGCTGTGGCCTCTCCCCGTGACACTCTCAGCAATCATGTGATGGCGTCAACGAACGAGATTCTGCAGACGCGCGATGAACCAACGCGTTGTATGCTAGTCAGAACGCGCTGGCACGCGCTAGCGGGTTCGGGCCTGTGTAAGGGGCTTGGTAAGACGCTGTAGCCTCACCCCCTTGCACTTTCTCAGCAATCACGTGATGGAGTCGGGGAACGAGATTCTACAGACGCGCGATGAAGCCGCGCGGCGTGCTTCGACAAGAGTTCGTGGCGAGTAACAGCAGCAGCAACTACAATGAAGTCTTGGTGTGCTCCACTTGCAAGGATGCGTCAACATCGGGCAAGGTGCCCGTGATGAACGGAACTTTTACGTCGACCCATGAGCTGCTTCACATCCCCACATGGTTGCCTTTAGTAAGATATGGTGTAATATTTTTAGGGGCGAAGCTGCTTAAAGCGGCACCCGTTCGTCCCCGTCGTAGTGCGTAACCAGTCTTAACGCTAGTACCAGATCTTGACCTCCAAGGTGGTGCCGGTGGGAGCTTTCTCCTGTGCGTTGTTGAACAATAAAAAATTCTCAGCGTGCGCTTTAACTAAAAGCCGAATTCTTCTGTCTCTCATTCCCCATTAGCAGACATTGGCATGTCCAGTAGGAAACGTTAGTAGAAGTAGAAGTGTAAGTGTTAGCTAAAAGCCGACTTCTTCTATCTCTCATTCCCATTAGCAGCCATTGTTTACCTCCAAGGTAGTGCCTGGTGAGATTTCTCCTGTGCGTGATTAAACAATAAAAAGTTTGTTCAAAACGCCGTTGATTGATGAAATAAACCAACGAAAGACGCCAGATGTTTTCTAAAAGCAAAACGAAAAGACGCCAGATGTTTCTCAAGCTAAACGAAAAGACGCCAGCTGCTTAGCAAAAGACGCCAGATGTTTCTCCTCTCCTACGGTCGAGCTTGTTCCAGTCGATAATTGTTCCAGTCGTCATTTGCTTGCGCAAAAACAGCCATAGTTTCTGTGGCTTGTTTATTGTACTTTGATAGCCATATTAGCGGGGGACACCATTTGCGGTTTTTTATTGCAGATGAGCTATTAGATACGTCAGTATTTTGCTTTAACTTGGGGTACCATTTAAAGCTAGCCTGAATATGTCCTGGCTGGTGCTTTCATTGTCACCAAGGCGAAAGCAGCCGGCCAGGACAGCAGCCGGCGATGTTCATAAAACAATTCACATTTCTTACCATGTCTTCGTATAACTTAGGCTCGGCCCACGAGCTTGAAGAAGACGAGAGATACAGGAGGAAGGTAGGGAGGTTAACCAGATGGTAGTATTCTGTATGCTACCCTGCACTGGGGTAAGGAAATAGGAGACTTCAAAGAGAGCTACAGATGAGAAATAAGTAAGACAAAAAAACTGAACCACTCACCCACACAAAGAGGAGCTTTCCACTGAGAGTCGTTAGGAAATAGGAGACTTCAAAGAAAGAGCTACAGATGAGAAATAAGACAAAAAAACTGAACCACTCACCCACACAAAGAGGAGCTTTCCACTGAGAGTCGTTCATGCAGGCCAGTAGATCTCAGGGTGCCTAGTAGCGCTTGTACGGCCTTCTTTTGTTATACTGAATCTTGACGATGAAGTAGTATTCCTTCCTCTGACAGAGGCTGGCCGTCTAACTTGTTCAGAGCATCACAAACAGGTCTCTGCGTGCTATACTTCGGGCAGTCGCATCGAACATGTAGAATAAAGCGTTTCGTCATCGGCGCAGCGTTTACATGCGGCAGTGCCGGCCATCCCTATGCGGAACGCGTGATCATGGGTTAGCGCGACGCCTAAGCATATTCTACACATAACGGTAACGTCAACACGGCGGAGTCATGATGAAAGCCGAAGGCTCAACTTGGGTTCAAGGGAGTGTACTTGTGAATGCGTCAAATGCTGCGCATTCCCATGTACAGTCGTGCATTCGCGAGCGAGCGTGCAGAGCTCCCGGGCAGCGTCTCTCCTAGAAAGAGGTTTCGACTGGTCATGGTCTTCTGTATGGGCTGAACGGACAGCTGGATCGGCGCGTTCATTGCCGACAGTCCCCCATTGACCTGGTAGCCACTGAAATGTAATGTGGTGACCTTCTTCGTGTGGCCGGTCTGACATGTATGCAGTCTCAAATACCAGCTGCTGGTAGCCACTGAAATGTAATGTGGTGACCTTCTTCGGTTGGGCGGTCTAACATGTATTCAGTCTCAAATACCAGCTGATGGTAGCCACTGAAACGTAATGTGGTGACCTTCTTCGGTTGGCCGGTCTAACATGTATGCAGTCTCAAATACCAGCTGCTGGTAGCCACTGAAATGTAATCTGGTTACCTTCTTCGGTTGGGCGGTCTAACATGTATGCAGTCTCAAATGTCAGCTGATGGTGCGGACCACGGCGAAATGCCGCCAGTAGAGACTGCAGTGCCGCCTTACAGCCGCAGAACATTGCCCACTCTTCTTGTTTCTTGGTCATTAATGAAAAGCAGAGCGGCGCGAAGCGCTCCTACCCAGAGCCGTAGTCCTACCTATGCTGCCGTAAAGGTTGTTGGGTGAGCCCTCCCGAGTTTGATAGTTGTGGCATTCGTTGGTATCACGACCGCCGAGCTTCAGCTGCTCGGCAGGATAGAGCCATCGATATAAACATGTGTAG
This sequence comes from Rhipicephalus sanguineus, assembly GCF_013339695.2. Classification (NCBI taxonomy): domain Eukaryota; kingdom Metazoa; phylum Arthropoda; class Arachnida; order Ixodida; family Ixodidae; genus Rhipicephalus; species Rhipicephalus sanguineus. Next base: position 141,824,269 of record NC_051179.1, on the reverse strand, counting down.
TCTTGATGCTTCTCTTACATGAGGAGTAAAGCGAGCTGTTAAAGAGCTGGTGCTGACAGATCTTGTTTTTTTCTGGATGTTTGGTATTGCAAGCTTGAAATGTGTACGAGTGTAACCAGCTCTGCTCTCCACGCACCCCTTTAGTACTTCGTGAACCCTGCTCCTAAATAATGCATAGAGCTTGCCTTTTTCTATGCCTCTTCATTTCATTGCCTTTACGTTACGCAATAAAAATCACGTTGTATGTGCGTCTATTTTGTATATATAGCAAGGGCAAAACAGTAGGCCGCTGCTAGAATCACCGGAGGACAGTGAAGGAACACTTACGGGTGGCAGAGAGGACCGAGAAAAAAAAGGCAGGGGCGCAGGGAGAGGGCACAGATTCTGTATGGTGAGGGAGGAGAAGTAATAGCAAAAAGATGGTTGATCCCTCTGTCGTAGGAGTCGGTATAACACGAAAGTGAAACGTGTCGTCACAAAAGTAGTTCATTGCTTTAGTGCATTGGTATATCAGAGCTTGCATAATGTCTATTGTTGTTTGGTAGATGTAGCACCGCGTGAAGTGGACACGCTCACGTTGACGCCTAGTGGCACATTTCCGTACCGACGACTAAAGCCCATGATCATGATTTAAACCTTGCGGTAGCTGAAGTTCTTAACACATACATGGACACCGCATATGGGCGAATCCGGCGCAAATATGACATCAACAAGCACATAATAAGCACTGATACTCGATGTGCACTCCTCCAAAGCGTCGTGAAACGCGAAGAGAAACGCTAGGCGCGTTGTGTCTTCCCTGTATCCTGGCATTTAATTCTCACAGGGCAAGCGGAGAACGCGGCGCGACAGCCAGGCGAGCGTCGGATAGCTATTTTTCGATATGGATGGACGCTATGGGCGAGGCTCGTGCTGAAGCCACCAGTTCGCGGTCTCTTAAACGAAAATACACTTCTCTTAGAAACGCGCCGAATAGGACAGTGGCAGCAACGGCGCGTTTTTTTTTTTTTTTTTTAGATGCGAAGCATCTTAAAAAACGCCGCATCAGCGCCAGCGCATGCGCGTCCCCTTCCCCTCTCTCTTCTCCTACGCCCCCCCCCCCCCCTCTGACGCGCCTGTGGACCGCGTTCCCCGCTCGCCATGTGAGAATCCACGGCCAGGCAGGAGGGAAGACACGACGCGCCTAGCGTTCCCCTTAGCGTTCTACGACGCGAGGCTGGTAGCATGCGCAACGAACGCCAACGGAACGCGATCGTGCAAATGCTCTAGTTTGGCATGGGTCATGGACGCCTAAACAGACTGCCGGACCAAATAGCCGGAGATGGTGTAATCTTTTCTTTTGTTTTTCGAGCCTGGTGGAACACATGTCACCACCCCATTATGAACAGGACGCTCATAGCATTCATACATCCATCCATGCAAGAGCACTGTGAGAAGAATGTGTGAAAGATAAAAGGCGCGTTCGTGTAGCCTCCATTATATGTTTTGGGGTAGCTCAGTTGGCTACACGCCCACCAGCCATCGTCGCAGACCGAGAGGTCATGGGTTCGACTCTGGTCACCGGAACTTTTCCGGAAGATTTTTTCTTTGCCATTTGATGGCGTTCATATTGCTGACGTATTTCTGTGACAAAAATACGTTATGAAAATCTTGGTGAACCCCGTCATAAAACACTTTCGTGTTAAAAAGGAAGAAAATAATATTACAGTCTATATTGCAGAAGCATTGTAACCTAAATTTAAGTGGTTTTGGTGGTATTTCAACGTCTCTTTTTAAGAAAGGATTTCTCAAACCTACATTGAGAATCATTCCAGCTTGAGTTAGGCAAGCACTGTGCGACCTGTAAACCCTAAGCGAAACGGTGAGTCAATACATTCATGTTGACCGTGCAACGGATGTACTACCCAGCATGCCATCAAATTTCCTAGACGAAAACGAAATGTAGGTGTCTTTAGCTGCGCTTATGCGACGCAATGGAGCTAGCTAGCTTAACTGCCTTGGATGGGGAGTGTGTGTGGAATGTGCGGTTTCAGTAACTTTGAGGGACCTTTATGTAAGCATATAGACTATGTGAACGCACACAGTGGGCGATGACCAGGTTGTTAACCGTCGTCCACCTCCATTGTACGAGAACGGAGCGAGCGCAAGACAGCGGAAGCGCTCACAGGTCTTACTCCTACGGTATCCGGCCAGGCGACTGCTGACGTGCCCCGAGCGCATCCACACAAGCAAGCGCCAAACAAGAGGACAACATTGGAGGAAGGAGAGGAGGGTTCAATGCGGACGCCGTTACGAAAGCACAGCGAGATTAGAAGGCTACTCGCCTGACGCGCACGTCACAGAAGCGCAGCGCAGGGTATGCAAATGTAGCTTGCGCTAGCGAGCTCAGCCACGAGCATGGAGGGGAGCGGTGCAAGCCATGAGCCGGCAGAGCGAGCAGCGCTCCGCCGGCTCAACTTAGACGAAGGGTACAGTAGACCGCTGCAGTCTACGCTTGTACTATATGTATCTACACCCCAAAGCCAGTCTTCACAGCTCTATTAGCCGCGAAGGTCTAAATGTTCTACGGTATAATGAGACCCATAACTATTACTAAGTAGTTATGACATGTCAGATGTAGAGGCCGGACTTTTAGGGATTAAAAAAGCGCCAGAGATACGCAGACAAAACAACGTTTTTATGCCTCCAACATCGTAAATGTAGCCATAAAAACATTTTACATAAATGCAAATATAATAAAAAAAAAGATGTGCGCGACCTGTATCTGCGACAGGACAGCAAGCAAAAACAAATATTGTTTATGATGGCACAAAGGCACCAAAAGTTGAACATAGCCGTACAATTGTCCTTAGTCCCGCACGGTTCGCAGAACAGTCTCTCTTGTTATTCTCTAGCATGGTGAGTCAAGTGTCCACTGTGGAATCAACAACCCATGGGTCTCTTTCTTTTCGGCACGGCGGAAAAGGGGGAAGCACAAGAACAGTTAGTCCAACGTTACTAGAACAAACTCAGTTTCAAAGCTCCGTATCTCCGCCAGCGGAGGAGGGTGGTCCGAACGGCGGGTCGCGAGAACTAGCGGCGCTGCAGTTCCGTCTTGCGCTACTACCGGTGCGTCGTCTGCTGCCACGGCATAACGCTGCGGTCGCCGCGCAGTTGCTCGCGGCAACTGCGCGGCAACTTTCTTACTGTACTAGTTAAGTGGATACTTAGGTGGATATGCATAAGGTCGTCTGCACGCATTGGCCCGCGTGCTTTGTTCATTGATTGGCTAAGAATCGATGTTCGGTCTATATTGCCACGCCGACTTCTTGTTTTATTTTGATGTATTCGGGTTTGACCAGCAAAGACGGTTATCAACGCTCGACGCTGTCCGCGAAGCAGTGTTCGAGAAGCTTCGCGCTTGTAGTAGATCGTTTTGGTAAGATTGCGCGCCGCACGCGAATGTTCCAGCTTTGTCGAGAGATAACGCCGCCACCAGCGATATCGCTGGAAAGTTCAACAGCGCCTCCATAAAAGCCGACGCGCTTGACCGCTTGTCAGTTGATCGACGGTAGACGCTCTGTTCGCCGCTATCAGCGTATTGCTGTAGTTTGACTTTCAGTTTCCCGGCCACAAGTTCGGCCACATATAAAGTTTCATCTCAGACCTGCTGACTGCTGCCTTCGTCGACGTCATGACCTGTGACAATATTTGAGCTGTCTACATTGCGCTTAACTTCCAAGCATAGGAGTTTCTAAGCGAATGAGGGTTTTCAGCGTAATTTTTTATAACTACCACAATTTTAGCCGCTGCCGTCTTATCTAGACCAAGAACAACCCAGCACGTTTGTAAAAGCCTTAATAGTATACAAAGAAGCGTAATTAATCGAGATACAAAAACGTCCTAGAAAAACAGTATACTCATGTCGTCTACAATTTATTGAAAAACAACTTCTCGAAAACATCACCAATGCTTTGCAATGTTTACAAGACACGTTTTCGCGACGGCTAAACAGATACTGACCCGAAATCGGAAAATTTTACGAAAACTCGGTAAATGAAATCTCAGTGTGCGATTACATCGAACAGATGTCGTCTCTGAGCAATTTTTTCAGCAGATAGTTTTATTTTCGGTGCCTCATCTTTCTACGTCGCCTCCTTCTACGGTGCCTTAAACAATTCGAACAGATCGGCCATGGTGTGAGCACCGAGCAGTTTATTCGCGCGTACTCTGTCGCTAGAAGAGTCATCAGTATTCAACTTCAGTTTTTCAACTTCACCGAGCAGATGTTCCATGCCCGCGCGCTTCTTACACTGTACGACAGCCGTTTGCGTTCGTGCTGTCGCCGTTCACTACGCAGTTAAACTGCTCGTCAACTACAATTTTTGCACAAGTAAGTCTCCGTTCCCGAGCAAAGTGTGGGATTGGGCTAGTTGCTATTAAATTATTAAACTGCTCAGCACAACAAAATTTGACACGGTACACATGGAAAAGACGAGGACCAGCGCTGGTCCTCGCCTTTTCTATGTGTACCGTTTCAAATTTTTGCGCTGAGCAGCCCGTTCCCGAGCCGGCGAGTGTAAAATATTCCGCACATCTTGTCGATACCTCGTCGTAAAATCTCTCGAAAAACCACTGCTTTGAGGGCATAGCGACAGCTGAGAACTGATCGAATGTCAGTGTGATGCAACTCTCAGTCTCGGTCGTATATAGGTAATCGCCGGCCTTTCGTTTTGCTGTTCTATTTCTGGCGGCTCCTCCAAACTGGGCACTGAGCTTTCGCGGGACGCCGTGCTTTTGGGGGATTTGCGCCTAAAACCCGAACATTTGGCTTTGAAATCGGGGTGGAAGTGCTGGAAACAAGCGCGGCACGGCACCGGGCGCGAGTTCTCACATTTCACGTGCGATCAAAACTTCTTGTCCCGCAACGACACGACGATAGTGCTTTACAAGTCGTCACTCTCAAAATGAACATCACAGACCTTGCATTTCGCAGTAAGCTTTCTATCTTTGCGATGCAAAGCTTGAATGGCGTAGGGTCTTTTGGAGGTCCGAAGAAGTGTCGTGAGCGGAGTCATCGTTGCGGCCAAAGCAAGTCGCATACCGCACTGTGAATCTGTTCGCCCTCGTTACGCTTCGTACATCATGCACGTGTCTTCGTACAAGACGCTAGCCTGGTCAAGAACAGTCGCAAAATGACGAGCTAACAAAGCGCAGACGATGCTGTAACCCACTGCGCTCGTACATCGCGGCGCCGATCACAACAAGCGCAACCGCGGGAGCTAGACGTGACTGCAGCGCCACTAGTTCTCACGACCGCCAGCGGACCGCCTCTCGGCGGAGCTTTTAAACTGAGTTTGTTCTAGTAACGTTGAGTTAGTCAGACCACTAATATACCGGAGTGCAGTGAGCAATCGTGTTGGCCGGGTCTAATCGCATAGGGTCAATTTCTCCCCGTTGAAGATTACCTTAAAGGGGCCTTCCAACACTTATATTTGGATTGGTAACTGATGGGTGGATAATTTCAGCGGAGGTCAATGAACCGATAACGTATATTATATTTCAATCACGCATGAAATCACTACACTGCTGCCGACAGCATTAACGCATAGTTGGCGCTCGCCTTAACTATTGCGGGCGCAATTGACGGGGAGAGCGCAGCCTTGACTGAATGATGTAACCTTAGAATAATTCTAGGAAATGCATGACAAATATTGCCACGTGCGTTTTCTTATCATCACTTTGGCTGTATTCGGTTTTCGCCCACATAGGCTGTCAGCAACGCTCAGCGCAAACCGCGCCTGATTATTCGAGAAGCTTCGGTTATTGTAGATCATTTTTGCTAAGATTGCGCGCAAGACGCGAACACTCGAGCTTATTCTAGATATTGCGCAACAACCGCGATATCGCTACAAGTTCGATAGCGCCTGTGTAAAGCCGACGCGCTTGACGCTTGTCTGTTGATCGACGGCCGACGCTCTGTTCGCCGCAATCAGTGTATTCTGTAGTTGACCTTCAGTTTCTCGGCCACAAGTTCGGCCAATAAAGAGTTTAATCTCTGACGTGCTGGCTGCTGCCATCGTCGACGTCACGACCCACGCGACAGCATATCATTATCGGGTTTTCCCTTGTTTTGCTTTTCCATTGACCACTAGATGGACACCCATTGCAACAAACCAAAAAGCCTACTCAAAACATGATAGCGGCGCTGGCTGCTATTTTTCCCCTGGCTCACGGCGTACCCTACTTCTTACTTGCCGCGGATGGGACTGCAATACGAAAGGCTTTTTTTCTTGTATTTTGAAGCCTAGGCTGAATAACACCGGACGTGCTGCCGTTCTTGGGGCATTAATATTCGATCGTTCTTGTACGCAACCCGCGAGTAAAATTGGGGCTGGTATGTGTGATGTGTGGTGCGCGTTCGAAGTTGTGCGCCTTCCAAAGTGCGCAACATGGAAAGAATAGCGCGCGAAAACGGTGGCCACATGAAAGACGCGACGACGACGACGACGAGGTCGAAATAACGTCCAGCACGAGAGCGCGCGGCACAGGTTCGACGGACAAGTGGCCCAATAGGAATTCACCACGAGATTCCAGGGGCCAATAGTTGGGCACCACGAAACTTGAGCATCGCCATCGGGACGGGACAAGTTTACCGCGACCGAGGAAAAGCCTGGGGTCGAAGAAGAGCCAGGGAGTTCGAGGGGAACCAGACAAGCGGAAGGTTGGCACCGGACCGGGCGCTGAAGACAGGCCGTCGGGTTTCGGACACGAGCCTCCAGGACTTCACCAGCCGGAGCCTGCTTCCGTCGCGTTCCCGAGCGAGGGCCCCAGCCAGGTACGCGAACTCCTGCCCAAGGCCTGCGGACCCGGTGCCGGCAGGCAACGTAGCTGCAGCAGCAGTTGGCTACGGGCCCGACGCTGCGCATCCACTTGCCTGGCCAGCTTGCCCTGGGCGTCTCATCGCCGGCCAGCAGCCCCGTTTCGTCTTCGTACACCAGCCAGCCCACGTCACTCCATCCGTCAAGCCTAGGCGATTTGGTGAGACTGAACTGGTTTTATTCCACGTTCTCTGCTCAGCCGCGTCAGAAGTAGACTGTACAGTTTAAGTCTTTGAACATGCCTTTTGTTTGTTATTAAGAGTGTGTTACCGCGTGCAGTGACCTTTTTGTTAAGCGTTTGCCTATGTATAGTTACTTTTTCCTTTAGTGTAATTAAATGTTGTGTGTTGTTTGTTAAACCAACGGCTTTGTCCTCAATAAAGCTCTTCCAAGCTCGGTCTTAGAGAGCTGTCGTAAAAAGAAAAAGAACCTGCATCACGAATTGGCGTCCGCAGCGACAGGACAAAGCCGTTCGTTTTTCGACTTGATGTTTTAATGGTGTGAACCATGGCGAGCACGTGGGAATTATTGGAACTGGCGGAACGTATGGGTCTCGAAGGACCAGAGTTCAGAACGTGGTATGAAGAGCGGATGGCGCGAGAGCGAGAGGAACGGGCTGCAGAACGAAAGCCAAAGAAGGAGAAGCTCGAATCGGAGCTTAGGTCTAAAATGGAACAGCTCGAAGTGGAGAGGCGAGCACTTGAGCAGCGACTCGAAGTGAAGAGGCGAGCACTAGAGCGGCGACTCGAAGTGGCGATGGATGAGAAGACTCACCTTGAGAGCCAGAGTTATGGGCAGGTGGTTGATGGTTGCTCAGATAGCAGTTTTCCATGGAGTAAGTCGGATTTCTGCAGGGTTAGCCTCGAACCTCGTCATAGCCTTTCGTCAGAGCCAGGAGCTCAGATAGAGGATGGCAGAGAGGTAGGCGGCCAAGAAAGCAAGATTTTTGCAGAGCTTCATGAAGCGGAGGATATCTTCGCAAGCGTGGAACAAGGTAGTTCCATTGAGAGTGAGTGGTGCTTTGGAACCTCTGGGAGGCTAGGCACGTATCAGGAAGAGGTAGGATTGCCTCTCAGCAGCTCCACTGAAGGAGCACAGAAAGATCACCTGGGTGATTACGGCGAGTGCTGTGAAGAAAGGTTTAAGGTGGTGGCCGCATATTCTTGTGTAGCGCTGGATGTGGTTTCAGGCGCCACAAGCATTGTCGAAGATGAAGTGAACAACTCACTCTTAAAGAGAAAGAGTGTGACTTCTGGGAATAGCGCAGATGCTACTTCTCTGAGAGAGCAGGATGAGATGGCAGAAGCACTCATCAAAACAAACAGTATTGAGTCGAAAGCGCGTTTGTTTTAACATGCTGATGCGGCCGAGCAGGATGGCCAATGTGTAAAGGTCACTAGCGTGGAACCCAGCGATAAGTCGGTTGAACGTGAACAAGATAGCCGATTGCAAGCGCAGTCCTCTTCGAGCACCGATGAAATTTTTGCGTTTGCTGGAGCGTCTTTGGTTTCAGAAAACACTCAGAATTTGTGTCGGCTAAGAGATCGTGAGCCAGAGCAACACCTTCTGAGGCGCTGGCCAGAGGAAGGCGTTCGCGTGAGGAAAACGTCGTTTGGACGCTCTTGTCTCGGTGCGCCTGGAGGCAACGCCTCGTGTTGGGATTGAATTCTGGCTGTGCTGTGACTAGGAATTCCATTGAGCGTCCAGTTGTTTTCACGTGGGGTTTTAGACACGCGTCTTATCGAACACGCTTGAATGCGTCTTTCTTTCTTTGGTCTTGTCGGCGTGTGAAAACTTCCACTCGTCTGGTTTGGGACGCTATAACTTGAGCGTCTAGTTCAATGACCGGTCGCTGTTTTGGGTTCCTGACTTTGGAGAATGGATTTATATGTTTGTAAATATCCGAGTTTGTTATGAACTTTCTTTTGACTTTGAATGTGATGTGATGTACAGATATTGATGTCGGATGTGAGGTGAAGTGCCTAGCTTATGTGGCAGCTCGTTGAGTGTAAAGCGATCAGGAAACTTTGTATGGTTCTTTGTCTTTGCATTGAACAGTTGGGGCTACCGGAACTTTATGTTCAATGGAAGTGTAAGGTTGCAAAAGTGCATTGGCTTGGGCTATACAAGTAAAGTGCATCATTGTATATTTACTTGTCGTAAATGATATACTTTGTGTGCGCATTGACTGTGTCCGAAACGGGTTAGTAGACAAGATGTGTGGTGCTTAGTCTGTCGGTGAGTGTTACGCACACTAAGCGGCAGTTTTTCGACCAGAAAAACTTTTCGAAAAAGGGGCCTATGTGATGTGGTGCGCGTTCGAAGTGTGCGCCTTTCAAAAGTGCGCAACATGGAAAGAATAGCGCGCGAAAACGGTGGCCACATGAAAGACGACGACGACGACGACGACGACGAGGTCGAAATAACGTCCAGCACGAGAGCGCGCGGCACAGGTTCGATGGACAAGTGGCCCAATAGGAATTCACCACGGAGATTCCAGGGGCCAATAGTTGGGCACCACGAAACTTGAGCATCGCCAATCGGGACGGGACAAGTTTACCCGAGACCGAGGAAAAGCCTGGGTCGAAGAAGAGCCAGGGAGTTCGAAGGGAACCAGACAAGCGGAAGGTTGGCACCGGACCGGGCGCTGAAGACAGGCCGTCGGGTTTCGGACCCGAGCCTCCAGGACTTCAACCAGCCGGAGCCTCCTGCCGTCGCGTTCCCGAGCGAGGGCACCACAGCCATGGTACGCGAACTCCTGCCCAAGGCCTGCGGACTCCGGTGCCGGCAGGCAACGTAGCAGCAGCAGCAGTTGGGCTACGGGCCCGAGCTGCGCATCCACTTGCCTGGCCAGCTTGCCCCTGGCGTCTCATCGTGCCGGCCAGCAGCCACCGTTTCGTCTTCGTCACCAGCCAGCCCGCGTCAACTCCATCCGTCAAGCCTCGGCGATTTGGTGAGACTGAACTGGTTTTATTCCACGCTTCTCTGCTCAGCCGCGTCAGAAGTAGACTGTACAGTTTAAGTCTTTGAACATGCCTTTTGTTTGTTATTAAGAGTGTTACCGAGTGCAGGGACCTTTTGTTAAGCGTTTGCCTATCTATAGTTACTTCTCCTTTAGTGTATAATTAAAAGTTGTGTGTGTTGTTGTTAAACCAACGGCTTTGTCCTTATTGAAGCTCTCCTAGGCTCGGTCTTAGAGAGCTGTCGTAACAAAAAAGAACCTGCATCACAGTATGATGTTTGAGGGCCCCTTTAAGAAATAAATTGCAAAGAAAACAAAAGACGCGTGCACATCACTTTTTTTTCATTTTGATCTTCATTCTCCTTTCCCCTGACGGCTCTCTACGGTTTCGCATTCGCCAACCGCTCGCACCTTATCAGCGCGGCGCCGTATGCTCGCACGCTGACAACGTTGTTAGCGGTTGTTTTCCAGAAGTTGATTGAACTAGGGGTCTACGTTGAACTCCATGAGTTCCCAACTGTCAATGTTATCCGGTAACATGAATAATGGTCTGAAGGTTTACCCAAAAGCGAAATTCGAGGTTGAAAGTGTATATATAAGCGCGGATTTCGAAAATAGGTATTTATAGGCGCTAACAGGCTTTTAGGCGCAAACGCCAAAAATAGGCGTTTATAGGCACTATAAAAACACTGTAAATGCCCTTCTTCACCACTAATTCATGCTCATATATCGAAGTGGTGCGATAGGAACGCAAGGAACAAAATAGGCGTTTGCCTAAAATCAGTTCTTTAGTCATAACTGTACTTGTAATCCCAACACTTGAGTAACATGTACGCACCGAACGTCACGTTGTGACAATGAATTACGGCGGACCTATAGACGCTTTTCTCTGCTTTTATAGTATGAACAATTGTTTTAATTAGCTTAGAATTACCTACATCCGGGCTAACTAAACTTGCTGTTCGCTCAGCTTTGGCCTAATTAATCTATCTATCCCATACAACTATTAACGAGAACGATTTCTACATTTTCAGTTGCTTTTTTATGTTGCAGACTTTCGCTATGCCTTTATAGTGCCATTTGGCGTCATGAAAAGTCAGTCTCTCCGCCATAACATCATGTCTATATGACCTAGCGCCATAAAAAAAGGAAAGCTTATTATTACCCGAACAAACGTCGGAACACACTACAGAACCCTTAACGTAAAATTCATATTCACGTATTATTTTATCATTTCTTTATTCATTCAATTCCTTATTTACATAGTTCTACAATATTTGTGTATAGCAGCTGTGTGACGAAAATAACGACATAGTTTTGCATTACTGCAGCACTTTATTAGCAGTAAAAGATTCATGTACAGGGCACTCACGTACGTTAGCAGACAAACTATTCCAGCACTGCGTGGTATCAGGGAAAGCAAACTACACAAACGAATTTGCGTGAGAGGCATAAGGCACAGTACTAAGTGTATGATATTGTTTATTCGCTCGAGGGGCTGATAAAGTAGCGTAACACTCTGAAGAGCAACGCGGTGACTTAGCATAATAGTGAAAATTTTCTAACATTCAAAGTACCAAATCTGAAATTACGTTAGTTTCAAGTAGCAAAGATTACAAAGGGCAACAAATATCTATCGTAACGGAGACATATCAAGCAGCAGTTTTTATTTGTAGACTGAGCCATACTCAAGACCGATTGCGATGTAATGAACGAAGAAGAACAAATTTATTCATTCAGAGACGTTACATAGCAACTTATTATACAGAAGGAGGTTCCAAAGCTCTAGGCTGCAAGATCTCCTGTGCTAATTAAAAAAAGAACATAAATTATTATCAACTTGCCAACCGGAAAAAAATAAGTATGGAAAACGCAATAACAGCACTTGATATCAAATGTAATAAAACATGATGTCAAAATATACTGAATTACATGGCAGAATCATAAACGAACGAGATAATGAAGGTAATACAAATGAAAGTACAACAAACAGGTCCAAGTACTAACATGTAACGTGGAAAAATAACTCATAAATGGAGTATTGGTTATACTGAATCTGATATACAAATTAATAATAGTGAAACAAAAAAAAGATCAAGTGATGCGTCACAAAATGGCAAAATTGCAAAACCTTCATACATATGAAAACGAGCGAACTGTATTGTCATGTGACATTGAATAAACATCAATGACAACAAAGTAAAATCGAGAGACGGCATAAATTACAAAAGATTGGTTACAAGTATACCAAATACGAACATAATTGCTTTTTAAAACTCCCAATACTAGAAAATATCTTTACGTTACTCGGAACACTGTTCCAGAAGACATTGCCGTGAACCCAGAAGGGAATTTTCCATAATTAGTTCATATTTTGGTAACAGAAAGTTGCTATTTGAAGCAAATCGGGTATTATTTCGATTAGTGAGTTGTCCTCTGTTAAACATTATTGAGGGAACCTTTGAGGGAAGGGAATTGTAAGTAAGCATTGCCATGTTAAATTAAAAAGTTTGTGAATGCTTAAAATTCGATGCTCTTGTAAAAATCAGATGCACTGCATCGTGGATTGGCACTAATAACGCGGATGGCCTGGTTTTCAACATTCGTAAAGGTGCCAAATGAGTCCTATATGTGTTACCCCAGGATGCGATGCAGTAGATGAAATGACTGTGAATGAAGGCATAATACAGAGAAAGCAAGGTATTTAGACTGAAATATGGGCGCGCTTTAATCAGGATTCTAATGCCATAGGCTGTTTCTTGCCTCAAGTGTGAAACATAGAAAATGTACTTGTTTGAATCAATGATTACAACCGAAGGGGAAGAAGAACAGCGTCGACTGATCGCGCAGGCGGTCGAAATGCTCGGCCTATGAATTTGGCTGAATAAAAGTCTATTACTACTACTACTGATTTGATGTCTTGATGGGGTAATTATTGACTGTTATAGAGGGAGACTGGACGATTTTCGTTTGAGCAGGGTGAAATAGCATAAAAAACTGTTTTACTGGGGTTAATTTCCAATGAATTATGACGACACCAGTGAAATATATTGCGGCTTTAAAGGATAAGCGCGTCTACGGCCAAAGGTGCAGCACGCAGTAAATAACCAAATCATTGAACTTGCTCGTTAGTTCGATAGGGAAACAACAAAACGCACATCATGATAACACATAACTACCAAATACATACATCGCTAAACTCGGTTTCTGCAGTGATTGTCAGGAGAGTATGCGCAATGACATATAGAATGACACTTTGCAAATGACAACAGAACAGTTTTACTGAAGTCGATGGCCGTCTGTCCTTGCGGGTACAAGCAAATGTTAACAGCGCCATGGTCAGTGTCAGGTTTTGTGACGCGACGTATAACACAGTTAAAATATCTTCATCAAGCAAGCGTGGCTTATTGGCCTACGTGGGTGTGAAGTAAGCGTGGATCTAGTTAATGTGGTTACACTACACGGCGCAGATAGCTAGCAAACCAAGAAGGGCAATTGTAATCCTGCAGCAGTCGCTTGCATTACACAAGTGTTTCAAGGAACATTGCAAACAGGATCACCGCGGAGTTTCAGCAGCACGGTCGTATGGCAAGTCACCATGCTCAGATACCACACTGGTCGCATGTCTTGATTATCATTAAATCGCCGCTAATCCACCACCTATAATTTTAACATTTGAACAAAACGCGCGCATCCACTTCAGCCTGCTATGAAGCTCAACAAAGACGAACGCGGCAGCACTTTGAACTGCGGGCGCGCCACGAATTTCTACGTTTAATTCTCGCGTTTAAAATCCTAGAAACCATGCCTGTCATCTCTGGGCCTTTCGGTATCACCAGCGTTGGCCGCGACGTTATCATTCGCGCCTGGTATATCATCATACAAAATTTGGGAGGGCCGAAGCATGTAGACAGGTTTTTCAGCCCCACTAACGTGAAACCTGTGGAAGGGCGAAGGATGCAGTGTGAGCCGGTGTTTCCCACAGCAAAATCACTGATAATGCACGACGAGAGACGGAAGAAAGATGAGACAGAGAGACCCACAGTCCGCTAATAGTTAACGTGCAGGCTGTGAATATTATGTTCAACTACGCACAAGAAACATCTGCCACCGACACTACATTGCAGGCCGAGATCCAGTGCCTATACGCCTAGTGCGCGCCGACGGAATCGCCATAGGCGGCGAACTCCATCATTGCTCTCGGGAAAGCAAGCAGACGGCCGCCGTGGTTTCCTACGTCGTTTGTACGTGTGTTTCCGCGTTGTTCACGTTTCCGTAGTGAAATAAGCAACGTTCGTCGTATGTGTGGTGGCCGCAACTTCAAGGGATGTCGAATAACAATTGCTGTGGTAGTGGAGCGCTCAAACACCTACAAAAACGCGCCCGGAACACGGTTTTACTCACTTACCGCAAGGCCTCCAGAGCAAGAGCGACGGAAGCAATGGATCGCCGCTGTTCATTGGCAAAAAGAGCCGCTTCGTCATTGTGCGGGTTAAGACGTCGCTTCTTGTTCTAATGCTTTCGTTCTCTCATATCGGTGCTCGCTGGATGCACTCGATCATGTTGACACTGGTAGACGACCAAAGTTATCAGCCTGAGCATGCGTTGGTTCGGATCGACCACCGTGCAGGGCACTTCGCTCAAACGTTCTATATTTCAGAAGTGTTGTAGTTCGGGCGAGTTGGTCATCTATGAACTTAACTTGTACTAGCGCGGTACATGTACCGCGCTTTTACAAGCTAAGTTCTATATTTATTATTTACAGAAACAGAAATGCAGCAATGGTTGACTTCAGAAAGATCAAGAAGTAATTGAGACGTCACCTTTGTAAACAAAACAAAGCGGATGTTCACCACGAGCTGCACCTTGTAGCTGGATCTTGTTACGCTGGTCTGCGCGATGCACCTTTGATATTCACCGGCATGACGATTCACTCCACGCGGACGTTCGTTCTCCTCCGCATTCGGTCATGCGACCCTCTTCAAACTTGTCACTGTCACCTCTTGATACTTAACTCACAGCACTAGATCATCAAACACGTCTTCTGCGGTCGAGCGAACGATGCTATCACTAGAACGACATAACTTCAACGCGACTAACTCCTCACTGACTGACTCAGACCCCGCGCGCTTGCTGCTCTTGCAATCATTGCCTGGATCGGCTCGAACTGGGTAGGGAAGGTGCGTATGGTTCGTCTGTGCGTAGCACAGCGAAAGCTATGAAAGGGAGAGATCCTCTCACCGATTCGTCTGCGTAATCAGACGGAGCCGCTGGCTCGGCTAGCTCCGCTTTGCTGGCTTTGCTTTCTCGAATATCCCGATCTTTCGCGTTCGTTGGCTGTGTCGGTGGCGTCTTCTGCGGAGAGGGTAAGAGGCGCGCCCGCCTTTTTATACTTGTTTTTTCGATGCTCGCGCTCTGTCGCGCACGAACCGTCGGCACCAGGCTTTTATGCCGTCGGTCGAAATCGGCGACGTGCGCTTAGTTAAGCGCTCGTTCGTGACAAACATCGTGCACAAGTCCACTTTTGTAGAGGCCCGCGCCTTTCCAGCAGCTGCCACTGCAGAAGTGGTTGGCTGGCACCCGCACGAAGGGGAAATAGCAGCCGCGAACGTCATTCATCTCCTCACAGCAAAGCTGTACAAAGCGCTGTCGTCTGCTCGGCTTCCCGCACGTACTGTCGGCAGCGCCCGCTAGGTGGCTATCAGTGGCGCCTCTATAGGCGGTGCACGAGGCGTATAGTATACGGGTGTCGGTGAACGGTCGTGCAGCGCGAGCAGTTGGTTTCTTCCACGAAGAAGCTCGCTAGCAGACGCCGCCTGCGCCTGCATTGCTTCTCGCGGGCGCGGAAGCCTTCTCGTTCCTTGCGAGTTGGTAGTTCAGCGTTCATCGCAGAAAGAGGGTTTCCATAGTCAACGTGCGCTGTTCGCTCTCTCTCGCCACACGGCGAGCGCTGAGGCGGTGGCGCACTCTTGCCCTCAGGCAGATGGACCGTCACGACAGCAGACGACGATGCACGCCGACACGCCGAGACCCTACGGTGCTTCGCCCCTAAAAAAACTTTTTCTACTCACTTACGCGTGCCGAGCCCGAGTGCTCCTCTGCGCACGGTAAGGAGAATAGACGGGCCAAGAAACAGATCGTAGCCAAGGAAAGAGTGAAGCCTGTGATGGCCGCTTCTGAAGCATCAAACACGTGTAAGACCGCTATTCCAGCACCGTTTCAAAAATTATCCCCGATACGCGTTTGTTGAAGTCTAGTGCACAATTTTAAGGCCCCAACTAAGCGTCAACCTCTGCGTGGTTCACGGGCCCTTTAATAGCTCGTTTTCAAACGCTCCACTGCAGCACGCGATATGAAAAAAAGGTGGACAATATTTTTCGGTTTCCAATTATCAGTTCCAGTAAGAAAACCACACCGCAGCACCCTAGAAACATTCCGAAGAGGGTGAAAAATCTGCTGAGCTCATTCATTTGTTTCGACTCCATATATTCGTCGTCTAGCTCAGCCATGGGCTCCCAAGATTGGCAGTCATGTGACTTGGAGGTTTCGGCAATTCTTCTGATGAAATTACGCAAGGCGTCCTTGAGAACAAAACTTTTCCGTACCGGCGTGGTTAAGAAGACTGTGTGGAGCTTATCTTGAGATTCCCGAAGGTCAGGTATTTCACGGCGCAAAACACACTCCGGAACTCTGTGCATCAAACAAACGTAGCCATTCTTGAGTGCGCACGATAGGCAGTCTACACCGTCTTCTTTCAACAGCGAATTTCTATCTTTTCTCGCACTTAGAGCTAAGTTTAGCTTTACGTAAAAGCTTATGTCGCTACGCTTGGCCCTTATATTCTCATAGGTTACAGTTCCCCAAAGGAAACATGGAATGACCGTTCGCCGGTCGAGGGCAAGTTCAAGTCTGCGAGGGTGTCCACCACATCAGCCGGGGATCGCAAACTAAGCCGCGCAACGCGTCAGAGCGGATGTAGTCGATAGTGGTAAGATTGCGAGCAGCCAGACACTATACCAATAGCGCGAGTTATTGGCCACGCCATCACCGAGGGACAGTTGTGGCAGTTGCATTAAAAGGAGGCGATAAGGACCAAGAAACTCTCGATGAGTGATCCTGAATTCCAGGCGTTCGTTTCTTTCAGGTCAGCAATAGCTAGCACTAGTATCGCACAAACCTAGTGCAACTAACATTAAGCTGACTGCGAGGTTAGACTGTCTGATAATGTCGACAGCAGAGATCAGGGTGGATTCGCCACGCGGAAGTAAAAGTTTCGTACTCCTCTTCGAGGGGAACAGAGAGGTCTGCTAGAGTCCAGTTCCTCATACGGTGGAACATGTCAGATAACACGTCGTAATCTCCACGAATGAATTTTTTGTAGACATCTGGATCAGTAGTATCCAAACGACCACTTTATCGAAACATTGTATACTCCGCAGTGCATCGAATACAAGTGAAGCTTAATTGGTCCGCATTGGGCATTGCCTTCTGCTGCACTTTTGCAGCCCACGAATATTACCGAATTTCTGAGGTGGTTCACACCAAGAAACCCGGGATCGATTACCACGATACCGCTGGACGGCACGCCCTCGTATATAGTGAGGACATTAACAGTTTGTGCACGAAGAACAGAATTTTTTTCATTTGGTTTGTGAGTGGTGCTTTCAGTTACATCGCAAGAAAAATTTCTTCTGCTCGATGTCGCCACGTATTTCTTGAACAAAGCTTTCGCTTCATCGCTACCTTTAATCACAAACCAATCAGCAAACGTAACGCTCTTAGGCGGCTAAGGGATGCGATTAGGCAACTCGAGACTACACGGCCAAGACTTCGTAAAATCACGTTCGTCGTGATACCATATCCGGCATTTGCGTCAAGGTAACGAAGAAAGTGCTTACTTGGGAGTGTCCACTGCGTTACAGGCCAGGGCACTTGCTGCAGGAAAATTTTATCCTCTCTGTCCCAATGACCTTCGCATGTGGCTAGTGCCCTGGCGATCGTACTTCCCCAATGTAAGGATCAAGAATTTCCAATACGTATTTAGAGGTATCCTGTTGCGAACCTAAAGTTTGCGGCAGAATATTCAGGAGAAAAATTCTTAACACGTCAAGCGCGCTTCTCATTTGTTAGGATGGCCTTCCTACGATAAGAAATAGCTTAGCCTTTTCAGTAAGAGATGTGTGGGATTATGTGAAAAATAATTTCTACTTCATTGAACAGTATTTAGGCATTTCGATCAGAGGTAAATATAGCACCTTAAATATTCTACGCTGTTCTCGTAAAATACACAAGTTACTGATAACAGTCACCATGAAACTGTAGCGTCATGCATAGAGAGCACGTGAGTAATAGTTTCTCTGGTGAACGGCATAACGACACAACAGCAATATGCTTATGCAATATTACTTTCACCTAGCTGCCAGATCCGCGCCCTTGCAATTAGGCAAGGTAAGCATTCACCAAGTGTACAGCTGGATAGTTAATCCCTGTGTGGCTCTTGAGTGCAGGAGGCTCACGTAAATATCAGTTCTTCAATTCTCGAAAAACTTGCCCAGTAATTTCGGTTCGTACTCAGAGTTTACATCAGCAAAGTAAGGTACCAGTGCGTGTCTACTTCAGTTGTCCTAACTGCAGTACAAATGATGGTTGTTTCAGTGTCAGCACGAATGAGATGTTCCAGAATGTTCGCACGCAGAATCTATGAGGGACCTTTGGCGTGCGCCAGTGGACGTCTAGGTGTTCATGAATCACTAAATCACAGCCATGAGGCGCAAGAGCGTAACAGACTACTGTAACTGCCGCTAACAGTTCTCGTCATTCCAGGCAACCACTGTGTTCCCATCGACGTTGCTAAGGACAACAACCAACAGGAACATTAGCGATGTCACGCACGTACCGGTGCGGGAAACCACAGTTCCACCTTTCTGCTAACTGGCGCTCGTGGCTGTAGAAACGAAAGCGCAGTATTGATTGAAGCGCGGCCAGGCGTGGCCGGCATTAGCGGGCGCCTAGCGCTAACGTGTGTCATATTATATATATATATATATATATATATATATATATATATATATATATATATATATATATATATATATTATATATATATATTCAGGCTGTTTATTGGACGCCACTCAGCGACAGTGCTCAACGGCGACAGTCAAGGCAAAAGCACGGACTCTGAGCGCGAGCGGCGTTCATAGGAGGAAGACCCACTAGAAGCCGCTGGAGAGCGCAACCGTTAAAGAGTACCAAGGTTTCGCCACAATTACCCCGGGTACCAAAGGGAGCCGTCCAGCGATCTAACAGCTCGTCACTATGAGTGGGTCATAGTAGGCCTTTAGGCGCTCCACATTAACTATGTCGCGCCCTCGACGGCGCATGTCCGGAGCGCTCAAGGCAGGAACGTGGACGCATAAGTGGTGGTACCACCGGGAATACTCTTCTGCCGTTCTTGTTCCCGCGTTGTAAAGGTCTGCAAGCTCGCGACACTCTTCAGCAAGCCTGGCTGTGTCACAAATAGGCGCACATCCAGATGGATCCGGCTTGTAGGGTAGTATCGTGTCATTCGCATGCGACGGGTGCCTCCCGTACAATAGGAAGAAGGGTGAAAGACCAATAGTGCTCTGAGAGGCGGTATTATAAGCGTAGGTGACGAAGGGCAGAATGGCATCCCAATTTGTGTGATCGGCGGCGACGTACAGTGGCGTCCACCCTTGGTACGAACACGACGCCGCTTGGCTGCGCTCTGCGGGGCACCAGCGCTAGCGGTGCGGCCCCGCATCAAAGATAATCGGCATTTGAAGCCTGGTTGTAATAGCATCACCATGACTTTGTCAAATGAATGACCTGGCAGCCGAACATGTTTAGACAGTGGAAGATGTGCCTTGCTGTTAGCATGTGCCTGTGATTGCTGAAACGGATACCAAATGATGTTTCGGTCTGACCGATGTATTGCATGTGAC